>NC_069502.1:572196344-573396344 GCF_027579735.1 Bombina bombina
AACCACTGCCCCCCCACATTGTAACTGCTAAATTAAACTATTAACCCCTAAACCTAACACCTCCTAACTTTAAATTACAATATAACTATCTTTAAATAAATAAAAACCTACCTGTGAAATTAAAAAAGCTAAGTTTAAACTATAAATTAACCTAACATAACTATTCTAATAAAATAAAAAAACTACCAATTAAAAAATCTTAATTACAAATTTAAGAAAAACTAATCCTACGAAAAAATTTACCTTGCGGCCTTACCGCAAAACGACTTACGTAAACTTCGTAAAGTCTTTTTTTCTATGGGACTTCCATAGCGCCGGTATTATGAGTCTGTCCTGGGAGGCCAAAAAGTGAGCGGTACACTCTACCCTGTCAAGAGTCCTAACACATTTAAAAGTCAGTAGTTAAGAGTTTTATGGTACAACGCCATAGCATAAAACTCATAACTAAAGTGCTAAAAAGTACACTAACACCCATAAACTACCTATTAACCCCTAAACCGAGGCCCTCCTGAATCGCAAACACTAAAAATAAAATTTTTAACCCCTAATCTGCCGCTCTGGACATCGCCGCCACTAGAATAAACATATTAACCCCTAAACCGCCACACTCCCGCCTCGCAAACACTAGTTAAATATTATTAACCCCAAATCTGCTGCCCCTAACATCGCCGCCACCTACCTACATTTATTAACCCCTAATCTGCCGCTCCGGACATCGCCGCCACCTACATTATACTTATTAGCCCCTAATCGGATGCCCCCAACATCGCCGACACCTACATTATTTTTATGAACCCCTAATCTGCCACCCCCAATGTCGCCGCAACCTACCTACACTTATTAACCCCTAATCTACCGCCCCCAATGTCGCCGCCACTATTCTAAATTTATTAACCCCTAAACCTAAGTCTAACCCTAACACCCCCTAAATTAAATATAATTTAAATAATTCTAAATAAAATTCCTATCATTAACTAATAGTTACATAGTATCCAGCTTAGGGTTTATTTTTATTTTACAGGCAAGTTTGTATTTATTTTAACTAGGTAGAATAGTTATTAAATAGTTATTAACTATTTACTAACTATGTAGCTAAAATAAAGACAAATTTACCTGTAAAATAAAACCTAACCTAAGTTACACTAACACCTAACACTACCCTACAATGAAATAAATTAACTAAATTAAAAACAATTAAATAAATTAAATTAAATTAGCTAAATCACAAAAAAACCCCACTAAATTACAGAAAATAAAAAACAAATTACAGATCTTTAAACTAATTACACCTAATCTAAGAGCCCTATCAAAATAAAAAAAAAACCCTAGCCTAAACTAAACTATCAATAGCCCTTTAAAGGGCCTTTTGTGGGCATTGCCCCAAAGTAATCAGCTCTTTTACCTGTAAAAAAAAAAACAACAAACACCCCCAACAGTAAAACCCACCACCCACACAACCAACCCCCCCAAATAAAATACTATCTAAAAAAACCTAAGCTCCCCATTGCCCTGAAAAGGGCATTTGGATGGGCATTTAACTCTTCTGCGGCCCAAACCCTAACCTAATAAATAAAACCCACCCAATACACCCTTAAAAAAACCTAACACTAGCCCCCTGAAGATCGACTTACTGTTCTGAAGACCGGACATCCATCCTCAAGGAAGCGGCAGAAGTCATCATCTAACTGGGCCGAAGCCCTCAAGGAAGTCGGGAGAAGTCTTCATCCAAGCCGGGCGAAGTGGTCCTCCAGACGGGCAGAAGTCTTCATCCAGACGGCATCTTCTATCTTCATCCATCCGACGCGGAGCGGCTCCATCTTCAGGACATCCGATGCGGAGCATCATCTTCATCCAGAGTCTTCTTACTGAATGACGGTTCCTTTAAGTGACGTCATCCAAGATGGCGTCCCTTAGATTCCGATTGGCTGATAGAATTCTATCAGCCAATCGGAATTAAGGTAGAAAAAATCCTATTGTCTGATGCAATCAGCCAATAGGATTAAAGTTTAATCCTATTGGCTGATCCAATCAGCCAATAGGATTGAGCTCGCATTCTATTGGCTGTTCCAATCAGGTTGGTGTTAGTTTTTTTTAAGGGTGTATTGGGTCGGTTTTATTTTTTAGATTAGGGTTTGGGCCGCAAAAGAGCTAACTGCCCTTTTAAGGGCAATGCCCACCCAAAAGCCCTTTTCAGGGCAAAGGGGAGCTTAGGTTTTTTTAGATAGTATTTTATTTGGGGGGTTGGTTGTGTGGGTGGTTGGTTTTAATGTTGGGGGTGTTTGTAGTGGAGCTTAGGTTTTTTTAGATAGTATTTTATTTGGGGGGTTGGTTGTGTGGGTGGTGGGTTTTACTGTTGGGGGTGTTTGTATTTTTTTTACAGGTAAAAGAGCTGATTACTTTGGGGCAATGCTATTGATAGTTTAGTTTAGGCTAGGGTATTTTTTATTTTGGGGGGGCTTTATTTTACAGGTAAATTTGTCTTTATTTTAGCTAGGTAGTTATTAAATAGTTAATAACTATTTAATAACTATTCTACCTAGTTAAAATAAATACAAACTTGCCTGTAAAATAAAAATAAACCCTAAGCTAGATACAATGTAACTATTAGTGATATTGTAGCTAGCTTAGGGTTTATTTTATAGGTAAGTATTTAGTTTTAAATAGGAATTTTTTAGTTAATGATAGGATTTTTATTTAGAATTATTTAAATTATATTTAAGTTAGGGGGTGTTAGGGTTAGACTTAGGTTTAGGGGTTAATAAATTTAGAATAGTGGCGGCGACATTGGGGCGGTAGATTAGGGGTTAATAAGTGTAGGTAGGTTGCGACGATGTCGGGGACAGCAGATTAGGGGTTAATAAAAGTAATGTAGGTGTCGGCGATGTTGGGGGCAGCAGATTAGGGGTTCATAAGTATAATGTAGGTGGCGGCGATGTCCGGAGCGGCAGATTAGGGGTTAATAAGTATAGTGTACGTGTTGGCAATGTCGGAGGCAACAGATTAGGGGTTAATAAGTTTAAGATTAGCGGTGTTTAGACTCAGGGTTCATGTTAGGGTGTTAGGTGTAAACATAAATTTTATTTCCCATAGGAATCAATGGGGCTGTGTTACTGAGTTTTATGCTGCTTTTTTGCAGGTGTTAGACTTTTTCTCAGCCGGCTATCCCCGTTGATTCCTATGAGGAAATCATGCACGAGCACGTGCGACCAGCTCACCGCTGACTTAAGCAGCGCTGGTATTGAAGTGAAGTGTGGAGCAAAATTTTTCTGTACGCTCACTTTTTGTCTTTTAACGCTGGGTTTGTAAAAACCCGTAATACCAGCACTGTATGTAAGTGAGCGGTGAGAATAAACTGCTTGTTAGCACCGCATAGCCTCTAACGCAAAACTCGTAATCTAGCCGTAAAATTCCAAAAAATAATAAATGAAATTATTAAAAATAATAACATTTACACCTAATCTAATAGCCCTATAAAAACAAAAAAGCCCCCCCAAATTAAAAACACCCCCTATCTTACAATAAGCTACCAATATCCTGATTTGACTAGCCGAAAGATTTCAGTAGCTCTCATCCTATTGGCTGTTTTGAACAGCCAATAAGATTTCAGAAGCACTCATCCTATTGGCTGATTTGAATTTGAAGAATCAAATCAGCCAATAGGAATGCAAGGTATGCCATTTTGAAATGGCTTCCTTGCATTTTACTTCAGTGTATGGCGGTGACCCTATGAAGAGGACGCTCAACGCAGGATGTCTTTGCTGTCCAGGATAGCTCTGCTCTGCGCCGCCGGGATGAAGATAGAAGACATCCTTGAGATGGATGAAGGTGTCGCCGCCTGGATGAAGACTTCTTGCCGCCTAGATGAAGATGGATATCCAGACTTCAGGAACCGTGAGTAGATATTATGGTTTTTTTTTTTTTTAAATTTAGGGTGTTTTTTTTTTTAGATTATGGATAGGCACTTGTAAAAGAGCTGAATGCCCTTTTAAGGGCAGTAAAAGACCTGAATGCCCTTTTAAGGGCAATGCCCATATAAAAGGACCTTTTAGGGCTATTGGTAGTTTATTATAGGTTAGGGGGTGTTTTTATTTGGGGGGGCTTTTTATTTTTATAGGGCAATTAGATTAGGTGTAATTTTTGTTATTTTTTATAATTTCGTTAATTATTTCTGTAATTTTAGAGTTTTTTATTTTTCGTAATTTAGTGTTCATTATTTTTTGTAATGTTAGATTTTTTTAATTTTTTTTTCTGTAGTGTTAGGTGTTTTTACATTTTTAATTTAGGGTTTTTATTTTTTAGTAGTGTTCGGTTTTTTTAAATGTGTAATTTAGGTTTTTAGTTGGTAGTTTTTTTTATTTTATTAGAATAGTTATGTTAGTTTAATTTATAGTTTAAACTTTGTTTTTTTTTTATTTCACAGGTAAGTTGTTTTTTTTTTAAATAGTTCTATTGTCATTTTAATTTAAAGTTAAGAGGGTGTTAGGTTTAGGGGTTAATAGTTTAATTTTGTGATGTGGGGGGCCGGTGGTTTAGGGGTTAATAGGTTTAGTTTAGTAGTTACTATGTGGGGGGCTGGAGGTTTAAGGGTTAATACTTTATTATAGTCTTGGCGATGTGGGGGGCCGGCAGTTTAGGGGTTAATAGGTTTATTTAGGTGTCAGCGATGTCGGGGATGGCAAATTAGGGGTTAATAACTTTTATTAGTATCGGCGATGTTAGGTAGTGGCGGAATAGGGGTTAATAACTTTTATTAGTGTCGGCGATGTCGGGAGCAGCGGATTAGGGGTGTTTAGACTTTGGGTTTATGTTAGGGTGTTAGGTTTAAACGTAATTTTCTTTTCCCCAAGAGACATCAATGCGGTTGTGTTACGGCGATCTCCATTCTGCGATCGCAGGTGTTAGAAAAAAACCTAACACTCTCTCCTTATTGATGTCTATGGGGGAAAGTGTGCACAAGCACGTAAACTCAGCCCTTGGCTTTTGTGCAGTTGGAGCTTAACGCACCATAACGCACAGCACAAGGAGGCTTTTCAGTAACTCATAATGGCAGCGCTATGGAGAGTGCAATAACGAAATTTTGTTGGCATTATTTTCGCACCCTGTATAGCCAAAACTCATAATCTAGGTGATAGATAGATATATTGCCCCATAGAAGTCAATGGGGAGAAGGGGGGATATCTGAAGTCCTGCAACTAGCGTGCTCGAGTCTTTTGCTTGCGCACAAACTTTATATTTCAACTTCTAATATGCATGCTAATCTCGCCACGTTAATATTTTACTTTGAGCGTAGTTAGCGCTAAAGAGAAAAAACAAATTAGAGCATCATTTGTAATCAAGCCCACAGTGTTAAAGCTTAGTTAATTGTGCTATTGAAAAAGCATATAGATGATTATGTCTTTCAGGATCACCCAAAGGGCCTGATGATCAAAGGATTATCCAGCTTGGAGAGAAATTGTAGTGCAGACTTCACTAGGACGGAAATCACTTAAAGGGACACTGTACCCAAAAAATTTCTTTCGTGATTCAGATTGAGCATCAAATTTTCTTCATTCTCTTGGTATCTTTATTTGAAATGCAAGAATGTAAGTTTAGATGTCGGCCCATTTTTGGTGAACAACCTGGGTTGTCCTTGCTGATTGGTGGATAAATTCATCCACCAATAAAAAAGTGCTGTCCAGAGTACTGAAACCAAAAAAAAGCTTAGATGCCTTCTTTTTCAAATAATGATAGCAAGAGAACGAAGAAAAATTGATAATAGGAGTAAATTAGAAAGTTGCTTAAAATTGCATGCTCTTTCTGAATTACAAAAGAAAAAATTTGGGTACAGTGTCCCTTTAATTCTCAAAAAAAAAGGGCAGAACTTTCCAGCACTGTGAGATCTCTCTTATTTCTTAATGTGAAAGAGAGTAAAGCCCAGTACCATATAGCAATGCAGGATTTCAGAGGTTTTTTTAAACTTACACTTTGTGCTTTGTGTTTTATATTACTTTACATTTCAGATTGGGACCTTTCAGTAGTATTACATTTAGGCCTTGCACTTTACATGTCGATAAGGTTTGGTAATTTGGGATTGCATGTAAGATTTATTTACTGTAGCCAGTAAATAACCAGTATTGCCTAGTAGTCACTCTCTTATATGTCCAAGAATGGGTTAATTTTTTAAATACTGTATTTACTAGCTCATTCCTATTCTTATAACAGATGTTTTACATAAGTTTTAAATGAAACCAATGTATGTGTGCATACAGTATGTAGTATAGATCTGTCTAAAAAAATTTGCCTTGAAATTGGCAGGTGGTCTTAAAAGACCATTAAGCTCAGCATTGTATTCCCCATAAAAAAAGTAATAATGCGTTGTGAAATAAAATTTTAGTGTACATTCACTATTTATTGTGCCTGTAATTTAAATCTAAAAATTGTAGCATTGTAGTCCCCCACAGAGAGGCTTGCAGCATTTAATGAAATTCAGAATCCTCTACATGCTACAGAGTGGTTGATCGCATTTGATACAATAGAAGAGACCATATAAACAAAATTTACAAGGCTTTATAATGAGTCTGTTCTTGGACTGACAAAGGAATGCAGAATGTGCACAAAATCACTTACTTTCATCATTTGAAACCTATGAAATAACTACTGTATAAACAACAAATGAAGTTTCATCGTTATGAAAATTGAATTTTGACTTTACTTTCCATTTAAGGACAATGATAATGACACAATCCCTTAAAGTAAAGATCTCAGAGACTTCACAATATTTTTTCTTAAATGTCTTTAATTTTTATCACTTGACCATCAACGATAAATCCTTATTTATATTTGTGGAAAATATTAAGTCTATAGCCCTACTCTGGATAGAATAAAAGGTAGACGATAATTAAAATCTGTACTGGATGAGTTACACCCCTGTAACCCTTAAAGTGATTGTAAAGTTTAAGGAATTAAAGCAGACAGGTTACGGTCCTCAACGTCTCAAGAACAACGGAAACCCCAAGCAGAAGTGAACCCGCTGTAAAAAAGGTCAACCAGAATTACTGCAAACTCTTCTCGGAGTGCCGTAGCAGCAGCACAATCACACTGCAATCACTAATGAGGGGAAGAAACGAGAAGGCACTGCAAAAAGGTGCTTAAAAAAATAAAAAAATGTATTTAAAATATACAGCTAAAAGACTGATTAGTCCAAATCAATGCACAGACATATAACAGGAGGACAAATAGACAGGACGTAAAAATACTAAAAAACAGGGGCAGTTTAATTCATTAAACTTTACAAACACGCTTTTTAAAAAAAAAAAAATACTTACCATTTCTTTGCGGTAAACAGAACGCCGATCCTCCGCCCGCATCTCCTTCTGTATTTTGCATATCGATGACAAATTTGGTTTCCTCCAATAGTTGTGTTCTCTTCGAGCTGGATGCCAATGTGGGCATGAAACGATTGGAGGAAGCTGGATTCGTCATCGATCAATAAAATACAGAAGGAGATGCGGGTGGAGGATCAGTGGTATGTTTACCGTAACGAAAAGGTAAGTATTTTGTTTTTAAAAAAGCGTGTTTATAAAGTTTAGGGAATTAAAGTGCCCCTGTTTTTAACAGTATTTTTAATTGGGCTTTAATTCCTTAAACTTTACAATCACTTTAAATAGTTAAAACACAACTTATAAGATGAAAAGTAAAAATCTGCCAATGGCCATATAAAAAGTAATCCAAATCAGAGGCCCCGAGTCTAAATAATTTGATGGTGAGGACGTGGTTTTCAACTTCAACACTCGCAGGGGCAGCCTTCATGAAATTCTATTAAAAGCTGTCCCTATGAGTGGCGAGATGTCTACCATACAAATAAGAAGAGCTCTCTGCTAGATAAAAGTCAAGAATGGAGGGTGAAGTACAGAGGGGGAAAACGGTGTGTTTTAAAACTTGAATATTACTCTTAATACAAATAAAATTACGCCTTTTCAGTGCACTGTAGCTTAAATTCCCATTAAATTTCATATTCATAGGTTTTTCTTTCAGAATAATTTGTGCTTTGATTATGTTGATGAAAACTCACCCCTTTTTTAACTAGCGAGAAAAACAGTGAGAAAATGTTTATAGAATTAAGCTGGGATTTAAGAATTATACGCCCATGGAATGCTCATGTTCAGCCCATTTTACAAAAACAGCATTAATCATTGTATTGTGTACTTCTACGTAAAATGTTTTGCTTTTTTTTTGCACTTCAAGTGTAACTAAATTATGATTTATGGTGTGCATAGTTAATATGATTTATCCCTGTTTAATTTACCTACAAATTTTACGTTTTTTATAAAACACAAAGGCCTAGATTTGGAGTTTGGCGGTAAAAGGGCTGTTAACGCTCCGCGGGCTTTTTTCTGGCCGCACCATAAATTTAACTCTGGTATCGAGAGTTCAAACAAATGCTGCGTTAGGCTCCAAAAAAGGAGCGTAGAGCATTTTTACCGCAAATGCAACTCTCGATACCAGAGTTGCTTACGGACGCGGCCAGCCTCAAAAACGTGCTCGTGCACGATTCTCCCATAGGAAACAATGGGACTGTTTGAGCTGAAAAAAAACCTAACACCTGCAAAAAAGCAGCGTTCAGCTCCTAACGCAGCCCCATTGTTTCCTATGGGGAAACACTTCCTACGTCTGCACCTAACACTCTAACATGTACCCCGAGTCTAAACACCCCTAACCTTACACTTATTAACCCCTATTCTGCCGCCCCCGCTATCGCTGACACCTGCATTTTGTTTTTAACCCCTAATCTGCCGCTCCGTAAACCGCCGCAACCTACGTTATCCCTATGTACCCCTAATCTGCTGCCCCTAACACCGCCGACCCCTATATTATATTTATTAACCCCTAATCTGCCCCCCACAACGTCGCCGACACCTGCCTACACTTATTAACCCCTAATCTGCCGAGCGGACCTGAGCGCTACTATAATAAAGTTATTAACCCCTAATCCGCCTCACTAACCCTATCATAAATAGTATTAACCCCTAATCTGCCCTCCCTAACATCGCCGACACCTAACTTCAATTATTAACCCCTAATCTGACGACCGGAGCTCACCGCTATTCTAATAAATGTATTAACCCCTAAAGCTAAGTCTAACCCTAACACTAACACCCCCCTAACTTAAATATAATTTACATCTAACGAAATAAATTAACTCTTATTAAATAACTTATTCCTATTTAAAGCTAAATACTTACCTGTAAAATAAATCCTAATATAGCTACAATATAAATTATAATTATATTATAGCTATTTTAGGATTAATATTTATTTTACAGGCAACTTTGTAATTATTTTAACCAGGTACAATAGCTATTAAATAGTTAAGAACTATTTAATAGTTACCTAGTTAAAATAATAACTAATTTACCTGTAAAATAAATCCTAACCTAAGATATAATTAAACCTAACACTACCCTATCAATAAAATAATTAAATAAACTACCTACAATTACCTACAATTAACCTAACAATACACTATCAATACATTAATTAAATACAATACCTACAAATAAATACAATTAAATAAACTAGCTAAAGTACAAAAAATAAAAAAGAACTAAGTTACAAAAAATAAAAAAATATTTACAAACATAAGAAAAATATTACAACAATTTTAAACTAATTACACCTACTCTAAGCCCCCTAATAAAATAACAAAGACCCCCAAAATAAAAAATTCCCTACCCTATTCTAAATTAAAAAAGTTACAAGCTCTTTTACCTTACCAGCCCTGAACAGGGCCCTTTGCGGGGCATGCCCCAAGAATTTCAGCTCTTTTGCCTGTAAAAGAATAAATACAATACCCCCCCCCAACATTACAACCCACCACCCACATACCCCTAATCTAACCCAAACCCCCCTTAAATAAACCTAACACTAAGCCCCTGAAGATCTTCCTACCTTGTCTTCACCATCCAGGTTCACCGATCCGTCCTGAAGAGCTCCTCCGATGTCCTGATCCAAGCCCAAGCGGGGGGCTGAAGAGGTCCATGATCCGGTCAAAGTCTTCATCCAAGCGGGGCAGAAGAGGATCTTCCATCCGATTGAAGTCATCATCCAGGCGGCATCTTCTATGGTCTTCCATCCGGAGCGAAGCGGCAGGATCCTGAAGACCTCCAGCGCGGAACATCCATCCGGACCGACGACTGAACGACGAATGACTGTTCCTTTAAGGGACGTCATCCAAGATGGCGTCCCTCGAATTCCGATTGGCTGATAGGATTCTATCAGCCAATCGGAATTAAGGTAGGAATTTTCTGATTGGCTGATGGAATCAGCCAATCAGAATCTAGTTCAATCCGATTGGCTGATCCAATCAGCCAATCAGATTGAGCTCGCATTCTATTGGCTGATCGGAACAGCCAATAGAATGCGAGCTCAATCTGATTGGCTGATTGGATCAGCCAATCGGATTGAACTTGATTCTGATTGGCTGATTCCATCAGCCAATCAGAATTTTCCTACCTTAATTCCGATTGGCTGATAGAATCCTATCAGCCAATCGGAATTCGAGGGACGCCATCTTGGATGACGTCCCTTAAAGGAACAGTCATTCGTCGTTCAGTCGTCGGTCCGGATGGATGTTCCGCGCTGGAGGTCTTCAGGATCCTGCTGCTTCGCTCCGGATGGAAGACCATAGAAGATGCCGCCTGGATGATGACTTCAATCGGATGGAAGATCCTCTTCTGCCCCGCTTGGATGAAGACTTTGACCGGATCATGGACCTCTTCAGCCCCCCGCTTGGGCTTGGATCAGGACATCGGAGGAGCTCTTCAGGACGGATCGGTGAACCTGGATGGTGAAGACAAGGTAGGAAGATCTTCAGGGGCTTAGTGTTAGGTTTATTTAAGGGGGGTTTGGGTTAGATTAGGGGTATGTGGGTGGTGGGTTGTAATGTTGGGGGGGTATTGTATTTATTCTTTTACAGGCAAAAGAGCTGAAATTCTTGGGGCATGCCCCGCAAAGGGCCCTGTTCAGGGCTGGTAAGGTAAAAGAGCTTGTAACTTTTTTAATTTAGAATAGGGTAGGGAATTTTTTATTTTGGGGGTCTTTGTTATTTTATTAGGGGGCTTAGAGTAGGTGTAATTAGTTTAAAATTGTTGTAATATTTTTCTTATGTTTGTAAATATTTTTTTATTTTTTGTAACTTAGTTCTTTTTTATTTTTTGTACTTTAGCTAGTTTATTTAATTGTATTTATTTGTAGGAATTGTGTTTAATTAATTTATTGATAGTGTAGTGTTAGGTTAATTGTAGGTAATTGTAGGTAGTTTATTTAATTATTTTATTGATAGTCTAGTGTTAGGTTTAATTATATCTTAGGTTAGGATTTATTTTACAGGTAAATTAGTTATTATTTTAACTAGGTAACTATTAAATAGTTCTTAACTATTTAATAGCTATTGTACCTGGTTAAAATAATTACAAAGTTGCCTGTAAAATAAATATTAATCCTAAAATAGCTATAATATAATTATAATTTATATTGTAGCTATATTAGGATTTATTTTACAGGTAAGTATTTAGCTTTAAATAGGAATAAGTTATTTAATAAGAGTTAATTTATTTCGTTAGATGTAAATTATATTTAAGTTAGGGGGGTGTTAGTGTTAGGGTTAGACTTAGCTTTAGGGGTTAATACATTTATTAGAATAGCGGTGAGCTCCGGTCATCAGATTAGGGGTTAATAATTGAAGTTAGGTGTCGGCGATGTTAGGGAGGGCAGATTAGGGGGTTAATACTATTTATTATAGGGTTAGTGAGGCGGGTTAGGGGTTAATAACTTTATTATAGTAGCGCTCAGGTCCGCTCGGCAGATTAGGGGTTAATAAGTGTAGGCAGGTGTCGGCGACGTTGAGGGGGGCAGATTAGGGGTTAATAAATATGATATAGGGGTCGGCGGTGTTAGGGGCAGCAGATTAGGGGTACATAAGTATAACGTAGGTGGCGGTCGGCAGATTAGGGGTTAAAAATTTTAATCGAGTGGCGGCGATGTGGGGGGAGCTCGGTTTAGGGGTACATAGGTAGTTGATGGGTGTTAGTGTACTTTAGGGTACAGTAGTTAAGAGCTTTATGAACCGGCGTTACCCAGAAAGCTCTTAACTCCTGCTATTTTCAGGCGGCTGGAGTTTTGTCGTTAGAGCTCTAACGCTCACTTCAGAAACGACTCTAAATACCGGCGTTAGAAAGATCCCATTGAAAAGATAGGATACGCAAATGGCGTAGGGGGATCTGCGGTATGGAAAAGTCGCGGCTGAAAAGTGAGCGTTAGACCCTTTCCTGACTGACTCCAAATACCAGCGGGCGGCCAAAACCAGCGTTAGGAGCCTCTAACGCTGGTTTTGACGGCTACCGCCGAACTCCAAATCTAGGCCAATGTTTGTGAACAATTACAATACGAATGTTGATGCAATTTAACATTACAATTTTTTTCCTGCATAATTTTTTGTTAATGGTTCAGTTATTTGTTTTGTAATATTTTTAAATTACAAATGTTATTGTGTACTTTAGTATTGTACACTGTCAGAAAAAAGGGTATGGATGGGGTACGTTTGTGAACACTTAGGGTACCACTGCTTTGGTTGCACCCTTAATAATTACACCTTAAGGAACTAATATGTAACATTTAGGGGTAGTGATGTCGCGAACTGTTCGCTGGAGAACAGTTCCCGGCGAACATAGTTTGTTCGCGTTCGCCGCTGCGGGCAAACATATGCGATGTTCGATCCGCCCCCTATGTGTCATCATTGATGAAACTTTGACCCTGTATCTCACAGCCTTCTGACACATTAGAGCCAATCAGCATCAGACACTCCCTCACAGACCCTCCCAGCTCCTGGGCAGCAGCCATTTTAGACTCATAACGACCTTGCTTTGTTAGAGAGAGGACCTTTTGTGTTGATTCTGCTGATATTATAGGGAAATAGATAGCTAGGCTAGTGTATTTAGTGTCTACTACAGTCCTGAAGGACTCTTCTCATCTCTGCTGCAAGGACAGCACCCCAAAAAGCCCTTTTTAGGGCTATAACTTCAGTCTTTTTTTTTTTTCTTTGTATTTTTATTTGCATTTGCCTGGCTTTCAGCCTGTGTGTGAGGCTCACAGCATATGCTGTGATTAGTGCCACCACTGATATCTGCCTAACAACATTAGTTTAAATTTAACCAACAAAAATTTTAAATGATTTTGCTAGTGTAATTTATTTTCATTTTCTATCAGGCCTGTGTCACACAGCATATACTCTGGTTCATTGCTCTGTGCCAGCCACCACTCATATCCGCTTATAACATTATTTTAAATTTTAAAAAAAAATTTTAAATCATTTTGCTAGTGTAATCTAATTTAATTTTCTATCAGGCCTGTGTCTCTCAGGCTCACACAGCATATACTTCAGTTTTTTTCAGTCTTTTGGTTAATTGCTCTGTGCCAGCCACCACTCATATCTGCTTAACCTTATTTTAAATTTTAAAAAAAACCTTGTAAATCATTTTGCTAGTGTAATCTAGTTTCATTTTCTATCAGGCCTGTGTGTTTTGCTGACTTACTGAGCATACTGTGTTTAATTGCTGCCCTCCCTAGTCTATCAGCCACGACTCATATGTGTTTAACCTTTTTTTAAATTTCCAAAAAAAAACTTTAAATAATTTTGCTAGTGTAATCTAATTTTATTTTCTATCAGGCCTGTGTGTATCTGACTTATAGAGCCTACTGTTTTTAATTGCTGCCCTTCCAAGGCTATCAGCCACGACTCATATGTGCTTAACCTTTTTCTTTAAATTAAAAAAAAAAATCTTTAAATCATTTTGCTAGTGTAATCTAATTTTATTTTCTATCAGGCCACTTGTGTTTTTGACAAATTTGAAGTAGGAGGACAGACCAATCATCTTCTACCATCTCCCGGTTCCAAAAATGAAGGCTATATAGACCTCCCCCGATAGGGGGAGTAACAGGTTGTAATAAACTGCTAAGAATAGTACTACTTAACACACCACGGGTCACAGACCGCATGTCTTATTGTTATACTCTGTCAGGGAAATTATATATATTTCAAATCTATTTATTTATCTATCAAATCGATCGAACTATCAAACGTATCTATCAAATGTAAATTGCAACTATTGATCAATGTAATTCGGATCAATAAAATGTATATTACATATTTTGGTTGATGTAATTCGTATCTATCAAATGTATATTGCATCTTTGGATCGATAACATTCGTATCTATCAAATGGATATTGCATCTATTGATCGATGTAATTCGTATCTATCAAATGTATATTGCATCTATTGATCTATGTAATTTGTATCGATCATATGTATATTGCATCGATCGAGCTATGTAATCTATGTATCTATCTATCAAATCTATCTCGTGGTTGTGCAAATGGACTGTTTGCGGTTGTTTGCGGTGCGTTACACTTGGAGTTTGCTCTGTCACAGTGAAGCGGCCGTAACCCTTACACTACCTGATAGATACAACATCATAACTGATGTTTTAAAGCACGTTATTGCAAACAATTTGGGAATGTTAGGTGATTTAGGCCCTTTATGGGTTAAAAGCAGACTCTGCATCAACTATGTAATTTTCCATGGGAGTTTTGCCAGGGATCCCCCTCCAGCATGCCACAGTCCCGGTGTTAGTCCCCTTGAAACAACTTTTCCATGACTATTGTGGCCAGAAAAAGTCCTTGTAGGTTTTAAAGTTCACCTGCCTATTGAAGTCAATGAAATTTTTAAGTTCGCAACATCACTATTTAGGGGTAAATAAGTACAAATATGTTTTCAACTGTCAAAGGGTTCTTGTCTGTATAATTTAACCCCCCAAAAAAGGTACAATCACTTGTGTGACCAAAAGATTCAGGGGGATGGGTGGTTGAAGGCTGCCAAACCCTGCAAGTCCATATAATTTGTGCACCTGAGCATTATTATTTCCCAAGAGGGTAAACAGTTATTTTATACTTAGGCTTCATAGAGTTTTTAACAGTGATCTCAATTATTTAAAAAAACACATAATTGGCAGTCACCCAAAATAAATTCAACATGCATATTTTACAGTAAATAGTTAATGTTCAATGGTTATTGGTTATATAAAAGAGGTGGACAAAACAACAAAAAATAACAACCCATATTTTCACTGATGCCATGTTGCTGGTTCTAAACAGCACACACGGATTTAATTAACATTTTAATATTTATATTTAGAGCATCAAATTTATCATTTGATGCTCTAAATATAAATATTAAAATGCTTTTACACATAATGCAAATATATTAAATTAAATTACAAAGAAAAAATGTAATTTTAAACTCTATAAAATAAACAAGAGCTGTTTAAGAACCAGTTTAACTTTTTTAAAAATAAAATTGAAACCATTCCCCAGTCACATACATGGATATTGTGTAACATGCCAACTGTTGGTAGAACGTTCCCGGACGAGCACAGTGCCATCTATTGGTTAAAAGTTCCTAGACATCGTGTAACACAGCACCATCTAATGGTTAAAAGTTTCTTAAAATGTGTACTGGGGAAAATTTGCATATATTTTGCATAGGGTGACAAGTCAAATGTATGGTTGTGAGTTTTATTGTTTATGCCTCTCTTGAATCCCCCTTCCTTTTGTTAAAGTTTTATTTTATTATTGTGTTGTTGTCTATATGTTTTCTCTATGTTTATGTTTTATGTGGAGTGTGTCACCATAAGTTAGAGTGTTGTTAGAGCCCAGTCCTAAATGAAATAAATCATTTTTGAGTAGCTCCTTTTAGAACAGTTGACCTTGCTGGGTTCTTTCAGGATTCCAGTGTCAGAGTGTGGCTACTGTAAGCTTTATTTAATTGATATTTAAAGCTAGACACATACTTATTTACTTATCTTTCTGAGCAAGAGCACAGTAGTTGAATGTATATTTTAATGTTATTTAATACATTTGATGGAACCACATTTTGGCATTTTTAATATACTGTGTTGAGTACAAATTTGCCTTCATGATACACTAGGGGCTTGTCACTGGGGCAGTACCCTTAAAAATCCAATTGTTCACCATTTTTAAGGATACATTAAGGTACCATAACACTGAGGTTTAGTTTTGTCACCAAAGGTACATATTTGTCTTTGAAAGGTGCAATTTGCAAGGGTACCAATATTTTCCCATGTTAAAGGGTATAGCGGGTGTACCTTTGAGGGTACTGCCCCAGTGACAAGCTGTTGTACAATTTTTGTTTTTTCAAAAGATTTTTATTGGATTAAATATTTTTTCTTACAAATCGTCAATGACAAGAAAAATCCCTGAATCAATGTGTGTGTCGACATCCATTTTTTCTTATATTATTTAAAAAAAAAAAAAAACAATAATAACAATATCAACAAATCCTGGTAACCTTAGCGGTACTTCATAGCTGTATAACTGCTCCTATGTTCCTTATATATTTATCACAGATGTTCAGTGTCTAACACCGATCTATAGTTCAAATGAATGTATATCTATCAGCGCCACAATAATACCATACAAGCTATATCTGATATAGGCGGAGTCTCCCAACCAGACTCCAAAAGTTAAGAGTAAAAAGAAATGCCAAGATACAGCGCTATGCTACCCTCAGATGAGGGTTGGGTTGCTAAAGATGGTGTCCACGACTAGGAGTGTATACATAAAGGTTAATATATAATATTGTGTTACACAAAGAACATATATAAAACCATGTGAAAAAGTACTTAAAAGGTAAAAGATTAAAAACAAAATATATATATATAGGATGTGATATTAAAATGTATTAAACAAACATTTTATTAACATAAACTGACAGTTAAAAATACAGTTAAAAATAGATTCAACAATCTAATGGATTGCCCCATACAATGTCCAAGAAGTTATGTCCTATGTAACATACACGTGTTTAAGTCCCATACCAAAATGTCCAAAGCAAATGTTCAAGGTTAATATCCAAAAAAAAAATAAAAATGATAATATGTCCAAACTTGGTGTAAAAATCAAAAAGGTGAAAAAATGTAAAAAATATAAAAAATATATTAAAAAATATTTTTTGAAAAGATGAAAAAATGAATAAAAATATATAAAAAATATATGAGTTGTGATCAGCAACCCATATGGAAGGAATATAATATATGTGATAGTGAATAATTTTCGTGAGGTGTACACCTAAAAAGTGTGTATAAAAATGTGTGTATATAAAAGGGTGTGGTAAAAAATGTGTCATAAAAAAGGATTCAAAATCCTGGTGAAATAAATAAAGTCCAAATTGCTCCAAAAAAATGTGTATATAATTCCAAGTATTCCAAATGTGAGTGTAGAAAGTGCTGGGTTGATGTTCCTCTTCTTAAAAGGTTATCAAATGTAATGGGATATCCTACTGTACCTGGTGAGTAGAATACTGTTGTTGTCATTCTAAAGTGATTTTATTGCACTATGTCTATTTTCTGTACACTTTTTTAGGTACAGGAGGATATCCCATTACATTTTGGTATGGGACTTAAACACTTGTATGTTACATAGGACATAACTTCTTGGACATTGTATGGGGCAATCCATTAGATTGTTGAATCTATTTTTAACTGTATTTTTAACTGTCAGTTTATGTTAATAAAATGTTTGTTTAATACATTTTAATATCACATCCTATATATATATATTTTGTTTTTAATCTTTTACCTTTTAAGTACTTTTTCACATGGTTTTATATATGTTCTTTGTGTAACACAATATTATATATTAACCTTTATGTATACACATTCCTAGTCGTGGACACCATCTTTAGCAACCCAACCCTCATCTGAGGGTAGCGTAGCGCTGTATCTTGGCATTTCTTTTTACTTCTAACACCGATCTACTCTCTGTCTTTTCTTAAGTCAACTACACCTTAACCCCACCATTCCTGATTCCCTCCCCTGTATAACCAAAGGACAAGAAAAGGAAGAGAAAGAATATACAGACTCTTTGAAATTACTTATTAATTAGCACATTGTGCATATGTAATCCCTTCTGGAAATATATGTATATAGTTTTGAGCAGTTAATAAAGGTGCATTCGCGTTTCCCAGTGGAACTTTATATTATAATATGTTTCCATGTCCTTCCTTTGGAAATACCCATATTCCTCCAACTGGATTGTATGGTCCATTTGCTTTTCCCACCCATGATATGTAGGGATGTGTTGTGATTTTCAATTTGCGGCTATCAAGGATTTTGCTGAGTTTAATGCTAATTGTATCAACCTTAGTTGTAACCTACACCTGCACTTTGGGAGTAGATTTAGTAATGCTGTAAATGGCTGAAGCTGGTATTCTTTATCTTGAGTACTAATGGATTTTATACATTTTTCTATAGCTGACCAAAAGGGTTTAAATTTAATGCAAGACCACCAAATGTGCAACATAATTCCCCTTCCCCCGCAACCCCTCGTTAGTACCTTAAAATTTAACTCCAAAGATTTAGCAGAGACTGATGATTTTTTAGTGTTCCTAGCAATTTGTCTCAATTCCCCTTCACTTAGCTCCCTTCCCAATTCCTTGTGCCATCTATTTACATAATTTGGGGGTCCTGCAATCTTTTTAACTGTTAAAGTTCTTTGTGCCCATGCTAACGCGTGACATAATGGTATCTCCACTAAACATAATTGTTCAAAGGATGTAGGCTGTCTGGTTAACGACCCCTTATCTGGGGAAGTAGAAAGAAAATGATGTAATTGGAGATGTTTTAGCCATTTTGTGAAGGCTCCTCCTAACACATTCACCAGCTCATTTCTCTCTTTGAGTTTGCCCTTGGTTAATAGTTTAAAAATAGGCAGTTTGTCAAGTTTGTGTTCTAATCCACCATGTAGCTCTGCATTAGGGGATACCGGGGACATAGGATATCTCAAGGAGGAGATCATAGGATCATGAAGTATCAATCTATCCCACACTTCAAAAATGTGGTGATACATCTGATATGTTTTAATCCAGGGGGGGCAACTTTT
Organism: Bombina bombina; assembly: GCF_027579735.1. Classification (NCBI taxonomy): domain Eukaryota; kingdom Metazoa; phylum Chordata; class Amphibia; order Anura; family Bombinatoridae; genus Bombina; species Bombina bombina. The sequence goes on from NC_069502.1 coordinate 572,215,337, forward strand.
TTTGTCTACCCAACACAGTACACCTGGGGAAGGTGCTTTTAAAATATAGGAGTCTAGGTGTACCTATGCTTTAGAATTCCCATTACGGTGCCAATCCAAAACCCTTTGCAAGCAAATTGCTCTATAGTATAATTCAATATTTGGAAGCCCCAAAACTCCATGCTGTATTGAGCGATACATTGTGTCTTTAATAATTCTAGGTTTCACTTTACCCCAAATAAATAACAATATTATTGTTTAACTCATTTCATTTCGAATTGTATATCTATCCCATTTTAGGCCTATGGGATAGATATATTCCCAGGTACTTAATCACTTTTTTTGAGAATTAAATGGGCATTCTTTGAGCAGATTTTGGTACTCCGAGTTTGTAATTAATATATTTAGAATCTCAGATTTTTGGTCATTCACCAAAAAATTGGAGAAGGATCCGAACTCTCTAAATTCTCTTAATACTTCTGGGATCGACTTGATGGGGTTAGTTAAAGTGAGTAACACTTTGTCAGCATATAGTGATAATTTATAATCGCAAGGTCCCATTCTTATCCCAGTTATTGATTTATTTTGTCTAATTTTCTGTGCTAGAATTTCCATGCTTATTACAAAAAGCAAAGGGGACAGCGGACAACCCTGACGGGTGCCATTCTGGATGATAAACTGATCTAATAAAACACTATTTGTTTTTATTTTGGCTGATGGATTTTGATATAAGCTGAAGATACACTTTAAAATAATCCCACCAAAGCATATTTCTTTCATGTAATTGGCAAGAGTCCATGAGCTAGTGACGTATGGGATATACATTCCTACCAGGAGGGGCAAAATTTACCAAACCTCAAAATGCCTATAAATACACCCCCACCACACCCACAATTCAGTTTTACAAACTTTGCCTCCTATGGATGTGGTGAAGTAAGTTTGTGCTAGTTTTCTACGTTGATATGCGCTTCTCAGCATGCTGAAGCCCGGTTCATCTCAAAGTACAGTGAATGACAGAGGGATGTGAAGGGAGTATTACCTATTGAATACAATGGTCATCCTAATGGGTATCTATTTCATAGATTCTCTGTTATCGGTCATAGAGATTAATCTCCTACCTTCCTTTTCAGATCGACGATATACTCTTATATACCATTACCTCTACTGATTCTCGTTTCAATACTGGTTTGGCTATCTACTTTATGTAGATGAGTGTCTTTTGGTAAGTATGTTTTCTTTTATTTAAGACACTCTCAGCTATGGTTTGGCACTTTATATGTAAAGTTCTAAATATATGTTTGTACTTATATTTACCATGATTCAGGTATATTTCCTTCTTTCAGGCTGTCAGTTTCATTTTGGGAAATGCATATTAAAAAAAAAATAAAAAAAATTCTTACCTGAAAATTTTCAAATTGACTCTCTTTTCTAAATTGCGGGCTGTTAGGCTTGCGGGAGTGCAACATGCTATAATTTATTGCGTCATTCTTAGTGCAAGACTTTTTTGGCACGAGAATTACGTTTGTTGACGTAATTTCGTCATTGCCGGCGTCTTAGTTGGCGCTGAGAGTTTTCACGTAGTTGCGTCATCTATGACGCTCATGTTTGTTGCAGACGTTCTTGGAGCCAAAAAATATTTTGTCAGTTGTGGGCGTCATACTTGGCGCCAGATTTTTGACATTATTTAAGCCTTATTTCATTTTGCTTCTGGTTTCCAGAGGCTTATTCTGTTTGCATTTTTTCCCATTCCTGAAACTGTCATATAAGGAAATTGATAATTTTGCTTTATATGTTATTTTTTTTCTATTACATATTGCAAGATGTCTCAATCTGAGAGAGGATGCTATGAAGAAAGCGGTGTTGCTGGCAACATCCGTGGACCCGGCTAATGGACCGGAAATGACACCGGTCTGCAAAGAACAAGTTCAACCCACCAAGGAAACGGAGCACCGTAGCCGTGGCGAAACCAAGCCACTAGTCAGAATCCAAGGAACAGTAGTAGATTCTGAAACAGGGTCAGATTGAGACATCCAAGGAACAAGTAGAAAGCAGGCACTGCAACGAGGGTTCCATATTGGTAAAAAAAAATCCTTTATTCAGAAAACAGGTTAAAAAAAATCCCAGCTACAAACGCTGGATTACTCCTGCCATTGTCTTTTTCTGCGTGTAATCCAGCGTTTGTAGCTGGGAATTTTTTTTAACCTGTTTTCTGAATAAAGGATTTTTTTTTACCTATATGGAACCCTCGTTGCAGTGCCTGCTTTCTACTTGTTCCTTGGATGTCTCAATCTGACCCTGTTTCAGAATCTACTACTGGAATCCTGCTGCCTGATGTCAATTCTACCAAATCTAAGTGCATTTGTTGTAAACTTGTGGTAACTGTTCCTCCGGCTGTAGTTTGTGTTAGTTGTCATGATAAACTTTCAAATGCAGACAATATTTCCATTAGTAGTAATCCATTACCTGTTGTTGTTCCTTCAACATCTAATGTTCAGGATATTCCTGTTAATGTGAGAGAATTTGATTCTAATTCCATTCAGAAGGCTCTGTCTGTTATACCACCTTCTAATAAATGTAAAAGGTCTTTTAAAACTTCTCATAAATTTGATGAATTTTTAAATGACCGACAGCATTCTGATGTATCTATCTCTGATGATGATCTATCTGGTTCAGAAGATTCTGCCTCAGATATTGACACTGACAAATCTTCATACTTATTCAAAATGGAGTATATTCGTTCCTTAATAAAAATGGTGTTGATTGCATTAGATATGGAGGAGACTAGTCCTCTTGATATTAAAACCAGTAATTGGATTGGAGTCTTGGGAAAAGATCCCTAAAGTTGATGGGGTCATCTCTACTCTTGCAAAACGTACTACTATTCCTACGGCAGATAGTACTTCTTTTAAAGATCCTTTAGATAGGAAACTTGAATCTTATCTAAGGAAGGCTTATTTATGTTCAGGTCATCTTAATAAGCCTGCTATTTCTTTGGCTGATGTTGCTGCTGCTTCAACCTTTTGGTTGGAAACTTTAGCACAACAAGTACCAGATCATAATGTGTATAGCATTGTTAAACTAATTCGACATGCTAATAATTTCATTTGTGATGCCATTTTTTATATCATTAGAATTGATGTCAGATATTTGTCTTTAGCTATTTTAGCTAGAAGAGCTTTATGGCTAAAATCTTGGAATGCTGATATGACTTCTAAATCAACGTTGCTATCTCTCTCCTTCCAAGGTAATAAATTATTTGGTTCTCAGTTGGATTCTATTATTCAACTGTCACTGGGGGGAAGGGAGCTTTTTTGCCTCAGGACAAAAAGTCTAAGGGTATATTTAGGGCTGCTAACCGTTTTTGTTCCTTTCGTCAAAATAAGGAACAGAAACCTGACCCTTCCCCTAAGGGAACGGTTTCCAATTGGAAGCCTTCTCCAGTCTGGAATAAATTCAAGCCATTAAAAAAGTCAGCCCCCAATTCCGCATGAAGATACGGCCCTCATTCCAGTGCAGCTGGTAGGGGGCAGACTAAGATTTTACAAGGATGTTTGGATTAATTCAATCCAAAATCATTGGATTCAGAACATTGTTTCTCAAGGGTACAGAATAGGTTTCAAAGTAAGACCGCCTGTGAGAAGTTTCTTTCTCTCACACATTCCAGTGAACCCAGAGAAAGCGCAGGCTTTCCTGAAGTGTGTTTCAGACCTGGAGTTATCTGGGGTAATTGTGCCAGTTCCTTTTCAGGAACGGGGTCTGGGGTTTTATTCAAATCTGTTCATTGTTCCAAAGAAGGAGAATTCTTTCAGACCAGATCTGGATCTAAAAATTTTGAATCGTTATGTAAGAATACCAACATTGAAGATGGTGACTATAAGGACTATTCTGCCTTTTGTTCAGCAAGGGCATCATATGTCCACAATAGACTTACAGGATGCATATCTTCATATTCCGATTAATCCAGATCACTATCAGTTCCTGAGATTCTCTTTTCTAGACAAGCATTACCAATTTGTTGCTCTTCCTTTTGGCCTAGCAACAGCTCCAAGGATCTTTTCAAAGGTTCTCGGTGCCCTACTCTCTGTAATCAGAGAGCGGGGTATTGCGGTGTTTCCTTATTTGGATGATATCTTGGTACTTGCTCAGTCTTTACATTCTACAGAATCTCACATGAATCAACTAGTGTTGTTTCTTCAAAGACATGGTTGGAGGATCAATTTACCAAAAATTTCCTTTATTCCTCAGACAAGGGTAACCTTTTTAGGATTCCAAATAAGTTAAGTATCCATGACTTTGTCTTTAACAGACAAAAGACGTCTGAAATTGGTTTCAGCTTGTCGGAACCTTCAGTTTCAATCATTCCCTTCAGTAGCTATATGCATGGAAGTTTTAGGTCTCATGACTGCAGCATCGGGCGCAATCCCCTTTGCTCATTTTCACATGAGACCTCTTCAGCTTTGTATGCTGAGCCAATGGTGCAGGGACTATACAAAGATATCACAATTAATATCCTTAAATCCCAATATTCGACTATCTCTGACTTGGTGGTTAGATCACCATCGTTTAGTTCAAGGGGCCTCTTTTGTTCATCCAGCCTGGACTGTGATCACAACAGATGCGAGTCTTTCAGGTTGGGGAGCTGTCTGGGGATCTCTGACAGTGCAGGGGGTTTGGAAATCTCAAGAGGCGAGATTACCAATCAATATTTTGGAACTCCGTGCGATTCTCAGAGCTCTTCAGTTTTGGCCTCTTCTGAAGAGAGAACCATTTATTTGTTTTCAGACAGACAATGTCACGACCGAGGCGTAGGTCAATCATCAAGGTGGGACTCACAGTGAAAAAAGTATCTCGGATACTTGCATGGGCGGAATCCAGCTCCTGTCTAATTTCTGCGGTCCATATCCCAGGTATAGACAATTGGGAAGCGGATTATCTCAGTCGCCGGACTTTACATCCGGGAGAGTGGTCTCTTCATCCAGATGTGTTTTTTCAGATTGTTCAGATGTGGGGGCTTCCAGAAATAGATCTGATGGCTTCTCATCTAACAGGAAACTTCCCAGGTATCTGTCCAGGATCGGTCCAGGAAGCAGTGGATGCATTGACAATTTCTTGGAGTTATCAACCTGCTTATATCTTTCAACCTCTAGTTCTTCTTCCAAGAGTGATTTCCAAAATCATAATGGAGCGTTCATTTGTACTGCTGGTGGCTCCAGCATGGCCACACACGTTTTGGTATGCGGATCTTGTTCGGATGTCCAGTTGCCAACCTTGGCCACTTCCGTTAAGGCCAGACCTTCTATCTCAAGGCCCATTTTTCTATCACGATCTCAAATCATTAAATTTGAAGGTATGGAGATTGAACGCTTAGTGCTTAGTCATAGAGGTTTCTCTGACTCAGTGATTAATAGTATGTTGCAGGCTCATAAATCTGTGTCTAGAAAGATTTATTATCGAGTTTGGACAACTTACATTTCATGGTGTTCTTCTCATAAATTCTCTTGGCATTCTTTTAGAATTCCTAGAATTTTACAGTTTCTTCAGGATGGTTTAGATAAGGGTTTGTCTGCAAGTTCCTTGAAAGGACAAATCTCTGCTCTTTCTGTTCTGTTCCACAGAAAAAATGCTAATCTTCCTGATATTCATTGTTTTGTACAGGCTTTGGTTCGTATCAAGCCTGTCATTAAGTCAATCTCTCCTCCTTGGAGTCTTAATTTGGTTTTGAAGGCTTACAGGCTCCTCCGTTTGAGCCTATGCATTCTCTGGACATTAAATTACTTTCTTGGAAAGTATTGTTCTTTTTGGCTATCTCTTCTGCTAGAAGAGTTTCTGAATTATCTGCTCTTTCTTGTGAGTCTCCTTTTCTGATTTTTCATCAGGATAAGGTGGTTTTGCGGACGTCATTTAAATTTTTACCTAAAGTTGTGAATTCCAACAACATTAGTAGAGAAATTGTTGTCCCTTCGTTGTTTCCTAATCCTAAGAATTCTCTGGAGAGATCTTTACATTCTTTGGATGTGGTATTGAAGCTACTAAAGATTTCAGAAAGACTTCTAGTCTATTTGTTATCTTTTCTGGTTCTAGGAAAGGTCAGAAGGCTTCTGCCATTTCTTTGGCATCTTGGTTAAAGCTTTTGATTCATCATGCTTATTTGGAGTAGGGTAAATCCCTGACTCAGAGGATTATGGCTCATTCTACTAGGTCAGTTTCCACTTCCTGGGCTTTTAAGAATAAAGCTTCTGTTGATCAGATTTGCAAAGCAGCAACTTGCTTGTCTTTGCATACTTTTACTAAATTCTACCATTTTGATGTTTTCTCTTCTTCAGAAGCAGTTTTTGGTAGAAAAGTACTTCAGGCAGCTGTTTCAGTTTGATTCTTCTGATTATATTTTCAGTTTTTTTCATTATTAAGATTAAAACTTTTGATTTGGGTTGTGGATTAATTTTTCAGTGGAATTTATTTTTATCCCTCCCTCTCTAGTGACTCTTGGGTGGAGTTCCACATCTTGGGTATTTGCTATCCCATACTTCACTAGCTCATGTACTCTTGCCAATTACATGAAAGAAAACATAATTTATGTAAGAATTTACCTGATAAATTCATTTATTTCATATTGGCAAGAGTCCATGAGACCCACCCTTTTTATGGTGGTTATGATTTTTTTGTATAAAGCACAATTATTCCAATTCCTTGTTGATGCTTTTGCTCCTTTCTTTTCACCCCACTTCTTGGCTATTCGTTAAACTGAATTGTGGGTGTGGTGGGGGGGTGTATTTATAGGCATTTTGAGGTTTGGGAAACTTTGCCCCTCCTGGTAGGAATGTATATCCCATACATCACTAGCTCATGAAAGAAATGAATTTATCAGGTAAATTCTTACATAAATTATGTTTTTTTCTAAGAGTGGCCTTAGGAAACTGTCAATTCAGGCGGTCAAATGCTTTTTCAGCATCGGCAGAGACAACCACCATCCCTATTTTGTGTATTTTAACATATTCAATCAGTTGGAGCGTTCTGATAGTGTTATCTCTTGCCTCTCTTCCTGGGACAAACCCAGCCTGATTTAAGTGAACAATGTTAGGTAATAATTTGCTAACCTGCCCCACTAATATTTTTGCATACAGTTTCAGATATGTGTTAAGCAGGGAGATAGGTCTATAGTTGCTAGGGACATTGGAGGGTTTATTTGGTTTGAGTGCAGAGATGTATGCAGCCAAAATATGTGGGGCCAAGGTGGTTTTTTTTTGTTTGTTTTTTTGGCATTACACAGTCTCTTTCAATAGTATATAATAGAACATTACAGCTGTTACAAGTCTTCTCGTCTCGATAGTGAGAGAAGAAATGAAAACAAACAAACAATGCAACATTTCGTATCGTAACGAAAACAAAAAACAAAAGAAAAAGAGAAATACAAAAATACAAAACAACGACTCTGCAATTCCATCAAGTAATTATAATTATAATCATACCTTCCAGATAGCACTTTCTAATAAAGCTCGTAAAGTGGTAGAAGTGAAAAAGTAAAAAGGGTAAGGGTTGAAAAGGAGAGCGAATGAAGGGGGATGGGAGGAAGGGGAGTATATGGTAGAGAGGGTGAGTGCAGGTGGGAGGGGAAGAAAGACTTTCCTTAAGGTGCATGGTGAAATAGTAGTCCTGTAAAGACGTGGGGGTGTCAGTCCATTCATTGGTAATTTATGTATTACCTTGAGTACCTATAAATGATTCCCAGTAAAACTTAACGTCATAATAATAGTTGAGGGTTCTCTTTCTAAAGTGTACATACTCCTCTTGGGATATGAGTGTTGTAGTTTTCTGTATCCATTCTGTTCTGGATGGACGGGTGGGTGATCTCCACTTTCTAGCTATTAAGTTCCTAGCGCTATTTAATCCTATTGTCAGGAGAGTCCATCTTATTTTACACAGTTTCTGTGGTCTAAAATTTAGTAAAGCTATCATAGGAGTTAGAGTAAAGGACGCATCTACAATAGTCTGTAAGTCAGTCTCCAATTGTGACCAGAATGGCCGTAGTTTCTCACATTGCCACCATATATATGACATCGTGCCTTTCTTCCCGCATCCCCTCCAACATCTATCATCCGCATTGGGATACATATATCTCAGGCGTTCTGGAGTTAAATACCAGCGGGTCAGTATCTTGTGATTGAGTTCCAGTGTTTTTGATGATGCCGAGGACTTACGAGTGTTAAGGAATATATTTTCCCATTCTTGAATGGATAGGGAGATCCCCAGTTCAGCCTGCCAACGTGTAGTGTATGATGGAAGAGTGTTAATTAGTGTCTCTTCCAAGAGGCATCTAGAAATAGACAGTGTTCCCCTAGGTAGGACTTCGGATAAACATAACCTTTCAAACCTCGTTGGAGGTCTCAACAGGTCCTTCTTGTGTTTGGATTTGTGTATCATATGTTTTAACTGTGCATATTTCAGCCAGGATGAGTAACTTCCTTCGGCTATCTCCTCTAAATCTTGTCTTTGCTTTTATTCACCGTTAACGGTCAATCTTATAAATGGTATGGTATACCCCAGTTCACCCCGTGTGCTATTAAGTGGCTCCAAACCTCCCAGGAACTCAGCATTATATGAAATTGGTACTCCCGAAGAGATCCCCATTTGGGAGTCCCTCAAAAAATCCCACCCGTCAAAGATATGTGAATACAATTCTGAGACTCCGACCAAGGGTGACCTAATGCTTGGAGAAATACAGCACAGTGCACCCAAGGACGGAGAGCCCAGAAGATGAGAATCTATGGTTGACCATGCTTTATTTTCTATGTTACCATGCCATTCCAAAACGCGTTATAATACCTCTCTATTTTGGGGACCCCCATGCCTCCATGCCCCAGTGGTCTGTGCATGATTGTTCTGTTGATTCGAGGTTTAATTTTTCCCCACACAAATAGGTTACGTTCAGCTTGAATATTGGATAGAAAGGATCAGGACAAACGTATGGGAACGGTCTGCAATATGTATAGTATCTGTGGCAGTGTGGTCATTTTAATTGCCTGTATCCTTCCCCACCATGTCAAAGGTTTATCCCACAAAGTTCTGTTTTCAACCTGTTCAGTAAGGGTGTATAGTTGCTTTGAAACAGTTGGGTCGTGGAGGGTGTCAGCTCTATACCTAAATATCTAATCTGTAGGAGTTGTAATTTGTACGGGCATATATCTTTTAGCTGCAGGAACTGTTCAGTTTGCATATTAATATTAAGAATTTCGGATTTTTGTGGATTTATCTTAAAGTTTGAAAGCCTGCCGAAGTTTGCAAATTCAGATAGCAGATGGGGGAGTGATGTGGTTGGTGATGTCATAGAAATTAGTACATCATCCCCATACAGTGTAAGTTTGTACTCCTTGGGGCCTATTTTAATGCCACAAATTTTCCCGTTTGCTCGAATATGTGCCTCTAACCCTTCCATAGAGAGTGCAAACAAGAGTGGGGACAGTGGACACCCCTGCCTCGTCCCATTATGTATCTGGAAACTGTCTGACAAAGAACCATTAGCCTTCACTCTCGCTATGGGGTTGTTATACACACTGAAGATTCTGTCTATTATTTTATTACCAAACCCGAATCTCACCAAACATGCTCTGAGGAACCCCCAATCTAGGCGATCAAACGCCTTTTCGGCATCTGTTGAAATAATAATTCTAGGCTCCTTAGTCCTATTGACATGCTCAATAAGGTGTAATGTCCGTATGGTGTTTTCCCTGGCTTCTCTGCCTGGGACAAAACCAGATTGGTCAACATGTATAAGCTTAGGCAATATAGCATTTATTCTTTTAGCTAAGATTTTCGTAAAAATCTTAATGTCTGAGTTGAGTAAAGATATAGGCCTATAATTTTCTATCTTAGTGTTATCTTTCCCGGGCTTTGATATAATCGATATATGGGCTTCTAAAATATGCTTAGGCCAGTTGGCACCATTGTCTACTGCCGCAAATAATTCTACGAGGTGTGGGGATAATATCTGCTTAAACTGCTTATAATAGGCATTGGAGAAGCCATCTGGCCCAGGGCTCTTATGGAGTGGTAGACTGTTAATTGCAGAGAGTACTTCTTGTTGAGTGATGGGGTTTTCTAATTCTTTAGCGATTTCCGATGGTATAGTAGGGAGGTCTACCTCATTTAAATAAGCTGAATAGTCCTCCTCCTTATTTGGAGGGGTTGCAGTTGGTGCAAGGTTATATAAATTTTGATAGTATGTTTTAAAACATTCTACAATACTCACTGAATCATGGGAATATCCTCCTCCAGAGGAGCGAATTTTATGTATATATGAATTATTTCTTTTTGTGCGCAGCAATCTTGCCAAAAGGGTACCTGCTCTATTTGACTCCGCATAATATAATTTTTTCAGAAAAAACGCTTTATCCTGTGCTTCCTTGTATAATAAGTGATTAAGATTTCTCCTGGCTTGTTGTAGTTGCTGACTAAGTGTCATATCTCGGGGGTTTTGTTTATGTTGAGCTTCACATGACTGTGATATGTGTGTGGCTTCCGTGTATGCAATTCTGTACTGTTTTTTGAGTATGGCTTTTTGTTTGATTAGTTCACCCCTCATTACAGCTTTATGTGCTTCCCAGGTATTAGAGGATGTTTGGTGAGATTGGTTAAAGCTAAAGAACTCCGTCAGGGATACAGTGACCTTATCCAATATTGTCGGTTTATGAAGTAATGTTTCATCTAACCTCCACATGTAAGGTGTGTATGATCTCTCTAGCCATTTTAAATCAACACTTACTGCTGCGTGGTCGGACCAGCTGGTATGCTCTATGTTAGAATCTGCAACTAAACTGTATGGCCTAGATTTGGAGTTTGGCGTTAGCCGTGAAAACCAGCGTTAGAGGCTCCTAACGCTGGTTTTAGGCTACCGCCGGTATTTGGAGTCACTCAAAATAGGGTCTAACGCTCACTTTTCAGCCGCGACTTTTCCATACCGCAGATCCCCTTACGTAAATTGCGTATCCTATCTTTTCAATGGGATCTTTCTAACTCCGGTATTTAGAGTCATGTCTGAAGTGAGCGTTAGACATCTAACGACAAAACTCCAGCCGCAGGAAAAAAGTCAGTAGTTAAGAGCTTTCTGGGCTAACGCCGGTTTATAAAGCTCTTAACTACTGTGCTCTAAAGTACTCTAACACCCATAAACTACCTATGTACCCCTAAACCAAGGTCCCCCCACATCGCCGCAATTTTTTTAACCCCTAATCTGTCGACCGCCACCTACGTTATACTTATGTACCCCTAATCTGCTGCCCCTAACACCGCCGACCCCTGTATTATATTTATTAACCCCTAACCTGCCCCCCACAACGTCGCCTCCACCTACCTACACTTATTAACCCCTAATCTGCCGACCGCAAAGCGCCGCCACCTACGTTATCCTTATGTACCCCTAATCTGCTGCCCCTAACACCGCCGACCCCTATATTATATTTATTAACCCCTAATCTGCCCCCCACAATGTCGCCTCCACCTACCTACACTTATTAACCCTAATCTGCCGACCGCAAAGCGCCGCCACCTACTTTATCCTTATGTACCCCTAATCTGTTGCCCCTAACACCGCCGACCCCTATATTATATTTATTAACCCCTAATCTGCCCCCCACAACGTCGCCTCCACCTGCCTACACTTATTAACCCCTAATCTGCCGACCGGAGCTCACCGCTATTCTAATAAATGTATTAACCCCTAAAGCTAAGTCTAACCCTAACACTAACACCCCCCTAAGTTAAATATAATTTACATCTAACGAAATTAATTAACTCTTATTAAATAAATTATTCCTATTTAAAGATAAATACTTACCTGTAAAATAAATCCTAATATAGCTACAATATAAATTATAATTATATTATAGCTATTTTAGGATTTATATTTATTTTACAGGTAACTTTGTATTTATTTTAACCAGGTACAATAGCTATTAAATAGTTAAGAACTATTTAATAGCTAAAATAGTTAAAATAATTACAAAATTACCTGTAAAATAAATCCTAACCTAAGTTACAATTAAACCTAACACTACACTATCAATAAATTAATTAAATAAACTACCTACAATAACCTACAATTAACCTAACACTACACTATCAATAAATGAATTAAATACAATTCCTACAAATAAATACAATTAAATAAACTAGCTAAAGTACAAAAAATAAAAAAGAACTAAGTTACAAAAAATAAAAAAATATTTACAAACATAATAAAAATATTACAACAATTTTAAACTAATTACACCTACTCTAAGCCCCCTAATAAAATAACAAAGCCCCCCAAAATAAAAAAATGCCCTACCCTATTCTATATTACTAAAGTTCAAAGCTCTTTTACCTTACCAGCCCTGAACAGGGCCCTTTGCGGGGCATGCCCCAAAGAATTCAGCTCTTTTGCCTGTAAAAAAAAACATACAATACCCCCCCCCAACATTACAACCCACCACCCACATACCCCTAATCTAACCCAAACCCCCCTTAAATAAACCTAACACTAAGCCCCTGAAGATCTTCCTACCTTATCTTCACCCTGCCAGGTTCACCGATCCGTCCTGAAGAGCTCCTCCGATGTCCTGATCCAAGCCCAAGCGGGAAGCTGAAGAGGTCCATGATCCGGCTGAAGTCTTCATCCAAGCGGGAGCTGAAGAGGTCCATGATCTGGATGAAGTCTTCATCCAAGCGGGAGCTGAAGAGGTCCATGATCCGGATGAAGTCTTCTATCAACGGCATCTTCAATCTTCTTTCTTCCGGATCCATCTTGCAGACCTCCGACGCGGAACATCCTCTTCTCCCGACGCCTATTAGCCGAATGACGGTTCCTTTAAGGGACGTCATCCAAGATGGCGTCCCTCGAATTCCGATTGGCTGATAGGATTCTATCAGCCAAAAAGGAATTAAGGTAGGAATATTCTGATTGGCTGATGGAATCAGCCAATCAGAATCAAGTTCAATCCGATTGGCTGATCCAATCAGCCAATCAGATTGAGCTCGCATTCTATTGGCTGATCGGAACAGCCAATAGAATGCAAGCTCAATCTGATTGGCTGATTGGATCAGCCAATCGGATTGAACTTGATTCTGATTGGCTGATTCCATCAGCCAATCAGAATATTCCTACCTTAATTCCGATTGGCTGATAGAATCCTATCAGCCAATCGGAATTCGAGGGACGCCATCTTGGATGACATCCCTTAAAGGAACCATCATTCGGCTAGTAGGCGTCGGGAGAAGAGGATGTTCCGCGTCGGAGGTCTGCAAGATGGATCCGGAAGAAAGAAGATTGAAGATGCCGTTGATAGAAGACTTCATCCAGATCATGGACCTCTTCAGCTCCCGCTTGGATGAAGACTTCATCCGGATCATGGACCTCTTCAGCTCCCGCTTGGATGAAGACTTCAGCCGGATCATGGACCTCTTCAGCCCCCCGCTTGGGCTTGGATCAGGACATCAGAGGAGCTCTTCAGGACGGATCGGTGAACCTGGCAGGGTGAAGATAAGGTAGGAAGATCTTCAGGGGCTTAGTGTTAGGTTTATTTAAGGGGGGTTTGGGTTACATTAGGGGTATGTGGGTGGTGGGTTGTAATGTTGGGGGGGGGGTATTGTATGTTTTTTTTTACAGGCAAAAGAGCTGAATTCTTTGGGGCATGCCCCACAAAGGGCCCTGTTCAAGGCTGGTAAGGTAAAAGAGCTTTGAACTTTAGTAATATAGAATAGGGTAGGGCATTTTTTTATTTTGGGGGGCTTTGTTATTTTATTAGGGGGCTTAGAGTAGGTGTAATTAGTTTAAAATTGTTGTAATATTTTTATTATGTTTGTAAATATTTTTTTATTTTTTGTAGCTTAGTTCTTTTTTATTTTTTGTACTTTAGCTAGTTTATTTAATTGTATTTATTTGTAGGAATTGTATTTAATTAATTTATCGATAGTGTAGTGTTAGGTTAATTGTAGGTTATTGTAGGTAGTTTATTTAATTAATTTATTGATAGTGTAGTGTTAGGTTTAATTGTAACTTAGGTTAGGATTTATTTTACAGGTAATTTTGTAATTATTTTAACTATTTTAGCTATTAAATAGTTCTTAACTATTTAATAGCTATTGTACCTGGTTAAAATAAATACAAAGTTACCTGTAAAATAAATATAAATCCTAAAATAGCTATAATATAATTATAATTTATATTGTAGCTATATTAGGATTTATTTTACAGGTAAGTATTTATCTTTAAATAGGAATAATTTATTTAATAAGAGTTAATTAATTTCGTTAGATGTAAATTATATTTAATTTAGGGGGGTGTTAGTGTTAGGGTTAGACTTAGCTTTAGGGGTTAATACATTTATTAGAATAGCGGTGAGCTCCAGTCGGCAGATTAGGGGTTAATAATTGAAGTTAGGTGTCGGCGATGTTAGGGAGGGCAGATTAGGGGTTAATACTATTTATTATAGGGTTAGAGAGGCGGATTAGGGGTTAATAACTTTATTATAGTAGCGCTCAGGTCCGGTCGGCAGATTAGGGGTTAATAAGTGTAGGCAGGTGGAGGCGACGTTGTGGGGGGCAGATTAGGGGTTAATAAATATAATATAGGGGTCGGCGATGTTAGGGCAGCAGATTAGGGGTACATAGGGATAATGTAAGTAGCGGCGGTTTACGGAGCGGCAGATTAGGGGTTAATAATAATATGCAGGGGTCAGCGATAGCGGGGGCGGCAGATTAGGGGTTAATAAGTGTAAGGTTAGGGGTGTTTAGACTCGGGGTACATGTTAGGGTGTTAGGTGCAGACGTAGGAAGTGTTTCCGCATAGCAAACAATGGGGCTGCGTTAGGAGCTGAACGCGGCTTTTTTGCAGGTGTTAGGTTTTTTTTCAGCTCAAACAGCCCGATTGTTTCCTATGGGAGAATCATGCACGAGCACGTTTTTGACGCTGGCCGCTTGCGTAAGCAACTCTGGTATCGAGAGTTGAAGCTGCGTTAAAAATGCTCTATGCTCCTTTTTTGCAGCCTAACGCAGCCTTTATGTGGACTCTCAATACCAGAGTTATTTTTATGGTGCGGCCAGAAATAAGCCGGCGTTAGTTTTTCTGGTCGTTACCGACAAAACTCCAAATCTAGCCGTATGTAAGTTGGTCAATGAAGACATAATCAATGCGGGAGTAACTCTTATGAGGGTAAGAGTAGAAGGTGAAATTTCTTTGCCCTGGGTGGTTAGTTCTCCACACATCTATCACAGACAGCTTCCTTAAATTAGCGCAGATTTTACGAATTAACACAGGGGATACTTGGCTACGCCCAGTTGAACAATCTTTGTCTGGTTCTAAAGCAATATTGAGGTCCCCAGCCAAAATCAGTGCACCCTTTTGTACTGCCAATACTGAGTTTGTGAGCTTCTGGAAAAATCTGGACTGTCTATTGTTTGGGGCGTAAACATTAACTAATGTGACAAGCTTATGGTATAATTTACCCACTAAAATAATCCATCTTCCCTCAGCATCTTCCACTTTGTGCTGGAATTGAAAGGGAGTCTTTCTATTAAATAATATGCCTACTTTTTCTTTTTCGTATGTGATGTAAAATACCCTACGGGGAATTCCTTATTATGAAATAGGGGAGCTTTATCTTTGACAAAATGTGTCTCTTGAATGAACACCACTTCCCCCTTTAATTTTTCAAACTAGATAAGGCAACAGACCTCTTAGTAGGGGAGTTTAACCCTTTTGCATTTTGAGAGACTAGCCTGATCTTAATATTAGCCATCAATATTGAAGGGGATGCGGGATTGCACTATTAATGATGTCAGGTGTTCATACCAATTTGTCGCATACCTGGATGTCGGTGCTTCATCTGTCAATCTGTACCCGTCTGTCTGGATCTTAATTTGTGGCTCGGAGAGAAGTGGAAAGATAGGGAAAGGGAAGAGGAGATAAAGACGAAAGGACGTAAGATATACATATTGCTCGCAAAGTCGTTGTAGGAACTGCAAAAACAAAAAAACATTAGTATTCATAAAAACTTTCTGATTGGTATACATAAGCGTTTCAAAAGAAAAGTAATTCGTATGAGACTGCCAAATCTTGGGGATCCCACGCTGAATTACTGCAACAACAATAAAAAGGGGGTACATGTCACACCTTTTTTCGGTGACATAACCTATAGAACTAAATTAAAACTATCTATACAGATTTGCTACTATAAACAACCTTTAATCTGTAGATGTAGCATTACATCTGGATGTCTAATAAACATAGAAGTGAATTAAATATAGGTAAACTAAATATAGCGCTTAACTATAAAAAGAAAAAGAAGGGAAAAAAAATGTCATTTTTCGTAGTGCCCCTTTAACAAGGGACTTAAAAAAACACAAGGATACTGTAACCTCTATTTTAGTCCTTCTGGTTTCAAGTAGGATCTCCTGGTATAGAGGATGGAGCAGGACCAACTGCTTGGATCTTATTTTTTCTCTTCTTGGTGACCGTGTTCAAGCCAGTATGTGATGGTCTTGGAAGCTTTTCCAGGGTTTATTTGCTGTTTGCTGTTCCATCTTTCAGGCTTGGTAGGGCAGGTTTTGATATACCCAATTGCTCACAAAAGTGATCGATGTCCTCCTGTGATTTATATATAGCAATGGTGCTTCCTTTAATAACCTTCAAGCAGAAGGGAAAACCCCACCTATATGGGATCTTCAAGTCCCTCAAATGTAGCATAAGATACTTTGCTTCCTTTCTTTTAGAGAGAGTCATAGGGCTGAGGTCAGCTAAAAATAGAATAGTGTTATCTTCAAATTGGATCGGGTGTTTTTTTCCTAGCCGCAGACAATATGTTTTCCTTGTCTTTAAAACTAGTAAACTTAATGACTATGTCACAAGTTGGTGCATTCTCTTTTGGGACCGGGCAAAGGCCCTATGGTATCTATCCATTAGGAACTCAATCTCCTCCTTATCTTCTGAGATAAAATTGAACAGTCTCTGTAAAAGTTGTCCTGCCTGTACTGTTTCAGGGACGCCCCGCAGTCTGACATTCTGGCGGCGGCCCCTGTTATCCAGGTCCTCAACCTGGTCCTGTAGCTGTGTTACTAAAGTATGGTGAAGGGTGGACTGTCTAGATTGTTGGTCAATATATTTATTAGTAAGTTCAGCATCTTCTTCCCGCACAGCTATTCTATTGCCAATTTCCTGGACATCTTTCTTTACCTCTGCTATGCTGGATTTGATAATCTGGCTCATTTGCGCAATTAGGGCCGTGAAATCTTCTTTAGATGGGAGCAGTTGGAGATCTGCCCTTGTCAATGGGGCCTGTGCCTCCGCATCTGTATCTCAGTTTGTAGGGTCATGTGTAGCATCCTCCTCTCCCCTAGTCTCCATGGTGGTATTATCGTTAAGCCTAAAAAAATTATGCATTTTAGGGTTGGGAGTACCCACATTCTTGGAAGATTTGTCTTCTCTGGGAGGTCGCTTAGATGCCATATTTGGTGCTTTAATATCAAAGAAGAAATGGCTGTATAGTTACATAGGGCTAGTATGATTGTTTTAAAAGTGAAAGCAGAGACCTATGCCATTCCAGTTATGCCAAAGTGTACATCATTGTTTTTGAGCAATTCCCAATATCTCTATCATTGTGTTCAAACTCTGAATGTATAATCCCACTCATCTGCAGCCTGGTAACAAAGCATTAGGCAAACCTCTATCTGATTCGTTTTGCATGAGTTATATATAGTAAGAGGCGCCCCACACACATTCCGGTAACAAGGCAGGCTATATGGTGTTTTTAGTTTACCCTATGTCTGCATTTGTACAGTTGGCGTCTCCACCGTGCAGGCCAATATGACGTATTTCGCGCCCTTTGGATCTAGTGTGGTTGCAGTGCTGGATTTTATTACCTGCTCTGGCGGTTCGCGTGTGATCCAACTATGTGGCAATTGCGATCTTCGGGTTAGCGATCATAGGTAAGGCGTCCAAAGTGCGAGCCTGCACCCCTTAATGTCCCAGCGCCTCCATGCTTTGCCGGGAGTGTCGTGAGTAGGCCGCGGCTAGGAGTCTGTGCAAATAATGTAAATTGTCTGTGTCAAACTCCTCCACGGCTCCGCCGCTCGGTCCTCTATGCTCAAAGTGCCTTCCGGTTGCAGTTTATACTTGTTACTTGCATTTAGGTAGCAATAAGCATGAATTACGGTTGTTTGCCTCATGGAGTTCTCTTTTAACACGACCATCCGAGGCGCTGGTCGGCTCCGCCCCCCGGGCCAAGGTGTTTTTGTATATTTTATAATAATTATTCGAGAACCCGTCTGGGCCCAGGCTTTTATTGTTTGGCAAGGCGTCTATTGCATCTATGACTTCTTTTAGAGTTAGTGGAGAGTCTAAAATGTCTGCCTCTTGTGGGGATATAGATGGGACCTCTACTGATTGTAGATATTGAGCCAAAACATCTGTCTGCAATGTTCCAGATTGCACTTCTAGGTTGTATAAGTTTGCATAGTATTCTCTAAATGTGTTAGCTATTTCTTTTGGCTCCGTCACTGCTACTCCCTTAATATTTTCAATTTTAAAAATGTGATTTTGGAATATCTTTTTGCTTAGGGCTTTTGCAAGCATTGTGCCTGCTTTGTTACTATTATGAAAATAAGTTTTCTTAAGATAAAACACTTTTTTGAGTGCTTCCCCCTGCAGGAGTTTATTAAAAGCTTTTCTGGCTTTAGTCAAGTTCTGCAGGAGGTCGTTTCTTTGTGGGTTCAATTTATGCTGTGCTTCAGCTTTCCTCAGGTCTAATATTAATGTTTTGTGTTCCAGATTGTATTTTTTACGGACCTGTGATTTTTGTTTTATTAACTCACCTCTAATTGTTGCTTTATGTACAAACCAATTGATAGTGTCATTGGTATCTGTCGAGTTGTTATGTTCAAAAAATTCCTTTATATTGTCGTCTATTTGGGACTTAATAGTCGGATCATGTACTAAAGTGGAATCTAAGCACCACATTAATGGGCATTGTGGCATTGAGGGCCATGTGAGCTCTAACGTGATAGATGCATGATCTGACCAAAAAATTGGTAGTATTTCCGTGTCTGTAGCTAATGCTATATTATTATGGTCCATGAACCAGTAATCTATCCTGGAGTATGAGCATCCTGGGTTTGAATAAAATGTGTAACTGCACGTTCTTGGATGTTGTACCCTCCAGACATCTATCATTAGTAATGTTCCTAACTTTTAGTTAATTTGGGTTCTATTTCTATTGGTTACTTGACTCCTTCCGGAGGAGCAATCTAAGATAGGATTTAAGGCAATATTGATATCCCCTCCTATTATGACCGTACCCTTCTGGACTTCTACTAACTTATTTAGGGCCTTTGTTAAAAAAATCTTGTTGTCCCATATTAGGTGCATATATATTCTTTAGTGTGAGATAGCTATCATATAGGAGGTCTACCAAAATCAGGAATCTGCCTTCTCCATTAGAGTACTGTTCTAAGGGTTGAAATGGTACACCTTTGTTAATCAATATTCCTACTCCATTTTTTTTTACAGTTTGAGTTAAAATATTGTTGTGTATAATCTCTGGAGTATAATTTCGGTTCTTTATTTTTTGGAAAATGTATCTTGCCTTAAACACCACTGCACCCTGCAATCTCTTGAACTATGATAATGCAATCGATCTTTTAGTTGGAGTTTAGACCCTTGCAATTTTGGGATACTAGTTTTAATTTAGAGACCGATGTCATGATGTCCCTGTGTGTTTGATAAAGCTCTTACCCTCTACTGTATAACGGTCAGTATTCCCACCAAACACCTCTCCAGTATTCTCTGGTAATGAGTGAGCAAGAAATATGTTGGATCCACTTATTCAGCTTATAAAGGTTATCTATTTGGAGAGAAGCTCCAGCGTTAAGACAAGCAGTAATACTATTCATTCACCCCACTAGGGATCAATAACCTTTTCAGATTACCATGTCTATTGTCTATGCATTATTACAAAAGTGTTGATCCTCATATCAAGAGGCGCAGACTTTCCTATTCCAACCAATGGCAAATTACTCCCACTCTCTATTTTCAGAGATCAAAGAACTTGGCTAGGGGTCATCCTTTCAGCTGTTTTCTAGCACCTGAGTAGGTGTAGGGCCGGCTGGAGTAATGTCTCTTGTTTGTTTCCTTTGTACTTTGGTCCAATGTGATCTTCGTTGCTTTGGTTTAGCGGTTTCCTTAGTATGCTCCTCATGTATTGATGGCATCAAAGGCAGTGGTATTTCCAGTTGGGAGCAAAATTTCTCTAAATCTCACAGTGTCCTGTATATATGCATCCTATTATTTCTCAGCACCTTTATACTGAACATGAAACCCCATCTTTCCTGTAAGTGTTGAGTAAGGAATCTTGCTTCTTTTCTGTTCTGCAATGTAAGAAGGCTTAGGTCAGAGTAAAATTGTAGTTGCCTTCATTATTCTTTCTTTGTCCACAAACTTGTGGAATTTCAGAATCACATTACGTGGCGATTCTCTATCCTTGGGCTGTGGGCGTAGTACTCTGTGAGCCCTGTCTAGCGGGATTCTGTGTAGTTTGAGTTGTTTACTAGAGACCTGAACAAATCTTGGAGGATGGGGTTTAGCTTGTCTTGAACAATCCTTTCTGGGATACCCCAGATCCTGTCATTCTGCCTCCTTCCGCTATTATCCAAGTCCTCTATTTTTTCTTGCAAAAAAAATGTGGGATTTCTGAGCATGCAGTTTTCTAGTGATCAGGTCCATATCAGTGGTTTGTTGTTCCGTTTGTTCCTCCAGAAATTAAATTCTATTTCCCAATTTATTAACCTCCTTCTTCACCTCTGCTAGCCCATCCTTAATCATGCAGCAAACCTGCTGGATAAATGAGGCAAAGTCACCTTTTGTCGGGAGCTCTTTCAGATCCGCTCGAGTGATTGGGGTATCTTGATCCATATCTTGTGTGCTATTGTCCTCATCTTGAATTTGAGAGGATGTTTCCTCATCTTGCACATTAGCATTCATTGTTTAAAAAACATATTCATCTTGTTGGGGGTATTTTTTGCGTTTGTATCTCCTTTTGGTCCTGCCATTTGAATGAATATATACCTCTACTTCTCTGATTGGCGCAAATACCAATTCAGTTATAACAAATTCAATTTATGACCTCAAAATTATAATTATATGCTGCCAACCTCTTAGGGATTTTTTTTTTTTTTAATATCTCACATCCTCAAGGATTCAGGATCTGACTGTCTGGTTGTTGGGCTCTGTTTAGAGGTAGTTATCAGGGTAGTGCCTCTTCTTGGAGTGCTATTTTATTTTCAGTAATCACCCCTATGCAGTGTGAAATCCTCCCTTTGTTTTCTACTGTTTCAAAAGCTGTAATGGCAGCCCACTTAAGGTAATTATATATTTTGTTTATAACCCCTGTGTGACTTTGTGCCCATGTGTATAGTGTCTTTCAAAGTTCCTTTTCAGAACACTCAGAGTGGTTATAATATTCTCTACTTTATTGTCCATGTATTGATTTTCTCTCGCAAGCCAGCTTATGTCCCTTAAAGTTCTCTATCTCACATATGCATTCAATTTCTACTGAGGCTGTTCCCCATATAGATCCACTCCTTTCACTCTTGCTGCCTTTGATAGTCAAATTATTATGCCTTACTGTGTACACCCACACTCCTGTAATGAGGTTTACAGTTATCTCTCACCCTTATGTGGCTGTGCGTAGTGTAAAAATGGCTATATGCTTCAGCTCCGTTTCCTTTAGCTCACAACTGCTGAGTGCTATGATCCTCCTTCACTCCTCCGTTGTGTGCAGCGATCTCAGGGTTTTTATAATCCCTTGCTTGAGGGTACAATTCCTGTACTGGTCCGGTTCACCACTTACTATGTACTAGTGAGCGATTTTCACACTGTGATGTCCTCCCTAATGGCGGCTACAGCTTCCGTGCGCTCAGTCAGCTTCGTCTTTATCATTGCTGCATATTTATTTTCCGTAGAAGCTTTTTGCTGGATTATAGCTTCATAAGGTTCTCCTGTGTCTGTGTGCTTAATATTTTTGCTCTATCAATGTATTATACCCTAATTGTGCCTATGAATGTGCAGAGCTTCACAATAATGCGGCCATCTCTGTAAAGCAAACTGTATTTTAGAGATAAAATGTATATATATTACTTTTATTTTCTAAATTTACAGTTTATTGTGTCTGGATTGTTATAGTGTATCCCATTGGTAAACGGCATGACATAGACTAATCACTTGCTCAATTCACATATGATCTAGCTGGGCCAGCATCTGGGTTTAAATGATTTAGACTTGTAAGAAATGGTATTTTTTTATGTCATACAGTGAATATGTGACTTTGTGCAGAGATAAAATTAAAACTCACTTACATCTGTTCCCAGTTGGAATAATCAAAATCATTTTCAATTCATCACTCTCATCAGATGTAGAAAGGAACATTGTTATTTGGAAAGAAATGGCAACTAGTGCACAGATGCTGGTATAAACACTAATTTCACCAATCTAATTTTTGATAGAAATAGTTGTCAGCTTTCTCTCTGGCTTTCACCCAGGGAATAATATACACAAAGAACATTTGTGTAATTAGCATTTAATGGCTAACATTGCACCGCATTTTAGACAAAGATTGAAGACATTGCTAAGAAGCAAGATCAGGAGAAAACATAATATATTATACGATATGGCATACCAGGTGCCCACAGCTAGACGCAGTTTATTATAGAAATATTTGACTTAAAGCTATTACATGTTCAATAGGTCTATTGTACTAAAGAAGGAATTTCAGTATTTTCATTTTCATACAGTAATTTTCTAAGATTCCATAATGAGGAAAGCTGAATTATTTTGCAAATTTTAGTAGTAACACGTTTGCAAAATAAAAATTACTGTAGATATAACAAAAAATGCTATGTGAACCTATACATTACACATACACACATATACACACACACACACATGCACAAATATATATTTCTTAAGGGCCCCATTTACACATATTAATAATGCAGATCATCCATTAAAGTTAAGCCATCATCCCTATTAAAAAATTATGGGGCATTTGTGGTATTGAATTTGTTCATGGTCATCATTTGAACTAGATTGCTTGCACACTTTTTTTATAGTGGATACGTTGTTGTTTACCAGTCAACATGCAGTATTTTACAGTTATTATTAATTCAGTCAAAGCTACCTTGTGATGATTAACATACACTAGAAACCAATAGGAGACACAGACAGACATCTGGAATATGTACAGAAGGATTATCTGGGAGAAGTAAAAGGGACAAAATTACCCTTTTACGATTATGCTGACCATAGGATCTCTGCCTTATTGTGCATGTTTATCTTCTGAAGAACGGGACATGGTCTTCCTTGTAAGAAGACGTAGGTGAGTTTTGAAGATATTTCTAACCAGGTGTTGTCTGGAAGCCTTCATGGACAGGGAGATCATGCAGCAGTTGTGGAAAAATTGAGAATCCGTCAGCAAAACGCTGGAGCCACTAACATTGAGGTTGCTGGCCATACATGCATTGTTAAATCTACTTGTGCTCTCTATGTTTTTGCCATATTGGGGTGCATTGCTTCAAGAAACCATGATAATTATTTGAATATAAGTGGAGTAAAGCAAAACAAATTGTCACACTGAATCTCTCCAAAATGTGTTCAAAGAATTATCATAATCTTTCCTATTATATAGAACCTTGTTTACATCTCCATTTGTAGCTGCAGTTAAGGCTCAGGTAAGAAGAAACCATTGAACAGTTCCTGGGCTTATCAACATTTGACCAAATGCTGTAACAAACACATTTTTTATCATTTCATCCTAGCTGTGTGCATCCAAGTGAGTACTAGCTTACTAGCTATTTTTTTTTTTTCGTGTGAGATTTTTCAGGATTTTTCCTATTAAAGGGACCTTAAACTGCTTAGTACAACTAAAGTAGAATGGTTACTATTCACCATGCTAATGTTTTTCCTCCTATGGCTTCAGCTGTCTTCAAAGTAATTTTTTAATTTTAACCCCCTACAATTATTTGTTAGTCAAGCTGTGCATCTTCACACTGGGCGGCGCCATCTTTGATCTTGTATTTGTTTTTAAACTATGAAAAAAAATTAAAAAATGTAACGCTTCTGCTCTCTATAATGTGAGCTAAACTGAAGTGAAAGGTACTGCTGTCAAAAAGCAGATATGTGAAAGTGCACTGCTCCTATCACGTAATGCAACAAATAAAATGCAGAGGATTACCAACTGGATTCTGTAATGAGACAAAATAAGAAAACAGCTTTAAAGAGAGCTGCAGCTACAGGAGAGAAACAATAGCAAGGTGAGTAGTAACCATGCTTCTATATTTGTACCTACCAGTTTAATGTCCCTTTAAGGAAATAGTTAAAAAAAGATGAATTGGGATAAAGTATTCTCAAATAAAAATACAGCGGATAGATAGATAACATTTAAACCTTGTTAAATAAATATACACATCAACACATACCTCATGGTTATAAAAGTAAAAGAAGTAAATCCAAGTCAAGGTGGCTAAATAAAATAGAAATGAAGAAAACAATGTTGGTCATTTAAATTTTTCAAAGAAAATAGTACAGGCTCAATATTCCAAGTATGAAAGTAACAAAGCATGCAAAGAAGCAATCAAACAAGCCAATTGCAAAAAGGAGAAACCAATGGGAGATACATTGAAGTAAACTAGAACATACAAGCCTATACCAATAACTGGGTTATCTGAGATGATATTAGGAACAAAATAGATACTATTAAAGTAAATAAAACTCCAGGTCCAAATGAAACACATTCAAGGTTTTTTAGAGCATTTAGCAATGTTTTACCCAAATCCCTACTTAATTTTTCAAGACTCCATATCCTCAAGTATAGTACCCCAGGACTGGTGTAAAGCTGATTTGGTGTCACTTTTCTAAAAGGGAAGCAGGGCTGACCCAGGAAGCTATAGACCAGTTAGTCTGACATCAGTAGTGTGGAAGATACTTGAAAGGAATTTAAGGGCTTATTATATATGAGTATATTCGTGTCAACAAAACTATGAGTTCAAATCAGCATGTTTTTATGAGAAATAGATGATGTCAAACTAATCTTATTAGATTATATGAGGAAGTAATTAAAACATAGATAAAGGGGAATGAGTTGACGTGATATACTTGGATTTTGCAAAGGCTTTTTATACATTGCAATATGAGAGATTATTTTACAAAATTAAGAGACTGGGAATAGCTGACATTCAGGTAGATTACAAGTTGTGCGTTTGTGTTTTAATGCTGAAAAATGGCCATTTCAGTGTTAAAACAGCAACGCAGCCATTACAAGTCTTGTCGGTATAGCTGTACCACAAGCCTTTTAGCCTGTAACGCAACGTCAGTCCTGCACTCAAAAAAAATTATGTTTTTTTCATGGGACTTCCATAGCGCTGCCATTACTAGTTTTGCGGTGAGGCTAAAAAGCTTGCGTTACACCCTATAATTACAAGTTCCGTACCGCCATCTGAGAGCAGTAGTTATGAGTTTTACGCAACAAAACTGTTACATAAAACTCATAACTAAAGTGTTACAAAGTACACTAAACACCCATAAACTACCTATTAACCCCTAAACCAAAGCCCTCCCTCATTGCAAACACTACTTTAAAGTTACCCCTAATCTGCCACTCCCGACATCGCCGCCACTAATAAAATTTATTAAACCCTATTCCGCCGCTCCCCGACATCATCGCACTATACAGTTGCAAGAAAAAGTATGTGAACCCTTTGGAATGATATGTATTTCTGCACAAATTGGTCATAAAATGTGATCTGATCATCATCTAAGTCACAATAATAGACAATCACAGTTTGATTAAACTAATAACACACAAAGAATGAAATGTTGCCATGTTTTTATTGAACACACCATGTAAACATTCACAGTGCAGGTGGAAAAAGTATGTGAACCCCTAGACTAATGACATCTCAAAGAGCTAATTGGAGTGAGATGTCAGCCAACTGAAGTCCAATCAATGAGATGAGATTGGAGGTGTTGGTTACAGCTGCCCTATAAAAAACACACACCGGTTCTGGGTTTGCTTTTCACAAGAAGCATTGCCTGATGTGAATGATGCCTCACACAAAAGAGCTCTCAGAAGACCTACGATTAAGAATTGTTGACTTGCATAAAGCTGGAAAGGGTTATAAAAGTATCTCCAAAAGCCTTGCTGTTCATCAGTCCATGGTAAGACAAATTGTCTATAAATGGAGAAAGTTCAGCACTGCTGCTACTCTCCCTAGAAGTGGCCGTCCTGTAAAGATGACTGCAAGAGCACAGCGCAGACTGCTCAATGAGGTGAAGAAGAATCCTAGAGTGTCAGCTAAAGACTTACAAAAGTCACTGGCAAATGCTAACATCCCTGTTAGCGAATCTACAATACGTAAAACACTAAACAAGAATGGATTTCATGGGAGGATACCACAGAGGAAGCTACTGCTGTCCAAACAAAACATTGCTGCACTTTTACAGTTTGCACAAGAGCACCTGGATGTTCCACAGCAGTACTGGCAAAATATTCTGTGGACAGATGAAACCAAAGTTGAGTTGTTTGGAAGAAACACACAACACTATGTGTGGCGAAAAAGAGGCACAGCACACCAACATCAAAACCTCATCCCAACTGTGAAGTATGGTGGTGGGGGCATCTTGGTTTGGGGCTGCTTTGCTGCATCAGGGCCTGGACGGATTGCTATCATCGAAGGAAAAATGAATTCCCAAGTTTATCAATACATTTTGCAGGAGAACTTAAGGCCATCTTTCTACCAGCTGAAGCTCAACAGAAGATGGATGTTGCAACAGGACAATGACCAAAAGCATAGAAGTAAATCAACAACAGAATGGCTTAAACAGAAGAAAATACGCCTTCTGAAGTGGCCCAGTCAGAGTCCTGACCTCAACCCGATTAAGATGCTGTGGCATGACCTCAAGAAAGCAATTCACACCAGACATCTCAAGAATATTGCTGAACTGAAACAGTTCTGTAAAGAGGAATGGTCAAGAATTACTCCTGACTGTTGTGCACGTCTGATCTGCAATTACAGGAAACGTTTGGTTGAAGTTATTGCTGCCAAAGGAGGTTCAACCAGTTATTAAATCCAAGGGTTCACATACTTTTTCCACCTGCACTGTGAATGTTTACATGGTGTGTTCAATAAAAACATGGGCAACATTTCATTCTTTGTGTGTTATTAGTTTAAGCAGACTGTGATTGTCTATTGTTGTGACTTAGATGATGATCAGATCACATTTTATGACCAATTTGTGCAGAAATCCATATCATTCCAAAGGGTTCACATACTTTTTCTTGCAACTGTACTAAAGTTATTAACCCCTATTCCCCTGCACCCCAACATCGCCCACACTATAATAAAGATATTAACCCCTATTCCGCTGCTCCCCGACATTGCCGCAACTAAATAAAATTATTCACCCCTAAACCTCTGACCTCCCACATCACTACCACTAAATAAACCTATTAACCCCTAAACAGCCAGCCCCCCACATCGCAAAAACCTAAATTAAACTGTTAACCCTTAAACCCTTACCCTAAACCCTTACCCTAAACCTAACCTTAACCGTAACCCTAAACCTAACACCCCCTAACTAAACTAAATAAATACATGTGAAATAAAACACAAGCTAGCTACAATATAACTAATAGTTTTATTGTAGCTAGCTTAGGTTTTATTTTTATTTCACAGGTAATTTTGTATTTATTTTAACTAGGTAGACTAGTTAGTAAATAGTTATTAACTATTTACTAACTACCTAGTTAAAATAAATGCAAACTTACCTGTGAAATGAAACCTAAGATGCCTTGCACTAAAACCTAACATTATAAAAATAAAAAACATACCAGTACAAAAAATAAAAAACACTAAAATTACAAAAAATAGGAAAAAAAAACACCATTACAAAAAATAACAAACGAAATTATCTAAAATAATAAAAATTATTCCTATTCTAATACCCTGGTTTTTTTTAAAAAAAAACAAAATAAAAAACCCTAATTTATATTAAACTACCAAGGGCCCTTAAAAGGGTCTTTGTAGGCCCTTAAAATGGCCTTTTGTAGGGCATTGCCCTAAAGAAATCAGCTCTTTTCCTACAAAAGAAAAACAAACACCCCCTAACAGTATATAAACCCCCACCCCCCAAATCCACAAAATAAAAAGTAAAACCTAATTTACCCATTGCTAGACATGTGCGGTTCGTTTCGGATTAATTCGGAAATTCGGTAAATTCGGAGATTCGGATCGATTCGGATTTCCGAATTAAAATACTTCCGAATCTACCGAATGAATCCGAAATAGCTGCCGTATCTCCGAATAAATCCGAATTAGCTCGTTAAGATTCGGCATTTCCCCATAGGAAACAATGGGAGTTTCGGCTGAAAAAAAACTAACACCGCAGCCCCATTGTTTCCTATGGGGAAACACTAAGTCTGCACCTAACACCCTAACATGTACCCCGAGTCTCTAAACACCCCTAATCTAACACTTATTAACCCCTAATCTGCTGCCTCCGCTATCGCTGACACCTGCATTATTTTATTAACCCCTAATCTGCCGACCGAATATCGCCGCCGCCTACATTATAACTATTAACCCCTAATCTGCTGTGCCTAACACCGCCGACCCCTACATTATAGTTATTAACCCCTAATCTGCCTCCCCCCAACGTCGCCGCAATCTAACTACAAGTATTAACCCCTAATCTGCCGACCCGATATCGCCGCCGCCTACATTATAGCTATTAACCCCTAATCTGCTGTCCCTAACACCGCCGACCCCTACATTATAGTTATTAACCCCTAATTTCCCCCCCCCCAACGTCGCCGCAATCTAACTACAAGTATTAACCCCTAATCTGCCGACCCGATATCGCCGCCGCCTACATTATAACTATTAACCCCTAATCTGCTGTCCCTAACACCGCCGAACCCTACATTATAGTTATTAACCCCTAATCTGCCCCCCCCCAACGTCGCCGCAATCTAACTACAAGTATTAACCCCTAATCTGCCGACTCGATATCGCCGCCGCCTACATTATAACTATTAACCCCTAATCTGCTGTCCCTAACACCGCCGACCCCTACATTATAGTTATTAACCCCTAATCTGCCTCCCCCCAACGTCGCCACAATCTAACTACAAGTATTAACCCCTAATCTGCCGACCCGATATCGCCGCCGCCTACATTATAGCTATTAACCCCTAATCTGCTGTCCCTAACACCGCCGACCCCTACATTATAGTTATAACCCCTAATCTGCCTCCCCCCAACGTCGCCACAATCTAACTACAAGTATTAACCCCTAATCTGCCGACCGCAAATCGCCGCCACTATAATAAATGTATTAACCCCTAAACCGCCGCACTCCCGCCTCGCAAACACTATAATACATTTTATTAACCCCTAATCTGCCCTCCCTAACATCGCCGCCACCTACCTACAATTATTAACCCCTAATCTCCCGCCCCCATCGTCGCCGCTACTATAATAAGGTTATTAACCCCTAAACCTAAGTCTAACCCTAACACTAACACCCCCTAACTTAAATATAATTTAAATAAAACGAAATAAATTTACTATAGTTAAATAAATTAATCCTATTTAAAACTAAATACTTACCTGTAAAATAAACCCTAAGATAGCTGCAATATAACTAATAGTTACATTGTAGCTATTTTAGCATTTATTTTTATTTTACAGGCAACTTTGTATTTATTTTAACTAGGTACAATAGTTATTAAATAGTTAATAACTATTTAATAACTACCTAGCTAAAATAAATACAAATTTACCTGCAAAATAAATCCTAACCTAAGTTACACTAACACCTAACACTACACTATCATTAAATTAACTAAATAAATGAATCATAATTAAAACTAAATACTTACCTGTAAAATAAACCCTAATATAGCTGCAATATAACTAATAGTTACATTGTAGCTATTTTAGCATTTATATTTATTTTACAGGCAACTTTGTATTTATTTTAACTAGGTACAAAAGCTATTAAATAGTTATTGACTAATTAATAGCTACCTAGTTAAAATAATTACAAAATTACCTGTAAAATAAATCCTAACCTAAGTTACAATTAAACCTAACACTACACTGTCATTAAATAAATTAACTACAAGTACCTACAATTATCTACAATTAAATAAACTAAAGTACAAACCCCCCCCACTAAATTACAAAAACAAACAAACACTAAATTACAAAAAATAAAAAAATATTACAAGAATTTTAAACTAATTACACCTAATCTAAGCCCCCTAATAAAATAACAAAGCCCCCCAAAATAAAAAAAAAATGCCCTACCCTATACTAAATTACAAAAGTTAACAGCTCTATTACCTTACCAGCCCTGAACAGGGCCCTTTGCGGGGCATGCCCCAAAGAAAACAGCTCTTTTGCCTGTAAAAAAAAAACACAATCCCCCCCCCCACATTACAACCCACCACCCACATACCCCTACTCTAACCCAAACCCCCCTTAAATAAACCTAACACTACCCCCCTGAAGATCTCCCTACCTTGAGTCGTGTTCACCCAGCCGGGCCGAAGTCTTCATCCGATGGGGCAGAAGAGGACATCCAGACCGGCAGAAGTCTTCATCCAAGCGGGGCAAGAAGAGGTCTTCCATCCATCATACAAGTACCAAAATACAAACAAACACTAAATTACCAAAAATAATAAAATATTACAATAATTTTAAACTAATTACACCTAATCTAAGCCCCCTACTAGCTATTAATATAGCTTCAATATAACTAATAGTTAAATTGTAGCTATTTTAGGATTTATATGTATTTTACAGGCAACTTTGTATTTATTTTAACTAGGTACAATAGTTATTAAATAGTTAATAACTATTTAATAACTACCTAGCTAAAATAAATACAAATTTACCTGTAAAATAAATCATAACCTAAGTTACAATTACACCTAACACTACACTATCATTAAATTAACTAAATAAATGAATCCTATATAAAACTAAAGACTTACCTGTAAAATAAACCCTAATATAGCTGCAATATAACTAATAGTTACATTGTAGCTATTTTAGCATTTATATTTATTGTACAGGCAACTTTGTATTCATTTTAACTAGGTTCAATAGCTATTAAATAGATATTGACTATTTAATAGCTACCTAGTTAAAATAATTACAAAATTACCTGTAAAATAAATCCTAACCTAAGTTACAATTAAACCTAACACTACACTATCATTAAATAAATTAACTACAAGTACCTACAATTAAATACAATTAAAAAAACTAAACTAAAGTACAAACCCCCCCCCACTAAATTACAAAAAATAAAAAAATATTACAATAATTTTAAACTAATTACACCTAATCTAAGCCCCCTAATAAAATAACAAAGCCCCCCAAAATAAAAAAAATGCCCTAACCTATACTAAATTACAAAAGTTAACAGCTCTATTACCTTACCAGCCCTGAACAGGGCCCTTTGCGGGGCATGCCCCAAAGAAAACAGCTCTTTTGCCTGTAAAAAAAAAACACAATCCCCCCCCACATTACAACCCACCACCCACATACCCCTACTCTAACCCAAACCCCCCTTAAATAAACCTAACACTACCCCCCTGAAGATCTCCCTACCTTGAGTCGTGTTCACCCAGCCGGGCCGAAGTCTTCATCCGATGGGGCAGAAGAGGACATCCAGACTGGCAGAAGTCTTCATCCAAGCGGGGCAAGAAGAGGTCTTCCATCCATCAGAAAAGTACAAAAAAACAAACAAACACTAAATTAGCAAAAATAATAAAATATTACAATAATTTTAAACTAATTACACCTAATCTAAGCCCCCTACTAGCTATTAATATAGCTACAATATAACTAATAGTTACATTGTAGCTATTTTAGGATTTATATTTATTTTACAGGCAACTTTGTATTTATTTTAACTAGGTACAATAGCTATTAAATAGTTAATAACTACCTAGCTAAAATAAATACAAATTTACCTGTAAAATAAACCCTAACCTAAGTTACAATTACACCTAACACTACACTGTCATTAAATTAACTAAATAAATTAATCCTATATAAAACTAAATACTTACCTGTAAAATAAACCCTAATATAGCTACAATATAACTAATAGTTACATTGTAGCTATTTTAGCATTTATATTTATTTTACAGGCAACTTTGTATTTATTTTAACTAGGTACAATAGCTATTAAATAGTTATTGACTAATTAATAGCTACCTAGTTAAAATAATTACAAAATTACCTGTAAAATAAATCCTAACCTAAGTTACTATTAAACCTAACACTACACTATCATTAAATAAATTAACTACAAGTACCTACAATTAAATACAATGAAATAAACTAAACTAAAGTACAAAAAAACAAACACTAAATTACAAAAAATAAAAAAAATTACAAGAATTTTAAACTAATTACACCTAATCTAAGCCCCCTAATAAAATAACAAAGCCCCCCAAAATAAAAAATGCCCTACCCTATACTAAATTACAAAAGTAATCAGCTCTATTACCTTACCAGCCCTTAAAAGGGCCTTTTGCGGGGCATGCCCCAAAGAAAACAGCTCTTTTGCCTGTAAAAAAAACACAATACCCCCCCCCACATTACAACCCACCACCCACATACCCCTACTCTAACCCAAACCCCCCTTAAATAAACCTAACACTACCCCCCTGAAGATCTCTCTACCGTATCTTCACCCAGCGGGCCGAAGTCTTCATCCGATCGGGCAGAAGAGGACATCCAGACCGGCAGAAGTCTTCATCCAAGCGGGGCAAGAAGAGGTCTTCCATCCATCAGAAGTCTTGATCCAGGCGGCATCTTCTCTGTTCATCCATCCGGAGCGGAGCGGCAGCATCCTGAAGACATCCCACGCAGAGCATCCTCTTCTTTCTTGATCCGACGACTAGGTGACTGTACCTTTAAGTGACGTCATCCAAGATGGCGTCCCTTGAATTCCGATTGGCTGATAGGATTCTATCAGCCAATCGGAATTAAGGTAGGAAAAATCTGATTGGCTGATTTAATCAGCCAATCAGATTCAAGTTCAATCCGATTGGCTGATGGAATCAGCCAATCAGATTGACCTCGCATTCTATTGGCTGTTCCGATCAGCCAATAGAATGCGAGCTCAATCTGATTGGCTGATTGGATCAGCCAATCGGATTGAACTTGAATCTGATTGGCTGATTGAATCAGCCAATCAGATTTTTCCTACCTTAATTCCGATTGGCTGATAGAATCCTATCAGCCAATCGGAATTCAAGGGACGCCATCTTGGATGACGTCACTTAAAGGTACAGTCACCTAGTCGTCGGATCAAGAAAGAAGAGGATGGTCTGCGTGGGATGTCTTCAGGATGCTGCCGCTCCGCTCCGGATGGATGAACAGAGAAGATGCCGCCTGGATCAAGACTTCTGATGGATGGAAGACCTCTTCTTGCCCCGCTTGGATGAAGACTTCTGCCGGACTGGATGTCCTCTTCTGCCCCATCGGATGAAGACTTCGGCCCGCTGGGTGAAGATACGGTAGAGAGAGATCTTCAGGGGGGTAGTGTTAGGTTTATTTAAGGGGGGTTTGGGTTAGAGTAGGGGTATGTGGGTGGTGGGTTGTAATGTGGGGGGGGGGGGTATTGTGTTTTTTTTTACAGGCAAAAGAGCTGTTTTCTTTGGGGCATGCCCCCGCAAAAGGCCCTTTTAAGGGCTGGTAAGGTAATAGAGCTGATTACTTTTGTAATTTAGTATAGGGTAGGGCATTTTTTTATTTTGGGGGGCTTTGTTATTTTATTAGGGGGCTTAGATTAGGTGTAATTAGTTTAAAATTCTTGTAATTTTTTTATTTTTTGTAATTTAGTGTTTGTTTTTTTGTACTTTAGTTTAGTTTATTTCATTGTATTTAATTGTAGGTACTTGTAGTTAATTTATTTAATGATAGTGTAGTGTTAGGTTTAATAGTAACTTAGGTTAGGATTTATTTTACAGGTAATTTTGTAATTATTTTAACTAGGTAGCTATTAAACAGTAAATATCTATTTAATAGCTATTGTACCTAGTTAAAATAAATACAAAGTTGCCTGTAAAATAAATATAAATGCTAAAATAGCTACAATGTAACTATTAGTTATATTGTAGCTATATTAGGGTTTATTTTACAGGTAAGTATTTAGTTTTATATAGGATTAATTTATTTAGTTAATTTAATGACAGTGTAGTGTTAGGTGTAATTGTAACTTAGGTTAGGGTTTATTTTACAGGTAAATTTGTATTTATTTTAGCTAGGTAGTTATTAACTATTTAATAGCTATTGTACCTAGTTAAAATAAATACAAAGTTGCCTGTAAAATAAATATAAATCCTAAAATAGCTACAATGTAACTATTAGTTATATTGAAGCTATATTAATAGCTAGTAGGGGGCTTAGATTAGGTGTAATTAGTTTAAAATTATTGTAATATTTTATTATTTTTGGTAATTTAGTGTTTGTTTGTTTTTTTGTACTTTTCTGATGGATGGAAGACCTCTTCTTGCCCCGCTTGGATGAAGACTTCTGCCGGTCTGGATGTCCTCTTCTGCCCCATCGGATGAAGACTTCGGCCCGGCTGGGTGAACACGACTCAAGGTAGGGAGATCTTCAGGGGGGTAGTGTTAGGTTTATTTAAGGGGGGTTTGGGTTAGAGTAGGGGTATGTGGGTGGTGGGTTGTAATGTGGGGGGGTATTGTGTTTTTTTTTACAGGCAAAAGAGCTGTTTTCTTTGGGGCATGCCCCGCAAAAGGCCCTGTTCAGGGCTGGTAAGGTAATAGAGCTGTTAACTTTTGTAATTTAGTATAGGGTAGGGCATTATTTTTTATTTTGGGGGGCTTTGTTATTTTATTAGGGGGCTTAGATTAGGTGTAATTAGTTTAAAATTCTTGTAATATTTTTTTATTTTTTGTAATTTAGTGGGGGGGGTTTTGTACTTTAGTTTAGTTTTTTAATTGTATTTAATTGTAGGTACTTGTAGTTAATTTATTTAATGATAGTGTAGTGTTAGGTTTAATTGTAACTTAGGTTAGGATTTATTTTACAGGTAATTTTGTAATTATTTTAACTAGGTAGCTATTAAACAGTAAATATCTATTTAATAGCTATTGTACCTAGTTAAAATAAATACAAAGTTGCCTGTACAATAAATATAAATGCTAAAATAGCTACAATGTAACTATTAGTTATATTGCAGCTATATTAGGGTTTATTTTACAGGTAAGTCTTTAGTTTTATATAGGATTCATTTATTTAGTTAATTTAATGATAGTGTAGTGTTAGGTGTAATTGTAACTTAGGTTATGATTTATTTTACAGGTAAATTTGTATTTATTTTAGCTAGGTAGTTATTAAATAGTTATTAACTATTTAATAGCTATTGTACCTAGTTAAAATAAATACAAAGTTGCCTGTAAAATAAATATAAATCCTAAAATAGCTACAATGTAACTATTAGTTATATTGTAGCTATATTAATAGCTAGTAGGGGGCTTAGATTAGGTGTAATTAGTTTAAAATTATTGTAATATTTTATTATTTTTTGTAATTTAGTGTTTGTTTGTATTTTGGTACTTGTATGATGGATGGAAGACCTCTTCTTGCCCCGCTTGGATGAAGACTTCTGCCGGTCTGGATGTCCTCTTCTGCCCCATCGGATGAAGACTTCGGCCCGGCTGGGTGAACACGACTCAAGGTAGGGAGATCTTCAGGGGGGTAGTGTTAGGTTTATTTAAGGGGGGTTTGGGTTAGAGTAGGGGTATGTGGGTGGTGGGTTGTAATGTGGGGGGGGGATTGTGTTTTTTTTTTACAGGCAAAAGAGCTGTTTTCTTTGGGGCATGCCCCGCAAAGGGCCCTGTTCAGGGCTGGTAAGGTAATAGAGCTGTTAACTTTTGTAATTTAGTATAGGGTAGGGCATTTTTTTTATTTTGGGGGGCCTTGTTATTTTATTAGGGGGCTTAGATTAGGTGTAATTAGTTTAAAATTCTTGTAATATTTTTTTATTTTTTGTAATTTAGTGTTTGTTTTTTTTTGTAATTTAGTGGGGGGGTTTTGTACTTTAGTTTATTTAATTGTAGATAATTGTAGGTACTTGTAGTTAATTTATTTAATGACAGTGTAGTGTTAGGTTTAATTGTAACTTAGGTTAGGATTTATTTTACAGGTAATTTTGTAATTATTTTAACTAGGTAGCTATTAATTAGTCAATAACTATTTAATAGCTTTTGTACCTAGTTAAAATAAATACAAAGTTGCCTGTAAAATAAATATAAATGCTAAAATAGCTACATTGTAACTATTAGTTATATTGCAGCTATATTAGGGTTTATTTTACAGGTAAGTATTTTGTTTTAAATATGATTCATTTATTTAGTTAATTTAATGATAGTGTAGTGTTAGGTGTTAGTGTAACTTAGGTTAGGATTTATTTTACAGGTAAATTTGTATTTATTTTAGCTAGGTAGTTATTAAATAGTTATTAACTATTTAATAACTATTGTACCTAGTTAAAATAAATACAAAGTTGCCTGTAAAATAAAAATAAATGCTAAAATAGCTACAATGTAACTATTAGTTATAGTGCAGCTATCTTAGGGTTTATTTTACAGGTAAGTCTTTAGTTTTAAATAGGATTCATTTATTTAACTATAGTAAACTTATTTCGTTTTATTTAAATTATATTTAAGTTAGGGGGTGTTAGTGTTAGGGTTAGATTTAGGTTTAGGGGTTAATAACCTTATTATAGTAGCGGCGACGATGGGGGCGGGAGATTAGGGGTTAATAATTGTAGGTAGGTGGCGGCGATGTTAGGGAGGGCAGATTAGGGGTTAATAAAATGTATTATAGTGTTTGCGAGGCGGGAGTGCGGCGGTTTAGGGGTTAATACATTTATTATAGTGGCGGCGATTTGCGGTCGGCAGATTAGGGGTTAATACTTGTAGTTAGATTGTGGCGACGTTGGGGGGAGGCAGATTAGGGGTTAATAACTATAATGTAGGGGTCGGCGGTGTTAGGGACAGCAGATTAGGGGTTAATAGTTATAATGTAGGCGGCGGCGATATCGGGTCGGCAGATTAGGGGTTAATACTTGTAGTTAGATTGCGGCGACGTTGGGGGAGGCAGATTAGGGGTTAATAACTATAATGTAGGGGTCGGCGGTGTTAGGGACAGCAGATTAGGGGTTAATAGTTATAATGTAGGCGGCGGCGATATCGGGTCGGCAGATTAGGGGTTAATACTTGTAGTTAGATTGCGGCGACGTTGGGGGGGGGGCAGATTAGGGGTTAATAACTATAATGTAGGGGTCGGCGGTGTTAGGGACAGCATATTAGGGGTTAATAGCTATAATGTAGGCGGCGGCGATATCGGGTCGGCAGATTAGGGGTTAATACTTGTAGTTAGATTGCGGCGACATTGGGGGGGGCAGATTAGGGGTTAATAACTATAATGTAGGGGTCGGCGGTGTTAGGGACAGCAGATTAGGGGTTAATAGCTATAATGTAGGCGGCGGCGATATCCGATCGGCAGATTAGGGGTTAAATAATGTTATTATAGGGTTTGTGATGTGGGGGGGCCTCGGTTTAGTGGTTCATAGGTAGTTTATGGGTGTTAGTGACTTAGTGTACTAAATGGGTGTTAGTGTACTAAAAACATACCGAATTTCGGAACGGAATAGAACCGAATTCAGCCGAATCCGAATAAATCCGAAACGAATTTATTAAAATTTTGCCGAATCAGATTCGATCCGAAACGAAATTCGAAAAGTCCGAATCGATCCGAACACGAACCGAATTTTTTAGCGGTGCACATGTCTACCCATTGCCCTGAAAAGGGCATTTGTATGGGCATTGCCCTTAAAAGGGCATTCAGCTATTTTTCCTGCCCTTAAAAGGGCATTCAGCTCTTTTAAGAAATGCCCAACCCCTAATCTAAATAAAACCCCCACCCCAAAACGAAAAAAAACATTACTCAAAATAACAAACAATTTATCCAAAATAATAAAAATTATTCCTATTCTAATATCCATTTTAAAAAACCCCACCCCAAAATAAAAGAAACCTAATCTATAATAAACTACCAATAGCCCTAAGGACCTTTCGTATGGCATTGCCCTAAAGAAATCAGCTCTTTTTCTAAACAAAAATACAAAGACCCACTAACATTACAAACCCCCACCCCCCCAAACCCACAGGCTCCATCTTCATCCATCGCGGGACCAGCATCTTCTTCATCCCTGCGGAGGCGGAGTGGTCGATGCGCGTAGGCGGAGGTACAGGCGAAGGTCCAAGGTTGAGGTCCAAGGCAGAGGTACAGGCGGAAGTCCATCGATCCGAAGTGGAGGTCCTCTTAATGTGATCGTCTGTAGCACACTGAGGATTGAAATGCAAGGTACCCCTTTTTATACTGGGGTACCATTGCTTTACTATTGGCTGAAAATTTTGAATCAGCCAATAGTAATTAGGGCTTTTAAAATCCTACTGGGTGTTCAGATCAACCAATAGGATTTAAGCAGCTCTCATTCCTATTGGCTAATTCGACAGACAATAGGAATGAGAGCTGCTTAAATCTTATCCGGATCGATGGACTTCCGCCTGGACTTCCGCCTTGGACCTCCACCTTGGATCTTCGTCTGGACCTCTGCCTCCATTCATTGACCTCTCCACCTCCGCAGGGATGAAGAAGATGCCGGTCCCGCGATGGATGAATATGGAGCCGCCTGGATGAAGCTGGAGCCGCCGGGATGAAAACCATTCAAGCAGGACTTCAGCAACTGTGAGTACCTAAAGAGGGGTTAGTGTTAAGTTTTTTTTAAGGTTTTTTGGGTGTTTTTTTTTTTAGATTAGGGGTTGGGCATTTCTTAAAAGAGCTGAATGCTCTTTTAAGGGCAGGAAAAAGAGCTAAATGCCTTTTTAAGGGCAATGCTTATACAAATGCCCCTTTCAGGGCAATAAGTAGATTAGGTTTTTTAGATAGTTTTTTTATTTTGTGGGTCGGGCGGGTGGGGGTTTGTTATGTTAGTGGATCTTTGTATTTTTGTTTAGAAAAAGAGCTGATTTATTTAGGGCAATGCCCTACAAAAGGCCATTTTAAGGGCTATTGGTAGTTTATTATAGATTAGTTTTCTTTTAATTTGGGGTGTTTTATTTTTTTTTAAATGGATATTAGAATTGGAATAATTTTTATTATTTTGGATTATTTGTTTGTTATTTTGTGTAATGTTTTTTTTTTCCTTTTGAGTGGGTTTTTTTTAGAATAGGGGTTGGACATTTCTTAAAAGAGCTGCATACGCTTTTAAGGGCAGGAAAAAGTGCTGAATGCACTTTTAAGGACAATGCCCATACAAACGACCTTTTCAGGGCAATGGGTAGATTAGGTTTTACTTTATTTTTATTTTGTGGGTTTGGGCGGGTGGGGGTTTGTATACTTCAACAGAAGATGGATGTTGCAACAGGACAATGACCAAAAGCATAGAAGTAAATCAACAACAGAATGGCTTAAACAGAAGAAAATACGCCTTCTGAAGTGGCCCAGTCAGAGTCCTGACCTCAACCCGATTGAGATGCTGTGGCATGACCTCAAGAAAGCAATTCACACCAGACATCCCAAGAATATTGCTGAACTGAAACAGTTCTGTAAAGAGGAATGGTCAAGAATTACTCCTGACTGTTGTGCACGTCTGATCTGCAACTACAGGAAACGTTTGGTTGAAGTTATTGCTGCCAAAGGAGGTTGGAAAAAGTATGTGAACCCTTGGATTTAATAACTGGTTGCAGTTATTAAATCCAAGGGTTCACATACTTTTTCCACCTGCACTGTGAATGTTTACATGGTGTGTTCAATAAAAACATGGGCAACATTTCATTCTTTGTGTGTTATTAGTTTAAGCAGACTGTGATTGTCTATTGTTGTGACTTAGATGATGATCAGATCACATTTTATGACCAATTTGTGCAGAAATCCATATCATTCCAAAGGGTTCACATACGTTTTCTTGCAACTGTACTAAAGTTATTAACCCCTATTCCCCTGCACCCCAACATCGCCCACACTATAATAAAGATATTAACCCCTATTCTGCTGCTCCCCGACATTGCCGCCACTAAATAAAATTATTCACCACTAAACCTCTAAACCTCTGACCTCCCACATCACTACCACTAAATAAACCTATTAACCCCTAAACAGCCAGCCCCCCACATCGCAAAAACCTAATTAAACTGTTAACCCCTAAACCCTTACCCTAAACCTAACCGTAACCGTAACCCTAAACCTAACACCCCCTAACTTTAACATACTTAAAATAGAGCTTAATTAAAGTTACAATTATTAACTAAATAATACCTATTTAAAACTAAATAAAGACATGTGAAATAAAACACAAGCTAGCTACAATATAACTAATAGTTTTATTGTAGCTAGCTTAGGTTTTATTTTTATTTCACAGGTAATTTTGTATTTATTTTAACTAGGTAGACTAGTTAGTATATAGTTATTAACTATTTACTAACTACCTAGTTAAAATAAATGCAAACTTACCTGTGAAATGAAACCTAAGATGCCTTAGATTAAAACCTAACATTACAAAAATAAAAAACATACCAGTACAAAAAATAAAAAACACTAAAATTACAAAAAATAGGGAAAAAAACACCATTACAAAAAATAACAAACGAAATTATCTAAAATAATAAAAATTATTCCTATTCTAATACCCTGTTTTTTTTTTTAAAAAACAAAAAACAAAATAAAAAACCCTAATCTATAATAAACTACCAAGGGCCCTTAAAAGGGTCTTTGTAGGCCCTTAAAATGGCCTTTTGTAGGGCATTGCCCTAAAGAAATCAGCTCTTTTCCTACAAAAGAAAAACAAACACCCCCTAACAGTATATAAACCCCCACCCCCCAAATCCACAAAATAAAAAGTAAAACCTAATTTACCCATTGCCCTGAAAAGGGCATTTGTATGGGCATTGCCCTTAAAAGGGCATTCAGCTATTTTTCCTGCCCTTAAAAGGGCATTCAGCTCTTTTAAGAAATGCCCAACCCCTAATCTAAATAAAACCCCCACCCCAAAATGAAAAAAAAACATTACTCAAAATAACAAACAATTTATCCAAAATAATAAAAATTATTCCTATTCTAATATCCATTTTAAAAAACCCCACCCCAAAATAAAAGAAACCTAATCTATAATAAACTACCAATAGCCCTAAGGACCTTTCGTATGGCATTGCCCTAAAGAAATCAGCTCTTTTTCTAAACAAAAATACAAAGACCAACTAACATTACAAACCCCCACCACCCCCCCAAACCCACAGGCTCCATCTTCATCCATCGCGGGACCAGCATCTTCTTCATCCCTGCGGAGGCGGAGTGGTCGATGCGCGTAGGCGGAGGTACAGGCGAAGGTCCAAGGTTGAGGTCCAAGGCAGAGGTACAGGCGGAAGTCCATCGATCCGAAGTGGAGGTCCTCTTAATGTGATCATCTGTAGCACACTGAGGATTGAAATGCAAGGTACCCCTTTTATACTGGGGTACCATTGCTTTACTATTGGCTGAAAATTTTGAATCAGCCAATAGTAATTAGGGCTTCTAAAATCCTACTGGGTGTTCAGATCAACCAATAGGATTTAAGCAGCTCTCATTCCTATTGGCTAATTTGACAGCCAATAGGAATGAGAGCTGCTTAAATCTTATCCGGATCGATGGACTTCCGCCTGGACTTCCGCCTT
This sequence comes from Bombina bombina, assembly GCF_027579735.1. Lineage (NCBI taxonomy): Eukaryota > Metazoa > Chordata > Amphibia > Anura > Bombinatoridae > Bombina > Bombina bombina. The sequence goes on from NC_069502.1 coordinate 572,257,156, forward strand.
GGACCTCCACCTTGGATCTTCGTCTGGACCTCTGCCTCCATTCATTGACCTCTCCACCTCCGCAGGGATGAAGAAGATGCCGGTCCCGCGATGGATGAATATGGAGCCGTCTGGATGAAGATGGAGCCGCCGGGATGAAAACCATTCAAGCAGGACTTCAGCAACTGTGAGTACCTAAAGAGGGGTTAGTGTTAAGTTTTTTTTAAGGTTTTTTGGGTGTTTTTTTTTTTAGATTAGGGGTTGGGCATTTCTTAAAAGAGCTGAATGCTCTTTTAAGGGCAGGAAAAAGAGCTAAATGCCTTTTTAAGGGCAATGCTTATACAAATACCCCTTTCAGGGCAATAAGTAGATTAGGTTTTTTAGATAGTTTTTTTATTTTGTGGGTTGGGGGGGAGGGTGTTTGTTATGTTAGTGGATCTTTGTATTTTTGTTTAGAAAAAGAGCTGATTTATTTAGGGCAATGCCCTACAAAAGGCCCTTTTAAGGGCTATTGGTAGTTTATTATAGATTAGGTTTCTTTTAATTTGGGGTGTTTTTTTTTTTAATGGATATTAGAATAGGAATAATTTTTATTATTTTGGATTATTTGTTTGTTATTTTGTGTAATGTTTTTTTTTTTCCTTTTGGGTGGGTTTTTTTTAGAATAGGGGTTGGACATTTCTTAAAAGAGCTGCATACGCTTTTAAGGGCAGGAAAAAGTGCTGAATGCACTTTTAAGGGCAATGCCCATACAAACGACCTTTTCAGGGCAATGGGTAGATTAGGTTTTACTTTATTTTTATTTTGTGGGTTTGGGCGGGTTGGGGTTTGTATACTTTTAGGGGGTGTTTGTTTTTCTTTTGTAGGAAAAGAGCTGATTTCTTTAGGGCAATGCCCTACAAAAGGACCTTTCAAGGGCCCTTGGTAGTTTATTATAGATTAGGGTTTTTTATTCTGGGGTGGGTTTTTTTATTTTTAAAACAGGGTATTAGAATAGAAATCATTTTTATTATTTTAGATAATTTAATTTGTTATTTTTTGTAATTTTAATGTTTTTTATTTTTTGTAATGGTAGTTTTTTTTATTTTTGTAATGTTAGGTTTTTGTGTAAGGCAGCTTAGGTTTTATTTCACAGGTAAGTTTGTATTTATTTTAACTAGGTAGTTAGTAAATAGTTAATAACTATTTACTAACTAGTCTACCTAGTTAAAATAAATACAAACTTACCTGTGAAATAAAAATAAAACCTAAGCTAGCTACAATATAACTATTAGTTATATTGTAGCTAGCTTATGTTTTATTTCACAGGTGAGTATGTATTTAGTTTTAAATAGGTATTATTTAGTGAAGGTCAATTTTGATGAATTAGTGCCCGGTTTTTAATAATCCTATTAAAAACAAGGGCACTTTAATTCATCAAAATTGACATTTCACGGTTTTCTTCAAAAACGTACCTTTTAATCCTGGCAGCCGCTCCAGCCATTTCCCCGGCCGTCGGAAGCCTCTGCAGACGTCAGAAATGACGAATCCGGCTTCTTCCAATCACGGCTTCCCTCCAGAGGGTTATACCAGAGGGTGTGTTATTATTTGCTCAAGACTGAGATCAAGGTAACGCACCCTGGCTATAGTTTTTACAACACTTGTAATCTAGCCCTATATATTTTTATGTTAAGGCGGTATCTTTCTGATTTGTTTTTTAAACCATGCTCACATTGGTAACAGGTGCATAAAATCCAGCACATAGCCATGAATTCTCCATAGGCAAACATTGGCAGTACAATGGGTTGTACCGAAGATCTCACCGACTTTAAATGTAGAATTGTCATAAGATGCCACCTTTGGCACAATTGAGTTCATTACATTTCTGCCCTAGTGCTGGTCAACAGTAAGTGCTATTGTGAAATTGACGTATGAAGGAACAACAGCCAAGCCACTATGTGGTAGACCATACAAACTCACTAAGTGGGGTTGCCAAGTTCTGAAGCATGTAGCAAGTAGAAATCACTCACTTTAGAGTTTAAAGCTAACTCTGGAGGCAATATCAGCACAAGAAATGTGCGTCTAGAGCTTCATGAAATGGGTTTCCATGGCTGAGCAAGCTTTACATGAACATGTTCAATGTCAAGCGCCAGCGGGAGTAGTGTAAAGCACCACCACTGGACACTGGAGCAGTGGAAATGTGTTTTTCAGGTGATGATTCATGCTTCACTAACTGACTGATAAAAGAATCTGTGTGTGGTTGATGACAGGAGAATGCTTTGGGGAAGGCCGTTTCCTATTCCAGCATTACTGTGCCCCTGTGCACAAAGCAAGGTCCATAAAGACATGGTTTTACAAGTTTGTTGTAGAGATACTTGAGTATCCTGCACAAAGCCCTAACCTCAACCTCATTGAACACATTTGTGATAAATTGTAATGCTTGTTATGAGCCATACCTTCTCGTCCAACATCAGTGTCTTACATAATAAATGCTCTTTTGGCTTAAATTCCCACAAGCATACTCCAAAATCTTCTGGAAAGCCTTACCAGAAGAGTGGCAGATGTTACAGCACCATATACATGTTTATAATTTGCTTATGCATTGTTGTTTCTATATGGCAATTTGTATTTATACAGGTTTGCTATTTCATTTTGACTTGAATCTCTGATGCTCTGTAATGCTTTTAAACCTAGCAAATATATATATATATATATATATATATATATATATATATATATATATATACAGATGAAACTCAAAAAATTAGAATATCGTGCAAAATTTAATTTATTTCACTAATGCAACTTAAAAGGTGAAACTAATATATGAGATAGACTCATTACATGCAAAGCAAGAGAGTTCAAGCCATAATTTGTCATAATTGTGATGATTATGGCTTACAGCTCATGAAAACCCCAAATTCACAATCTCAGAAAATTAGAATATTACATGCAATCAATAAAACAAGGATTGTACATACCTGTAGAACAATATCGGACCTCTGAAAAGTATAAGCATGCATACTGTATGTACTCAGTACTTGGTTTGGGCCTCTTTTGCAGCAATTACTGCCTCAATGCGGCATGGCATGGAAGCTATCAGCCTGTGGCACTGCTGAGGTGTTATGGAAGACCAGGATGCTTCAATAACAGCCTTCAGCATATCTGCATTGTTCTGTCTCATGTCTCTCATCTTTCTCTTGTCAATGCCCCATAGATTCTCTATGGGGTTCAGGTCAGGCGAGTTTGCTGACCAATCAAGCACAGTAATCCCACGGTAATTGAACCAGGTTTTGGTGCTTTTGGCAGTGTGGGCAGGTGCCAAGTCCTGCTGGAAAATGAAGTCAGCATCCCCATAGAGCTCGTCTGTGGAAGGAAGCATGAAGTGCTCCAAAATCTCCTGGTAGACGGCTACATTGACCCTGGACCTAATGAAGCACAGTGGACCAACACCAGCAGATGACATGGTTCCCCAAATCAACACAGACTGTGGAAACTTCATACTGGACTTCAAGCATCTTGCAGTGTGTGCCTCTCCATTCTTCCTCCATACTCTGGGTCCTTGGTTTCCAAATGAGATGCAAAATTTGCTCTCATCAGAAAAGAGGACTTTGGACCACTGAGCAACAGACCAGGTCTGTTTTTCTTTAGCCCAGATAAAATGCTTCTGACGTTGTTTGTTGTTCAGGAGTAGCTTGACAAGAGGAATACGACATTTGAAGCCCATGTCCAGGATCCGTCTGTGTGTGGTTGCTCTTGTGAAAGTCCCCAACACTTTTGAATGGCCTTTTCCTGACAATCCTCTCCAGGCTGCGGTCATCCCTGCTGCTTGTGCACCTTTTTCTTCCACACTTTTCCCTTCCACATAACTTTCTATTAATGTGCTTTGATACAGCACTTTGGGAACATCCATCTTCTTTTGCAATTACTTTTTGAGGCTTTCCCTCCTTATGGAGGGTGTCAATGATGGTTTTCTGCACAACTGTCAGGTCAGCAGTCTTTCCCATGGTTGTGATTCCTATTGAACCAGACTGAGAGACCATTTAAAGGCTCATGAACCCTTTGCAGGTGTTATGGCTTAATTAGCTGATTAGAGTGGGACACTTTGCGCCTAGAATATTGCACCTTTTCACAATATTCTATTTTTCTGAGATTGTGGATTTGGGGTTTTCATGAGTTGTAAGCCATAATCATCACAATTATGACAAATCACGACTTGAACTATCTTGCTTTGCATGTAATTAGTCTATCTCATATATTAGTTTCATCTTTTAAGTTGCATTAGTGAAATAAATTAACTTTTGCACGATATTATAAATTTTCGAGTTTCATCTGTATTTTAGTGCCCCTATAAACAGCATTGTACTTTCTGTACATTTATAATCTTTAAATGCCAATCATGTAAAATTATTCATTTAATATATAATATTAAAATGTTAAGAAACATTGCTTAAAAATAGTAATAACCAATGCAATTTATTGATTAATATGTGAATATTCCTTCCATTTAGTCACATTAGTCTATTTACTCTGCCATTCTTTGAACACAGTTAACTGAATGAATAATACTATATATGTTGTCTTGGTGATTCAATTATTATGCTCCAGGTCAAATTATGAGTTAGTTGGAAAGCCCTAATCACATTAGTTATAGTCAAAGGTACCTGTGAGTTGCTAAGAAGAGGAGCATGTCCTGAAGTATTCTGTTGAATCACGGCAAATCAAAAATGTGATGTTATATTTCATCTATTTCAAGTTTCAGTGAAATCATTACTTTTTAAAATGTTGCAGGTAATTTTTGAATTAGCACAAGGATTAAGTCCTTTGAAGCCATATTTGCCTTAATTGAAAGGACTGTAGCTATATAAATTTAATCAATTGCATTGCTTCAATAAGTTGGAATAAATGACAGATCAAAACAATGCCATTCCTCCTTTAAAAAATACCTCCATTATGAATGATACATATGTATAAAACAGAATATCAATATTTTACCATTATCAGTTTTATTTTGCTTTAGTTAAACATTTGGTTAATGATAGTTCTTAATTTTTGTACTGTGGATTTAAGACATTACATTTAAAGGGACAGTCAAGTGCAAAAAAAAACCTTTCATGATTTAAATAGGGAATGTAATTTTAAACAACTTTCCAATTTACTTTTATCACCAATTTTGCCTTGTTCTCTTGGTATTCTTAGATGAAATCTAAACTTTGCAGGTTAATATTCTAATTTCTTAGACCTTGAAGACTGCCTCTAATCTGAATGCATTTTGACCACTAGAGGGCATTAGTTCACGTGTTTTGTATAAATAACATTGAGCTTACCCTGGAGTGAGCATTGATTGGCTAAAATTTCTGATCTGTCAAAATAACTAAAATAAAGGGGCAGTTTGCAGAGGCTTAGATACAAGGTAATCACAGAGGTAAAACGTGTATTTCTATAACAGTGTTGGTTATGCAAAACAGGGGAATGGGTAATAAAGGGATTATCTTTCTTTTTAAACAAAAATTCTGGTGTTGACTGTCCCTTTAAGTCTACAGAAAAGTAAATGCAGCACTTTTTGCTACTATAGCTTAACAGGAAACTAGGGTTGCCACGCAGCTAGTGTTTTATTGATGCAGTCAGAATTTCTAACGTGAAGATCAATATACGTATTAAAATAAAGACCCTGTCATGGAGAAGCATCTTCCAACTATGCAAGAGTCTTATCAATTTTTTTCACCTCATGCTGCATGGTTATTTATGCTAATATATGCTAGTTAGTCTAGGCAATTTCTTTTTTTAAAGAAAGATGGCAGCCATATAGAAAACTGGAAGCTGTAACTTAACTACTTACAGAAACACTAGAGATTTTAATGTGTTAGCAACTCCATCACGCAATGGATTGCCACTTCCAGAAATCCCTTCAGACTAAAACACTGACAATAAAATAAATCATACATTAATGTCCCTTTAGGAGAAAGAAACATGACATTTTGACCACTAGTCTGCTTTCAGACTCCGGTTTTCTTTAAATCAATTTTTTTGAATTTCACAGCTTTGTATAGTAAACCTGATGCATGAATAAATTAATACCACTGAGACAGAAATTCATTTGTAAAATAGACAGATACTTCCACTCCTGAGATTGAATTCATTCAGCACTGACCGTAACCCTTGTACTCTCAACCTAGATTAAGTTATTTTTTTGAAGATAGAATTTAATAACCGTGCAAATGGTTGTGCTCTGCAGAATTTAAGAGCCAATTGTTTGCAGGTAATATGTTTTTGAAGAAAATTATTTTGTGGTGTATTTTTTGGTAGATTTGATTTATGCAAGAGTGTATACCTGTAAAAATGTAACAGTTTTGAATGAAAAAAAATATTTACCAGAATGCAAAATATCTCTTAATATTTTAAAGAACATATGCAAGTGCCCACGGTAGATCCCAGTAAGTAACATTAATATGTTTCATGGTAATCAAATAATTCCATTTGTTGGTAAAAATATAATTTGAACTCAATTAACAATATAAAATAATTTCACATTCAGTGTGTTGTGACACTGAGGTAGATTAGATACAACATAGCATCAATTCATTGTATGGGATTATTAAATAAACACAATAGCTACTATAAGCTGATATAATGGCAATGCTTTCAAGATTTAAATGACATAAGACTTCTCTTTCCATCTTACTTTTAGTTACCAGATCCAATTCACATAACATCAAATTAAGTGACAGCTTTTTATATACAGCTCACTAGGCATATGCATTTGTGTACTTTGTTAGCAAATTAATGCCAAAAATACTTGATGATGGTGGCTTTTGGCTCTTTTCAGAGCTGGATTTTTTCTTGTGAAAATGCAACACATACAAATCTGTGTAATTCCAGATCTTTGTGTGTGTTGCACTTTCACAAGAAGAAATCTGGCCCTGAAAAGTGGTGAAACTCTTCATTTCAGGCATTTGTTTGCTAATGAAGTACACAAAATTCACCTGCCTACAGCTCACTTAATTATAATGGCTTATTAAGGTTAAGCACAATGACCAGATCCCAGGGAGTGTCTGATCTGATTGGTATAAAAGTGGTATCTTTTTTATATTGTCACCAGTGTTATAACTGATTAACCCTAACTGTAACCACACAGCACATTAAACCATTACCATCACTAACCGATCCCCCCTGCAAATAAGTGTCAGTGAAATTAACCCTTAACATGACCATATACTAGCACAATAACCCACTATTATGTTACTGTCCCTAAAATCCTACTACATGATCTCTCCACTTGTAAAAACCCCTTTATTTAATCCCCTCCACCATCACAAATACCCCCTTTAAATCTAACTCTTCTTATGCATTCCACCCATAAGTAAACCCTCTTGCCCGTTCCCCCCTACAGTATAAATGACCTAAATCCACACTTGTGTGGATGCTACTGCTTCCGTAATGTTATCTTTTATGTATGGCTCCCCCTGAGCAAGAAGCATGGTACTGGCAGAATAAATACAGATAAAGCTGAGTGAAACTTTTGACAACACATTGTTAACTTTATATTGGTTGACAATTTGTGGAGTAATTAAAGGTACATAAAAGTACAAAAGAAAAAAGCTCTTATGTGTTTGACTCTACACCATTGGCAGCTAGCTGAACACATCTGGTGAACCAATGGCAAAAGCTATTGGTGTGCAGGCACCAATCACAAACTGGCTCCCATTAGTCTTTTACTGGTCTGGAGTGTGCTTTTTAACAAAAGAAGCAATTACATTTAAAAATAGAAGTAAATTACAAAGCCTCTTGGAATTGCATGCTCTGAATGTTTTATTGTGAGTTGGATGTCCCAGGGAGATGATACCCAAATGTTTTTATTTGTGATTCAGACATAGCATACTATTTTAAAATGTTTCCTATTTACATCAATTATCAAATTTGCTTTGTTTTCATGGTATTCTCTGCTGAAGAGATACCTAGGTAGATATCTAAAGGCTCTGCAATGCAGGAACACTCCTGAGCTTACATCCCTGCTCTTCAACAAACAATACCAAAAGAAAACTGTGCCATAGAAGTAAGTTTGAAAGTTATATAAAATTGCTTGCGCTGCAGAATCTGTTAGCGCTCTACAAATAACTGATAATAAGAATAATGCTCTGTCAGGACAATGAAAGAAACATTTCGTGGTTCATATCTCTTTAAGTCTTGGGAAAAAAGTACTTGTCAGAATAGAGAATGAGAATTATAATAATAGCGATTAACCTGCCATATGGCAAAAGGTTCTGCATTAATCTGTATAACATTTTACATGCAGATACAGTTTAGTAGGTGCTTTCCTTTGTTTTGTGAAAAAGCAAGCAGCAATTGCTGATATAAAACAGAGCCAGAGGGGCTGATTTACCAAAATCTGGTGGACATGATACGCTACAGCCAATACTGAATGCATTTAACATTACACAAGCAGTTCTGGTGAACTGCTTGTGCAATGTCACCCCCTGCAGATTTGTGGCCAATCGGCCACTAGCAGAGGGTGTCAGTCAACCCAATCATATAGGATGGGGCGGATTGATGTCCGCAGCCTCAGAGGCAGCGGACCAATTAAGGAGCAGTGGTCTAGAAACCGCTGCTTCTTAACTCCTGTTTACGGCAAGCCTAAAAGCTCACACGGAAACAGGGGGATCAGGGGCCATTCGGCTCTTGATAATTCGGTCCCTTAGTTTGCTCCTGCTCTGTAGTAAAGAAAGCATAGAAAATAGATCAGGGCATACTTACACCAAGATTACACGTTTTACGCTATACCGTCTGCGTAAATAATGCAAAAAAATAGCGTTATTGCTCTTTCCATAACGCTGCCATTACAAGTTAAGCCAAAACCTTCTTTTGTTGTGCGGTATGGTGCGTTAAACTCCATACCGCACAAAACCCAAGGCCTGTCTTATCAAGCTTGTGCACGCTTTTCCCATAGACATCAATGGAGAGAGAGTGTTAAAAAAAACTAACACCTGCGATTGCGGAATGGTGATAGCCGTAATGCAACATCATTGATGTCTATGGGAAAAGGAAAATTATGTTAAAACCTAACACCCTAACATAAAACCCAAGTCTAAATACCCCTAATCCGCTGCCCCAACTAAATAAAATTATTGACCCCTATTTCACCGCCCCACGACTTTGCCAACACTAAATAAACCTATTAACCCCTAAACCGCCTGCCCCCCACATCGCTATTAATAAAATAAACCTATTAACCCCTAAACCTCAAGCCCCCCACATCACAACTACTATAATAAACCTATTAACCGCTAAACATAATACCACACTAATTTTAAATTAAATTTACAATATAATTATCTTTAAATAAATAAAAACTTACCTGTGAAATAAAAAAACTAAGTTTAAACTATAAAGTAACCTAACTTTATTATTTTATATTTAAATTAATGAAAAATAAAAAAAAAACTAAATTACAATTTAAAAAAATCCTAACACTATGAAAAAAAAATACATTATAAAAAAATATAAAACTCTTAAGATTACAAAAATAATAAATGAAATAATCCAAAATAATAAAAATTACATCTAATCTAATACCCCTATAAAAAAACAAAAAAGCCCCCCCAAAATAAAAACACCCTCTACTCTAACAATAAACTACCAATAGCCCTTAAAATGGCTAATGCCAAGGTAAACTTCTAAACATTTCCTGATGAGTATCTGGGACCCTAAGGCTGGGGGCTGATTCAGGGCCATGATACATTTCCCTTACTCATAGCACACCCAACACAATATTTGTTATACAACACCTTTATTTTCATACACAGTATCCTCATATTAAAAACCTTGGAAATTCAATGAAAACAAATGTACTTTAATGCCAGAGTTTAGTTGAAATAATTTTTATTAACCACACTCCTCCGTTGCCAACAGGAAATATACATACAGTTTACAATGTGAGTACTGCATGCATCAAAATACAGAACCTTATGAACACAGGCGTACCTCTATTGCAGATATTTCTCAATCCGGAAGAGTCCTTTTTAATTAAATCTCTTAACAGTCCATATGCAATATCTCTCAATTGCTATTACGGAGACATTAGTAATGTTTCTTTCTCAGATCATAACCTATGTTGTTGATTTAGTCTTCTTCATAGTAAAAGGAGGAGTTACTCATTTTCAATGAATTTTCCCCTTATCACTCCCTTTCAGTGTCAGTTAATATATCACTCTTTGCAGGGAGTAGGTTAGTATGAGGGGCAGTATTCCAATATAACTTCAACATTAATATCAACATGGCAAATACAAACAGATTAAACTAATAAAACCAATATAAAAAACCCCATTGAATTATATTTTGTCACTGTACAATTTATATTTTCTGTATCTAATAGTTGCTTACTCATCCAACTGTTCTCTTGTAAGATTTAGTTGAGCATGCTAGTCACCATTCCCCTTCCTCTCCTCTCTTTCCAATAAAATATTACTAACTATCTTCCTCTCCCTAAAGCCTTTTACGTACCATTTTGTGTCAATTGTTTACTGTCTGCCATTATCCAATAGAACCATATCCTCTGGAACATAGACCCCGTGTCTTGTATAAATGCTGCTGACTCATACATCAAATATACCATCTGAATTCTAGGCAGGACCTCTGTCCAAGACGGTATTTCCGTCTTCCAATATTTAGCGATGGCTATTCTTGTTGTGGTGCATAACATTTTGATAAAAATATTTATATGAATGTTCAGCTTTGGGATGCTCTCATGTAATAAGGCTTGAGCTGGAGTGAGAGAGATCCGCTCATTCAACACCCTACTCAACAGTTTTGACAGCTGTTGCCATATACTGCTGACTTTAGGACATTCCCACCACATGTGGAGATAGGACCCTACTACTTTGCAGCCTCTATAGCAGTGATTGGAGCACCCTTTGACCATGTGAGCTGTCTTTGTTGGTATCAAGTACCATCTAAAGGATGTTTTTAGTATATTCTCTTTTAATGAGGCCTTTACTAGCATGATGAAATATTTTGTTCCATTTGTCTGTCTCAAACTTTTTATCTAAATCCGTTTCCCATTTTAGTATCAATGGAGCTTTAGCTCGATCTTTGGCTTCTTGAATAGAAATATATAGTCTGGAGATTGCCCTCTTAGGTCTGTTGAGGGATGTAATGCCAGAGTTTAAAGGGACACTGAACCCATTTTTTTCTTTCTTTCATGATTCAGATAGAGCATGCAATTTTAAGCAACTTTCAAATTTACTCCTATTATCAATTTTTCTTTGTTCTCTCGCTATCTTTATTTGAAAAAGAAGGCATCTAAGCTAATGAGTCAGCCAATTTTTGGTTTAGACCCTGGACAGCACTTGTTTATTGGTGGGTGAATGTATCAACCAATCAGCAAGAACAACCCAGGTTGTTCACCAAAAATGGTCCGGCATTTAAACTTACATTCTTGCTTTTCAAATAAAGATACCAAGAGAATGAATAAAATGTGATAATAGGAATAAATTAGAAAGTTGCATGCTCTATCTGAATCATGAAAGAAAAAAATTGGGTTCAGTGTCCCTTTAAGTTCCCAATCAAATGTTAAAATGTGCGTAAATTCCAAAAGTAAACTCCCACACCCCAGTTTGATTGGGGACATAACTCTGACATTAAAATAGGTTTGACATTGGTGCAAGTCAGAAAAAGTAAAGTAGTAATGTTACAGATTGTACAGAATACAAGATGTGAATTTTCTTATACCATTTCCTGCACCATATCTGTTTTTATTGTAAAAAAACACAGAACCTATAAAGTATTTTTAACAACTGTTCTGAAGATGTAACCTTTAAGGAAACAAATTGAACAGTTTGAGATATTTCTCATATTGTATATGTTTATAGAAGTGGGCACTTTTCATAATAGCATATTTTTGTTTATTCAGACTTTCTCAGCTCTTCTGACATATCCATTGGGACACAGTATATACAATCATTATGCTTTAGTTTTACTAATGAAAATTAATATGCAAAAACATGCAAACATAATCACTTCCATGCTGTTTACGTGCCAGAATGACTTGTTTGTAACTCTTCAGTCTCTCTGCATGCTACCTGAAGTTTTGTATTTGTTTTTTTTCATATTTTTATTTGTTACTAGAAAAAAAAAATATTTTGCTGCAAATTAATTGACAAGTATTTTCTATTTTTTTCCCATTTACTCATATTCTTATAAACACTTTTCAAAGATTTAAAGGTACAGAAAAATCTAAATTAAACTTTCATGATTCAGATAGAGCATGCAATTTTAAACAACATTCCAATTTACTTTTATCCTCAAATTTGCTTTGTACTCTTGGTATTCTTTGTTGAAAGCTAAACCTAGGTAGGCTCATATGCTAATGTCTAAGCCCTTGAAGGCCGCCTCTTATCTCAGAGCATTTGACAGTTTGTCACAGCTAGAGGGAATTAGTTCAAGTGTGCCATATAAATAACATTGTGCTGACTTCAGTGGAGTTATTTATGAGTCAGCACTGATTAATGCAAGTCTGTCAAAAGAACTGAAATAAGGGGGCAGTCGGCAGAGGCTTTGATACAAGGTAATCACAGAGGTAAAACGTGTATTAACATAACTGATTTGGTTATGAAAAACTGGGGAATGGGTAATAAAGGGATTATCTATCTTTTTAAACAATAAAAATTCTGGAGTAGACTGTGCCTTTAAATAATTCTAGTTTGAATGTGAATGGTGTTTGGCTCAAAACAACAAAGTTATAAAAACATGATATTATCTAGATTGCTGGACTGGTCAGTTGTAAATCCTGGTTTTCAGCACAATGCTGAAGTAAATTGGTTTATTATTAATACATGAAAAGGGAACTCTCACCTTCTATCAACATTGACATCATTAGCCAATCCTACGGCAAACCTTACTGGTGCATAATGACATTTGAAAATCATATAGATTTTTGTGTCTAGCAGTAAAATCCCACAAACACAATGGGCTCTATTTATCAAGGTCTGGCGGACCTGATCCGACACTGCGGATCAGGTCTGCCAGACCTCGCTGAATACGGCGAGCAATACGCTCGCCATATTTAGCATTGCACCAGCAGCTCACAAGAGCTGCTGGTGCAAAGCCGCCCCCTGCAGTCTCGCGGCCAATCGGCCACCAGCAGGGGGTGTCAATCAACCTGATCGTACTCGTTCAGGTTGATTTCTGGCGATGTGTGTCCGCCTGCTCAGAGCAGGCGGACAGGTTATGGAGCAGCGGTCTTTATTCAGACTCGCCAGAAACACGGCCCTTCAAGCTCCATACGGAGCTTGATAAATATGGGCCTATGGGCGAGATTACATATACAGAGCAGCCTTCAGCGTAACTGCTGAAACCTACATCGCCCGTAATTTCCCCTCGCACATCGGGCAATCACATAAACCCCGCCGACAGTTCATGAAGTGCCGTAAGTCGGACAAACTAGCGATGTCCAGAAATGTGCATAAATACAAATTTCTGGAGTTGCCAGTGACTTACGGCACATTAAAAACGGCGGGCGCCTAAGAAATCATTTTTTTTAAAATTAGGTTTAATTTTTTATTTTTGATAATTTGGTTTATTATTTTCTGTAATTTTAGACTTTTTTTTATTTTTATAAGCACAGTTAGGATTTTTTATTTTAATTGTAATTTATTATTTTATTATTTTATGTAATTTGGGGTTAATTTAGGGGGTGTTAGGTTAGGAGGCTTAGTAATTAAATTAAGTTTATTGCGATGTGGGGTTTGGCGGTTTAGGGGTTAATAGATTAATTAGGTTTATTGCAATGTGGGTGAATGGCGGATTATGGGTTAATAGTTTTATTACGTAGATTGCGATGTGGGTGAATGGTGGATTAGGGGTTAATAGTTTTATTAGATAGATTGCGTTGTGGGTTAATAGTTTTATTAGTTATTGCGGTAGAGGTTGGCGGTTGACAGGTAGATATTGTGCATGCTTTAGTTGTTAGTTAATATTTTCAGGCAGTTACAGGAATTACGGTGCTCACATTTTCAGCACAAGGCTTGCTGCACCTGCCTATGTGTGGCGAGGTGAAAATGGAGTAAAATTTCTCAATTTTCGCTGCATAAGTCCTTGCGCTGAATATGTAATACCGATTTTCGACACGGTTCTAGCTTATGGGAGTAAATATTGCGGGTGACGGGTGAAATATACACAGCACTTTTATATGTGGCGCTGTATATGTGATAGCAAAACCGCGTAAAAACCGGCGTCGCCGAATTTGTAATCTTACCCTATATACACTACACACATATTTACTAAATACACATGCACACACACATATTTACTAAATACACATGCACACACACAAAACACAAAGTTCACACATTACACACTATGTACACACCCCACACATTTGACACATAATATACACACACAACTCTACATACACTAAATACACACACACTGCGTTAATACTACACACACCCCGCACACATACTATACATGCTCTACACACACTATACCGACACTACAAGCCCACCATATACTTTAATAGAAATATTGTGAAGTGATGCACTGGGTACCCCAACTGGCCAACCTAATAGAAGCTACCTTCTTCCTAGGTAGCTATATAACTAGGGAGTATCAAAAAAGAAAATTCAGGTGGCGCTTAAAAAAGCTGTGGGTTAAATGCTAATAAAAAATTCTAAAAAAATTTCTTTGAAAAAATTCTTACAAGATGCAGTCAGCTATTCAAAACACTTAAAGGGCCACTAAACCCAAAATCTTTCTTTCATGATACAGATAGAGAATATAAATTTAAACAACATTACAATTTACTTCTATTATTTATTTTGCTTCATTTTTTAGATATCCTTAGTTGAAGAAAAAGCAATGCACATGGGTGAGCCAATCACATGAGGCTTCTATGTGCAGCAACCAATCAGCAGCTACTGAGCATATCTAGATATGCTTTTCAGCAAAGAATATCAAGAGAATAAAACAAAGTAGATAATTGAAGTAAATTAGAAAGATGTTTAAAATTGAATTCTCTTTCTAAATCATGAAAGAAAAAATGTGGGTTTCATGTCCCTTTAATTTATTAAACACAGTATGAAGACAATTCAAATGTCATTAAAAATAGTTCAAATATCATCACAAATTCAATCATACGTTTTTGGCCCAAAAATACTTTCAATCACCACTCATACAGCCTACAATATCTATTCACTGATGACTTTACCTACACTATATAAAAATTGATAAAATAACAAGTCAATTGCAATGCTTAATCAACAATAAATGAATTTCTATGAATTTCCTTACTGATCGTATTGTATGCAAATACTATGCAGCATATAATCACCAATGCAACAACTTGGTGCATATAATCATCAAAGTAATGTGCTGATATAAGAGAATCGTAGTTTAAACTCGCTGTTAATCAGTTCAGACAGTGTCAGCTGTCTCCAATTGTAAATAATATGCAATAGTCTTAAACAACTTGGTTATCCAATCACCACCTCTTTTCAAATGCACTTCCAAATAACAAACACAATTGGTGCTGGGTGTGCTAATGCAGTCTCTTTCCAATAGTATCACTTTTTTATCACAGGGTTTTTCAAGCGTGTTAGTCTCCTCTATTTACATCTGACGTTATCAGTGCAGGGAACCCTGTGCTCTTAATCACACACGTTCTCACCTGCTCCTTTTTGGATGTCTTGTCCGGCTGTTCCCCACCGGCTCAGGTACACTGTGCTTAGTGCGTCTCAGGACACAGGGTTTCTTTAGTAACAATCTTCACTTGCGCAAGTCTTGGTCTGGTTACTGTTTACCTCCCAGCTGTCAGGAAAGCCTTAGGTCTCTGCACATAAGTACTAAGTATGCAGAGTCTGTGTGTTTAGAATAAACTCCAATTCTTAAGTTTCACAGAGAGTATGCTTATCACCTTCAACGTTTCACCCCTAAAGTGTGGTGCTTTATCAAGATACTGCATATTAATGTGAGATACTCCTTAAATCCCCTAAGGTTACCTGTGATTCGCTGTACTTAATTGTGTTTCCTGTCTCATCCTGGAAGTAATTTCTTCAGGTGGGATCCACATGCTCCTGTCAATGCAGGTGAGTGATAAACTTTTTCATCAGTTTATAATACTCTTCTGAATTGCTCTGTGGTGGTTGAAGGAACTTCCTTTATATGACGAAGTGCTTAATCAATATAATAAAAAAAAAATATCATATCCATTAAATGCTGAAAATTCATAGCTAAATAAAAAGATATAAGAACCTGGTGCCTTCGTACTGAATTATTTTATATACATTTTTGAATACTCAATATAAAAATCTTATACATCGAGACAACTTTTTATGGGGAATAAAACCTCTGGCCCCCAGGTTTTAGGGCTGTGAAGTGTCCTCTAGGTTAGTGTGGCTGGATAAAGTCTTCCTGCTTTTCACTGACTAAACGCAAACATCCTACATATTATAACTAATACGTACAGAGTTTAAAACGCCAGAAATGAGAACCTAAATGGAAGATGTGAGTATTCTACCTGCATTAATATAAAAATCTATCCTCAGTATTAAACTATCATTAAGGTTATTTTCATAAAAAATCAAATTCAGATATTAGATAATTGATTGGAAAATGTTTTCAAAGTTAAATTTGATTTTTAGGAGTGGGATCAAACCCAGGTCTCCTATGCTAAAGAGCTAATTGGAAACCGCTAGGCTATGGTGGCTGTTCAATTCTAAAAGAAAATCATAATGGCTAAATCTATAACATCCTATTCTATACCTTGATGTTAGTTAGGGAGTAGTTTAATTCTATATATACACTGATCTAAAAATCCATAAGTATCTATAAGTATATGTAATTATATATAAGAGGCCTCCTATTCTTTGGCAGATGCTCACAGTACTCTATGTCTCCCTTAAGTTAAGAAGGGGCTGATATCCAGCTCTGAATTTAAACCGTTAGGGTGTAGGGTGTTGAAATTATAGATCATTTCTGCCTCCTTCCTTAGGAGCAAATTCTCAAAATCCCCCCCCCCCCCTCCAATTACCTTTAGCTTTACGCAGCCCCCAAAATTTATTTTAGGTCCTTTGTGTTACTTCCATGAGTGTCCCTGAAGTGCTGATACAAATGTGTTTCTTGATGGCCTTTTTCAATTTGCCAAAGGTGCTCGCGTATTCTATCCCGGAGCATTCTGGATGTTTCTCCTATATAGATTAGACCACATGATCACTATAACATATATACAACGCCCCTACTGCTACAACGTATGGTGTCTCTTATTGTGTAATTAATGTTTTTTGCAGGTATATTAATATTTTTCTTTTTGATACTATGTTTGCAGGACTTGCACGAGATGCAGGGGTAGAACTCACTCACCTCCTTTCCCCACAAATCCCTGTCTTTAGTCTTCTGGAGTGCTCTCCCTCTTTTAAATTTGCTCTGTGCCAGCATTGATTTCAAATTTTTTACCTTTTTAAATACCATTCTGTAATAAGGTGGTAATTTAGATTAGGAGGCCTCATATATAATTACATATACTTATAGATACTTATGGATTTTTAGATCAGTGTATATATAGAATTAAACTACTCCCTAACTAACATCAAGGAATAGGAGGCCTCTTATATATAATTACATATACTTATAGATACTTATGGATTTTTAGATCAGTGTATATATAGAAACTACTCCCTAACTAACATCAAGGTATAGAATAGGATGTTATAGATTTAGCCATTATGATTTTCTTTTAGAATTGAACAGCCACCATAGCCTAGCAGTTTCCAACTAGCTCTTTAGCATAGGAGACCTGGGTGTGATCCCACTCCTAAGAATCAAATTTAACTTTGAAAACATTTTCCAATCAATTATCTAATATCTGAATTTGATTTTTTACGAAAATAACCTTAATGATAGTTTAATACTGACGGATAGATTTTTATTTTAATGCAGGTAGAATACTCACATCTTCCATTTAGGTTCTCATTTCTGGCGTTTTAAACTCTGTACGTATTAGTTATAATATGTAGGATGTTTGAGTTTAGTCAGTGAAAAGCAGGAAGACTTTATCCAGCCACACTAACCTAGAGGACACTACACAGCCCTAAAACCTGGGGGCCAGAGGTTTTATTCCCCATAAAAAGTTGTCTCGATGTAAAAGATTTTTATATTGAGTTTTCAAGAATGTTTATAAAATAATTCAGTACGAAGGCACCAGGTATATCTTTTTATTTAGCTATGAATTTTCAGCATTTAATGGATATGATATTTTTTATTATATTGATTAAGCACTTTGTCATATAAAGGAAGTTCCTTCAACCACCACAGAGCAATTGAGAAGAGTATTATAAACTGATGAAAAAGGTTATCACTCACCTGCATTGACAGGAGCATGTGGATCCTACCTGAAGAAATGACTTCCAGGATGAGACAGGAAGCACAATTAAGTACAGCGAATCACAGGTAACCTTAGGGGATTTAAGGAGTATCTCACATAGTATGCAGTATCTTGATAAAGCCCCACACCTTAGGGGGTGAAACGTTGAAGGTGATAAGCATACTCTCTGTGAAACTTAAGAATTGGAGTTTATTCTAAACACACGGACTCTGCGTACTTATGTGCAGAGACCTAAGGCTTTCCTGACGGCTGGGAGGTAAACAGTAACCAGACCAAGACTTGCGCAAGTGAAGATTGTTACTAAAGAAACCCGGTGTCCTGAGACGCACTAAGCACAGCGTACCTGTGCCGGTGGGGAACAGCCGGACAAGACATCCAAAAAGGAGCAGGTGAGAACGTGTGTGATTAAGAGCACAGGGTTCCCTGCACTGATAACGTCAGATGTAAATAGAGGAGACTAACACGCTTGAAAAACCCTGTGATAAAAAAGTGATACTATTGGAAAGAGACTGCATTAGCACACCCAGCACCAATTGTGTTTGTTATTTGGAAGTGCATTTGAAAAGAGGTGGTGATTGGATAACCAAGTTGTTTAAGACTATTGCATATTATTTACAATTGGAGACAGCTAACACTGTCTGAACTGATTAACAGCGAGTTTAAACTACGATTCTCTGATATCAGCTCATTACTTTGATGATTATATGCACCAAGTTGTTTAAGACTATTGCAATTTATTTACAATTGGAGACAGCTGACACTGTCTGAACTAATTAACAGCAAGTTTAAACTATGATTCTCTTATATCAGCACACTGCATTGGTGATTATATGTTGCATAGTATTTGCATATGATACTATCAGTAAGGAAATTCATAGAAATTCATTTATTGTTGATTAAGCATTGCAATTGAGGTGGTGATTGGATAACCAAGTTGTTTAAGACTATTGCATATTATTTACAATTGGAGACAGCTGACACTGTCTGAACTGATTAACAGCGAGTTTAAACTACAATTCTCTTATATCAGCACATTACTTTGATGATTATATGCTATAAGTTGTTGCATTGGTGATTATATGTTGCATAGTATTTGCATACAATACGATCAGTAAGGAAATTCATAGAAATTCATTTATTGTTGATTAAGCATTGCAATTGACTTGTTATTTTATCAATTTTTATATAGTGTAGGTAAAGTCATCAGCGAATAGATATTGTAGGCTGTATGAGTGGTGATTGAAAGTATTTTTGGGCCAAAAACGTATGATTGAATTTGTGATGATATTTGAACTATTTTTAATGACATTTGAATTGTCTTCATACTGTGTTTAATAAATTAAGTGTTTTGAATAGCTGACTGCATCTTGTAAGAATTTTTTCAAAGAATTTTTTTTAGAATTTTTTATTAGCATTTAACCCACAGCTTTTTTAAGCGCCACCTTTTTTAAGCCCACCATATACACACACAGACAAATATAGAAAATTAGATTGCAGAATGCTTATGTTAATTCTGGAGTTTATGATTCCAACCAAATATTAAAAACAAAGATTTTGTTATAGAATTATAATATATTTCTGTTATCATAAAATAAATCCAACTTTTTGTCTCTGATTTTGGATACATACACTACTACTTAATAATCCAAAATATACCCTATTTCCAAGAGTGAGCAGAGAGCTTCACTGGCTTTACAGAAAATGTTATAGTTAAAGTGATAGTTTGTTCTCTTAGTGTCTTTTGTTGAAAAGCAGGGACGTAATCTCAAGAGCCGGCCTATTTCTGGAGCACTATATGGTAGCAGTTTTGCAAGAATGTTATTCATTTGCAAGAGCAATAGAAGCAGCACTATTTCCTGCCTTGTAGTTCTCCATATGCATACCTAGGTATCTCCAACGTAGAATACTATGGGAATTAAGCAAATTTGATAATAGAGGTAAACTGGAAAATTGTATGCTTGTATGTTTGGTTTTCATACCCCTTTAAGATGTAATAGCTAACATCCTGCCATATAAATGTCTCATTCTCATGCCATAGGAATTCTCTAAAAATTGATGTACACTTTTATTAATGTTAATGTTTTCATATATACAGTGAACTTGTGTACAAAAACAACATCTATTTTGCGCTCCCGATTGCGCGTTAACTTTGTTAGACAGGTGCTTTTTGCACGCATCAGGTTACGCTCGTATTATGAGTTGAAAGTAAAAAGACCCGACGAACGCAAAAAGTGAAACTTTGAATGTCACGACCGTGTTAATGAATTCTCCAATAATTTTCAATCGAGCATGAAAAATTGAACAAAAAAATCAAACACCCATACATGCATGGTAACCCAATCGTGTTTATTTAAGTGCGCTAAACCAGAAATGAATTATAAATATTTCACATTCCAATGTTCTTCACATAGAAGTATATTTTCTATTTATACTATGATTTTTTAGCAAATTATTACATATTATATATAGGTATAGATATATACAGATATATAAGAATATATATTTAAAAATACTTAGAACACATTCCCTTATGTGAAGAACATTGGAATGTGAAATATGTACAGTAAATACACAGTTAAATACTTTATTAAATATCAATATTGCATAAATAGGATTTTTCATGCATTCAGTGAGTCCTGCCCCTGTGAAGTCTGCACTGTAATTTCTCCCCCAAGCATAATATTCTTTTATCCTCAGACCCTTAGAGAGAACAATTGAAAATTAACATTTTATTACATATCTCTCCTAACCCCCAATAAGAATGTAATTTCTTCTGCTGGCTATGTTTACAAAGCTTTTTTCAGCCTATACTTAAAGAAACATGAAACCCCAAATTTTCCTTTCATGGTTCAGAGAGAGAATACAATTTTAAATAACTTAACAATTTACTTCTATTATCTAATTTGTTTCATTTTGTTATATCCTTTGTTGAAGAAACAGCAATGCGCTACTGAGAGCTATCTGAATGTATTTGGAGAGCCAATCACATTAGGCATATATATGTGCAGCCACCAATCAGCAGCTCCTATCTACCTTGGTATCCATTTCAAGGAAATCAAGAGAACAAAATAAATTAGATGATAGAAGTAAAAAAGGAAAGTTGTTTAAAATCACATGCTGTATCTGAATCATGGAATAAAAAAATGTGTGTTTTATGTCCCTTTAAGTATAGAAACTTTCAGTATAGTTAGTGAAGCCACAAGCAAAATAAGTTATTGAAAATGGTGATATAAAGGTAAGGGAGCTATTTGTAAACAATTTAATAGACTCTAACAAGTAAAATAGATAATTGGGAACAAATTAAAAGGGAGAAACATTTAGGGTACGCTGTCAGTATGGAGCTGAAAACAACCCTAAGCTGCTCTAATTAATCTTTTAAAAAATGTTTTTTAAACTTGTTTGCAGACAGCTGAAACTAGTAATCGTTTTTGATGGCAATTGTTTTTTTACCTCTTGCAAATGATTACCTTTTTCAATATAAACACGGAATATGGGCCCAATACTATAAAGCTCTCTGGTGAGATTGTGGCCCCAAAATGCAAAACATTGACAGATCAACGAGAAACTGGCTGTTTGGGTTCACCAGGCTCGTACTCCGTTGGTCTGTCAATATATTCTAAAAAAGTGAACTGAACCTTCTTGTGCTGATGAAATGGTGATGTGCCTCCTATAGGATATAATAAGGATCTCAACTTCAGCAAACGTCCTCCAACAGCACCATTGAGCTTTGATATAAGTGGGAAGGGGCTGTCTTTAAAGTGTGTTTACACAAAATAGACTGTGCATTTGCAAAAATAAAAAAAGTTTTCTGGGTAGTAACACTTCATATTATGCGTATGTATATTCAGTTTTACTGGACATTCGCTAGATTTGTCACACTGGGAAATATCACCACTAAAAAGCAGGTGAGACTGATATGGCTGAAAAGGGATAGCTGGGATGGAGGACACTTTTGAATTTTAGAAACCCACGGATGTAATACAGGTTACTCCCAGGGAATGCCCAGTAAACTCTCACAGAACACCAATATATTTCTCATGTTTGCGATCGACTTTGCTATTAAAGACCAAAAACAAACACTTCCTATTAAAACTATAGGAACTGGGGAGCTGGAGGACCTATAGGATCATCAACATTCACTATAGGAGCGTTCAGTAAATGTTGATGCTGCCCTGATACCGGTGATATATTCAAATCAGCTGCACCACCTACATGGAAGGGTTAATGTAAATGACCACTTAAAACAATACTGGATGACAATACAATTTACATGTGTTAACAGAAACTCAGTCCCTTTTCCTCCAATACAATAGTAAATTAAACATATCATTAATACACCTATATGAGCTTCGGGATTGTGGGTATATGATATATGTTTATACATTGTTTATACATTATACATTGTGGGTGCTGGAGGACCTGGGTCCAATGGAAAAACCTGATCTAAAATTGAGACATTTGTGCCATTTATGGCTGTGTTGGTGGGAATATATCTATTAGATTCCATACTTTCCTTGGGTCTGACTACCTGTGGTGTCTCCACAGTGTGTGGATGTGTGCTGTTCTTAAGGATTCCTGTTTGTGTACAGGATGTTTCCTCATTCCCTGAAGATTTGTCATCTGGTAGTAATCCCCCTCACTATCTGAGAAAGTCACTGACTTCCCTCCATTGCTTCCCCTCTGTGCATATTGACCTTTATTACTGTTCTGTTTGTTTTTATTCTTATGTGTGTTTTTGTTTTTATTAGAATCAATGTTAGTGTTGCTTATTTGTGATCTACGTCTATTATATGACCTTTGTTTTCTCTGCCAAATATATACGGTTTCATTGGTCTACTCTGACTTGTCCCAAATGTATTTTGTATGTTTATTCTCCATGATGTTATCTTTTAGAGAAGATAAAGTGCTCATTAGGAGATGGTCAAATCTAAGGAAATCTACCTCAGTGCTCCTTTTATTCATTTCAGCTTGTTAGCTCAATTTATTTCCTAATCTCAATTAACAGCTTTGCTTTATATTCAATGAGCAATAACATAAGTCTTGAAGAGCATTCAGACAGAACCTGATTCCAGGCTTCAACAAAGTCTGTATCCTTTGAATCTACTTCAAAAGTAGGAAATGTGAACACCCTCAAACCTCTGGGTATCATATTTGATTTGATGTATCTATCAAAGGTCCAAATGTCCCATTGGATTTGTGTCTCCTTAGAGAATTAAACGTTCCATAGTGTCGAAAAGGGAACTAAGAGACAATGCTCCTTTATCATCAGAAAAAAACTTCTCATACTCATTAGGATTTGTAGTCCGTGCTGTAACAGGCATTAACGAATAAAACTTAGGTTGGCTGGTTTCCATTTTGTTTTTGCTGACAATACCAAATAGTGAAAGCCTGCTTGTGTTTGCCGGAAAAGCACTTAGTAAAGGATACAGTTAAGATTGGGTTTACAGGCTAATCACTGGCTCTTCCATAGAGCATGTACATAATGTTCATGAAAAAATGGAAAGGATAAATGTCCCAAGTAAGCCCCTAGGTGTATATCTTGGTTGTGAATTGCGGTGTTGAGAGACCTGTAGTGTGGGGAGTATTTAGTGTTCACCCTAGGACATATTCCTTCTCGCACCTCTTGTACGGACTAGGTGACAGACAATCTCATGTCTTAAACAAGCTTGTGTTTACACTGATTAAAATAGATCCCTCTCACTTCAGATTATATTCTGTTCACAAAAGCCACCTCTATGTATAGAGAAAATCTCGGTACCTGTGAATGCAGGGGTTCTGCATTAAAATCCAGTCTGGGCGCAGAAAACTTCAGTCTCCCATCAGCAAACCGCTACACAGTATCACTTCCATGAATCCTTGGGCTTCAAAGGGGTCTGGCGTCTGATTTCCTATATCCAATCCAGTGGTACGTCAGCAAGCACCAGATGATGATAAAAATTAACGTTTATTGCAACATTAAAAATTAAAAAAACAACATTAAAAGTCTTTGAGGAGTGCAGCACAATGGCTTATGCGTTTTGGGAATGTCCTGTAATCATAGCCTAACTTGTGCATATCCTAACTTATCTTCTCAAGTATACACCTAGGGGCTTACTTGGGAAATTTATCCTTTCCATTTTTTCATGAACATTATGTACATGCTCTATGGAAGAGCCAGTGATTAGCCTGCAAAACCCAATCTTAACTGTATTATTTACATTACACCTTCAATGTAGGTGGTGATGCTGCTTTAAATACATCACCGGTATCAGACCAGCGTCGACATTCACTGAAATGTATGGTAAAACTCCTTTCAGCGATGCTGCCTTTAAACAGTCCTTTCGGCCCTTTTGAATATTTTTCCAGCTTTTTCGACATGGCGACGGATCCCTTTTGAATATCTCACCTTCTCATGGCACTTTTTATCATCAGGGCCTGTGTAAAATGCCTCCTCAGTATTATGTGGCCCCTCGGGGATTATTTTAAAGGCAATTATTACCTTGGGTACTGTGTATCTCATTAAGTGAAGTTAACTAATATACTTTAAGTTAAGTAGAGACACTTCCTTTACAATATTATGCTCAGTAAAATAAGATGATTATTTCTCTCCATTCTCCCAAGTTTTTTAAAAACGGCCCTTAGCCTCCAGTTTAACATATTAAAAATTCCAATGTATATTTTATTCCAGAAATAGCAAGGCATTATAATAGATGAATGGAAAGGGATACATTCCATGAGGCCAATTTACCAATGTCTGGCGGATATGATACGCTGTAGCAGATCATGTCCGCCAGACATAGCTGAATACTGACAGCATACGCTGTCGGCATTTAACATTGCACAAGCAGTTCTGGTGAACTGCTTGTGCAATGCCGCCCCCTGCTGATTCGTGGACAATCGGCCGCTAGCATGGGGTGTCAATCAACCTGATCGTATACGATCGGGCGGATTGATGTCCGCAGCCTCAGAGGCAGCGGATGAGTTAAGTAGCAGCGGTCTTAAGAACACTGCTTCTTAACTGCTGTTTCCGGTGAGCCTGAAGGCTCGCGCAGAAACAGGGGCATCAGGGGCCATTCGGCACTTGATAAATCGGCCCCTAAGTCTCATTATAGGAATGGAAAATATAGACCCATGCACATTAGTTTACATCTAAGGAAACAAGAATGCAAAATATTTCTATATTTCACAACATAAGTAACATTTTGCTTATATAAATCATGCAGGCAACATTCATAGATTAACATGAGAAAATAAAATGTTATGACATATGTACATAATAAAATTAAAAGCTTGGTTGTTAAGGTATCATGCACATTGTACTAGCTAGTAGCAGTTGTTCATTTGTTTTTTTAAATGCTTTCGTATTCCAGCATTCCTATAACTTTAACTGAGAAAAATGTTTTCAATTACAAATGGCTGTAACATGTAAAAACCAATACATGTACCTGAAAATTCATATAACATTTTTACATTGGAGAGATGGTATATATTTATATATATATGTGTGTGTGTGTGTGTGCTCATATTGGATTGTATTTCCCAGTGCTCTGAAAATGAAAAAATGGAAAGCAGATAAGTAAATTAGACACACATGTAAGGTTTTCTATATTTATTTGCACTGACAACTGATGATATTGGTAATTATTGGGATAAATAATATATATTCTGAAGAGCATTTCAAAAACAGCCATGGATGTCTAGGGGTAAGAGGGGACAGATTTCCCCCAGAATTTTGCTCCTTATATCTAAGCATAAGCTTGGGTCACTGTTTTGATCCCAAAGTGTGCACAAGAAGCAAATCTCCTGCTTAACATGTTGCCATTGATGTGATTAGATTTTTGACATTTTATTGTATTGCTCTGCCCTGGTTACAACGTTTGCAGGTGGCTATAGTAGTACACATACAGGTTTTATGGAACCATTCAGCTCTTGTTTTTTACATTACCAAAGAACTTTAGTTCAATTTTCTTTTCCTTGTTTTGTAGAAGCACATTTTGAGTTAAAATGCTTTTTAAGAAGGCTGTGCTTTCTCCTCAATAGATTTTAGAAAGTGCTATTTGCAGCATTCACTCTGTTGAAACACAAGTTCAATAGCTGCGTAAAAATCCCTGAGAAAACAAAATAAGTAAATGACATTTTAGAAAATACATTTCAAGGCTACTTTTCCATTGGAATCGAGCTAGTTGCATTGGAATCACATACTCATGTACTAAAAATTCATCTGAGATAATTGACATTTATTTGATTGAAACAGCAGGGTGCTCTCTGTCACCATGGGATGAGACCATACGGAATAACAGTGTGAATAGGGATAATGTTTGTCTGCTGAGTGTGTCAATGTGTTTAGAGATTATTCACAAGGCTCTAGGGACTGCAGCATGGTAATGGCTCAGCCAAATTAGAATCAGATTAATTGATCTAATCTAATGGAAAGACAATGTTTATCAAATTATTGCTCATTTCACCACACGGTCTTGCAGTGTCATTATTCTTTTTTGGTTTAGAAAAACGTAATGAAAAAGCTTTTTGTAGCACATCTGCTCGTAAACTTTATAATAGTGTTTATTCCTACAACACAGATTTTCTATGTTGAAAATTGCAAAGTAACCAATAAATTAAATGAAAACTTTTAACTTAGTAAATATGCTAATGGTCTCTAAAGGTGGTTCAGAATGGTATAACGTAATTCAGATTTTCATCATCAGCATAATCTGAATCTTAACTAACAGTTTGCAATAATTTACTTTTTTAAAACGTGAATTAAAACTAAAGGCATTTGATCATGAACATTTCTAAAGAAATTCTCAGTCATACTGATTAAACATTCTGCTTAAAATATATTTACTTTTCAACTTCCTATATCATGACATGATATTGTGCCTAGGGTGTTTATGCCATTGAGAATAAAATGTAACATGGAGGTAGAACCATGGAGGTAATTGCCAAGAGAGGGCTATTATGCTTGCATTCAAGGTGGTTATACATATCCTCAGCTATAATCTTCACCCAACCCATAGCTATAACTAAACCCTATCTTCAAGTTAATATCTTTATTGGTGGAAATAATAGTTTAGACTTCTTGGACCTCTTGCGGGATTTATGTTTTCTAAAAAAGGATACCAAGAGAATTAAAAATAAATAAAAAGTCTCAAATGCTCTTTCTGAACCATGAAAGTTTAATTCTGACTTTCATGTCCTTTTAATGTTAAATTTACCTCATGTTTCACCAAGTTTTCCCATACATGGTTTTGAGGCACTTGCAGTAAATTATGACTGCACATCTATGGTTAGAAGCACATTATACTCACTATCTTAATTACAGCTAACAAAGACAAGCTAAAGGTTTTTACATCAATGGAATTTGCTGTGGCATTGAATCATTAATTAATTTGTAGTGTATTTCATTTTTGTGCTGCCCTAGAAATGGGGAAAACATTTGAGGCCAGATTACAAGTGGCACACAATTTTTTTTTCTGCTCCAGCACTAACTGTAAAAAGTTAGTAAAAGTAAAAAGTTAGCGTGGTTTGATTAGCACATGCATTACAAGTTGAAAGTAAAAACTTAGTGTGGTTGGATTAGCACATGCATTACAAGTTGAAAGTAAAAAGTTAGTGTGGTTGCATTAGCACATGCATTACAAGTTGAAAGTAAAAAGTTAGCGTGGTTGGATTAGCACATGTATTACAAGTTGAAAGTATAAAGTTAGCGTGGTTGGATTAGCACATGCATTACAAGTTGAAAGTAAAAAGTTAGCGCAAGAGCAAAAGAATCAAGCACTCTAATTTCCCAGCTTCGGATATTGAAACTGCTCTAACTCCTCCCTATAGACTTCTATTGGGCGCGGTAAAGAAAACCTTTTCCATTTATTGCTCGTGCAACGACACTGAACTAGATCAACTGCGCTAAAGCTGAAGGTGCGTTAGGAATACTTTAAAGGGACATTATACCCAAAAATTTTCTTTCATGATTCAGATAGAGAATACCATTTTAAATAACTTTCTAATTTATTTATATAATCTAATTTGCTTCATTCTCTTGATATTCTTTCCTGAAAAGCATATCTGGATATGCTCAGTAGCTTCTGATTGGTGGCTGCACGTATTTGCCTCATGTGATTGGCTCACCAATGTGCATTGCTATTTCTTTAACAAAAGATATCTAAAGAATGAAGCAAATTAGATAACAGAAGTAAATTGGGATGTTGTTTAAAATTGTATTCTCTGTCTGACTCACAAAAGAAAAATTTTGGGTTTAATGTCCCTTTAAATTCCTATGTGCTTCACTAGATTTTTAAAAAATATATATATATATTTATATAAATACTATTCCAGAAGATGAGTGCACTCTCAGGACTTACATTTTTAACACAATTTGAGTTTTCACATACAATCTTCATATAGACAAGTCAACATTTCAGGTTGTTTTTGGAGCCGTTTCAAGACATTACATTCAAGATGATCTGTTAAAAACACAATTATATACACACATTAAACCCCCACACCAAAAGTCAAACCAATGTACCTCTACACCACTGTGTGTTACAAATACTTGTCACAGTTTACTGGATATATCCTACAGAGAGAAACAAAAAAAATGCAAAGAAAATGGGATGGTTATTACAAACCTAGGGCATTTTTCAGCTTCTTAGTTTACATCCTCCTGTATAGCAATAAGTATGGTAAAGACCCTGTTATTATCATGCATTACTCACTTCTATTCTTTTTTTAATTCAATAATTTTTATTGGGTTTCAGATCACATATAATTACAACATATTATTCATCACCAGTTCAGAATTATTAACAAAATAACATCATCTTGGTAGTAGAATATTTCAGATGATCCCAAATTTTTTAATAATTAACTAATAACTAGTTCCCTTAAGCATCGTCTAGTGGTTCTGTTGTAGGCTGTAGACAAAAAGGAAAGGAGAGAGAAATAATAAAGGGAAAGAAAGAAAGAGATAGAGGAAAGGAGGAGGGGGAGGAGAAAGGAAGGAATATATGAGATAAATTGCTAGATCCCAGATTTATATTTAGATCAACTTAGTCTAACTGAGTAAGACCTTGTTCCCAAATAAAGAGTATGTATGTAATAAACTCATGTTTACCCATGTAGTGGTAGTGTTGTCTTTCGAGTGTTAATATATGGTGAACTTCAGCTGTCCATTGTGAGTGCGTGGGGGTCTTTTGTGTTTTCCACTGCCTTGGTATTAATCTTTTTGCACATGTAAGCATCAACTGGAGTAGTTTTTTTACGGTAGGCACAATATATTGGTGGTAAGATATTAAGCAAGATAACCCTAGATCCAAGAACTACTCTCAAGCCTATAATCTTATGTATGCTACATTCTACCTGTGTCCAAAAGGCAGCTAGCAGGGGACAATCCCACCATATATGTAATATAGTGCCCGTCCCACCGCATTGTCTCGAGCAAGCAGAGGAAGCGGAGGAGTATATGCTCTTAAGTCTCTGGGGAGTTAAGTACCATCGGGCAAGGATTTTATAGTTTAGTTCGGACAAGACCAGAGAAGAAGAAGCAGAGTGCGTCATCTTGAAGCTGAGCTTCCAGTCATCGTCATTAGTCATCTCTGGTATCTCTGAAATCCACTTCTCTACGAAAGTAGGTCGTTGGTCTGGAAAAGAGCCCCTGATTAATTTGTAGGATAGTGAAAGGTGCGCTCTTTTGATCTCTGGGGTCACACACAGACGCTCAAAGGCCGTTAATGGTCTAGAGATACTGCTTCTGTACGTACTATTGTCAAGATTCTAATAGTATATAAATGGGCAGGTTGCTTAACTGTTCTTTGTCATTAATGTAGTCGAAAGACATATTTTGGAAGAAAATCTGATTACCCAATAAAGGGGTCAGGGGCGAGACTGGGGTGGAAATTCCTGCGAAATGTGTGATCACGTGGTCCCACACATCCAGTGTGGCCTTAATATAACTATTTTGGTATGCCAGAGGCGGTCTATGGTTTTTGGGTAACCATGCAAGATCTCTCATACAATTAAGTTTTAATAGCGAACTTTCAATTTGTATCCATAGAGCTGACTGAGACGCATGGGACCAGGAAATCACTCTAGCCATATGTACAGCTCTGTAATAATTCATAAGGTTTGGAACATTTAGTCCCCCATCTTCCCTATGTAAATAAAGGGTGTGCTGAGAAACTCTAGGCCTCTTATAAGACCATATGAATGAGTGAATCATTGTTTGTTGGGCTCTTAAGTAGGTATTAGGCACTGCCATTGGCAACGTCTGAAAAAGGAACAGATATTTCGGCACCAGCATCATCTTTACCGTATTTATCCTTCCCCTCCAAGACAAATGACCCTGTTTATGCCAGCCGTCCAGGAGGGTTTTTACTGAGCTCTGGAGACTGATGTAATTAGCTTGGAATATGTCCGAGTAATTACAAGGAATCGTCAGCCCTAAGTACTTAAGTTTATCCGTGATTCGAAACACTGTGTGTGATTTAAGAAAGTCAATATCCTGTTGAGGTATGTTTATCAGTAATAGTCCCGACTTCTCCATATTGATGGAGAAGTCCGATATTAGTCCATAGGCGTCTAAGGTCTGTATTAATGCAGGGATAGAAAAGGAAGGTGATTGCAACGTGAAGATTATATCGTCCGCAAATAGCAAACATTTTTGGATGATATGGTCGTATTGTATACCTAATATGTCCATGTTATCCCTAATTTTTATGGCAAGAATTTCAATAGTGATAGCGAACAGAAGTGGTGACAACGGGCAACCCTGGCGGGTACCATTAGTAATGGAAAATGGATGTGATATGGTCCCATTAACCCGAATCCTGGCCTGCGGGCTCGAATACAATGCCTGGATCCTAGATATAAATGCAGCAGGAAGACCAAATTTTGACAGGGCCCCCCACATGAAATGCCAGTTGACCCTGTCAAAAGCCTTCTCGGCGTCCGTTGATAAAAGCGTTAGAGGTGTCTTGTTGTCATGAGCTGCTTGTAAGGAATGTAGGACTCTGATCGTGTTGTCCTTTGCTTCTCTAACTTTAACGAACCCTACTTGATCTGGATGTATAATCTTAGGTAGAAGGGTATTTAAACGGTTTGATAGTATTTTAGCATATATTTTCATATCAATGTTTAGAAGTGAAATAGGTCTATAACTACCCGCCAGAGTGCCCGGTTTATCAGCCTTTGGTATTACTGTGATAGTGGCCTCTAATAGAGAACTAGAGAATCCCCCCCCTTCATCAATCGAGGTAAATAGTGTATGTAGTGGTGTACTCAATTGGGATTGAAGTAACTGATAGAATTTGGCCGTTAGACCATCCGGTCCAGGAGATTTACCATTAGGAAGTTCCTTAATGGTATGCAGAATTTCTTGTATAGTTATTGGGGAGTCTAATGTGTGTCTATCTTCCTCTGAAATCCTCGGAGTTGTTACCGTATCAAGTTATTGCGAAATATTAGTGAGTTTCTCCTGCAGTACACTGGGGTTAAGATTGTAGAGCTTAGAATTGTAGGATACAAAGGTGTCCGCAATGTCTTCATGCTTACTGACGAGCCTACCAGATGGGTGCATAATGGATTTGATAAAGGAAGTGTATTTTTGTTTTTTAAGCATTCTAGCTAAGAGCTTCCCTGCTTTGTTACTCTCCGCAAAAAATTTGGCCTTGGTAGTTAGGGCTCTCATATGTGCTTTCTGAGTCAGGTAATTATTAAGTTGTTCCCTCGCTAAAGTAAGGTCCGCAAGCGTATGTTCAGAAGTCGGGTCCACTTTATGTCTCCTATCTGCAATATTTAGACTCTCAGTTAGCGATAGAAATTCAGCCGTTCCCACCTTTCGGAGTATAGCTGTATGTTTTATTAAGTGACCCCTGATAAAGTACTTGTATGCCTCCCAATTATTTGCCGCTGATGTATCTTCCGGTTTATTAACTGAGAAAAACTCATTAGATGCTTTGGTCAGCTCTTCTAATATTGCTTGGTTGGTCAATATGGACTCATCTAGTCTCCAATTCAATGAATTTTTAGGTTTAGTGGGCCAGTTGAAAACTGATAATACCATGCTGTGGTCTGACCATGGAGTATGTGTTATTTTGGACTGTTTCAGTTGGGTCAGGAGCCCCTGGCTGCACATAATATAGTCCAGTCGGGAGTACGAATGTTGGGGTTGGGAAAAAAAGGTAAAATCTTTCTGTGTAGGGTGTACTATTCTCCAGGTATCGAATAAAGATAAAGAGGAGAAGGCTGCACCATTAGCTTTTAACGTTTTATTGCTAATATATGATTTCCCGGTTGAATTATTATTTATTAAGTCCGCACATTCTTCCTTTATGCATGTCTTAACTTGGTTGATTAAAGCTTCCATGATTCTATAGGTTATTGGAGGTTCTTCTTCTATGTCAGTCATCTCCGGAGATGTACTCCTAGAATTATCAGAGCCATCATTCTTGTCTGCGGTAGCGTTAGATTGCACAAGTGTCGAGCTCAGTTTTTGTTTATCTTTTCCCGCCTGCTTAAAAAAGGCGTTGACCATCTCTTGGGATTTTTGTGGTGTATTTTGTGCCTTATCAGGCTTTATCACTCTCCTCTGCGACATCCTGCGTTTGTCAAATTGCTGGATTTAGACACAGACTGGCCTGACAAACCCCACTCCCCGGGGACTGTACCCTCACAGGGTGATCACGGAAAAAGGGAAGTGGGTATGACCCACTGTCACCAAGTACAGTGGGAAAGGGGAGGGGAGCAGGGCAAAATATGGAACTGTAGCACTTTCTACGTATCCTATAGATGTATCTTTGTAACCAGGTTTCAGGAGCTTCACTTCTCTTGCAATAAGGGTGCTAGATAGTACAGTCAGGCGTGGGTTAAATCTTTTCTGATGTCAGAGTTGCAGAACAGCAAGAACAATTGTAAAGCATTAAAGTTAATAACCAGACACTTTACAAAGCTGTCACATTAAAGACATAGTAAACTTAAAGTAGCCTCAGAGTGAACGTGATATAATGTAGGTCACCACAGACCCATTGACTTTATCTGGGGTGCATTTCAGTCCATTTTACACTTTAGGTTCCCTGTTCAGAGAAGTTATCTCAAGTATCACAGAAGTAAGCTGCATTTAAAAATTTCAAGCACAGTGACTAAGGCTGTAAAGTACACTCAGACCTTGATGTTATACTCCAGTCATAAAGCTTATAGAGGAGTTAGAGTTATATGCTGCGTCACAGTCCTCCACACTGCAGGCCTTATCAGTTTAAACATGTGGAATGTGAGCTTAATATAAGAGGAGACACTCGTATAGCTATGGGTGTTTAACATAGTATGTATTTATGCCCTGCTTTTTCCATAGCGTCTGATGGTATTGTCCTCATCTAACATGTGGGATTATTCCCATCCAGCTCCCACCACACAAGACTGGGGATTAAGGTTATTCACTTCCCGGTGCTCAGCTACTGTTGTTATGGGGTATAGTATGCCACTAATGTGCCCTTTGTAGTGTTACTAGCCCGGTAGCGCTAATGCTCTCAATAATAACAGTATGGAGCTTACCGGAACTGCAGGGTCACAGCATCTCAGCTTGTCGCAGAAACCTCGGAGTGGAGCCCCGACCCTCCGAGGTATTATCAGGTCAGCCAGTCTGTGCGGGGAGTATTTCAAGTGCCGGTAAACCTCCTCATCCACTCCGGTCACCAGAAAGCCCAGACTCCTCTTCAAGTGTTAGCCCAGGTTAGGTGTGCAGATGCCCCGGCAATTGCCGTCTTCTTCTCACTGCGCCGTCTTCAAATAGGCCTCTAAGGCGCCACTAGAAAACGGTCCCAGTTAACACATGCCACAGATATCTTGCGTTGACACTGGTCTCTCTAAGCTCCGACAGTTACCCACAAGCCAAATCCGACCTTTAGGCAGTAATTCAGTTGGATGAAGCTGTAAGTGAGCTCAAAACACCCAGGCCTAGATTTGGAGTTTGGCGGTAGAAGGGCTGTTAACGCTCCGCGGGTTTTTTTCTGGCCGCACCATAAATTTAACTCTGGTATCGAGAGTTCAAACAAATGCTGCGTTAGGCTCCAAAAAAGGAGCGTAGAGCATTTTTACCGCAAATGCAACTCTCGATACCAGAGTTGCTTACGGACGCGGCCAGCCTCAAAAACGTGCTCGTGCACGATTCCACCATAGGAAACAATGGGGCTGTTTGAGCTGAAAAAAAACCTAACACCTGCAAAAAAACAGCGTTCAGCTCCTAACGCTGCCCCATTGTTTCCTATGGGGAAACACTTCCTACGTCTGCACCTAACACTCTAACATGTACCCCGAGTCTAAACACCCCTAACCTTACACTTATTAACCCCTATTCTGCCGCCCCCGCTATCGCTGACCCCTGCATATTTTTTTTAACCCCTAATCTGCCGCTCCGTAAACCGCCGCAACCTACGTTATCCCTATGTACCCCTAATCTGCTGCCCTAACATCGCCGACCCCTATATTATATTTATTAACCCCTAATCTGCCCCCCTCAACGTCGCCGACACCTGCCTACACTTATTAACCCCTAATCTGCCGAGCGGACCTGAGCGCTACTATAATAAAGTTATTAACCCCTAATCCGCCTCACTAACCCTATCATAAATAGTATTAACCCCTAATCTGCCCTCCCTAACATCGCCGACACCTACCTTCAATTATTAACCCCTAATCTGCCGAGCGGACCTCACCGCTATTCTAATAAATGTATTTACCCCTAAAGCTAAGTCTAACCCTAACACTAACACCCCCCTAACTTAAATATAATTTACATCTAACGAAATAAATTAACTCTTATTAAATAACTTATTCCTATTTAAAGCTAAATACTTACCTGTAAAATAAATCCTAATATAGCTACAATATAAATTATAATTATATTATAGCTATTTTAGGATTAATATTTATTTTACAGGCAACTTTGTAATTATTTTAACCAGGTACAATAGCTATTAAATAGTTAAGAACTATTTAATAGTTACCTAGTTAAAATAATAACAAATTTACCTGTAAAATAAATCCTAACCTAAGATATAATTAAACCTAACACTACCCTATCAATAAATTAATTAAATAAACTACCTACAATTACCTACAATTAACCTAACACTACACTATCAATAAATTAATTAAACACAATTCCTACAAATAAATACAATTAAATAAACTAGCTAAAGTACAAAAAATAAAAAAGAACTAAGTTACAAAAAATAAAAAAATATTTACAAACATAAGAAAAATATTACAACAATTTTAAACTAATTACACCTACTCTAAGCCCCCTAATAAAATAACAAAGCCCCCCAAAATAAAAAATTCCCTACCCTATTCTAAATTAAAAAAGTTACAAGCTCTTTTACCTTACCAGCCCTGAACAGGGCCCTTTGCGGGGCATGCCCCAAGAATTTCAGCTCTTTTGCCTGTAAAAAAAAACATACAATACCCCCCCCCCCAACATTACAACCCACCACCCACATACCCCTAATCTAACCCAAACCCCCCTTAAAGAAACCTAACACTAAGCCCCTGAAGATCTTCCTACCTTGTCTTCACCATCCAGGTATCACCGATCCGTCCTGGCTCCAACATCTTCATCCAACCCAAGCGGGGGTTGGCGATCCATCATCCGGTGGCTGAAGAGGTCCAGAAGAGGCTCCAAAGTCTTCCTCCTATCCGGCAAGAAGAGGACATCCGGACCGGCAAACATCTTCTCCAAGCGGCATCTTCGATCTTCTTCCATCCGGTGCGGAGCGGGTCCATCTTGAAGCAGGCGACGCGGATCCATCCTCCTCTTCCGTTGTCTCCCGACGAATGACGGTTCCTTTAAGGGACGTCATCCAAGATGGCGTCCCTCGAATTCCGATTGGCTGATAGGATTCTATCAGCCAATCGGAATTAAGGTAGGAATTTTCTGATTGGCTGATGGAATCAGCCAATCAGAATCAAGTTCAATCCGATTGGCTGATACAATCAGCCAATCAGATTGAGCTCGCATTCTATTGGCTGTTCCGATCAGCCAATAGAATGCGAGCTCAATCTGATTGGCTGATTGGATCAGCCAATCGGATTGAACTTGATTCTGATTGGCTGATTCCATCAGTTCAGGGCTGGTAAGGTAAAAGAGCTTGTAACTTTTTTAATTTAGAATAGGGTAGGGAATTTTTTATTTTGGGGGGCTTTGTTATTTTATTAGGGGGCTTAGAGTAGGTGTAATTAGTTTAAAATTGTTGTAATATTTTTCTTATGTTTGTAAATATTTTTTTATTTTTTGTAACTTAGTTCTTTTTTATTTTTTGTACTTTAGCTAGTTTATTTAATTGTATTTATTTGTAGGAATTGTGTTTAATTAATTTATTGATAGTGTAGTGTTAGGTTAATTGTAGGTAATTGTAGGTAGTTTATTTAATTAATTTATTGATAGGGTAGTGTTAGGTTTAATTATATCTTAGGTTAGGATTTATTTTACAGGTAAATTTGTTATTATTTTAACTAGGTAACTATTAAATAGTTCTTAACTATTTAATAGCTATTGTACCTGGTTAAAATAATTACAAAGTTGCCTGTAAAATAAATATTAATCCTAAAATAGCTATAATATAATTATAATTTATATTGTAGCTATATTAGGATTTATTTTACAGGTAAGTATTTAGCTTTAAATAGGAATCATTTATTTAATAAGAGTTAATTTATTTCGTTAGATGTAAATTATATTTAAGTTAGGGGGGTGTTAGTGTTAGGGTTAGACTTAGCTTTAGGGGTTAATCCATTTATTATAGTAGCGATGAGCTCCGGTCGTCAGATTAGGGGTTAATAATTGAAGGTAGGTGTCGGCGATGTTAGGGAGGGCAGATTAGGGGTTAATACTATTTATGATAGGGTTAGTGAGGCGGGTTAGGGGTTAATAACTTTATTATAGTAGCGGTGCGGTCCGCTCGGCAGATTAGGGGTTAATAAGTGTAGGCAGGTGGAGGCGACGTTGAGGGGGGCAGATTAGGGGTTAATAAATATAATATAGGGGTCGGCGGTGTTAGGGGCAGCAGATTAGGGGTACATAGGGATAACGTAGGTGGCGGCGCTTTGCGGTCAGCAGATTAGGGGTTAATTATTTTAAGTAGCTGGCGGCGACGTTGTGGGGGGCAGGTTAGGGGTTAATAAATGTAATACAGGGGTCGGCGGGGTTAGGGGCAGCAGATTAGGGGTACATAAGTATAACGTAGGTGGCGGTCGGCAGATTAGGGGTTAAAATATTTTAATCGAGTGGCGGCGATGTGGGGGGAGCTCGGTTTAGGGGTACATAGGTAGTTTATGGGTGTTAGTGTACTTTAGGGTACAGTAGTTAAGAGCTTTATGAACCGGCGTTAGCCAGAAAGCTCTTAACTCCTGCTATTTTCAGGCGGCTGGAGTTTTGTCGTTAGAGCTCTAACGCTCACTTCAGAAACGACTCTAAATACCGGCGTTAGGAAGATCCCATTGAAAAGATAGGATACGCAAATGGCGTAGGGGGATCTGCGGTATGGAAAAGTCGCGGCTGAAAAGTGAGCGTTAGACCCTTTAATCACTGACTCCAAATAACAGCGGGCGGCCAAAACCAGCGTTAGGAGCCTCTAACGCTGGTTTTCACGGCTACCGCCGAACTCCAAATCTAGGCCCCAGTCTGTTGTAAGAGCCTTAGAAAGTTGCGGCCATCATGGTCGACCGCTCGCTCCACCTCTACTCACTTCTATTCTTTTCATGTCATGAGTCAATAAATGCTCAACATGTATGCTAAGATCTTGTTTGAGATAACACTTTTTAATTGTTGCAGAATAAGTGAAAAAAGCTTTAAACTGCTGGGTGCTACTACAGTAGCTACTGCTCACCATGTTATTATTTTCCCTCCTGTACCTGCAGCTCTATTTTAAACCATTATCTTACTTGTAACTCATTACAGAAGGTAGTTGGTAAAGCTCTGCATCTTTATACTGGGCGCTGCCATCTTGTAATGTGAGTATTGTTATATCCTATGATAGAAACAGCGAACATTCACAGATTAGTGAAGTTAATTGCTTTTTAAAAGCTTGCCATATTTGTAGATTCTTACTCTTGTTCACATTGTTTAATGTGTTGTTTTTTTTTTTATTGTGCTTACATCTTTGTATTACTCTTTCTTTTGTTAAAACATTTTTAGAGAAAATATGTAAGAGATACGAATTATACAGGAAAATTAGTAGTGGGCATTCATTTGGTCCTTGTGTATCTCCCATGATGTTCCACATATTTTGTTTTATATTTGAATGGTAAAATCAATAGTCCCCTGGGAATGCATTTGGAAAATGTAATGGTTTCTTAAAGGGACAGTCTACTCCAAATTAATAAAAAAAAAAAATAGATAACACCTTTACTACCCATTTCCCAGCTTTGCACAACCAACATTGTTATATTATAATACTTTAACCTTTAAACTTCTAAATTTCTGCCTGTATCTAAACCACTACAGACCGCCTCTTATCTCAGTGAATATTATTAGCTTTTCACAGTTAGACAGTGCTAAATCATGTGTGCCATTTAGATAACATTGTTCTCACTCCCATGGAGTTATTCATGAGTCAGCACTAGCTGACTAAAATGCAAGTCTGTAAATAGCACTGCGATAAGGGGGGAGTCTGCAGAGGCTTAGATACAAGGTAATCACACAGGTAAAAAGTACATTAATATAACCGTGTTGGGTATGCAAAACTGGGAAATGGGTAATGAAGGGAATATCTATCTTTTTAAACAATAAAAACTTTGTTGTAGATTGTCCCTTTA
Source organism: Bombina bombina (assembly GCF_027579735.1). Classification (NCBI taxonomy): domain Eukaryota; kingdom Metazoa; phylum Chordata; class Amphibia; order Anura; family Bombinatoridae; genus Bombina; species Bombina bombina. The sequence continues at coordinate 572,296,262 of NC_069502.1, forward strand.
AGGAAAATGTACTTTAAGGTTAGCCCTTACCAAGTGTTAATTTTGACACTGCGCTGTCGACATTTATCATTGCACAAGCATTTCTAGTGAAATGCCTGTGCAATGCCGCCCCCTTCTCACTGGTGGCCGATTGGCCACTAACAGGGGATGTCAATCATCCCGATCAGATTGCTTCTTAACTTAACCATTTTAGGACTGCTTAATAAATCTACCCCTTACAATGTTCACCCAAGAATTTAATGCTACATTTCTTATTTAAAATTATTTCCTCAAATCAGATTTTTTTTTTTTTTTTTTGCTCTTACTCATGCAGGCCCATTTATCAAGCTCCATACGGAGCTTGCTTGAAGGGCCGTGTTTCTGGCGAGTCTTCAGACTCGCCAGAAACACAACTTATGAATCAGCGGTCTAAAGACCGCTGCTCCATAACCCTGTCCACCTGCTCTGAGCAGGTGGACAGGAATCGCCGGAAATCAACCCGATCGAGTACGATCGGGTTGATTGGCACCTCCCTGCTTGCAGCCGATTGGCCGCGAGTCAGCAGGGGGCGGCGTTGCACCAGCAGCTCTTGTGAGCTGCTGGTGCAATGTTAAATGCGGAGAGTGTAGACCTCCTTAGGTCCGCAAGCCTTTGATAAATGGGGGCCATAAACTTGAGTTAACTACACTGTATCAGTTTATGAGAATTTATATTTTATGTATATATATCAAATTGTTTTTGAAATTGTATAACATATCATGAATACTCTGCTATTATATTTGTTTTTTTATGTGGATCAAATGTGTAGCATAAATCAAAAATTCAAAAACATTATTTGACCCAAATAAGAATATTGTACTGTTCTAAAACAATTTAAAATCTTCATATTGAATGTTATCTGCTTCTTTGATATATGGCTCTCAAAATAACAAAATATTTGGTAGCAGCTACTTATACATACATTCCATGTAATTTGCTTCTTGAAGCAATAGTTGTATACCAGCTATTGTTTGAAGAGTAGCTCACAAGCTATCAATTGCAAGGTAATAGAGATAGACAGGGAACAACAAAATGTAGCAGTGAGCTTTACTTTAGGTGTATTGTCTGTACAACAATGTAGTAGAGTATGGTAAAAAAAAAAAAAATTTACACCAACAGCCAATCAGCAATGCTGAATTCACACCTTTTTTTGCTATCATCTAGTTGGATTTCACCATAGTCTATCATAGTAAGCTTACTTAAACTGACGAGGGCAAACAATTGACTGTGCCTACACACTGATCCTACCTTTACAATGGGATGTAGCTATTGATGAAATGTTGAGATATAAATAGATACCTTTTTACATGGAGCGGTTCATGTGCTATTTCAAGTGATTCGGAATGTGGTTAACATGTCCCTTTTATAATTAACTTTAAATTAATAAAAGCTTAAACAAAATTCTGCAGTGAGCTTGATTGTGTTATTGTGGTGTTGTTATTTGTCATTTGTGGTAATCACCTGTCAGGGCGCAAATATAAACTGTCCTAAATTTTGTAAAACTTGCACACAGGAGGTATTATAAAGTAAGATAGTAACATAGTTGATGAGGTTGAAAAAAGACCGAAGTCCATCGAGTTTAACCTATACAAATCTAAAATACTTACAAAAAGCTCCAGTTAAGCTTAAATAATCCCAATAAAAGGTGACCCATTTAATACTAGCAATCATATCTATGAATTTTATTTATAGACAGAAATGTATCCAAACATTTTTTTAAAGTATCTAGGGTATTGACATTCACCACCTCCTTTGGTAATGAGTTCCACAATTTTATTGCTCTTACAGTGAAAAAACATTTCTGTTGCAGGAGATTAAATCTCTTTTCCTCCAACCTTAAATTGTGACCTCTTGTCACAAACAATTTTCTTGGAAAAAACAGAGTTTCTGCCATCTCTGTATATGGGCCTTGATCATATTTATATAAAGTAATCATGTCACCTCTCAAGCGCCTTTTTTCTAAAGAAAACAGACCCAGTTTGGCTAGCCTCTCCTCATAGCTTACATTTTCCAATCCTCTTATTAGCTTTTTGGCCCTTCTCTGAACTTTTTCTAGTTCTGCAATATCTTTTTTTGCGATCAGTCCCAAGAACTGCACTCCATACTCAAGGTGAGGTCTTACCAGGGCTTTATATAGTGACAGAATTATGCTTTACTCCCTTGAATCAATGCCTCTTTTAATACATGCTAGTATCTTATTAGCCTTTGAAGCCGCTGCCCTGCATTGTGCACCCATCTTTAGCTTGTTATCTATTACTACCCCCAAATCCCTTTCCTCCTGTGTTTGACTAAGTCTTGTCACATTTAAATAATATGCTGCCTGCTTATTTTTACTTCCAAAATGTAGAACCTTGCATTTTCCAGTATTAAATCTCATTTTCCATTTACCTGCCCATACTTCTAATTTTTGCAGGTCCTTTTGTAACGAAAGTTCATCCTGCTCTGACCTAATGACCTTACTTAACTTAGTATCATCTGCAAAAATAGAGATGTCGCTATTTAATCCTTGCTCCAAGTCATTTATAAAAATATTAAAAAGAACTGGGCCCAGTACTGATCCCTGGGGGACTCCACTGATTACTTTGTCCAATCTGAGTATGATCCATTTAGTACTTCTCGTTGCGCCCTATATTTTATCCAGTTAGTTATCCATGAGCTAACATTTTTAGCTATTCCCAGTCCCTTAATTTTGTCCATTAATCTCTCATGTGACACTGTATGAAACGCCTTTGCAAAATCTAAGTATATCACATCAACTGATTCCCTTTTATCTATATTTTTACTTACTTCCTCATAGAATTTAATTAGATTAGTTTGACATGATCTATTTCTCATAAAACCATGCTGATTAGAACTCACAATCTTGTTTACACGAATATGCTCATCAATATAATCCCTTATAATCCCTTCAAATATCTTCCCCACTATTGATGTCAGACTAACTGGTCTATAGCTTCCTGGATCATCCCTACTTCCCTTTTTGAAGAGTGGCACCACATCAGCTTTACGCCAATCTTTGGGTACCATGCCTGAGGATAATGAGTATTGAAAAATTAAGAGTAGAGGTTTGTCTATAACAGTGCTAAATTCCCTTAACACCCTTGGGTGTACTCCATCTGGCCCTGGAGTTTTATTTACCTTAATATTATCCAATTTGTTCCTGATATCCTCTATACATAACCCAGTTAATGGTAAGGGCTGGCATGTTCTATTTTGTTCCAAAGAATCATCCAATGGTTCCTCTCTTGTGTATACTTAAGAAAAAATCTGGTTTAGTACTTCAGCCTTCTCCTTGTCACTGTTAATCATGCTACCCTCTATGCAAAGGATAAGGTATCCTACTTGTTCATATAAAGATGTTATCTTAAGAACCCTTCATTATCTTTAGATTTTATATAATCATAGTATACAGTTTTAGGCAGGAATGGAAAAAAAACCCAGAAAGTAAGAATGTTTTTAAAAATATAAATGGTAATAGTTTATTTTATCAATTTTATTTTATCTAAATAATCAAATCTCGAATTGGTGTGACCAACCTTCTCTTCAAAAAAGCATCAATTATCTTAGGTACACATGTGCAAAGTCAAGGATTTTTTTAGGAGTATAGTCAGGTGCAAGATTACACAATTATACAAAACTGTTGATAATGATCATCAATTAAATTTGTAAGTTGAAACACAGTCATTAACTGAAACAGCTATGTAGGAGAAATAAAATTGGGTGAGAAATAACCAATATCTAAAAACAAAGTGAGGTTCCTAAAGACAGTTTAATGTCAAAAGTGATACACCAGACTAAGCACAGGTACAAAGTAATTATACTGGATCTCTCTCCTGGATGGTCTATCCCAAGAAGAAATTTCAAGGCAAATAGGGATTTTCAGGTGTCCTATCCAAGCTCTTCTGAAGAAGCACAAAGAAACAGGCAACACTTAAGACCTTAGATGCAGTGGTCAGCCAGGGAAACTAAGTGCAACAGTACATCATGTGCATCATGCTTACTTCCCTTGGCAATCCGAAGATGTCTAGCAGTGCCATCAGCTCAGAATTGGCAGAAACCAGTGGGACCGTGGAACAGCCAACTACTGTTCAGAGAAGTCTGTACAGAAGAGGTCTTCATGTAAAACTTGCAGCCAAAAAGCCATACCTCAAAGTGAAAACAAGGCCAAGAAACTCAAGTGCCCACAAAAGCACAGGAACTGGGGTGCAGAAAAATGTCAGCAGGTGCTCTCAACTGATGAGTCAACATGTAATATATTTGGCTTTAGCAGAAGGCAGTTTGCTCACTGAAGGGCTGGTGTGTGGCACAAGAATGAGTGTCTACAGGTAACAGTGAAGCATGGTGGAGTTTTTTTTCAAGTTTGAGGCTGCATTTCTGCAAATGTAATTGTGGATTTAGTTAGAATTGATGGTCTCCTCAATACTGAGAAATACAGGCAGATACTTATATATCATGCAGTACCATCATGGAGGTGTCTGAATGGTCCCAAATTTTTTTATTCTGCAGCATGACAATAACCCCAAACATTCAGTCAAAGTCATTAAGAACTATCTTCAGCATAAGAAGAACGAGTCCTGTAAGTGATGGTATTGTCCCCTCAAATCCCTGATTTCAACATTATTAAATCTCTTTGAGATTACACAAAGAGACAGAAGCAATTGAAGTGGTCTAAATCCACAGAAGAATGTGGTTAGTACTCCAAGATGTTTGTAGCAACCTACCTGCTGAGAATTGATGCTGTTTTTAAGGCAAAAGATGGCCACACCAAATATTGATTTGGTTTTTATTTTTCTTCTGTTCATTCACTTTGCATTTTGTTAATTGATAAAAAAAACTATTGATATCTCTATTTTTGAAATTTTATATTATAATTTACAGCATTTTTTAACACCTTTCTAAAACTTTTGCAAAGTACTGTATAAGAGAAATTAAACACTGTATCCACATATAATGTAAATTATTTTAAAACACTTTTGTATTTAATTCAGATCTCCTTTTCTGTGAATGAGGCAAATTACAACAGTATGTAGTATGCACATCTTCACCACTGGATGGAGTGGTAAAGTACAGTTACCAGTGATAAATTACAGGAAACAAATGCAAAATAAATAGCCAAAGTATTTTACATTGTTTCATTGAAGTTAGCGTGCGAGTGATAACAGTTTATGAAAAAAGCTTTTTTTTGCGACATATATACATATATATATATATATATATATAAAAGTAATCATTATTGTATGTTTATCCTTATCATCTTAGATTATTCTTTTCAGCTAACAACGTTAATGCTAAATATACATGTTATAAACCCTTCAACATTAAACTTGCATCATTAATGATGTTTTTCGATCTATGTCTTGAAATTATTGAAATAAACCTAAAATTCTTATGTATACTTAAGAAACCAATTATGACCATAATTGCTACCAGTTTGATTTCATTTGCATAAAATCTAGAAAAAAAAGAGTATTTATTTAACAAATATATAGCAAAGAGAAGTATCACATGCAGTTAAGACAAAAAAGACAGCCTATAAAAAAATCACAAAACTGCTGTGACACCTAAATGTCCAACTCTAGGGGGCACTATAACAGAGACAATATAATATGACTCCTAACTCAATAATTACAGTGAGCCACAATAATGTGACTAGTGTAGTAGAATAACTACTCTCTCTCTCTCTCTCTCTCTCTCTCTCTCTCTCTCTCTCTCTCTCTCTCTCTCTCTATATATATATATATATATATATATATATATATACACACACACTTCAAAAATTAGCAACAAAATGTGCACAGTAAAGATGTACAATGTCAATTTTAGATCTTACCTGTTTTTTTGAGAGATTAATATCACGGGGTCCATCCGATAAAAATCGTCGCCCGCAAAAGCCGGCGACGCCAAGATTTACGCTGGTTTGGTATCACATATACGGCGTAACCTAGAAGTTACGCGCGTATATTTCTGCCGTCGCCCGTAGTTTTTTGGGCTATAGGCAGGTATACCAAACCAGCGCAGTTTGGTATCCAATATGCAGCGTAAGGACTTACGTGGCGAAAATGGAGAAAACTTACTCCATTTTCACCTCGCCACAAAAAGCAGCCGTAAGAAGCCTTACGCTGACTATTGGAGCCCCGTAACTCCCTAAACTGGCTGCTAAAATAAATCTAACACCTAACGCATGCGCAATGTCTATCTCCCTGTCAACCACGATCTTCTAAAATAAACCTAACACCTAACGCATGCGCAGTCTATCTCCCTGTCAACCGCGATCTTCTAAAATAAACCTAACACCTAACGCATGCGCAATGTCTATCTACCTGTCAACCACGATCCCCCCCCCGAAATCCCTAATAAAGTTATTAACCCCTAAACCGCCGCTCCCGGACCCCACCGCCATCTACATAAACTAACCCCCTACTGTGAGCCCCTAAAACCGCCGCCATCTACCTTATCTATCCCCTAATTAGAACCCCTTACACCGCTGTCATCTACCTTATCTATCCCCTAATCTGACCCCTTACACCGCCGCCACCTATATAAAAATTATTAACCCCTAATCTAATCCCCCTATACCTCCGCCAGCTATATTAATATTATTAACCCCTAATGAAAGCCCCTTACACCGCCGCCATCTCTATTAAAATGATTAACCCCTAATTTAATCTACCTACCCCGCCGCCAGCTATATTATCTATATTAACCCTAAGTATATTATAGTTAATATAGGTATTACATTATATATATTAACTATATTAACCCTAATTATATTAGGGTTAATATAGTTAATATAGTTACTATAGTATTTATATTAACTATATTAACTCTATCTAACCCTAACACCCCTAACTAAATTTATATTAAATTAATCTAATTCATTTATAAACTAAAATATTCCTATTTAAATCTAAATACTTACCTATAAAATAAACCCTAAGATAGCTACAATATAATTAATAATTACATTGTAGCTATGTTAGGGTTAATATTTATTTTACAGGTAAATTGTTAATTATTTTAACTAGGTATAATAGCTATTAAATAGTTATTAACTATTTAATATCTACCTAGTTAAAATAATTACCCAATTACCTGTAAAATAAATCCTAACCTAAGTTACAAATACACCTACACTATCAATAAATTAAATAAACTACAAACATCTATCTAAAAATACAATTAAATTAACTAAACTAAATTACAAAAAATAAAAAAAAGATTACAAGATTTTTAAGCTAATTACACCTATTCTAAGCCCCCTAATAAAATAATAAACCCCCAAAATAAAAAAAATTCCCTGTCCTATTCTAAATTAAAAAAAGTTCAAAGCTCTTTACCTTACCAGCCCTTAAAAGGGCCTTTTGTGGGGCATGCCCCAAAGAATTCAGCTCTTTTGCATACAAATACAATACCCCCCCCCATTACAACCCACCACCCACATACCCCTATTCTAAAACCACCCAAACCCCCCTTAAAAAAGCCTAACACTACCCCCCTGAAGATCTCCCTACCTTGTCTTCACCACACCGGGCCGAACTCCTGATCCGATCCGGGCGATGTCTTCCTCCAAGCGGCAAAGAAGAATTCTTCCTCCGGCGACGTCTTCCTCCAAGCGGCAGCAAAGTCTTCATTCTTCCGGCGGCATCTTCAATCTTCTTTCTTCGCTCCGCCGCCACGGAGCATCCATCCCGGCCGACGACTGAACGACGAATGAGGTACCTTTAAATGACGTCATCCAAGATGGCGTCCGCCGAATTCCGATTGGCTGATAGGATTCTATCAGCCAATCGGAATTAAGTTTGAAAAATCTGATTGGCTGATTGAATCAGCCAATCAGATTCAAGTTCAATCCGATTGGCTGATCCAATCAGCCAATCAGATTGAGCTCGCATTCTATTGGCTGATCGGAACAGCCAATAGAATGCGAGCTCAATCTGATTGGCTGATTGAACTTTGAACTTTTTTTTAATTTAGAATAGGACAGGGAATTTTTTTTATTTTGGGGGTTTATTATTTTATTAGGGGGCTTAGAATAGGTGTAATTAGCTTAAAAATCTTGTAATCTTTTTTTTATTTTTTGTAATTTAGTGTTTGTTTTTTTTTGTAATTTAGTTTAGTTAATTTAATTGTATTTTTAGATAGATGTTTGTAGTTTATTTAATTTATTGATAGTGTAGGTGTATTTGTAACTTAGGTTAGGATTTATTTTACAGGTAATTGGGTAATTATTTTAACTAGGTAGATATTAAATAGTTAATAACTATTTAATAGCTATTATACCTAGTTAAAATAATTAACAATTTACCTGTAAAATAAATATTAACCCTAACATAGCTACAATGTAATTATTAATTATATTGTAGCTATCTTAGGGTTTATTTTATAGGTAAGTATTTAGATTTAAATAGGAATATTTTAGTTTATAAATGAATTAGATTATTTAATATAAATTTAGTTAGGGGTGTTAGGGTTAGATAGAGTTAATATAGTTAATATAAATACTATAGTAACTATATTAACTATATTAACCCTAATATAATTAGGGTTAATATAGTTAATATATATATAATGTAATACCTATATTAACTATAATATACTTAGGGTTAATATAGATAATATAGCTGGCGGCGGGATAGGTAGATTAAATTAGGGGTTAATCATTTTAATAGAGATGGCGCCGGTGTTAGGGGCTTACATTAGAGGTTAATAATTTTAATATAGATGGCGGCGGTGTTAGGGGCTCACTTTAGGGGGTTATAGATATAATATAGCTGGCGGCGGGGTACGGGAGCGACGGTTTAGGGGTTAATAACTTTATTAGGTTGCGGCGGGGTACGGGAGCGGCGGTTTAGGGGTTAATAGCTTTTTTATTGTTAGGATAGTGAGGGGGGATAGCGGATAGAGGGTTAGACGTGTCGGGCTATGTTAGGGAGGCATGTTAGACGTGTCGGGCTATGTTAGGGAGGCGTGTTAGACAGTGCGGGTGATTTAGACTTTAGTCAGGTTTTATAATCGCCGGCAGTTTCTAACGTGGCGCAAGTCACTGGCGACTCCAAAAATCTGTACTTGCGCAGATTTCTGGTTATCGCTGGTTTGTGAGACTTGCCCCACTTTAGCAAGTGACGGCGCCGCATATTGGATGGCTCGAGTTGCGAGCTGAAACTGCGGGCGACGTGGGTTCCCTCGCTTGCACCGCAAACTGCGATCTATATCGGATCGCGCCCCACAAGTCCAGATAAAACGGGTAATCCAAATTCTGAGGGTAGTCCCAAATGATGATTAATCTGTAATGGTGTTGCTAAATATTGCAGGCTTGATGAATGATGGCAGCTCCTCTCATATATAACAACAGCAGTAAGGAATCTGTGAAGAGGATTACAAAAAAAGGGCGCCTCCTAGTGCAATAATGCGATGATGATAATAAAAAAATAACAAATCCTGTGTAGAAATGATACTCACAAGGAGAGCAGCACCAAATGTGCTAATTGTTACAAGCTGGGGACTCACAGTGGCCCAGCAACACTGATCCAGGCACCAGATAGCAGGGTACAGGAGAATCCAAGTTTCCAAAAGAACGAGTCTGGCTCAGACTTCCATATATATTGACATATATTTATTAAAAATGGATGTAAAAACAAAGGGTATTATGTTCACCCCAAGTACATAAAAACTATAATGATAACAGATTGCTACGCGTTTCTCAGCTTGTCTAGCTGTTTCCTCACTGGCTCAGAAGAGGATAAGGAAAAATGGAGAACCCATCAAAAGATGACAGAGCTGTTAATCAAAAAGGCTAAAGCTGATGCAGAAGAGAAAATAGCAGCATCTGTAAAAAACGGATGATAAAACCTTCTTTAGATATATCAGTGAAAAGAGAAAAGCTAACAGAGGGATAGTTAGACTCATGATGATAGAGTAGTGGAAGAAGATAAACAAATAGCAAACTGTTTAAATTATTACTTTTGTTCATTCTTTATAACAGATGGTAAAGATAGTGAGATTCTTTTAAGGGATGTTACTGTAAATAATAATGTGAGTAGTATTTTTCTTTTTACAGAGGAAGAGGTTTCAAGGGCTTTATAAAAAATAAAAGTAAATAAGTCTGTGGGTCCAGATAATATTCATACTAGGGTTCTAAGAGAACTTTGATCCGTAATAGCTACTCCATTAGCTTATTTATTTAATCAGTCACTTCTAAAAGGAGTTGTTCCAAAAGACTGGAAAATTGCCAATGTAGTCCCTCTTCATAAAAAAGGGTATTAACCCCTTGAGTGCTAATGACGGCTCTGAGCCATCGCAGAGTTTCCCACTCTGGTGCTAACGACGGCTCAGAGCCGTTGCTAGCACTCTCCCACCTTGAGGGAGATTTGGGGGCTCCCATCCGCTCCTACCCCGGGCGATCAGGCCTGCATAGTGACAGGCATCACCGGGGCTTCACATTATGTGTGGTGACGTCACACACAATGACGTGAAGATGTCACCACGCAACTTTATTTAAAATTAGCAATGTTAAGTATAGGAGCAGGGGGCATGCTGCTTAGGAGCCTATATCTCAGACATCTAAGCAGCTACAGACTCCCAAGACCCACCATTGGAAAGGCAATCGCCTAACCTTTCCAACAGTGTAAGTCTTGGAGATCTAGGAAAAAAAGTTTAGAAAAATTAAAAAAAAACAAACAAACAAACAAACAAAAAAACTTAAAACAGCTTAGCACCCAGGTGGGAAAGTGCTTAGCACTCAAAGGGTTAAGGAAGATTCTGCTAACTATAGGCCAGTCAGTTTGGCCTCAATTGAAGGGAAATTAATGGAAACTCTTTTAAAGAAAAGACTTGTATCTTTCCTTCAGACAAACAACTTTGAAGACAAATGACAGCATGGTTTCACTGCTGGAAGATCATGTCAGACTAATCTAATTAATTTCTTTGACCATGTAACTAAAATAATAGACCAGGGAGGAGCCGTAGATGTTGCATATCTAGACTTTAGCAAAGCATTTGACACCATCCCACACAACAAACTTATTCACAAAATGTATTGCCTTGGAATAGATGCTAAGATTGTTAAGTGGGTAGAATGCTGGCTTAATAGACAACAGAGGGTTTTAATTAATGGAGTACATTCAAATGAGCCATCAGTTACTAGTGGTGTTCCCCAAGGGTCAGTGGGCTTAAGGGGAAGGTTTGCTTGTTTGCTGACGATACAACAATTTGTAACTGGGTAGATGTTCCAGGAGGGGTTAATCAAATGAACTGTGATATTAAAACACTTGAGGACTGGTCAAATAAATGGGATCTGACATTTAATATTACCAAGAGCAAAATTATGCATATAGGATCCAAAAACCCAAAGGCCAATTATAGTCTCAATGGTACATTACTGACTAACTAAAGAAGAAATTATTATTTCAGATGATTTAAAATTTGGTACACAATGCAGCAGTGCAGCCAGTAAGGCCAGTCGAAAACTTGGTTGCGTTGGAAGAGGTATTAGTAGCAGAAATAGCAAGGTTCTTATGCCACTTTATAGATCATTAGTTAGACCAGATCTGGAATACTGTGTACAGTTCTGGAGACCATATCTTCAGAAAGATATAAATAAACTAGAAGCTGTCCAAAGGAGGGCTTCTAAAATGGTACACAGTCTAAAATATAAAACGTACAAAGAAAGACTCTATGATCTAAATATGTATAGTTTAGAGGATAGAAGGGAAAGAGGTGACATGATAGAAACCTTCAAATATATGAAGGGACTTAATAAAATAGAAGCTGAAAGCATTTATTTCTTGTATAGCGCTACGTAATCTGCTGGCGCTTTATAAATACCTGATAATAATAATTTTCCCCCAAAAAATAAATGCCAAAACAAGGGGTCACAATCTAAAGTTAGAGGGGAGCAGATTCAGGAGAAATTTGAGGAAGCATTTTTTTACAGAAAGGGTGGTGGATTTATGGAATAAACTTCCATTTGAAGTGGTAAACACAAAGACTGTAAAGGAATTCAAAAATACCTGGGACATGCATAAGGCTATCCTAAGGAAAAAGTAATATGTAATATGGGTAGACTTGATGGGACTTTTTGGTTCTTATCTACCATCAAATTCTTTGTTTCTATGAATTTAAAGGGAAATTAAACTGCTGGGCACAACTACAACAGCATGGTTACTAGCCTATCTGCTATTGCTTTTCATTGTGTTCCTACAGTCAGCTTCAAAGCCTTTAGCCTTTTTTAAAGCCTTAATGGAGTAAGATTGTGAAGCTCGATCTCTTCATTTGGAAGCCCCCACCTTGGAGCACAGGCGTTCTTACACCACATTAAAAAGATTGTGCATTTACAGATCATTGTGGTTGCCAGAATTTTAACAACTGTATAATGTGCTTTAGCTTATGTCACATGATGCAGAGTAGAACCTTTACATGTTTTCAAGGACTGTATTGCTCTGTGTTATTGAGTTTGATTATTTTTAAAAAAAATGCAAATTTGTAAAGCTCACCTGCTGTATCATGCCCACTAACCCTAAGAAAGTGATTCAGGTGACAAAAAGCCTGACGTATTACTGATTTGTGCAAAGGGTCTCAGACTACATAAGCACCAAGATGGCAGCCCCCAGCATGATAAGGCATAGCTTCAGCATCTGGCAATTCAAGGGGTTAATATAGTAAGACTGTTTCGAATAGAGCTGCAAACAGAGGATGAAATGCAATAACATGGTGAGTAGAAACCATTTATAGTTGTGCTCAGCAGTTCAATGTCCCTTTAATTGCAAGTGTTTGAATGTTAATAGAAAACCTAACAGAATGCAGAATTCAACAGAAAATAATTTATGGACTACATGGTGTTTTTCAGTTAGGTTTATAGCTCATTGAAGAGGATTGCTAATGCAACAGACAAACTACCCTGTGGGTATCCATCAGCTTAGTTTTAGTTATGATTTAATTTAAAATATATTAGCATCTGGGTCATTTACACAACTTTTCCATTTAGCAATATAAATTACATCTGAAAAAGGTTCAGGCTCAATGATCTCGTGAAAATAAATAGATGTAGACAACTATTTTTTTCTTCTTCTTTATGGAAGTGTTTCTGTTACTTGTTTATATTAGTTTAGTTTACCCAGAAAGAACATTTTTCATAATCTCTTTCTCTGTATCATAATGTGTGTTTGAAATTGAAAGAAATAGTGAGTTTTTCAGAGACTAGCACACAGCTTGTAGTTGGGCTCAATAAGGAAGAATGTAATGAACTCATTTTGTACCGTATTATTAGAACACACTGTGGTGTGCACCTGATGTTTTTTCAGAGCGCTTTCAGATGCAATGTTTCGTTTTGTAATCATTTAGATATTAGATTTTGAGGGAAAAAAATCCTAATGGAGTCACAGGCTTCAATATACTATTTCCACAGTGGGTAGTATTTTATAATTAAACAATTTGTTTTTGCACATCAGCCAAACATTACTTCTTGCTCTGCTCAGCTAACCAGTTGTGAAAGGTTTTCATTTCAATCTGCCCTACAAGACCTTTTCAGTTCTGTACTATAAAATAATAGAATAAAAAGCCAGTGTAAACAATAGCTTTATTACTATAAATAAAGTTTAAAAAATAAATAAATAATAATATAAAGGTAAGATTACAGATACAAGGATTACCAATGAAATCAAAGTCTATTGAAAAGGTATATATAAAAAATGTATGCCATATAATTTAGCATCATGTAATGCATTTTTTCTTTTCAGTAATATTTTTCTTCTAAAACTATATTCTTTAGTTGAGTTTATATTGTGGTGCAAAAACTGAAGCATAAAGTGTTAACAGATGTGGCTGGTATAAAATGTCTTTAGCTTCTTCTTTGCTGTAGGTCTACATACTTACCCATTCTGTTTCACAGGTGCAGGAACATTTCATTCAGAGTTAAGTACATTCGGCTTTGGAGGAATATAAATTCATGTGAATTTATGCCAGTGCAGCTATTCCTCAGATATATGAGCAACCTAATACATTATAGGATGAGATGGATAAAGAATAATGAAATTAATTGTAAATTCAAGCGTTTAAAAAAATCCTAGGATTTACGATTCTTAAAAATAAACTGGACTTTCACTCGCTAAAATCAGCAGCTCTAGCCCCCTCAAGGCAAATCGCTTTTCTCTCAATGAGGTGATGTGTCCGCCTCTAAAACAATAGCTGTGCTAGTCATATGACAATGTTCTGTATGCTAGCACAGCTATTGGTTTAGAGGTGGAAACGTCACCTCACTAAGAAAAGAGCGCTGTGCCATGAGCAGCTGGAGCCGCTCACTTTAGCGAGGAGGCCACAGCACAGAAAAGGTGAGTTTAGCCCCCTTTTTTCACAAACTGATCACATAAAGTACAGTTTATTGTTAGTGATGGTAAATCCTAGTGTTTTTTTAAATGCTTGGTTTTACCATTAGTGATGTCGCGAACCAAAAAATTTGGGTTCGCAAACGTTGAACGCGAACTTCCACAACTGTTCGCGAACGGGCGAACCGGGCGAACCGCCATAGACTTCAATAGGCAGGCGAACTTTAAAACCCACAGGGACTCTTTCTGGCCACAATAGTGATGGAAAAGTTGTTTCAAGGGGGCTAACACCTGGACTGTGGCATGCCGGAGGGGGATCCATGGCAAAACTCCCATGGAAAATTACATAGTTAATGCAGAGTCTGGTTTTAAACGATAAAGGGCATAAATCACCTAACATTCCCAAATTGTTTGGAATAACGTGCTTTAAAACATCAGGTATGATGTTGTATTGATCAGGTAGTGTAAGGGTTACGCCTGCTTCACAGTGACAGACCAAACTCCCCATTTAAAGGGACAGTCTACACCAGAATTTTTATTGTTTTAAAAGAAAGATAATCCCTTTATTACCCATTTCCCAGTTTTGCATAACTAACACATTTATAATAATATACTTTTAACCTCTGTGATTATCTTGTACCTGAGCCTCTGCAAACTGCCCCTTTTTTCAGTTCTTTTGACAGACTTGCAGTCTAGCCAATCAGCGCCTGCTCCCAGATAACTTCTCGTGCACGAGCACAGTGTTATCTATATGAAATACGTGAACTAACACCCTCTAGAGGTGAAAAACTGTTAAAATGCAATCTGAAAGAGGTGGGCTTCAATCTGAAAGAGGTGGGCTTTCTAAGAAATTAGCATATGAACCTCCTAGGTTAAGCTTTCAACTAAGAATACCAAGAGAACAAAGCAAAATTGGTGATAAAAGTAAATTGGAAAATTGTTTAAAATGACATGCTCTATATGAATCATGAAAGTTTATTTTGGCCTTTAACGCACCGCAAACAACCGCAAACAGTCCATTTGCACAACCGCAAACTCCCCATTTGCACAAGGTTGGATACCAAGCTACAGACCACCCGGTAATCCGTGCATCTGATTGGAAAAAATTATCATGTGACCCCGCATATGCTGTACAATCCATCAAACCACAGTATACGCTGGAGCGATACTGTTCACCTGAAAGGTAATCTCCTGTCAATTAAGGGTCTAACGTGTTCACATCTAACCAACTACACTTGTACACGGAGAAGCATAACAGAGAATAGCTACGTATTCTGGGTGAGTCAAGCTTGTAAAACGAATCATTTATGACACAGACTTTTCTACTTTAACGCAGATTGTCCTTTTAGCCACCCACTGAACTTTCACTTGAATGTTACATTGATCCAGCCACACAGACTGACTCAGCTTCTTTCCATGCTCTCACTGAACTTTGCTATTTTTTTAGCCTGCATTTTTTATCATTGAACTTTGTTTTTTTTTAATTCATTTTTAAGCCCACCACGGACTTTCATTTCTATCCCCTGATTTTCTTACCACCGGTGGTTTTTTATTTTACTTATTTTTAAATGTTAGTTTACATGTATTAGGGTTTATTCTAATATATTAAAATATATTTTATTGTATTTACAACATTTATGAGCTGTTTCTTATCACTAGCTTATTCTTGCATTTATTAGCTTTATTCTATCCTCTATTCTATCATATTAGCAGCTTTCATTAGCGCACCCTGTATTTGGTTTTTAATAGTTACTGTTTAGAGGTATTTTGGAACTAACCTCTTTTTTTCAGGGTAGCCATTTTTGTGCTAATTTACAGACCTCCTTTTTACCTTACATGCATTTTTAGTTCCTGGTCTTATATAGAGGTAGTTTTTTGTTTTTATCATCTTTATTGCTGTTCATTTATTCACTATGGATATCTTTAAAACCAGAAAGTCCATGCTGACAGATATAGAACAAATTGAGAATATTGAAACACCAAACACACTGCCAGTCAGCTTAGACATGAGAGATATGTGTGATGATTTAGAAAAAATCATGACTAAAGAACTTAAACAAAAATTAGAAATCAGTTTCATGCACAGATATCTTAATCTAAACATGGTTCCTAGGGGATTAAGATTAATCAAAGACTGCACATTTGATTTACAGGAACCTTTACAATTAGAATGGTACAACACCTTAAAAGATGCTTCCCTTAAAGGGACAGTCAACACTTACTTTAACATGTTTTTATATTGAAAATAACAAAACGGAGGTCCGCCTACACTATACCCCTCCTGCCTTGCCGCCTTGCTTCTGTCCTAATCAGCGGCGCTAACTACTCTAATACCCGGTAAATATGGATGCCGGACTCCCCCCACCATTACGTAGCTGCCTTCTTCTTCAACTGATAAGCAAATCAGAATCCAGTCCTCGGACTGAAATTGCACGCGCTTGCAATTTCTGTCCGATGCCTGGATTCTGATTTGCTTATAAGTTGAAGAAGAAGGCAGCTACGTAATGGTGGGGGGAGTCCGGCATCCATATTTACTGGGTATTAGAGTAGTTAGCGCCGCTGATTAGGACAGAAGCAAGGCGGCAAGGCAGGAGGGGTATAGTGTAGGCGGACCTCCGTTTTGTTATTTTCAATATAAAAACATGTTAAAGTAAGTGTTGACTGTCCCTTTAATTTAATGAGGATTATAATCAAATCACGCAATATTTCACTCAGGGAATTTGAAGATAAACTAAATTATTTAAAGAATGAATTATCACCTTTTAATGAAGATGAGAATTTTAAAACAATACAAAATGAAATCATTACACATTTAAAGGAGATTAAAAAAGATGTACTTGAAATCAAAAATAAAAAAATGAATAGAGATAATTCTGATTATAATTTCAAAATGAATAAAGATAAAGACAACAATACAGAGATTTCCACCCCTTCAACCCCTTCTCCTTCCAATGAATCCCAGCCAATAAAAGATGACAAATGGAAACTTTTCTCAAAGAAAAATAGAGACAAAAATTTACACAATACTAGAAATTCCAAACAATCTAATCCATCAAATGGGATGAATTATTATGATAAAAAACATATTAATAATACACATAGAAATTCTAATACAAATTGCGAAACTCCTGACTGGAGATCAAGAGAAACTAACCAAGAGAATGAGCATAACAACGAACGTAGACATTACAAAGAGAATTATACATCTAATAGAAATTATAAAGAGAATTACACAACAAATAGAAATGGATATTATAATTCAGGGAACCACTACTCCAATAACTATCATCCAGAAAATTGGAGAAATAGAAGGACATCTGTTAGAGAAGGTTTTGTTAATCATTCTTATGGTAGTGATACTAATAGATCAAGAATGAATAATCATAACAATGACTACAATTACACTAGACCCAACTATAGACCAACCCAGTCTAATCACAATTACTGGAACACCCCTCAAAAAAGACATGAAAGAGAAGATACATGGCAGATACAAACACATAATAGATTTAATCCACTATTAAATGAACCACAGTATAACATTGGTGATGAGTACAGACAAAATCAACCCCCAATTCAAAGGGGATCCTTTAACCATCAGAACCCCTCTAGGTCTTTTTTAGAGGAGGATCCCAAAATAAAAGAAAGATTAAAATTAAAAAAAAGAGCAAGAGAGGATGCAGAGGAAACTGACCATCTGGAACAACAAAAAAGAATGAGATAAAAGATTATAAAAATATATTTAATCTAAGTTCTGTAACATTAAAGGAGGAGGAATATAATGTATTACAAAAAGGCCTATCCTTTGCACCTTCAACCAAGATAAATAAATTCAACACTTTAATCAACATAAATCAATTTATCAGAAGTGCAACCCAGAAAAGATATTTTCTTAAAAATCCTATAACAAGAGGTCTTGAACAAAATCACCTAAATAGAAATAAAATTAATTTCCAACAAACAAATTTGAAACTGAAGTCTAATTTCTATCCCACCACAGAGAAAGGAAGAAACCTTGAACTTTTTGAAAAACTGGTAAAGGAAGATGTTGAAAAAATAAATACAGATAAACAAGTTAAGATGAATCTAACGAAAAAAGAAAGGGAAACTATAAATACACTAAAATCTAATAAGAATATTGTAATAAAACAAACATCCTAGACAAAGAGGCCTATAAAAAAGAAGCTCTGAGATTATTAGAAGACCCCCTCACATACAAGAAAATTACTTTAAATCATATCAATAAGCAAAAAAGAGATTTAGAAACCCTATTAAAAAAAGCATACAATACAGGTATTATCAATAATAAGGAATATGAATTTTTATTTGTTAATAATCCCATTACTCCCACCTTTTATTATTTACCCAAAATCCACAAAAGCTTACAGAACCCACCAGGTAGGCCTATTATTTCAGGCACTAATTCATTAACAGCCAATCTTTCTGAATACATAGATTTTTTTCTCCAGCATTATGTTTTAAAATTTCCTTCCTACTTAAAAGATTCAACAGATTTCCTAAATACTCTGCAAACAGTGAAATGGAAAGAGAGCTATACACTCATCACTTGTGATGTTTGTTCACTGTATACCAGTATAAAACACAGTTTAGGTTTAAAAGCTATAGACTATCATCTAGTCAAAGAAGGTGAACTCCGCTCTGAACAAATAGATTTTATTAACACCTGCATAAAATTCATTTTAGAAAACAATTCTTTTATTTTTAATGATCAATACTTCCTACAACTGCAAGGGACTGCGATGGGCACCAAGTTCGCCCCAAGTTATGCCAATTTATTTATGGGACATCTTGAAGACATGGTCATCTACAACGGCACTTGGGAGGCGAACTTGGTGCTCTATCGTAGATTTATAGACAATATTTTTATCATTTGGGAAGGGGATCTAGAATTATTTTAGTTACTTTTAGATGACCTCAGCACAAGCCTTTTTGGCCTCAATTTCACTTATGAACATAGTAATCACTAAGTTATCTGGACATTAAAATTGAAATAAACAATGGTGAGATTCACACGAAAACACACTTCAAGGAAGTTGAATCTAATAATTATGTACACAGTCAAAGTTGTCACTATAGAAAATGGATAGAGAACATTCCACCAAACCAATTCTCTAGAATTAGAAAGAATTGCACTACACTAGCCAATTATGATGAACAGTCATCATATCTAGAGAGGAAATTCCTTGAGAAGGGTTACAATAAAAGTAAAATAGAGTCAGCTAAAATCGCAGCTCGAGATAAGAATAGAAGTGACCTTTTAAAGAGAAGGGATAAGACCAATACAATTAGTAACAATACAGGTGTGGACCCACTCTGGATACCATTTATAACTGACTATAGCATTCACCATAATCATATTAGATCCATTCTCAATAAACACTGGTATATTTTACAGAGAGACCCAATTATCGGTGAATTATTACCTGAAAAACCAGCAATGGTATTTAAAAAGGCAAGAAATGTAAAAAACATATTAGCCGATAGTGCTTTTAAAGATTCAAAGAAAAAAATTATTGAAGGGGATTTTGAATCCCACAAATTAAAAGGGTTTTACCCGTGCATAAATTGTAAAGCCTGTAAATTCAGCAATAAAACAAAGTGGATAAAGTCTACTATCACCAATAAAGACTTTGAGATAAGGGACTGTATCAGATGTACTGACATCAATGTGGTATATCTGATACAGTGTCCTTGTTTTAAACAGTATTTGGGGGAGACCTCACGCCCCCTCAAAGACAGAATCCGTGAACATCTCTTAAACATCGAACATGGATTCACGGGGCATCTACTATCTAGACATTTCAAAGAATGTCATAATCAAAACACAATGGGTCTAAAATACTGGGGCATAAGAAAAATCACTAACAATTGGAGAGGTGGTGATCTCAATAAAAAGTTGCTACGTGCTGAAGCTGAATTTATATTTCAATTCAAAACCTTAGAACCATTTGGTTTAAATGCAGGGCTAGATTTAAATTCTGTAATGCATTAATAAATCGTATGTAATTAAAAACAAATAAAAACTTTCTTACATATTATATCTAGTTTCAAATTAAACAATATAACTTATGGTTTAAAATAAAGATGATTTTTCACTTTTTACTTATTTTATTTACTATTGATTATTTATTTATTTATCATCAACTATATATTCTTACAATAGACAATAACAAAATACAAAAACTATTTAACATCTTTAAATAGCTAGTAAGTTTAAGCTAAGGTAGGGATTTATACACTATTAAGGGTGACCATTTTTAAGTATATAATCTTCCCCAATCATAATATTCACTAAACACAAGATTAAAATGACATCACTAGTTTGTACATTGCCGGAATATATATATTTTTCACATATTGGCAATATAAAAAAATTTTTCTTTACATATTAGATTTTTTTTCACTCTTATTTATTATATATCAAATTACACTGATAAGATTAGTTTTCACAATTTATCTAAATTCATTAAATTCATTAAATTTATTACATTTGTTATATTTATATAAGTTTATGCAATCATTTATTCACAATATAATAAGATCCTTTTCACATTATAGATCACTGCAAGATAAAACACACATTTTTTTCCCCAGATATGAACTTGATAAGGAATTTTATTTATGTTTATTTATGCATAATTCACCATAACAGTATTTGCTTTTTATTCACATTTTTATTCACATTTTCACACATGTGATTCACACATGTGTATATATATTATTTATGCTCCTTTTTTAAAAATGAGAGTCTGCTATTTATGGAGAGACTGTTTGAACCATGGAAAGGATATATCCCTTTAAGAAAAAACTGAGCACCTAACAAGGAGGAGTCCTAAACAATTATCCTCAATAAAAGGAGAGCAGCAATCAGTCTAAATTCATCTTGAAAAAGGCTACATCAGCTGAAACGCGTTGATCCGCAACACTGTGATTGTTTTACTATCAAATCTATACTAACATACAGAGTGCTCTGTTGTTTTCCACTTTGGAACTCTACGAAAACAATCCTAACTGCAATGTAACATTGTTTCCTATTTTTTATCATCAAGCTCGGCTAACTGTGACTCTTAGAATCTGCAGACATCATCAACACGCTGATCTACAGACCACCCGGTAATCTGTGCATCTGATTGGAACAAATTATCACGTGATCCCGCATACGCTGTACAATCCAGCAAACCACAGTATACGCTGGAGCGATACTGTTCACCTGAAAGGTAATCTCCTGTCTATTAAGGGTCTAACGTGTTCACATCTAACCAACTACACTTCTACACGGAGAAGCATAACAGAGAATAGCTACGTATTCTGGGTGAGTCAAGCTTGTAAAACGAATCATTATGACACAGACTTTT
This sequence comes from Bombina bombina, assembly GCF_027579735.1. Taxonomy (NCBI): domain Eukaryota; kingdom Metazoa; phylum Chordata; class Amphibia; order Anura; family Bombinatoridae; genus Bombina; species Bombina bombina. The sequence continues at coordinate 572,317,974 of NC_069502.1, forward strand.
CTACTTTAACGCAGATTGTCCTTTTAGCCACCCACTGAACTTTCACTTGAATGTTACATTGATCCAGCCACACAGACTGACTCAGCTTCTTTCCATGCTCTCACTGAACTTTGCTATTTTTTTAGCCTGCATTTTTTATCATTGAACTTTGTTTTTTTTGGATTCATTTTTAAGCCCACCACGGACTTTCATTTCTATCCCCTGATTTTCTTACCACCGGTGGTTTTTTATTTTACTTATTTTTAAATGTTAGTTTACATGTATTAGGGTTTATTCTAATATATTAAAATATATTTTATTGTATTTACAACATTTATGAGCTGTTTCTTATCACTAGCTTATTCTTGCATTTATTAGCTTTATTCTATCCTCTATTCTATCATATTAGCAGCTTTCATTAGCGCACCCTGTATTTGGTTTTTAATGGATACCAAGCTAGCCATGTCCCGTTCCTTGTCCTCACTGATGTCATTAAAGGTCTCTTCCTCCACCCAGCCACGTACAACACCAAGGGTCCCCGAAAGGTGACAACAAGCCCCCTGGGACGCCTGCTGTGTTTGGTCTTCCACCTCCTCAAAGCCACCTTCCTCCTTTGACTCCTCTTCTTCAGACTCCTCTCTCTGCATTGCCTCTCTCTGCATTATTATAAGGTGTGTTAAGTAGTACTATTCCTATCAGTTTAATCCCTGTGGTGTCCCCTATCAGGGGACATGTATATGGCATGGATTTTAGGAACCGGGAGATGGAAAAAGATGCTTGGTCGGTCCTCCTACTTCAAATTTGGGGAACTGCGCGTGCAATCAACTGTGCCACCAGATATGAGTGGTGTGTTAAGTAGTACTATTCTTATCAGTTTAATCCCTGTTACGTCCCCTATTAGGGGACGTGTATATGGCATGGATTTTAGGAACCGGGAGATGGAAAAAGATGCTTGGTCGGTAAGGCCACGAGATAGATAGATAGATAGATAGATAGAGACATAGATTAGATAGATAGATCAATAGATGCAATAGATACATTTGATAGATTTGATAGATAGATAATTTCCCAGACAGAGAATTACAAGATGTGCGGTCTGGGACCCATGGTAATGTTACTTTCTTTTGCACAATCGAGTACAGGTTGGGGATTGCCTTTTGTGCAAAGAAATTTCGGCTGGGTACCTTCCACTGCGGTGTCCCCTATCAGGGGACGTGTATATGGCATGGATTTTAGGAACCAGGAGATGGAAAAAGATGCTTGGTCGGTCCTCCTACTTCAAATTTGGGGCACTGCGTGTGCAATCTACTGTGCCAACAGATATGAGTGGTGTGTTAAGTAGTACTATTCTTATCAGTTTAATCCCTGTTACGTCCCCTATCAGGGGACGTGTATATGGCATGGATTTTAGGAACCGGGAGATGGAAAAAGATGCTTGGTCGGTCCGGCCACGAGATAGATAGATTTGATAGATAGATAGATACATAAATTAGATAGATAGATCAATAGATGCAAAAGATACATTTGATATATACAATAGATAGATTTGATAGATAGATAATTTCCCAGACAAAGAATTACAAGACGTGCGGTCTGGGACCCATGGTAAGGTTCCCAGAGGCAGTTGCGGCGCCAGGGGACGTGTATATGGCATGGATTTTAGGAACCGGGAGATGGTGTGTTAAGTAGTACTATTCCTATCAGTTTAATCCCTGTTAAGTGCCTTTTTTATGTTTTGTTTTTTGAAGCCACAGTGCAGCACCAGAGGCCAGAAAAATTTGGCATGTACACATGCCTGAAAATTAGGTATTGTTGCAGCCGCTGCTGTAGCAGCGGCCAGAAAAATTGATGTTTGTTTCCCAGACAGAAAGTGCCCTAAAACATTGCGGCTTGAACCCTAGTTGGTGGCGGATAAGTCACGCAAGTCATCCGGCATTCGAAGATAAAATACAGCAGCATGTGGACCATTTTTAGCCCAAGGCAGTTCATCTCATCAGGCCTTTTTTACTCTAATGTATTGCCCAATGTCAGTTCCTTCGGGATCCATCCCTCATTCATCTTAATAAAGGTGAGGTAATCTAGACTTTTTTGACCTAGGCGACTTCTCTTGTCAGTGACAATACCTCCTGCTGCACTGAAGGTCCTTTCTGACAGGACACTTGAAGCGGGGCAGGCCAGAAGTTCTATTGCAAATTGGGATAGCTCAGGCCACAGGTCAAGCCTGCACACCCAGTAGTCAAGGGGTTCATCTCTCCTCAGAGTGTTGAGATCTGCAGTTAAGGCGAGGTAGTCTGCTACCTGTCGGTCGAGTCGTTCTCTGAGGGGGACCCTGAAGGGCTGTGGTGATGCATAGGAGTTAAAAAGCTCTGCATGTCCTCCATCAACAACACGTCTGTAAAGCGTCCTGTCCTTGCCGGCATGGTCGTGGGAGTCAGAGGATTACTTACACCTCTTCCCCTGTTAGATTCCCGTTGTGCTGTGACATCACCCTTATACGCTGTGTAAAGCATACTTTTTAATTTATTTTGGAACTGCTGCATCCTTTCCAACTTGGGGTAATTCGGTAACATTTCAGGCACTTTATGCTTATACCGGGGGTCTAGTAGCGTGGACACCCAGTACAGGTCGTTCTCCTTCAGCTTTTTTATATGAGGGTCACTCAACAGGCACAACAGCATGAAAGACCCCATTTGCACAAGGTTGGATGCCGAGCTACTCATGTCCCGTTCCTCGTCCTCAGTGATCTCACTGAAGGTATGTTCTTCCCCCCCAGCCACGTACAACACCACGGGTACCAGATAGGTGACAACGAGCACCCTGGGATGCCTGTTGTGGTTGGTCTTCCTCCTCCTCCTCCTCAAAGCCACATTCCTCCTCTGACTCCCCTTCCTCACAATCCTCTTCCAGCGTTGCCGCTGGTCCAGCAAGCAATGCTGATAAGGCTGTTTCTGGTGGTGATGGTGACCACAACTCTTCCTCTTCACGCTCATCTATAGCCTGATCCAGCACTCTTTGCAGGGCACGCTCCAGGAAGAAAACAAATGGTATGATGTCGCTGATGGTGCCTTCGGTGCGACTGACTAGGTTTGTCACCTCCTCAAAAGGACGCATGAGCCTACAGGCATTGCGCATGAGTGCCCAGTAACGTGGCAAAAAAATTCCCAGCTCCGCAGAGGCTGTCCTAGCACCCCGGTCATACAAATAGTCGTTAACAGCTTTTTCTTGTTGGAGCAGGCGGTCGAACATTAGGAGTGTTGAATTCCAATGTGTCGGGCTGTCGCAAATCAAGCGCCTCACTGGCATATTGTTTCACCACTGGATATCGGAAAAGTGCGCCATGGCCGTGTAGGAATGCCTCAAATGGCCACACACCTTCCTGGCCTGCTTCAGGACATCCTGTAAGCCTGGGTACTTATGCACAAAGCGTTGTACGATCAGATTACACACATGTGCCATGCACGGCACATGTGTCAACTTGCCCAATTTCAATGCCGCCACCAAATTACTTCTGTTGTCAGAAACCACTTTGCCGATATCAAGTTGGTGCTGAGTCAGCCACTGATCCACCTGTGCGTTCAGGGCAGACAGGAGTGCTGGTCCAGTGTGACTCTCTGCTTTCAGGCAAGTCAACCCCAAGATGGCGTGACACTTCCGTATCCGGGATGTGGAATAGTACCTGCGGAGCTGGGGGGGTGCCGTTGATGTGGAGCAAGACACAGCAGCAGAAGAGGACTAAGCCGAGGAGGTTATAAAAGAGAATGGAGTAGGAGGAGTAGAGGAGGTGGCAGCAGGCCTGCCTGCAAGTCGTGGCGGTGTCACCAACTCCTCCTCTGCATAGCCACGCATTCCATGCTTGGCAGCCGTCAGCAGGTTTACCCAATGCGCAGTGTAGGTGATATACCTGCCCTGACCATGCTTTGCAGACCAGCTATCAGTGGTCATATGGACCCTTGCCCCAACACTGTGTGCCAGACATGCCATTACTTCCTTTTGCACAATCGAGTACAGGTTGGGGATTGCCTTTTGTGCAAAGAAATTTCGGCCGGGTACCTTCCACTGCGGTGTCCCAATAGCTACAAATTTTTTTAACGCCTCAGACTCCACCAGCTTGTATGGTAAAAGATGGCAGGCTAAGAGTTCAGACAAGCCAGCTGTCAGACGCCGGGCAAGGGGGTGACTTTGTGACATTGGCTTCTTACGCTCAAACATGTCCTTGACAGACACCTGACTGTGGGCAGATGAGCAGGAACTGCTCCGGAAGAGAGACTGAGTGGCGGATGGTTGAAAGGGGGCAAGGAGGACAGCAGTGGTTGACGTGGCTGAAGATGCTGGACCAGGAGGAGGATGGCGGCTTTGAGTTTGTGTGCTGCTTCTACTCATGTGTTGATCCCATAGGTGTCTGTGATGTGCGATCATGTGCCTTCGCAAAGCAGTTGTACCTAGGTGGGTGTTGGACTTCCCATGACTCGGTTTCTTTTTCCACAGGTTGCAAATGGCATCGCTGTTGTCAGAGGCAGACACATAAAAAAAATGCCACACTGCTGAGCTCTGCGATGACGGCATTCTGGTGGTGACAACAGCATGCGTTGATTGACGTGCTGTCTGGCTGACCCCGGGTGCCAATGAATGCTGTCTGACTGTGCCACTAGCTCCTTACGATGACCTCCCCCTGCTTCTAACTCGTCTCCTCCTCCTCCTCTCTGTCTCCCCATCTGAACTTTCCCCCTGTTCGTCTTCTCTTCTAGCGGGCACCCACGTGACATCCACGGATGCATTGTCATCATCAACCGCTTCACTTGTATCTGACAAATCAACAAAGGAAGCAGCAGTGTGTACAACATCATTATCATCATCACACCGTACGTCCATGTCTGTAATGCTGCCTTACTGAGACATATCACTGTTATCTACATCCTCTGTCAATGATGGTTGTGCATCACTCATTTCTTCCAACTGATATGTAAAAAACTCCTCTGACAGATCAAGTGATGCGGCTGTGGTGCTAGTGTTGGTGGTGGCGGCAGGCAGGCGAGTGGTAACTTGAGAGGTGCCCGAAGATAAGCTGGAGGAAGATGGTGCATCAAGGTTCGGAGCAGAGGCTATAAAAGATTGGGTTTCCTGTTTTACAAAGTCAACTATTTCCTCAGAATTTTTCGAGTTCATGGGACGTGGCCTCTGAACACTGGGCATTATTCTAGGGCCAAAGGGAATCACAGCACCACAACCACGACGGCACCTGTGGGGTGGCCTGCCTCTGCCTGTCATTTTTTTTAAATGTACATTTACACTACTATTAAACAAGATATGAGTGGTGGCACTGGGCAAGTGGGCACAGTATACGCTGTGAGCCTAACACAAAAAAGCAGACTGATGTTTCACTGTCCAAAAAGTTTTTATTCTTTTAAATGTACACTTACACTACTATTAAACAAGATATGAGTGGTGCCACTGGGCAAGTGGGCCCAGTATAAGCTGTGAGACTGAAACAAAAAAGCAGACTGATGTTTCACAGTCCAAAAAGTTTTTTTTGTTTTTAAATGTACACTTACACTACTATTAAACAAGATATGAGTGGTGGCACTGGGCAAGTGGGCACAGTATACGCTGTGAGCCTGACACAAAAAAGCAGACTGATGTTTCACAGTCCAAAAAGTTTTTATTTTTTTAAATGTACACATACACTACTATTAAACAAGATATGAGTGGTGGCACTGGGCAAGTGGGCACAGTATACGCTGTGAGCCTGACACAAAAAAGCAGACCGATGTTTCACAGTCCAAAAAGTTTTTATTTTTTTAAATGTACACTTACACTACTATTAAACAAGATATGAGTGGTGCCACTGGGCAAGTGGGCCCAGTATAAGCTGTGAGCCTGAAACAAAAAAGCAGACTGATGTTTCACAGTCCAAAAAGTTTTTTTTTGTTTTTTTAATGTACACTTACACTACTATTAAACAAGATATGAGTGGTGGCACTGGGTAAGTGGGCCCAGTATAAGCTGTGAGCCTGACACAAAAAAGCAGACTTATGTTTCACAGTCCAAAATGTTTTTTTTGTTTTTAAATGTACACTTACACTACTATTAAACAAGATATGAGTGGTGGCACTGGGCAAGTGGGCACAGTATACGCTGTGAGCCTGACACAAAAAAGCAGACTGATGTTTCACAGTCCAAAAAGTTTTTTTTTTTTTAAATGTAAACTTACACTACTATTAAACAAGATATGAGTGGTGGCACTGGGCAAGTGGGCACAGTGTACGCTGTGAGCCTGACACAAAAAAGCAGACTGATGTTTCACAGTCCAAAAAGTTTTTTGTTTTTAAATTAAAACTACTGTTACACCAGATATGAGTGGTGGCACTGGGCAAGTGGACACAGTACACGCTGGCAGGCAGGCAACTGCAATTAGATTACACTAGCAGACTGATGTTTCACAGTCGAAATTTTTTTTTTTAAATTTACACTACTGTTACACCAGATATGAGTGGTGGCACTGGGCAAGCGGGCCTGGCACACACGCTGGCAGGCAGGCAACTGCAATTAGATTACACTAGCAGACTGATGTTTCAGTCAAAAAATTTTTTTTTTTAATTTACACTACTGTTACACCAGATATGAGTGGTGGCACAGGGCAAGTGGGCCTGGCACACACGCTGGCAGGCAGGCAACTGCAATTAGATTACACAAGCAGACTGATGTTTCACAGTCAAATATATATATATATATTTAAATTTACACTACTGTTACACCAGATATGAGTGGTGGCACTGGGCAAGTGGGCCTGGCACACACGCTGGCAGGCAGGCAACTGCAATTAGATTACACTAGCAGACTGATGTTTCACAGTCAAAAACGTTTTTTTTTTTAAATTTACACTACTGTTACACCAGATATGAGTGGTGTGGCACTGGGCAAATGGGGCTGGCACACACGCTGGCAGGCAGGCAACTGCAATTAGATTACACTAGCAGACTGATGTTTCACAGTCAAAAAAGTTTTTTTTTTTAATTTACACTACTGTTACACCAGATATGAGTGGTGGCACTGATCAAGTGGGCCTGGCACGCACGCTGGCAGGCAGGCAACTGCAATTAGAATACACTAGCAGACTGATGTTTCACAGTCAAAAAAGTTTTTTTTTTTTTACTTTTACACTACTGTTACACCAGATATGAGTGGTGGCACTGGGCAAGTGGCTTGGCAGGCAGGCCACTGCAATTTGATTACACAGGAAAAAAAATATATGATGTTCTAGCCCTAAAAAGGGCTTTTTGGGGTGCTGTCCTTACAGCAGAGATCAGATGAGTCCTTCAGGACTGTAGTGGACACTGAATACACTAACCTAGCTATCAATTTCCCTATTAAATCACCAGCAGCTACACTGTCCCTCCTCTCACTAACAATGCAGCTTCCAAATGAATCTAAAATGGCTGCTGTCCAGGAACTGGTAGGGTCTGGGAGGGAGGGTCTGCTGCTGATTGGCTGGAATGTGTCTGCAGACTGTGAGATGCAGGGTCAAAGTTTACTCAATGATGACAAATAGGGGGCGGATCGAACATCTCATATGTTTGCCCACCGCCTCAAACGCGAACAAGCTATGTTCTCCGGGAACTATTCGCCGGTGAACTATTCGCTACATCACTATTTACCATTACTTAAATTGCTTGACTTGATCGTATCATCATACTATTTGCCACTAAAAATAATGCAGGAAGGGGCAGAAAAGGAATTTAGCCACTCAGGCTTCTATAATCAAGCCTTACCATATCATAGGGAGGTGGGAGACTAAGGGGAATTCAGCCATTTTCAATCACTTGGACTAAAAAGGGTCAGAGGCTAATCACAAAATCAGGAGATCCAGAGAGGTCAAGGTAGGTTGCAACAAATCAGAAAGTTATATGACTAATCACAATAATTTAGAAAAGCTTGAACAAAATTCAGCAGGACCAAACATTTAAAAAAATATGAAACAAATATTTAAGACATTTTTTTATTTGCCAGTGCACATGTGTAAGTGTAACCCTAACTCCATTTTCATTTAATCATCAATTAGGTAGTTTCAAGAAGAAACATCTCATGGCAATTCTTAACTTATGGTATAAAAGACATGCTTAATGCTCACAATAGACTCACAATACAGGGAGTGCAGAATTATTAGGCAAGTTGTATTTTTGAGGATTAATTTTATTATTGAACAACAACCATGTTCTCAATGAACCCAAAAAACTCATTAATATCAAAGCTGAATAGTTTTGGAAGTAGTTTTTAGTTTGTTTTTAGTTATAGCTATTTTAGGGGGATATCTGTGTGTGCAGGTGACTATTACTGTGCATAATGATTAGGCAACTTAACAAAAAACAAATATATACCCATTTCAATTATTTATTTTTATCAGTGAAACCAATATAACATCTCAACATTCACAAATATACATTTCTGATATTCAAAAACAAAACAAAAACAAATCAGTGACCAATATAGCCACCTTTCTTTGCAAGGACACTCAAAAGCCTGCCATCCATGGATTCTGTCAGTGTTTTGATCTGTTCACCATCAACATTGCGTGCAGCAGCAATCACAGCCTCCCAGACACTGTTCACAGAGGTGTACTGTTTTCCCTCCTTGTAAATCTCACATTTGATGATGGACCACAGGTTCTCAATGGGGTTCAGATCAGGTGAACAAGGAGGCCATGTCATTAGATTTTCTTCTTTAATACCCATTCTTGCCAGCCACGCTGTGGAGTACTTGGACGCGTGTGATGGAGCATTGTCCTGCATGAAAATCATGTTTTTCTTGAAGGATGCAGACTTCTTCCTGTACCACTGCTTGAAGAAGGTGTCTTCCAGAAACTGGCAGTAGGACTGGGAGTTGAGCTTGACTCCCTCCTCAACCCGAAAAGGCCCCACAAGCTCATCTTTGATGATACCAGCCCAAACCAGTACTCCACCTCCACCTTGCTGGCGTCTGAGTCGGACTGGAGCTTTCTGCCCTTTACCAATCCAGCCACGGGCCCATCCATCTGGCCCATCAAGACTCACTCTCATTTCATCAGTCCATAAAACCTTATAAAAATCAGTCTTGAGATATTTCTTGACCCAGTCTTGACGTTTCAGCTTGTGTGTCTTGTTCAGTGGTGGTCGTCTTTCAGCCTTTCTTACCTTGGCCATGTCTCTGAGTATTGCACACCTTGTGCTTTTGGGCACTCCAGTGATGTTGCAGCTCTGAAATATGGCCAAACTGGTGGCAAGTGGAATCTTGGCAGCTGCACGCTTGACTTTTCTCAGTTCATGGGCAGTTATTTTGCGCCTTGGTTTTTCCACACGCTTCTTGCGACCCTGTTGACTATTTTGAATGAAACGCTTGATTGTTCGATGATCACGCTTCAGAAGCTTTGCAATTTTAAGAGTGCTGCATCCCTCTGCAAGATATCTCACTATTTTTTACTTTTCTGAGCCTGTCAAATCCTTCTTTTGACCCATTTTGCCAAAGTAAAGGAAGTTGCCTAATAATTATGCACACTTGATATAGGGTGCTGATGTCATTAGACCACACCCCTTCTCATTACAGAGATGCACATCACCTAATATGCTTAATTGGTAGTAGGCTTTCGAGCCTATACAGCTTGGAGTAAGACAACATGCATAAAGAGGATGATGTGGTCAAAATACTCATTTGCCTAATAATTCTGCACTCCCTGTAGAGAGTTAGAGATATGTTATAACTATGTCAGACTCCTTTGTTTAAGCAACATTTTTTTTCATGGCTTTAATCTATACCTGTTTTATATAATCATGAACTCTTTAATAATGTAATGTGTAATATTTCAGAATTTAATATATTTTATATTCATAATATTGGTATAATTTATATATAAAACGTTATAGCCCACATAATTCTATTACTATAATTGTTTTAAATATGCATTTATTTTACATGTTTTAAACATATTTCACATTTGATAGTACTAGTTGTAAAGGGTATTTGACCTTTGACAGCTTATGACAAACAAAAAGATTTGAATCGCTTTACAAAAGTTGAATGCAAATTATAATTTTGTGGCTTGCATTGTTTTTAATGTGAGCTAAAAATAACCTTCCACTATATGTTTTGTGGTGTTAGTTGTTTTGGCAGCCAATTTAAAGACTGTTGGATGGTTGGTAAACATTAATAACAACAATTTAAACTTGAATGTACCCATTGTTGTGGGTACATTTAATATCCATATTTGGGATTTTTTCTTTATATACTTTATGCATGCATATAAACCACATGCTATTGAAGGAAAAACGCTTCTAGTGTTTGTGGAGGTTGTGTTTTTCTAAGAAAAGTTGATTTTATAAAAATGCTGTATGATAACTTTATTATCTGTTTAAAAGTGTTTGATGTTATGTAACTATAGAAATGTAGGCAATCTAAACAAGTTAATCTATATCAAACTGATAATGAGGTTTGGAAAGTGCTTATGTGCATAAACTACATTGTTAATGTTCCAGTAGCAGAGAATAACATTGTTATTAGACACAATTAACGTTTAAAGGGACATTAAATTAAACATTTTCTATCGCCCAGATGAAGAGCAGCATTTAAACATCTCAAAAAATAAGTTAAATAAAGGTAAGGGGTTAACCATCTGTGATGAGAGCAGGATGTGATGTCACTAGTATGTGGGCGGGGCTTAGGTCCGGTGTCTGTGTCGCAGTTAGTTTAGTACAATCAACCTGACTAGATGTGTATTGTTATGCTCTGCAATAAAATAGAGTTGTACCATCATTGCTGTGTCCTGCATATGTCCTGCATCTCATGACATGGTGTCAGAAGTTCTGGACTGCGCTTCTGTTCCTGATCGATTGCAATGTCAAAGTTTACCCCACCTGAGCCTTTTGACTTTTCTCAGCCTGCAGCTTGGTCCACATGGCGTCAGCGGTTTCAGCGCTTCAGGATTGCATCCAAACTGAACAAGGAGAGTGGTGAAGTACAAGTTAATTCTCTTTTATACTCCATGGGGAAAGATGTAGAGCCAGTGTTCAATGCTTTTACTTTCCAAGAAGGGGAAGAAGTTAACTTTGATATAGTTATGGATAAACTCAGTGCCCACTTTGTGCCCAAAAGAAATGTGATTCATGAGAGAGCTTGTTTTCACAAACGTAATCAGCGTGTGGGAGAATCTGTGGAGTCATTTGTGCGCAGCCTGTATGAATTAGCTGAATTCTGTGAGTTTGGTGTTGCTAAAGAAGAGCAAATCAGAGACAGAATAGTTATTGGAATTGCAGATGCTGAAGTCTCCCTGAAGCTGCAGTTAGAGCCTGATTTAACGTTAGACGGGGCTATTAGGATGGCCCGCCAGAGTGAACTGGTGAAAAAGCAAAGTGCTGATCTGAGGTCTGAGAGTATTGTGGATGAAGTGCAACAGTCTAGGAAAATTACTAGTGAAAGGCACAGTGTGAGCGGTTGATCTAAAGTACTGGAAAGGCCTAGAAGTGGATGGGCGCAACATGGCCGATGCACACGGTATTACCGGGCTCATGATCAGAGTGCTATATGCCCGGCCAGAGATAAAGATGCAGAAAATGTAACAGAATAGGCCATTTTGAAGTGGTGTGTAAAACTGAATACATTAAGGAGATGCAGGTGGACAGTGACCAGGAGAGTCAGGAAGTGTCTTTTGTGGGGTCTGTTGTGGAACGGACAAGCTCAGAGGAAGATTGGAAAGTTACTTTTACTGTAATGGGTGCCAAAGTTGATTTTAAGATTGACACAGGAGCTGATATCACTGTAATGTCTTTTGCTGAATTTATGAAACTGCCTCGACAGCCCCAGCTGGTGAAGGTTACTACAAATGTCCATAGTCCTGGTGGCCGCATTGATTGTGTGGGGAAATTTCTTGCCAGCTGTGAGTACAAACAAAGGAAGTTCACCATGTGGGTGCATGTGATCCGAGGTCAGTGTGTTAACAGTTTATTGAGCAGAAAAGCAGCTTGTGACTTGGGCCTCGTGGCCAGAGTGAATGAGATCTCTGAAGATATGTTTGGCGAGTTGGGCCTACTGAACTGCAAACCTGTCCGTATAGCACTTAAAAGTGGCGCAGTCCCATACAGTATTTCTACTCCTCGTAGAATTCCATTCCCGCTCATGCCTCGAGTGGAGAAAGAGCTCATGCGCATGAAGTCTATGGGGGTTATTGAAGAGGTTGTTGAAGCAACTGATTGGTGTGCCCCTATTGTTCCAGTTGCAATGAAAAACGGAAAGGTGCGCATCTGTGTGGACCTGAAAAGGTTGAATGAGGCAGTGAAGAGGGAGAGATTTGTGCTGCCGACATTGGAAGAAATAGCCCCGAAGCTGGCTGGGGCGAAGTTCTTTTCCACATTAGATGCTTCTAGCGGCTTTTGGCAGATCCCCCTGGATCCAAAGTGCCGCAGACTGACTACCTTTATCACACCGGTAGGTCGGTTCTGCTTCTGCAGACTCCCCTTTGGGATATCCTCCGCTCCTGAAATCTTTCAAAGGGAAATGAGGTCTCTCCTGAGTGGCCACGCGGGCACAGCGGTCGTCATGGACGACATTCTAGTGTATGGGTCTACAGTGGAGGAGCATGATCAGCGTTTGAGTTGTGTGCTGCAAGCTATCAAAGAGTCTGGGCTGAAGCTGAATAAAGAAAAATGTCATTTTAGGAAAACTGAATTATGCTACTTTGGGCATATCATCAACGGGGATGGCATCAAGCCGGACCCCGAGAAAATTCGGGCTATTGAACAGATGAAAAGCCCTTCTGATGTACATGAGCTGAGACAGATATTGGGCCTTGTAAATTACGTGGGCAAGTTTCTTCCAGATTTATCTACAGTTTTACACCCTATCACAGAGTTGCTTAAGAAAGATGTTGCCTGGGTCTGGGGACCCTCACAAGAAAAAGCGTTCCTGCATGCCAAGTCCCTGCTGGGGTCTGCCCCAGTGCTGGGGTTCTACGACCCTTCAAAAAAGACTGTGGTTAGTGCTGATGCAAGCAGTTATGGGTTGGGGGCTGCATTCCTGCAGCTGAATGACAACAAACTACAGCCCATCGCCTACTGTTCCCGCACACTGATGGCTGCGGAGTCAAAATACGCTCAAATTGAGAAAGAGTGCCTGGCTGCAGTTTGGGCCTGTGAGCGCTTTCAGCGTTATCTAGTGGGTTTGGAGAAATTTAGTCTGGAAACTGACCACAAACCACTAGTCCCTCTAATCAATTCTTATGACATTGACAAAACACCCTTGAGATGCCAGAGACTTTTAATGAGACTGCTCAGGTTCAATGTTCAGGCAGTGCATGTGCCGGGGAAACAACTGGTTGTGGCAGATACACTATCCAGGCTCCCGCTGGCTGCTGCTGAAGAATCCTCCACGGAATCGGATGTGAAGGTGTATGTTGATTCAGTTCTGGCCTCTAAGTCCATTTCTTCAAGGAAACTGGAAGAGATAAAGAAAGAGACATATTTGGACACAGATCTGCAAGAAGTTATAAGGTACATAAGAGAAGGCTGGCCCGAGAGTCGGGCAGCCTGGATGTCTTTAAGTGCTTACCAGCCAGAGAGGTCGCAGCTCACGGAGCTGGAGGGGTTGGTGCTGTTCCAAGACCGCATTGTGATTCCTGTCAGCATGAGGAAAGAGATGTTAAACAGGGTTCACGATGGCCACTTAGGCATTACAAAGTGCAGAGAAAGGGCAGCTACAGCTGTGTGGTGGCCTGGGATCAGCTCCGACATTGCAAATCACGTGTCTAAATGTGCCTTTTGCCGGGAACGCCGGCCTACTCAGAGAAGGGAGCCCTTAATGTCTACTCCGCTGCCTGCGGGGCCGTGGCAGAAAATAGCTGCTGATTTGTGTGAACTGCGCGGGAAAAAGTTTCTTGTTGTGATCGACTACTATTCCAGGTATTTGGAAATTGCACCCCTGAATGATATCACAAGTCAGGCCGTTATCATTCGCCTGAAGAGCTTGTTCGCCCGCTGGGGCATTCCAATGGAGCTGGTGAGTGATAATGGTATGCAGTTCGCTTCTACAGAGTTCAGTGCTTTCAGCAGGGAATATGATTTTGTACATTCCACGTCAAGTCCACATTATCCGCAGGCCAACGGAATGGCTGAAAGGGCAGTTCAAACAACAAAATTCATTCTAAAGCAATCTGAGCCGTACCTAGCCCTCTTGTCATACAGCGCGACGCCCATTCAAGCCACCGGGTTTAGCCCGGCACAGCTGATGCTAGGATGCCAGATTCGCACCACTCTACCCTCAGTGGGTGTCTTCAAGCCGCCTGGCCCTGTTCCTCGGGACGAAGTCCTTAGGAGGGATGAAGAGGCCAAAAAGGGTTATCGTTTCTTCTACGACAGGAGACATTCTGTCAGGCCTTTACAGGAACTGAAAGCGGGCCAAAGTGTCAGAATTAAACTGGATGATGAGAAGAAATGGAAGACGCCTGCTACGGTAGTGGGCCGCTCTCCAGAACCAAGGTCCTTACAGAGGGAGGGACGGTTACACGCCGTAACCGAAGACATCTTCAGCCTGTACCTGAGAGTCTGGAACCGGATACCTCAGTACCATCGCCGGTGGGATCCCCTGTTCTAAGAGAGGTGCCTTCCCCTCAGCAAGATCACAGCGGGGATATATCTTTGCCTCCAGCAGACTCTTGTTCACCATCTTCTGTATCAGAGGACAGTTCATGCAAAGTTACATCAAGCGGAAGAGTGGTGAAACTTCCGGCCCGATACAGGGACTGACTTTAGCTAGAACAGTGACCGGAAGTATGGGCAGAATAATCCCATGGTCACTGTGGACTAGGGTAGTCTACCCCGATGTCCAAGTCAGGATGTAATTTATTTGTTCATGTTTTCTAATCTATCTGTTTTTATAATGTTCAAAAACAAAAATGTTGTTGTATACCCTGTTGGTGTACCTTGTTATTTATTATATGCAAACGTATGCTTTGCCTTTGAAAAAGGGGAAGATGTGATGAGAGCAGGATGTGATGTCACTAGTATGTGGGCGGGGCTTAGGTCCGGTGTCTGTGTCGCAGTTAGTTTAGTACAATCAACCTGACTAGATGTGTATTGTTATGCTCTGCAATAAAATAGAGTTGTACCATCATTGCTGTGTCCTGCATATGTCCTGCATCTCATGACACCATCTACTAATCATCATTGGCTGAAAACAGCACAACTGCCAGTGCTATATTGGTATAGGGGGAGATGTCACTGTTTGACAAGAAAAACATTGTTTATTTGAAATGTGCTTTTTAAAAAAACAAATACTGAAATACATTTGAAAAAACAAAATAAACAAAAAAAACAATTTTAGATGAAATTAAGAAAGCCGTCCCTCTAACATCTTTAGATATATCATATTCATTTTGTGTGTGGAGGGGGGGGGGAAGAACTTAAAAAAATATATCTTTGTTACACAAAAAACACTTTATTCTTTAGTTTTAAATTTTCTAAATTAAATTAGAAATTTAAGTCAACTATGATCTGAAATGTTATCCAGTTGTTGCACAGCATTCAAAAGTATTAATCAAGTTTTAGACTTTAATATGGAGTTTCCATTCAGTTGCTATAATATTTATTAAGGCATTAAAGTTTTATTTATCAAACTATGGGCACACCTTGGAAGCCCTTGTGGTGTGAGTCTGCAACTACAAGTTAAGAAGCTGCTTACTAATCTTTCCACTTCTTCCTAACCTCTACACAGAGGTAATGAACTTAAAATATCCTGGAGTCATTCATCTGAAAGATCAACATGCCCTACTCTTGTAGATGCAATGATGCAATGATGCAATGATAAATGCTGAGAGCTTATGCTGTCTGCATTTATCGATGTGCAGCGGACATGATCCACTATATCGGATTAATTAATTAATTATTAAAGCAAACAGATAACTAGAAATAACAATCAGCTAGATTACATGTTTTGCGTTGCGGCTTGTAACACTGAAAATATGGCATTTTCAGCGTTAAAACAGCACCGCAGCTATTGTCGGTATAGCTGTGCCGCACACCTTTTAGCCTGTAAGTTTGTATTTATTTTAACTAGGTAGTTAGTATAGTTAATAACTATTTAGTAACTAGTCTACCTAGTTAAAATAAATACAAACTTATCTGTGAAATAAAAATAAAACCTAAGCTAACTACAATATAACTATTAGTTATATTGTAGCTAGCTTAGGTTTTATTTTACAGGTAAGTATGTATTTAGTTTTAAATAGGAATTATTTAGTTAATAATTGTAAATTTAATTTAGCTCTATTTTTATTATGTTAAAGTTAGGGGGTGTTAGGGTTAGGGTTACGTTAGGGTTATGTTAGGGTTAGGTTTAGGGGTTAATATAGTTTAATTTAGCTTGTTGCGATGTGGGAGGCTGGCGGTTTAGGGGTTAATAAATGTAGTATATTGGGGGCGATATCGGGAGCGTCAGATTATGGGTTAATAATGTTATTTAGGTAGCAGCGATATTGAGAGCGGCAGATTAGGGGTTAATAACTGTAGGCAGGCGTTGGCGATGTTGGGGCAGCAGATTAGGGGTGTTTAGACGTTAGGTTTATGTTAGGGTGTTAGGTTTAAGCTGTCTTTTTATTTCCCCGTAGACATCAATGGGGCTGTGTTACGGAGCTTTTGTTTCCGCAATCGCAGGTGTTTTTTTTGGCTGGCTCTCCCCATTGATGTCTATGGGGAAATCATGCACAAGCACGTCTCAGCAGCGCTCTGATTGTGTGCGGTATGGAGCTCAACGCATATGTTGGAAAACTAATAATGGCAGCGCTATAGAAATTAAATAACGTAACTTTTGTTGCATTCGTTAATTTCTGTATAGCGCTTAAAACTCATAATCTAGCTGAATTTCAGTTATATATACAGTAGAAGTAGGCATTGAACTAATAAGCTAACATTTATACCAGCATTCAAATAATGAAAAAAAATGGTCAAAATATTTAAGTTTACCTTTTATAATCAAAGCAGCTTGTATTAATTATATATATATTACTCTTAGTTATCAGCATTTACATTTGTGTATCATTAGTTCACATTAACATAACCAGTTGGGTGTTATGGGTATATAAAAATATTTCAGGGAGTCAAATCAATTTAAAAAATGTGGTAAAGTGACACAAATGAAAATTAAAAGAATGCTTGGAATTATTGCTGTACATTAAGAATTGTTGTTTATTTGAAGGGCAAATGTGCTAACCAGAGTATGTAATAGAAAAAATGATATTTTGTCAATATAAACATGTAAGGTAACATATATCTTATGTCCATTACATTTTGGCTCTTTAAAGACTTTTTAAAATATGAATAATAACATGAATAATAATTTGTAATATTAATTGGTGGTTTCTGGCTTTAGTTTTACTCCATCAGAATTAGGATAGCAGAAGCAATAACAGTGGTTAAAGGGACATTACAACCAAAAATGTTATTTCATGATTTAGAAAGAACAAACAATTTTAAACAACTTATTTTATCAAATTTGCTATAATTTATTGAAGGAGCAGCAATGCACTATTGGGAGCTAGCTAAACGCATCAAGTAAGCCAATGAAAAGAGGCATATATGGGCATCAGCCAATCACCAGCTTGTTCCCAGAAGTGCATTGTTGTTCCTGAGCCTGCCTAGGTATGCTTTTCAACAAAGGATACCAATAGAGCAATACAAATTAGAAAACAGAAGTATATTTAAAATTGCATGTTTTTTGGAATCATGATGGTTTAATTTTGGGATACCATTATTCTAAGCTACAGTAGTAAAATTACAAGCATTGAATATTTGCTTAATTACAAAAAAAATATATTTGCTTATATATTGGATATGTGAATAGATTCATGATTTGAACGTATTATGAGTTAACTATGCTATACCTTTCTATGCTTGATGACTATTGTAGAAGGACATTTTGACTCCATATCACTAAAAGGTTTGTCTACCTAAAAATGAAGCATTTGGAAATTCTCTTGGTTCCTCAAATCCACATGAATCTCATATAAATTAAGCCAAAGCTTTAGATATGAAGGAATATGAGAATGACAGAAATGAATGAATATTCAAAAATGAATGAATATTCAGTGCCAGTCTTCTCTTCTCTGGACATAAATAGGAATGATTTCTAAATCATAAGGATGAATACATCATGTTCTAGTGACGTTTGTCTTACAAAGCATTTTTTAAATTACCTCTTGAGTTAAAATTGTAATGAAATTCTAGAAGCCTTTTTATTGTTTTTCTTTGAAGTCATATTGCTGAACATACCAAGGACAAAAGTCAGATGTTATGAGAGACTGTATAGTACGGTTACCTTAAAGGCTTTTAAACTCTTTAGATTTCTTTTATAAGTAACTCTTTAGAAATATGGTTTGTAGATAGCTATAATTGGTGTAAAAAGTTTATACTTATTGACAACAAAGAAGGTCACATAAACTTGGTAAAATGTAAAGGGTCAAGAAACAGTTATCAGAATTTGACAGGAGGCTTAATATATAATCTTTCAAAACTATGTCCAATTACTTTGTGCTATATATTGTGCTTACAATAAAATTAAATCTTAAGAGATTTTATTAACTTATTCAGAATGGATGCTCCAACATAATCACTAAATTAAATTAAAGAGAAGAAAATACATCCAGCAAATGAGATCAAAAAAGTTATTCCTAAAAAAAGTACAAAAAAATTAAATTAAAATCAAACTAGGCTTTGTTTTCTCTTTCTTTTTTTGTGTGGTTATTATGCAACTGAGTGCAAACAAAAACTAGCTGATGTGTTTGTATTATACTTAAATTATATTGCTCACACAGATTGAGTGGATGGGAGGAAAGAAATAGAGATTTTTCATTATTTAGACACAGAAGAGCTGACAGTAAAACTAAAAGAAATGGAGCCTGTCAGTCCATCTCAAAGTCTGCCTGGGGCTTGCAAAAAAATGCACACAAACAGTGAAAGCATTCTGCTAAAGGTTCAGAAAGGGCAACCTGAACATTGTTTTCTTATTTTGCTGGTATAATATAAATGGGAAGGTTCACAAAGGGCAGATTTTTTTCAGCTCATAACTATTCTCCTTTTTAGTTTCAGAGGTAACCTTCATGGATTTCTGACACTGTGAACAGTATTTGTAATGATGACAAAATTGCTGATAGTAGAGGGTACTGTAATGGCAAAATGACTCTTTAATAACATCAGTGGCAGCCTATGTCTGATATTAATGCAACCTTGGCTCTTTGGGGACATTCCTATGTGGGCATTCAATAAAGTATAACGCACAAAAAATAGCTGCTCATATTTAACTAACAAGTAAAGAGTTCAACAACTGACACTAATATATGATTATGTTAATGTGGGGTGAATACTTTGATATGTTTTGTATTAACACTTTATTTTCCTTTTCTAAATTATGTTGAATCATGTTGTGGAGGACTTTGCTTATTCTTTAGAGTTAGACTATTCATTGTGGAGAAGAAATTTCTGAGCATTATTTTTTTCTGGACATGAAGAAATTGGGCAATTTAAGGGAACAGGGAAGTCAAAGTTAAAGGTTTATGATTTAGAATGTACAATAAAAAACAAAACAATTTAACTCTATTATGAAATGTACCTATTTCTCTTGTTGTCTTTTGTTTAAATTATATAAATGTCACTTTTGATATCTCGTGGATGTGGAAGAACCCAGATCTTTGTGTGATGCACTTTCATAAGAAGAAATCCAGCTCTGAAAACAGCCGAATGCTATGAACGGCCTCCTTCTTTATTCAGCAGCTGATACTGCCAATTGCACATCCCTAATTGGTACAAACAAATTTGCAATCACTATATGGCAGGGATTTTCAAACCTGTCCTCAGGTCTCCCTAACGGAGAGAGAGCTGGTTAATAACCATATTTACTAATTAGATATTTATTTTGCCTATGCTCAAGTTCAAATATCCTGACAATCTAGGATATTAAGGAGGCCGGGTGACAGGTTTGAAACCCCCTACTATATGGTATCTGTGTCTCCAAAGTATGTAACAATGTTATACATAGGGTTTTCAGGACACATGCAGAATCCCAAGTTTACCTAGATATGCTAGATATGATAGTCTAAATATGTTATTGTTTAAAATTGTGCTATTAAATCATACAAGCTTAATTTTGACATTGATGTCCTTTTCATTTTATAGTAAGAATGTTTTTTTTATTTCTAGTTTATTTATTTATACTTATTTAAATTGTCACTGTCAGAGGTTCTGGCTTCCTGTACAATAGAAATATACACACACACAGCTCTGGAAAAAAGTAAGAGACCACTCACCTTTTTTTCTTAAATCAGCATCTCTACATGTATGGCAGCCATTACAGTGTATGTGGTTGTTGAATTCCAACACCGGCACTAATTTGGTGATCACCTGAACCAAATCTTATTTAATAAGTAAAAAGTATCACTATCATCTTGCAACAGGACCAGCCAGATGGCAAAATCAGTGCTAGTAGAACTTCAAAATAATTGGTATAAAAAAAAATAACTATTGACCATGAGTTAAAAAGAAAAGTTTTGAGTGAGGAAAAGAAGGGTTTAGTTCTGGCTTTACTGGCAGTGAGCGTCAGGTTGCTTCGATCCTTACAATTTCAAAGCCAGTGGTTCACAAGAGCAATGTCAAGCAGCAGACATTGGGAACAACAAAGCTACAGACAGGCAGAGGGAAAAAAGGACTCTCCACTGCACGGGATGGCTGCCAACTCATTTGAATGTCACTCAACAACCATAGGATGACATCAAGTGACCTACAAAAAGAATGGCAAATGACAGCTGGGTTGAAATGCACTGCAAGGATGGTTTGAAACAGGCTCCTAGGGGCAGGGCTGAAGTTGTGCAAAGCTAGAAAAAAGCTAGGCTGAGGTTAGCAAAAAACAACAAAGATTGGAACGTATAGAACTGGAGTAAGGTCATCTTCTCTGATGAGTCAAATTTTCAGTTTTGCCCAACTCCTGTTCATTTAATGGTTAGACAGAGACCTAGAGAAGCCTACAAGCCACCTGAGGGTGCTTCAGCAAGTGTGGAATTGGGCAGATTAATCTTTTGGGAGGGCACATAAATCAATCCACGTAAAAGGTTATCCTGGAAGAAAACTTGGTTCCTTCTGCTCTGACAATGTACCCCAACTCTTAGGAATGTTTTTTTCCAGCATGACAATGCTCCATGCCACACAGCCAGGTGTAGATGGAAGACCACCAGATTAAGATCCTGTCATGGCCAGCCCAATCTCCAGACCTGAACCCCACTGAAAACCTTTGGAATGTGATCAAGAAGAAGATGGATGACTACAAGCCATCAAACAAAGCCGAGCTGCTTGAATATTGTGCCTGGAGTGACATAAAGTCATCCAACAGCAATGTGAAAGACCAGTGGAGAGTATGCCAAGTTGCATGAAAGCTGTGATTGAAAATATAATATTATTATTCTACCAAATAATGATTTCTGAACTCTTGCTAAGTTAAAACATTATTATTGCATTGTTAAAAATTATTATGAACTTGTTTTCTTTGCATTATTCAAGGTCTAAAAAACACTCTAAAAATCATATCTCATTATTTTATCACTTTCTGTACACACGTTTCCTTATCTTATATCTGTCTGTAAACCAAAGCCCAATACTAAGAGAGAACAATGGAAAATGTATATTTTATTACTTAACTCCTCTATACCTCACTGGGAGTGTAATTTCTTATGCTGTCTATGTTTAAATAGCTTATCAATAGCCTAATCTTAAGTATATAAACTTTCAGTATAGGTAGGGATACCACAGGCTAATGGGCCAGATTACAAGTGGAGCACTAATTAATGCTCCCGCTCAAGGTTTATCTGTGCTAGAAGTAAGCTATTTGCGCTTGTTGGGTTGGGCTCTTATTATGAGCTGAAAGTAAACTGATTTCACTCCTTCACCAACACGACCATTGCAAAAAGCTGAACTTGCAAAATTGTATTCACGTATTCCCCCATAGAAGTCAATTGAGAAAAAAAAGTGGTAAAAAAAAACAACTAACACTCTACTCACACGCAAACCCGATCGCATATTCTCAAGTGCGCTAACCCAACATAAAAATATGAATATTTCACATTCCAATGTTCTTCACATAGCAGAATATGTTCTGTTTGCGCGCAAGTGAGAAGGGGTTTATAACGGATGTTTGTTCTTGTCAGGTTTACCGCTGGTATTAGGAGTTGGAAATTAACACGATTGCTTGAGCTCAATCGTGATTTATGCTAGAATGATTAATGCGTCCTCAGAACTCTGGTTAAAAGTTGCACAAAACACATAAAAAAATATTACAAAGTATAGTTACACTCATAATAACACTATCTAATAAAAATTATTCAAAAACAAATATTGCACACAAAAGTTATAAGGGCTCAAAGTTATGAGATCGCAGGTGTTAGAAGAAAAAAAAAGGTAGGCAAAGGGCTTTAACATGCATATACATGTCTAAATATATATGTATAAACATATAAACACTTAAATACATACAGTATGTATACACATATAAACACTTAAATACATACAGTATGTATACATATATAAACACTTAAATACATACAGTATTTATACACATATAAACACTTAAATACATACAGTATGTATACACATATAAACACTTAAATACATACAGTATGTATACACATATAAACACTTAAATACATACAGTATGTACACACATAAGACAAATATATAAGTGCATTGGAGCCATTTGAACTCAAAAACATTAAAAAACATATTTATGCAATATTCATATTTAATAAAGGTTTTACCAATATATTTACTGTAAATATTTTAAAAAAAATTATCTGCAGTTATATATTTCAGTATCTAAATAAATATTCAAATTTATATCTGTACTTAAAGTGT
Organism: Bombina bombina; assembly: GCF_027579735.1. Taxonomy (NCBI): domain Eukaryota; kingdom Metazoa; phylum Chordata; class Amphibia; order Anura; family Bombinatoridae; genus Bombina; species Bombina bombina. The sequence goes on from NC_069502.1 coordinate 572,340,848, forward strand.
CAGTAAACTTTAAAAATAATGTTATATAATTCTGCACATAGTGCAGAATTATATAACATTATATTAGCCAAACATTTATAAAACATAATTTCCCCTATTAATTCCCCTATTAATTAAAAAAAAAAAACGCTGTTTCACAGACCCACTCTCTGCTGACAGGAGCGAGCTGCACTTAGTCTTATGGCGCGGTCGGGCCGGGCTGTGACTATACAGCTGGCCCGATGCACTGAGTAAATATAACAGACCCGCTCAGCAGAGAGCGGGTCTGTGAAACAGCGTTTTTTTTTTTTTTTTAATTAATAGGGGAAATGATGTTTTATAAATGTTTGGCTAATATAATGTTATATAATTCTGCACTATGTGCAGAATTATATAACATTATTTTTAAGGTTTACTGTCCCTTTAACTATACTGATATTTAATCATGTACAGTATGTATAGGTATAGATATATACTGTACCAAAAAACATCAGATACATGTAGAAATATTTATTTATGAATAAATAGAACATATTCTTCTATGTGAAGAAAATTGGAATATGAAATATTAATATTTTCATGTCAGGTTAGCGCACTTGAGATAATGTGATCGGGGTTTGCGTGTGAGTAGGTTTTTTAGGATTTTTCCACTTTTTTTACTCCATTGACTTCTATGGGGGAATACTTGAATGCACACGTGATATTCTAAGCAAAAAACTCATAATATGAAAGCAACCCAACACGTGCAAAACGTTTACTTCTAGAGCAGTTAACTTTCGATTGGGAGCGTTATTTAGCGCTTCATTTGTAATCTGGCCCATTATTTGTCACATCATTCAAACGGATTTGACCCTACTGGTTATACTCCCCTCAGTAATTTTTCGTTGCATGTAAACTGCAGGGTAGTGTGAAGGCTACCAAGGTTCTGTAGGTCTGGATGGGTGGACCTCCTAGAAGGTAGGGCCCAGTCTCAGATGAGACTGTACTTACTTCTGTGTCTACTGGAAAATAAGTTATTTGTTGCTTAAAATGTTTGACATTCCTTATTTTCATTTTAATCTCATATGATCAGTTAGTCAGGTGGCAGAGGTTGTTCGTCTACTTTGATGGGTGGCTTACTGCCCTAAAAAACTACCAAATTAGTTTATAATGGATTTATGGATATAATACTTAACGAGTCCTCTGTGGAAACTTGTTAAATAGTGTTTTATTGACTGTATATACATATATATATATATTTTATAGCGGCAAGCACTCATAAATTATTTAACAAAGTTATATTGGAAAATTAATATTGAAATAATAGATTCTGAATTATCTTTTGCTTTCCAGAAAATTTACCATACATGAAAATTAATTTAAAAATAATATTTTTAGTCTTGATAAAGAATTGAATGCTAAATAAATATATATAAAAAAATAGTTTCATATTTAAAGGGACAGTCAACACCAAAATTGTTATTGTTTAAAAAGATAGACAATGCCTTTACTACCCATTCCCCAGCTTTGCACAACCAACATTGTTGTATTAATATACTTTATAACATTTAAACCTCTAAATTTCTGCCTGTTTCTAAGCCACTATAGACAGCCTCTTATCACATGCTTTTTATTTGCTTTTCACAGCAGGAGACTGCTAATACATGTGGGCCATATAGATAACATTGTGTTCATGTCCGTGAAGTTATTTTAGTGTCAGCACAACACAGCACTAATTGGCTAAAATGCAATTCAATAGATAATAAATAAATAGCCATGTGATAAGGGGGCTGTCAAAAGAGGCTAAGATACAAGGTAATCACAGAGGTAAAAAGTATATTAATATAACCATGTTGGTTATGCAAAACTGGGGAATGGGTAATAAAGGGATTATCTATCTTTTTAAACAACAACGAGTGAACTCAAACCTGCAACTACATTGCGCTACCTTTGTCGAAGTAACTATAGTATATATGAAACAAAACACATTGAGAAGATTTGTTTTTTAAAGGGACAGCAGAGTTTGACATGTCACTCTCCTAGACAAATACACAACCTATCTTAAATAATAATTTTGGAGGTGACTGTCCCAACATGTTTCAACATGTATTACTTTATAATCAAGGGGCATATAAAAAATGATCCTATATTATTCTTGTGATTGGTCAATAAGGCAGCTGATTTTTTTTTAATTAACTGGAAAATTGCATTTTAAGTTCTATTTCCATTTATTTACAGTTTGACAATTAGTGTTTAGTTACTTAGCACCATTAAATGTAATGCAAAACATACATTGTAAAGGCACTGGTTGAACTACAAACATTTCAACTATTTTGAGCAATTATAGGTAGATCTGTGATATGGGTTTACTTTTTTTAATGGCCTGAAAAAAACTTTCAAAACTAAATAACAACATTTTTGTAAATAATTGATAGTTCAATCTTTGTGAATTTCCTGATGATATACAGTATATATATATATATATATATATATATATATATATATATATATATAATTTAGCTATTTGTGAAGCAATGTAACAAGACAATATTCTACGTTCACGTGTGGCGATTAAAATAAAAAGTTTGAATCTTAAATACAACTTGTCCTGCATTATATGGTTATAATAATAACTGTATTTTTAAGTGCCCGGTGTGTGTAAGAGAGTGCAATATAAACACTGGTATTTTCTAGTGTACGAGTAACGAGATTGCACCAGAATGTAGTTTATCTCCCATATGTTATGATTTAAGCAGATCTATCCGGTGCTTTCATTTTTAAAAACCCAATACAACAATAACCTAATTTTTCAGCTCATTGCAGCATTGTAAAACAGGAAACATGATATACAATATCAGGCTCCTTAACAATTTAGTGAGGCAAAAGGGATGAAGTCTCATCACAGTGTTTTTAGTGCTCATTTTCTTATAAAATTTGAATCGATTTTGGTTTAATAACACAAGACATGACATTTATGATGATATAAGCTCCTTTTATTCCGTGCTTCAATAAACCAAAAGTCGTGTATAGTACTCCCAACTTACAAATCATAAAACATCTTTATGCACAAAATGGCTTTCTGTTTGACACTTTTGTACATTAATATGTTATGAAATAAGAACTGCTAGTAAAAAAAAATGATACAAGTAAAATATAGATTTTTCTTTTTTTTTTTAAGCTATTTCTCAGAATAACTCATGAAATTACAGCTCTGAAACACTCTACTAAGACAAAATACAACAGGTAATTGGCTTTTATGCCAGCATTTTATTACCAAAGCAATGTTTTTCCATCTCAGGGAATTTATCAGTCTTCACAAGACTATTTCCTCTAAGGATTAATGAAATTTTACATTTGCATAGCTGATACTGTTTGGAGACAAGCCATGAATATAATTGAAGGCTGCAACATGACATATTAGTATGTGAGTTACTTGGTGTGTAAAACTGTTAAGGACAGAAATATAGGTAATACATATGACTTGTGATTTTTTTGGTGCAATGGTACTGATAATATAAACAGTTACTCAAAAGCAGTTTTTAGTTCTCTAACAGCTTATATCTCATCATGCATTTAAATTTGTCATTTTTATTCTAGCTGGCAAAATCTGCTTTAGAACACCAAAATAAATGATTGAAGCATAGTGCACAGTGTTTTAACATTATTTATACTTGCATGTAATATAGGTGTATATATATATATATATGTATGAAGAATTGAAGAATTACAGAATTATCGTCTTTCAAATTCTGTCTTAACTTTTCAGACTGCCTACATGATAATAATCTAAGCAAGAAATGAGCATCAACATTGTTAAAGGCATATTAAGCTGCTGGAAACTTTATATCTTTGCATTTTGTTTATATGGAAAGATTCATATGATATATAAGATAAATGTAAAGCTTCTGCTCAGTATCATGCATGCTAATCTTTTACAGCTGTCAAATATCTGGCAATAACACTGTGAATGTGCACTCCTTCTGTTATAGGCTGCAAAGATACCTAAACTCTAAAATGGCCATGCGTAGTATGAAGAGGGGGAGCTTCCCCAACTGGCAACTGTAAGTGATTAAAAGATGTACATGTAAATTGTATTGTCATACAGTACTGTGTAAACGGATCATTTTCATTACTCCTTTGATGTAGGTTGCGATGCTGATTTGAGTATATATTGCCAGTAACAGAGAAGTATCGCCCACTGGAATGTAGGGTAAGACACCTTTCAGCGATGCTGCCTTTAAACAGTACTGTCAGTTCTTTGCAATATTTTGCCGGCTTTCTTGACTTTGCAACACACCCCTTTTGAATATTTTGCTGCATTGCGTCTAACAGAGCTGTGGTGTCTTTGATGGCTGTGGTGTCCTTTCTTGGGAGAGCGTTTGTTAGAAGCACCTTTGCCAACCTCCAACAATAAAAACAGTAAATTAAACAAATAAACAAAAATAAATAACAAACAAAATAAAAAACTCAAATAGCAATAATAAGATAACTATGTAGGCAATTTATACTTTTGCATACACCCCTGTTAGTTTTAAGATCTGGAATCATAAATATTAGACATGCTATAGACTGCACACATGTGGGATTTAGGGGCGCTATAAATAAGTATTTACAGAAACCCAAAGCATTATTGAGTGCTAACTGTTCATTTTGTTTGACGTCAACATGTGAATTCTAAACATATGAGCTGTTTTATTTTTGGGATCTAACACTGCACACTTATATTAATAATCTCTTCTGCTATGCAGCAATTTCAAGTTGATACATTTATTCATTACTTGGTCATTGGTAAGTACAATACATTTCAAGTGCTGCATTTAAACTTTACTTTATATAATAACTTGTCATGATGTTTTAATGAGTATCTATGAAAAAGTTGTCTAATAACCACTCTTGCCAGCAAAGCTGGACCTGGTGATAAAAGTTTTAATGAGGCATGCAGGGAGTCAAGGGCAGCTATTGAGAAGACATTTGGCCTCCAAAAAAAATGCTTGTTGCTTGGACTAAAAGACTAAAAGGGTGGTGTTAAAAGTCCTTTCTAAAACCAAATAATTGTTTGCAAATGTCACCAACATGGGATATTAGAGGACAATGAAATCCCAATAAGTGAGATTAGCTGTAAAATCAAATGTTTAATACTGACAGTATTGATGTCTGAAATAAAAAACAATGGGCGAGATTACATATGTGGCGTAGGTTTAAGCGCAAATGCTGAAACCCATGCCACCCATAAATTCACCTTGCACATCCGGTGAATCACATATACGGCGGCAGCAGGTCAGATATTGCCATAAGTCGGATAAACTGGCGATGTTCAGAAATGTGCGGAAATAGAAATTTCTGAAGTCGCCAGTGACTTACGGCAGTATATGAACTGCCGGCGTATAAGTAAAAAACAAAAAAAGTTTAAATTGCCCATAAAAGTCTAACTCTCCTTCCAAATATAAACCTGACACATAAAAACCCCTATATCCGCCATCCCCCAATATTGCAATGAATAATAAAAATGATAATCCCTAAACCGCCATTCCCCCTTAATGCAATATACCTAATAAAGTGATAAACCCCTAATCCGCCAACCCCCACATCGCAATCTACCTAATACAGTTATTAACCTCTAAACCCCCTTCCCCCACAATGCAATCTGCCTATTTAAACTATTAACCCCTAATCCGACAACCCAAACATCGCAATCTACCTAATACAGTTTTTAATTACTAAAGCACCAAAATCCCCCACATTGCAATCTTCCTAATAAACGGCTAGATTACGAGTCTTGCGTTATGAGTAAAAAAAGCAGCGTAAGACTCATAACGCTGCTTTTTTACTACCGCTGGTATTATGAGTCTTGCAGAAATAGGGGCACCGCACACTTTTTTGGCCTTACCACAAATCAACTTACGCAATTTGCGTATAGTCTATTTTCAATGGGACTTCCATAGCACCTGTATTACAAGCATGTCATGGGAGGCCAAAAAGTGAGCGGTACACCCTATCACGTCAAGATTCGCAATGCATTCTAAAGTCAGTAGTTATGAGTTTTACACTACAACGCAGTAGCATAAAACTCATAACTAAAGTGTTAAAAAGTACACTAACACACATAAACTAACTATTAACTCCTAAACCGAGGCCCTCCCGCATTGCAAACACCATAATAAAAATATTAACCCCTAATCTGCCTCTCCAGACATCGCCACCAGTATAATAAACATATTTACCCCTAAACTGCCGCACTCCCGCCTTGCAAACACTAGTTAAATATTATTAACCCCTAATCTGCCACCCCTAACATCACTGCCACCTACCTTCATTTATTAACCCCTAAGCTGCCGCCCCCAACGTCACGCCACTATACTAAATTTATTAACCCCTAAACCTAAGTCTAACCCTAACCCCCCCTAACTTAAATATAATTAAAATAAATCTAAATAAAGCCTACAATTAATAACTAAATAATTCCTATTTAAAACGAAATACTTACCTGTAAAATAAACCCTAAGCTAGCTACAATATAACTAATAGTTACATAGTAGCTAGCTTAGGTTTTATTTTTATTTTACAGGCAAGTTTGTATTTATTTTAACTAGGTAGAATAGTTACTAAATAGTTATTAACTATTTAATAACTACCTAGCTAAAATAAATACAAATTGACCTGTAAAATAAAACCTAACCTGTCTTACATTAACACCTAACCTAACCCTACAATTAAATAAATTCCCTAAATTAAATACAATTAGCTAAATTACAACAAAAAACTAACGCTAAATTACAGAAAATAAAAAACAAATTACAAGATCTTTAAACTAATTACACCTAATCTAATAGCCCTATCAAAATAAAAAGCCCACCCAAAATAAAAAAAACCCTAGCCTAAACTAAACTACCAATAGCCTTTAAAAGGGCCTTTTGCAGGGCATTGCCCCAAATAAATCAGCTCTTTTACCTGTAAAAAAAAATACAAACAACCCCCCCAACAGTAAAACCCACCACCCACACAACCAACCCCCCAAATAAAACCCTAACTAAAAAAACCTAAGCTCCCCATTGCCCTGAAAAGGGCATTTGGATGGATATTGCCCTTAAAAGGGCATTTAGCTCTATTGCGGCCCAAAGCCCTCACTTAAAATTAAAACCCACCCAATATACCCTTAAAAAATCCTAACACTAACCCCCTGAAGATCCACTTACCAGGAAAAGTCTTCATCCAAGCGGCAAGAAGTCCTCAATGAAGCCGGGAGAAATCTTCATCCAAGCCGGCAGAAGTAGTCCTCCAGATGGGCAGAAGTCTTCAACCAGACAGCATCTTCTATCTTCATCCTTCCGACGCGGATTGGCTCCATCTTCAAGACATCCGGCATGGAGCATCCTCTTCTTACGATGGCTTCTTCTACAATGAAGGTTCCTTTAAATTACATCATCCAAGATGGCGTCCCTTAGATTCCGATTGGCTGATAGAATACTGTCAGCCAATCGGAATTAAGGTTGAAAAAATCCTATTGATGATGCAATCAGCCAATAGGATTGAACTTCAATCCTATTGGCTGATCCAATCAGCCAATAGGATTGAGCTTGCATTCTATTGGCTGTTCTATTGCATCAGCCAATAGGATTTTTTCAACCTTAATTCCGATTGGCTGATAGTATTCTATCAGCCAATCGGAATCTAAGGGACGGCATCTTGGATGACGTCATTTAAAAGAACCTTCATTGTAGAAGAAGTCGTCGTAAGAAGAGGATGCTCCACACCGGATGTCTTGAAGATGGAGCCGCTCCACGTCGGAAGGATGAAAATAGAAGATGCCGTCTGGGTGAAGACTTCTGCCCATCTGGAGGACCACTTCTGCCGGCTTGGATGAAGACTTCTCCCGACTTCGTTTAGGATTTCTTGCCGCTTGGATGAAGACTTCTCCCGGTAAGTGGATCTTCGGGGGTTAGTGTTAGGATTTTTTAAGGGTGTATTGGGTGGGTTTTATTTTTAGGTTAGGGCTTTGGGCCACAATAGAGCTAAATGCCCTTTTAAGGGCATTGCCCATCCAAATGCCCTTTTCAGGGCAATGGGGAGCTTAGGTTTTTTTAGTTAGGCTTTTATTTAGGGGGTTGGTTGTGTGGGTGGTGGGTTTTACTGTTGGGGTGGTTGTTTGTATTTTGTTTTTACAGGTAAAAGAGCTGATTTCTTTGGGGCAATGCCCCGCAAAAGGCCCTTTTAAGGGCTATTGGTAGTTTAGTTTAGGCTAGGGTTTTTTCTTTTCTTTATTTTGGGTGGGCTTTTTTATTTTGATAGGGCTATTAGATTAGGTGTAATTAGTTTAAAGATCTTGTAATTTGTTTTTTTATTTTCTGTAATTTAGCGTTAGTTTTTTGTTGTAATTTAGCTAATTGTATTTAATTTAGGGAATTTATTTAATTGTAGGGTTAGGTTAGGTGTTAATGTAAGACAGGTTAGGTTTTATTTTACAGGTCAATTTGTATTTATTTTAGCTAGGTAGTTATTAAATAGTTAATAACTATTTAGTAACTATTCTACCTAGTTAAAATAAATACAAACTTGCCTGTGAAATAAAAATAAAACCTAAGATAGCTACAATGTAACTATTAGTTATATTGTAGCTTGCTTAGGGTTTATTTTACATGTAAGTATTTAGTTTTAAACAGGAATTATTTATTTATTTATTAATTGTAGGTTTTCTTTAGATTTATTTTAATTATATTTAAGTTAGGGGGGTTAGGTTTAGGGTTAGACTTAGGTTTAGGGGTTAATAAATTTAGTATAGTGGTGGTGACGTTGGGGGCAGCAGATTAGGGGTTAATAAATGAAGGTAGGTGGCGGCGATGTTAGGGGCGGCAGATTAGCGGTTAATAATATTTAACTAGTGTTTGCGATGTAGGAGTGCGGCAGATTAGGGGTTAATAAGTATAATGTAGGTGTCGGCGATGTTGGGGGCAGGAGATTAGGGGTTAATAAATATAATGTAGGTGTCTATGATGTTGGGGCAGCAGATTAGGGGTTAATAAGTATAATGTAGGTGGCGGCGATATCGGAGTGGCAGAATAGGGGTTAATACATATAATGTAGGACTGGTGTCGGCGATGTCGGGGTGGCAGATTAGGGGTTAATAAGTGTAAGATTAGGGGTGTTTAGACTCGGGGTTCATGTTAGGGTGTTAGGTGTAAACATAAAATGTGTTTCCCCATAGGAATCAATGGGGCTGCGCTACTGAGCTTTATGCTGCTTTTTTGCAGGTGTTAAGGCTTTTTTTCAGCCCGCTCTCCCCATTGATGTCTATGGGGAAATCGTGCACGAGCACGTACAACCAGCTCCCCGCTGACTTAAGCAGCACTGGTATTGAAGTGCGGTATGGAGCACAAGTCTGCTCTACGCTCATGCTCATTCTTGCCTTTTAATGCCGGGTTTGTAAAAACCTGTAATACCAGCACTGTGGGTAAGTGAGCGGTGAAAATAATGTGCAAGTTAGTACTGCACCCCTCATAAAGCAAAACTCTTAATCTAGCCGAAAGTGATTAACCCCTAATCCGCCGTTTTTTTAAAGTTATATTTTTTTTATTTTGTGTGGTTGGGTGGTTTTACTTTTAGGGGGTAATATGTACTTTACTTAGGTAAAAAAGCTGATCACTTTAGGGCAATGCCCTTCAAAAGGCCCTAGGGCCTTTTGGTAGTTTATTCTTTGATTAGGGGTGTTTTTATTTTCGGGTGGCTTTTTTATTTTTATAGGGTATTAGATTAGGTTTAAAAAACAATGATTTTGGATAATTACCTTAATTTTTTCTGTAATTTTAGATTTTTTTATTTTTTGTAATATTTGATTTTTTTATTTTAATTTAATCTTAGTTTTTTTAATGTAAAGTTAGGTTTTTTATTTTAATTTTAAGTAAGGATTTTTTTTGGTACTTTTTAATTAATTTATTAGTAAGGTAGTATTTTTTAATTTTATTAAATTAGGGTTAATTTAGGGGGTGTTAGGTTAGGGGGCTTAGTGATTATGAGAAAATGAGGGTGTAATACACACCAGTGTGTATTACTACCCTTAGGGGGCGCCTCCTAAGGCGTATCAACTAAACAAATGCTAAAGCAATAACAAAAACCTAAATTGTTACTTGTAGAATATACAAATATGCTTATACATATATATGAAGATGTACCAACATAAAGTCCAAATGAGTTATAGTGATACAGTCCCAATCATAAAACGGATCCAAAACACGGTAGGCAGCTCTCAGTCTTAGGATGGTCTTCCTGATAGATGGGTAACTGAAAAAAGATAAAACACAGAGGCGCCAAACATGGCCTAGTATATCCAAAAAACAGATGATAAAATCCACAAGGTAGCGATTAGATACTCACAATGGAGGCGCACCCATTGGTGCTTATGAAGCAGTCTGGAGCCTCTCAGTGGTCCAGCTCACTGGTATACTTCATGGGTCAAATAGTGGTCCTTGGTCGTGGTGATTAGCAGGTTCCTGAGTGAACACAAATTATGCAAACCATAGCCCAGTAACGTTTAGACAAGTGAGTGGTAAACTGAGCAATCTTACTTACAAGATCCAAAGCACCAGCAGGTGCATATACTGCAAACTGGAACCAAACAGTCGCCCAGTAGACTGATCCCTCCAGGTGATAACAGGATAACTCTCAGGTGCCAGAGAGTTAGCAGCATACAAATGATATAAAAGGTGTCCAAAAAGCAAGTGTATTTCTGTAAAAATCTTTATTAAAAAGCGACGCGTTTCTCAGCTAAAACAAGCTGTTTCCTCAGGCTAAAACATTATTAAAACACATTCAGATTACACTTGCTTTATACAAAACTATACTAATTGATTAACCAATCAGATTGTTCAAACCTTAATGGTCATTAAGTGTTAGCACCTGTCTGCTGCAGGGTTGGTATGGCAACCTAGAGCCCTAACATAATTCAGTGTGAATACCAAAGCTTCAGCAGACCAAACTAATAACATAAATCATCATCTGTGTACATATAATTATGATAAAATCATCATTGTGGATTGGTGATGATAAACATAAACATAACACTGTTAAAAACAGGGCTCCTATTTCCTATAGAATTATATATTTTTAGAAAAAAATGCTTGTTTGAACCAACTGATAATATAATGATATGTTTCCCATACATATTCAGTCTGCATTCATCGTACTCTATACATTTATATACAGCCTACAATGTCAGCCTTACCATATTCTGATACAATGTAAAAACCATGAGCAACTTAGTCATACAATCAGGGCAGGAAAAAACAAAGCTGTCAAACTGGATATCAAACTATTAATACAGACCCAAACCTTCATTAATTAAGTGTCTGCTTCCTGATGTCAAATTGCACAATAGCTAAGTTTGTTTGCTGAGACCTTAGTAGCGGGTGTATATATTGCCCCCACTAAGTGTAAGGCTATTCTGTGTGTGATCCTCATAGATCAGTCTGTTTTGTCACTGATTTAGTGAGTGTTCGTTATTTGTCCGGGTTTAACTGCTGTGAACACTGATTCAGTGAGTATTCGTTATTTGTCCGGGTTTAACTGCTGTGAACAGTATTGACTCGACATATGGGTGTCAACTAATTGTATGGCGTGGAATCTAGCACCAATGACAACATTGATATGTGTAGATGGGTGTGGACTATTCCCGGAACATGAGAACTTGAACCAATGGTTGTGAAGGTGTTTGTGGATGGGGTGGGCTAACCTAACAGCGTCAGCACAACATGTGCTGTACGCACAACCTCAGTCTTACGTATGAAGAGGTCAGCCCACGCTCACACCGTGACTGTCAGCTCTAATGATCTTAGGAGATCCTATCTCCTTTGCAGGGGCCACTGTATCCAATGTGCGCCTGGGGTGCCTGCACTCGCGAACATAGCGCTGAGCTGCAGCTATAAGCACAGACTAAACAACTGTGATTAGTCTCTTCTAGGTGCTCGATTCATATCAAAATATAAAGTGTGTTTGTGTAAAAATGTTAATACTTGGTGATCATATATTAGTGATTAAATATCATATTGTGTGAGCCATGATGCAATAAGAATTAAAGAGAATAAATGTGAAATAAAGTGTGATGATATAATAATGTAAATAAAAGTGGTGTGCAATTATGCTGTGGCGATCTACCAACGTAGTGGTAGAGGGTGAAATATGTGGTGTAAATATGTGCTTAACTAAATAAGATGTGAGGTTAAACCTGATGCATATTATAAATAAATGTGTTAGTGGTGGCATGTGATCTGCTGTGAGTGGTGTGTGAATGGTAGTGATTACTACTTAGGGAGAATGTTATGTGCTGTGCTCAAGTGTAAGTAGATGGCCCAAGTGATAATCTCTATGTGGTGTGCAATTGACATAATATATATGGTATAGGAGATGTGATAGAAAATGATAAAACTCTCTCTAACCATAAAATAAAAATATAAATAAAAATAGAAGGACTCTCTCAAACCAGAGCAGAGCCCTGGCTATAGGGCTAGGACTGTGGGATTCAGGTACAGAGATTGTAATACCTATACCATGGCCTTATTGGTCCAAATGTATATTCATACAATATTTGTGATAACAGACGGTGTTATTTATGATAACTAGTGATAGATTGAAACACTAATCATCTCACTAGTGTGAGGATACAGTCTTCTAGTTGCGGGAGATTGGTACAGTAAGTCTGCTTTCCCAATCCGTGCATCAGCACAGTCTTAAATGTTAAATGTAAGGAATTACACAGCCCGAAAGAATAGTGCCTGGACTAACTGACCATTATTTGAGCATATATGATATGGGACCCTATATGGTACATAGTAGTGACATATCACCCTAAAGAAAAAGCTGGAAGGAATAAAAATGGAAGGAATAAAAAAAGAATAAAAAGGAGGGACTCTTCCTGTACCAATTGAGGTTAGGCAGAGGCAAATATGTTCCCTAGTAGTAAAACGGGAACAGGAGTGATCCCCAATCATTCTCAGTCACATAATCTTATTAGTTGTGCTCTAGAAGTGAATATACTGGCAGTGGGTCAGATCAAAAAGAAGCCATGTCTAAATTTTCGTTCAAGCCATAAGGCTGTAATGTGACTAATTTTTTGATCCAAAAGGATTCTCTTCTCCTAAGGGTTATTAAGGCATCCTTATTAGATCTAGATATCATCTCTATGGGTGTGATCCTCATAGGGTCTTTGTGTGTCTTGTGGAGATTCAGACAGTGTCTTGAGACACTGTGAGATTTAGATAATTTTTTTATATTGTAGGAGTGTTCACCCCATCTTTTTTTGACCCTGCGGCAAGTGCGACCTACGTATTGTACCCCACATTTGCAGCTAAGCAAATATATTACAAAAGATGTTTCACATGTCATACGATTCTGGATCACAAATGATTCTCCTGTGACAAAAGATGTGAACGATGATACTCTGTGTGATATGAAAGAGCACATACCACAACGTTTTCTAAAACTTTTGGAGACCATAGGCTTCTGTTTATTAGTGTCCCATGGAATACCTGGGGATAAATTATTGTTGGTGGATTTGTCCCTGACAATTTTACTCGGGGCTAAGGCTGTTTTTAAAGTCGGAGCCCTCCTATAAACTACCTTGGGTTTATCACCCAAAAGTTGCTTGAGGGTAGGATCATTGGTAAGGATAGACCAGTGTTTCTTGAGTATTTTGTTTACTTCAAGATGATGAGAATTATATCTGGTAATGAAGAGAGGGGGGTTAGTATCCTTAAAGACAGTTTGGTTTTTAGCTTTATTGATGAAATAACTAGACCTATCTTCTTTCCTAACCCTATCCATCTCCCTGGATATCTGGTCTGGAGGATAGCCTTTTTCAAGAAATCTCTTGCCAATAATTCTGGCTTGTGTATCATAATCATCAATAGATGAACAATTCCTCCTGATACATCTAAATTGCCCATAAGGGACATTCATTTTCCAGTGTTTATAATGGTTGCTCTCAAAGTGGAGAAAACTGTTACAGTCCACTTTCTTGAAAAAGGTTTTTGATGATACTTGTCCATTTGGAGATCTGCCAAGTACTAAATCAAGAAATTCAATTTGTTCCTTTTGGATATTGTATGTAAAAGAGATCCCAAAGTTGTTATTGTTCAAATGTGTGACAAAGTTACGGATATTATCCTCAGTGCCTTTAAAAATGAACAGGAGATCATCAATATATCGGCCATAGAACACCAGGTTCGCTCCAAACTGTGAGTTGTAGATATACAGATGTTCAAAGCTACCCATGAAAAGGTTAGCAAAACTTGGAGCGAACCGGGTGCCCATAGCCGTCCCCTTCACTTGAAGGTAATATTTGCTCTGATAAAGGAAATAATTATGTTTCAATATGAAACTAATCAGTGTGATCAGAAAATCTACTTGTTCACCAGGCATATATTGATCCTCTTCCAGATAGGATCGCACAGCTCTAATACCTAATTCATGTTGGATGTTGGAGTATAAGGCTCCAACGTCACATGTGATCCACCAGCATTGATCATCAAAAGTATAGTTTTTTAACTTCATCAGTAAGTCAGACGAGTCCCTAATATGGGAGGGTAAGGTTACAACAAATTTCTGTAAAAACTGGTCAATATATGCTGATAGGGAATCTGTTAGGCTTCCTATCCCAGCAATAATAGGTCTCCCTTGTGGTTTCAGGGGGTCCTTATGGACAGTGTTCACAGCAGTTAAACCCGGACAAATAACGAACACTCACTAAATCAGTGACAAAACAGACTGATCTATGAGGATCACACACAGAATAGCCTTACACTTAGTGGGGGCAATATATACACCCGCTACTAAGGTCTCAGCAAACAAACTTAGCTATTGTGCAATTTGACATCAGGAAGCAGACACCTAATTAATGAAGGTTTGGGTCTGTATTAATAGTTTGATATCCAGTTTGACAGCTTTGTTTTTTCCTGCCCTGATTGTATGACTAAGTTGCTTATCAACTTATCAGAATATGGTAAGGCTGACATTGTAGGCTGTATATAAATGTATAGAGTATGATGAATGCAGACTGAATATGTATGGGAAACATATAATTATATTATCAGTTGGTTCAAACAAGC
Organism: Bombina bombina; assembly: GCF_027579735.1. Lineage (NCBI taxonomy): Eukaryota > Metazoa > Chordata > Amphibia > Anura > Bombinatoridae > Bombina > Bombina bombina. The sequence continues at coordinate 572,355,895 of NC_069502.1, forward strand.
ATTTTTTTCTAAAAATATATAATTCTATAGGAAATAGGAGCCCTGTTTTTAACAGTGTTATGTTTATGTTTATCATCACCAATCCACAATGATGATTTTATCATAATTATATGTACACAGATGATGATTTATGTTATTAGTTTGGTCTGCTGAAGCTTTGGTATTCACACTGAATTATGTTAGGGCTCTAGGTTGCCATACCAACCCTGCAGCAGACAGGTGCTAACACTTAATGACCATTAAGGTTTGAACAATCTGATTGGTTAATCAATTAGTATAGTTTTGTATAAAGCAAGTGTAATCTGAATGTGTTTTAATAATGTTTTAGCCTGAGGAAACAGCTTGTTTTAGCTGAGAAACGCGTCGCTTTTTAATAAAGATTTTTACAGAAATACACTTGCTTTTTGGACACCTTTTATATAATTTGTATGCTGCTAACTCTCTGGCACCTGAGAGTTATCCTGTTATCACCTGGAGGGATCAGTCTACTGGGCGACTGTTTGGTTCCAGTTTGCAGTATATGCACCTGCTGGTGCTTTGGATCTTGTAAGTAAGATTGCTCAGTTTACCACTCACTTGTCTAAACGTTACTGGGCTATGGTTTGCATATTTTGTGTTCACTCAGGAACCTGCTAATCACCACGACCATGGACCACTATTTGACCCATGAAGTATACCAGTGAGCTGGACCACTGAGAGGCTCCAGACTGCTTCATAAGCACCAATGGGTGCGCCTCCATTGTGAGTATCTAATCGCTACCTTGTGGATTTTATCATCTGTTTTTTGGCTATACTAGGCCATGTTTGGCGCCTCTGTGTTTTATCTTTTTTCGGCTTAGTGATTAGATTATTTGTTTGTGTTGTGGGGGGTTGGCGGTTTAGGGGTTAATAGTTTATTTAGGTAGTTCGTGTTGGTGGGGGTTTGGCAATTTAGGGGTTAATAGTGTAATTAGGTAGTTGCCGTTTTGGGGGGGTTGGCGGTTTAGGGGTTAATAGTATAACTTAGTAGTTGGCATTGTGGGGGGTTGGCGTTTTAGGGTTTAATAGTGTAATAAGGTAGTTTGCGTTGTGGGCTGTTGGCGATTCAGGGTTTAATAGTGTAATTAGGTAGTTGGCATTGTGGGGGATTGGAAGTTTAGGGGTTAATACTTTAATTATCTTATTTGCATTGTGGGTTAATGGCGGATTAGGGGTTAATCCCTTTATTAGGTAGATTGAGATGTGGGTGAATGGCGGATTAGGGGTTAATAACTTTATTTTGTACTTTGCAATGTGGGGATTGGTGGATTAGGGGTTAATACATTTACACCTAGATTACGAGTTTTGCTGTACGGCTATACTGTTGAAAAATTGGCCATTGAGCGTGGAATGACCGGTAACACATATTACGAGTCGCAGCGGTATAGCTATACCGCAAGCATTTTAGCCTGTAACGCAACGTCCATTCCGCACTCAAAAGATGCAGAATTTTCCATTGCCCCGTATTACAGGTTGTGCGGTCCGGCTAAAATGCTTGTGTTACAGCCTATGCCAGCACGAGACATTCCACGATCTGAGACCAGTAGTTATGGATTTGGCAAAACAAAAATGTTTCACAAAGCTCATAACTAAAATGTTACAAAGTACACTAAGACCCATAAACCACCTATTAACCCCTAAACTGCCACCCTCCCACATAGAAAATACTTTATTAAACTTATTAACCCCTAATCTGTCGCCCACCCACATAAGTGACACAAAAATAAACCTATTAACCCCTAAACAGCCGGGCCCCCACATTGCCAACACTATATAAACCTATTAACCCCTAATCCGCCGCTCCCCCCCACATCGCCAACACTATACAAACCTATTAACCCCTAAACTGCCGGCCCCCCACATTGCAAAACACTAAATTAAACTATTAACCCTTAAACTTAACACCCCCTAACTTTAAATTAAAAGTTACAATATAACTATCTTTAAATAAATAAAAACTTACCTGTAAAATAAAAAAAAAACTATCATTAAACTATAAATTAACATAACTATTCTAATAAAATAAAACAAAAACCTACCAATTAATAAACCTAAATTACAAATGTAAATAATGCTAATACTACGAAATAAATAAAAAAAAATCTAACATTACAAAAAATAATAAACACTAAAAATACGAAAAATAAAAAACTCTATAATAGTAGTGCTGCGGAACCTGTTGGCACTCTACAAATACCTAATAATAATAATAATAATAATAAACAAAATTATAAAAAAAAAAAACAATTACACCCAATCTAATAAACCTATAAAAATAAAAAGCCCCCCAAAATAAAAACACCCCTAACCTAACAATAAACTACCAATAGCCCTTTTACATTAAAATATTACAAAGCCCCCCCTAAAAGTAAACCCCCCCCACCCAACCAACCCCCCAAAATAAAAAACCTAAATTTAAAAAAATCTTAAACTACCCATTGCCGCTAAAGGGCATTGCCCTTAAAAGGGCATTCAGCACTTTTATTGCACTTAAAAGGGCATTCAGCTCTTTTACACTGCCCAAAGCCCTAATCTAAAAAAACACCCCAAAAAATGGAAAAAACACTAACCCCAGAATATCTGCTCACGGTTCCTGAAGTCTGGACATCGATCTTCATCCAGGTGGCGAGAAGTCTTCATCCAGGTGGTGACATCTTGCTCCATCGTGGGACCATCTTCTATCTCTATCCCGGTGGAGCGGAGCTGTGGAGGCGCTGAGCAGAGCTGTCCAGGACTGGCGATGACATCCAGCACGGAGCGTCCTCTTCAAATAATCACCGGCGTACACTGAAGCTTGAATGCAAGGTACCCATTTAAAAATGGGGTACCTTGCAATCCTATTGGCTGACATTTTCAAATCAGCCAATAGGATGAGAGCTACTGAAATCATATTGGCTGATTTGAACAGTATACATACATGTGTACACACACACACATATATATATATATATATATATATATATATATATTTATATATTTATTTATTTAGATATGTATGTATCTCTATGTTAAACCCCTTTGTCTGCCTTTTTTCCCCAACACCTGAGACCTCATATCTTTGAGCCCTTATAAGTTTTTTGTGCAATATTTTTGTAAAATCATTTTATTATGTACTTTGTAATGTATTTTTGATGTGTTTTGTGACACTTTTTTGTTTTTTAATTAAACAGTTAACAAGAGCTCTGAGGATGCGATAATCATTGCTTGAACTCAATCACGTTTACTTTCAACTTGCAATACAAGCAGTAAACCCGACGTGCGCAAAAACCCTCAATAAATCCCTTTTCGCTTGTGCATAACTGTTAACGCGCCACTCCTAATCTGCCCCAATAAATAATAACAGATTATTCAAGAAAAGTGTAAACTTGTTTTTCAAGTTTTAACATTAAAATAGGAACCAAGTATTATAAATATTAGTAGAGTCACCACTAAAACTGTATAAATTATGTTTTTAAAGAACAGATAGTAGCAGCTGAGCTCATATGTGTCAATCATAGCTAAATCCATATAATAACACAGCTTATGTATGTGTAGGTGGTGAAGGCAGGGCAGGTGCAGGAAGTCCAGGGACGGACAGAAAAAGATGGCTATAAAACAGGAGCCGGTGGATAAGATAAAATGGAGCTTTATGGAATATTGATAAAATTATTTTTTTTCCTTGTAAATGTTTAATTAAAACATTTCATTGTAAATAATCTGAAGGATAATAAACGTGATTTTATGGCAATGGCAATTAATTACTTATATGTGTGTTTGTCTTTCTGTGTCTCTATGTTTTTAAAATTCAAACTGATTTGTTTTCAATAAAAAATATACCTTTCTGAAGTGACTATAGTACAAATGTAATGACCAAGTCACCCTCAATATTCTGAACAGGTATCAATAATGCATCGCAAAGTGCTGTGTAGTAGTATGATGGCACTGTCTTTTTGACATCTATCTCTATTTAAATGCTTTGGGCAGATGCTGCTTTGAAGGCCCAGTGGTGCAGCCTTGCCCAAGTTTGCCTCCAACACTATTTAAAGGGACAGTTTACTCAAAAATGTTCTCCCCTTTAATTTGTTCCCAATGTTTCACTTGACCTGCTGGAGTGTATCAAATTGTTTATAAGTATTTCCACTGCCCTTATATTGGCATTTGAAATAGTTTATGTAGCCAGTGGTATCCACACCCATCCTGTAAACACAGCCAGCAGAAGAAATTACACTCCCAGTGGGTTATAGAAGAGATAAGGTAATAAAATGTAAGTTTTCCATTGTTCTCTCCAAGTATTGGTGATTGGTTTACGGACAGATATAAGATACAGAAGCAGGTATATTTACACAAATGTTTGTACAGTAATGAGATCTGATTATACCTACAAGCTCAACCCATTTTATTAGGTTGTGGCTTCAAAACACAAAATCAGCTAATTCATATACACAAATAAGCCTGAACAAATAAAATCTCATACATTTTATACTCTGCAGCTGGTAAAAAAGTAATTGGAAACACATTAAGGGAAAACAATTTTATAGTATACTGTCCCATTAAGAAGACCACTTCTACTTAACCTCTTTGCTGTCTTAAGGGTGGTGGAGTTAAATTAATCCTGGTCATTTCCGACTGGGATGATTGAGACTCCGTATTCTTGCACAAGAGCAGGGGATGTGGATGTACGAGCAATAATTTTTGCAATGGTAACACTAGATAGTGCTCAGCAGAATGTAAAGCTGACAGTTTCCAAGCTGGGAACATTTATTATTTTTTTATTATTATTCTTTATTTATAAAGCGCCAACAGATTCCACAGCACTGCCCATGGGTACAAGGATAACAGTATAATGGAGAAACAATACAATAAGACAAAATTTTATAGACAAAAACAGGAGGAATTGAGGGTCCTATTCCCGTGGGAACTTACAATCTAGATGGGTAGGATGGGAAACAGGAGGTGGGGACTGCAAAGGTGAGAATGATATTAGTGAGGAGATAGAGGGTAGCTGTTAGTTAAGTGAAGTTAGTATGTTAATAAGTCGGGTGATAAACTTCCCTGAACAGAAAGGTCTTTAGGGAATGTTTAAAGGAGGAGAGGTAAGGGGCAAGTCTGACAGCAGGAGGAAGTGCGTTCCAGAGGGTTGGTGCCACCTGAGAGAAGTCCTGTAGTCTAGCATAAGAGGAGGTGATGGTAGAGGACGCAAGAAGCAGGTCATTGTTGGATCTTAGGGGGCGGGCAGGAGTGTAGTTGTTGATAAGTGAGGACAGGTAGGGTGGGGCAGCATTGGTGAGGGCTTTGTAGGTCAGGGTGAGAATTTTTATTTTAACTCTGTTGTGAATGGGGAGCCAGTGAAGGGACTCACAGAGAGGTGCAGCATAAACAGAGCGTCGAGTGAGGTGGATTAGTCTGGCAGATGCATTAAGGATGGATCGGAGGGGAGAGAGCCGGGAGAGAGGGAGGCCAGTTAGTAAGTTGTTACAGTAGTCAAGTCGGGAAATTACCAGGGAGTGGATTAGCTGTTTAGTAGTTTCAGCACTTAGAAACGGCCGAATTTTGGAGATATTGCGTAGATGGTTGCGGCAGGATGAAGAGAGCAATTGGATGTGGGAAATGAAGGACAGATTTGAGTCAAGCGTGACTCCAAGGCAGTGGACTTGGGGTGATGGGGAGATAATGGTGCCGCCAACAGTGAGGAAAAAATTAGAAACTGGAGTAGAGTTAGAGGGGGGAATTAGACATGTTTATACTTAGGTGGTGAGAGGCCATCTAGGAGGAAATGCCAGATAAGCAGTCACTGATGTGAGAATTGACAGAAGTAGAGAGTGCAGGGGTGGAAAGGTAGATCTGGGTATCGTCAGCATAGAGATGATAGCTGAAGCCATAGCTGTTGATAAGTTTACCCAGTGAAGATGTGTAAATAGAGAAGAGTAGAGGACCCAGGACAGAGCCTTGATGTACTCCAACAGACAGAGGCAAAAGAGAGGAGGAGTCACCAGCAGAAGAGATGGAGAAGGATCTGTTAGAGAGATAAGAGTGAATCCAGGAGAGGGCAGTGTCACAGATCCCAAGAGAGCTGAGAGTCTGTAGGAGAAGGGGATGGTCAACAGTGTCAAAAGCAGCAGAGAGGTCCAGTAAGATGAGTATAGAGTAGTAGCCTTTGTTTTTAGCAGAAAGGAGATCGTTAGTAACTTTGGTGAGGGCAGTCTCAGTTGAGTGTTGGGGATGGAAGCCAGATTGCAGGGGGTCAAGCAATGAGTTGGAGGACAGGAATTGGGTTAGGCGATTGAACACTAGTTTTTCAAGTAATTTTGAAACTAGCGGGAGCAGTGATATGGGGCGGTAGTTTGCAGGGAAGTTAGGGTAAAGGAAGGGTTTTTTGAGGATGGGGTGACCTTTGCATGCTTGAAGGAGGCAGGGAATGAGCCGGTAGAAAGGGATAGGTTGAATATGTGAGTAAGAGCTGGAGTGAGGGTGGGAGACAGAGGGGGAATTAGATGTGAAGGAATAGGTTCAAGTGGGCAGGTAGTGAGGTGAGAGGAAGACAAAAGGGAACCCACTTCACTCTCAGTGGTTGGGAGGAGGGTGCAGGGAGTGGCAGAGGGGGTGACTGGGAGTGAAGTTGGGAGATTGCTGGTTTGTGTTGGGATGTTTATTCGGATGGCAAGTGTTTTATTGAAAAAATAGTCAGCAAGGTCTTGAGCACTGAATGCAGATGAGGGTGGTGGTGCAGGTGGGTAGAGGAGAGAGTTGAAGATGGAGAAGAGTCTTTTAGAGTTTGAAGAGTGAGTGGATATAAGAGAAGAGAAGTATGTTTGCTTAGCTAAGCGAAGGGCAGAGGTATAAGAGTAAAGAATGAACTTATAGTGCAGGAAATCAGGTTCAGAGCGGGATTTCCTCCAGGCACGTTCAGCAGTGCGTGAGCATTTTTGAAGGTAGTGTGTTAGTTGGGAGTGCCAGGGCTGGAGCTGACAACGTGGGGCTTTGCAAAGTTGGGGCGGAGCGAGAGTGTCAAGTGCAGCGGAGAGAGTATTGTTATAGTGGGTTATAGCAAGGTCAGGGCAGGATATCGTGGAACTGTGGGAGAGGGGTATATGAATAAGATTGGAGAGTTGGGGAGGGTCCACAGTGTGCAGATTTCTACTGGTGCGGGGGAAGTAGGTTTAGCATCTATATTGGGATTAAAGGTGAGCAGGTGGTGGTCAGAGATGGGAAATGGTCGACAGGCAACATCAGAGAGAGAGCAGAGATAGGAAAATACCAGATCAATAGAATGTCCATCATGCTGGGTAGGGAATAGGGTGGATTGTGAGAGGCCAAAGGAGTTAGTGAGTGATAGAAGTTTAGAGGCAGCAGGGGCAGATGGGTTGTCAATAGGGATGTTGAAGTCCCGCAGAAGTCCCTCAGGTGTATTTGTAGAGAGAAAGTGAGGAAGCCAGGCAGCAAAGTTGTCAAGGAATTGGCAGGTTGGTCCAGGGGGGCAATAGATAACTGCCACTCTGAGAGAAAGGGGGGAGAACAGGCAGATGCAGTGGATTTCAAAGGAAGAAAAGGAGAGAGATGGGATTGGAGATAGGTACTGATAGGAGCAGGAGGGGGAGAGTAAGATGCCAACACCGCCACCATGTCTCTCACCTGGCCTAGGTGTATGGCTAAAGTGAAGACCACCATTAGTGAGAGCAGCAATGGAAGCAGTGTCAGAGGAAGATAGCCAGGCTTCAGTAATTGCTAAAAGGTTAAAAGCGTTGGAAACAAACAGGTCGTGAACAGTTGTAAGTTTGTTGCAGACAGAGCAAGCATTCCAGAGGGCACAAGAAAAGAGAGGGAATAGGTGCTGTGGGTTAATGGAGATGAGATTGTTGGTATTGTGTGACCTCAAATTTTTGCTGTGGGTGACGGAGTGAGAGTGTAAAAGTGTGGTGATTGCTGCAGGGCCAGGGTTAGGAGAGACATCACCAGCAGCAAGCAGTAGTAGCAGTGAGAGTGACAGAAGGTGAGAGTGAGATTTGTAGGAGCGCATATGACCAGACACAGGAGAGTTAGAGGGGGAAGTGTTTCTAAGGAAACAGAGTAGTTCACGAGAGGACAGCATAGGGGATGAGAGAAGGGAGGGTGAGATATAGATAGTGTGGGGGTTGTTGTTATAGGTACATGCAGTGATTTTTAGGAGAAGGGCAGACAGAGAGAGCAGAAAAGACATGGAGAGTATTGTGTATGTGTATAATTATTAAGTTTACCTGTTAGTTGGTCTGCAGTTTCAACCTCCAGTTTCTAACTCCAGTGAGTAACTCTGCCACTTAGAATCAGAGAGCCAAGGCTCAAATGAGCTTGTGACTTGCAATATAAAGAAATGAGTGTGATGGAATAATTCTGTGCAGCTGATTAAAAGTAGTTGGGTTAGCCAGGAATTACACACTTGCAAATTAGAGGGGGGGGGGGTGGCAAGATGCATTAGAATTATACAAAGTATATGATAAAATGATTACAGGTAGACAAGATGGAGACAGAGCAAATGGTTACCTGAGATTCAAGCAGGAATTAAAGGGACATTTAACAGCAGCCAGGTAGACAGAGGCAGAAGACCAGAGATTCAAACAGGAATTAAAGGGGCATTTGGCAGCAGCCAGGTAGACAGAGGCAGAAGACCAGAGATTCAAACAGGAATTAAAGGGACATTTTACAGCAGCCAGGTAGACAGAGGCAGAAGACATTACCAGAGATTCAAACAGGAATTAAAGAGACATTTAACAGCAGCCAGGTAGACAGAGGCAGAAGACATTACCAGAGATTCAAGTAGAAATTAAAGGGACATTTAACAGCAGCCAGGTAGACAGAGGCAGATGACATTACCTGTAGAGAGATGAGATGAAATACATGTAGTATCATAATTGGGGCCCTTTAGGTTACCTGTTGTTTTTTTTATTTATATTTATTTTTTATACATATTTTCAGAAATGCTGTTGATGTATTATGCATCCTTTGTTTTTTGGCTTTTTTTGGGAAATGCTTATGGCCAAACTTAGGATAAAATTATCATTATATTAGAAGAACTGCTTTTCAAATTGTGGGCCACTTTTATTCACTAGCAGGTTTGGTAAAATCATTTTAGAAATAGTTTTAACTAAAGCAAAAAAACAAACAAACACATTAAACCACAAATACATAGCATACGTACATGAGACTTTCACAGAGAAACAAATAATTAGATAACTGAAAGAAAAGGAATAAGGATATCATGCTGAAGTTAGTGTCTGTCCTAAAGTGGACTAGGTGGCTGAGTAGTAGCAAGAATACTTACACTTTCCAAATACTCTGGACTAACCCAGCAACCCAACTATCATAGCAGCAGTTGAAGTATATACAAATAATATACAAAGGACACAAATAAAGTTTAAGTATAGTAACTTATGGAGTAAAGAGAAGCTTGCTAAACACTGATCCTAAGACAGAATGTAGAAGTCTTGTCAGGAGTCAGGCAAAAGTCTTGTAACTCATGGGCAAAGGCAGTAAAAATAAGGCAGGCAGGGTAGTAAAGGTAAAACTGCTTTTGATGACACTATTGTGTTCAACTCTAGGGGTTGCAAAGGTGTATATACATTAAAAAAGGTTATAAACTTGGATAGAATCAATATAACATCAAATATAAAGCATAAAATAATGAAACATAGATTATAAAGCATAAGTGCAAAGTCTTATCTGAGTCCATATTGGGGCCATCTATGTGGGCAGAGGAAAATGAAAAACCCAAATGGAGTGGGTGTACTTGGATCCTGAATCTGGGCTACTCCTCTCAAGGTAAAAACAAATCCAAAGTAGAAAATCTGTGAAAAGAAGATCACAAAACAGAAGGTGCCTCCTAGTGTAATACTGTGATTGCAGAGAGATATGCAGATATCTTGTGTTGTTGTTATACTCACAAGAGCAGCAGCTCCCTATTGTGCTGAGTAGAGCATACTGGGATCTCTCAGTGTCCCAGCTCACTGGTCCCAAGCCAGGAGCAGATCAAAAAAGCTCAGGCTTCCAATACGTTCAAAATTTGTTTATTAAAATCAAAATAAAAACTAAGGGTGCAAGCACTCACCCAAAGTGTATAAAAGTGATGTAAAATACAGAATGCAACGCGTTTCTCAGCTATACTATATGTTTCTTCAGGAATCTGTTACTGAACTGGAAGCACTGGCTTTTATATTCAAACTGACCAATCCCAACCTAAAACCAAACCCACCTCTCCCCTTCAATCAGGTGTAATTCATTAAATGTCTTAAACAGAGAGTATACAAAAACATGCAATTAGTTCCTACTATTGTATCTATAAAAATGCTACAAATGTGTGCATTAACAATGATCCCCTAAGAGGGAATATACATAAAGTATCTATAAGATATTACCAATTTAAAATATTAGATCCATATACCCATCTATCATTTCATAACTATTACCATATCAGACCAACTTAAATAGTGTTACCCACCAACCGATACTTTAAAGATTCATATTGGCCCTTTGTAGTATTGTAAACAAGTGTTAATTAATTTGCTCTATTGTGCTCACAAATGTCACTCACCATATCAATCCCAACTGCTAGTTTGCCTAATACACGTCCCCTATAATATAATAATTTGAGGTTTGGAGCAAAACATAAATTAACAGCTGATCATGTCACATGCTATAAGATAAGCGTGTATGCAACTTGTTTAGTAAACCAACCCTAATGGATGTGTTCTAAACATATATAAGACCGCGATGTGTAAAGCGGTGAACTGGTCCTATCGGGGAAGCGTTTCGTTATACGTCATTGCTGACGTAACGTGTAGGAGATCCCAGGGAGTTTCTACAAATAGCAACAAATAACGGAGAAGTGTGTTACGTTAGCAATTTTTTTAGAATAGTTGATACTTGGAATAGGTGAAATTAATTATCATGTGCATATAAGTGGAGTGTGTGATATGAAATGTTCTGTATGTGTAGTGAAGTACTACTGTATGGAGCCTAAGACAAGAGACTCCTATTATGTGAATACGTTTATTACTATATTAGTCCATGCTCTATTAGGATATATATGAATTTATAATGTGTAGCATTAAATATGGCATAAAATGTTCTAAATGGGTGGTGAAGTGATACTAAATGGAGCCTAAGACAAGGGACTCCTGTTATGTGATCGAGATTGTTACTATAGCAGTCCTTGCTCTATTGGGATATATATATATATATATATATATATATATATATATATATATATACAAAGGTAGTAATAGGTCCAGCATCAGTATGCACAAAAGCAATTCAAGCCCAAATGTTAAGTACACATCCGCCTGAGGGTCCTGCAACTCCTTAAATGTGTATATCCAAAGGAAGAAAGATGGTGTTGCCACAAAGGGCCAATATGAATCTTTAAAGTATCGGTTGGTGGCTAACACTATTTAAGTTGGTCTGATCTGGTAATAGTTATGGAATGATAGTTGGGTATATGGATCTAATATTTTAAATTGGTAATATCGTATAGATACCTTATGTATATTCCCTCTTAGGGGATCATTGTTAATGTACACATTTAAAGTGAGCAGGATATATTACTAATAAGATAAATAATGTAAATCCTATAGAAGGTGCTCAACACAAATAAACAGTGAATATGAACAATAAATGCATGCAAATAAATTGAATAATGTAATATCAAATATCAACACAAGTCTTGAACTCCAAACTCCCAGGTGAAGGGGTTGGTAATAATGTATGGCAATGAATATCAAAACAGTCAAAAGGCTTTATACTTATAGCTCCGATTATAGATGAATCCAAGATCTTGTCACAGGAAATCCAAAGATAGTGGACTGGAAATAGGAAGATGACCGGCAGCTCTCTTACTTCATCAAGGATGAACACTCTACAAAAAAATAATGAAACAGAAAGAGGTGCCACATGTGCGAATCAATAGCGCAGGGTATAACACGTGCAAAAGGAATACACACAGGGTACTCACATTTGGAGAAGGCATTCAATCATGCCTATAAAAGCAGGCTGGATTTCATACAGCAGTACAGCTAGCTGAACACCTTCGAGATGGCTCCCCACAGTACAGGAACACAGGAGCACAGGTGCACTGGCCAGACAGCCAGAGGGAAAAAAAAACACACCCTAAAGGTAGCGTAAGCTAAGATATAATGTACTAAGCACTAGGAGTTAAAAACAAAATAGTGAGTTTATTTAAAAACACAGTTTAAAACCGCTCATGCTCAATGTAATAAAATCTCCAGCATCAAATTAGAGAAACATGCAATACATTTCTCGGTGATAGCCGTTTTATCAGGCATGTTAAAATCATATTACACACATCAAAATTGTTATAACTTTGTCAATCTATTATAATACAATGACCAGATTATATAAATCTATGTTAATACATTAGGTAATCCAGTAAGTTAACTAAATGTGTGCCAAACCCTTTTGGGTGTAACACGATATGCTTATGTATGAAGTGTCTGATGGAGTGATCGTACTCGGATGTGTAATTGTTATCCTATTTCGATAATTCAGTCAATATACATGTAATTTGACTGACCAAATCTGTTGCTTCACTTTGAACCAAAGCTAGCCAAGTTTGTACGACATGCCAGGGCTGGCTCTACGTGTGATTGGTTCAAAAACCCCTTTGACATGAATCTCATCAGTATGCTCCACCTCCTTGTGTGACATGATGTAGCTGGAACCAATATCTGACTTGTTTGAAGTTACAGGATCAGAGTGAGTGATTGATATAGTTTATACCCTAATTTGCGTCATGATCAAAGTAGACCAATCCCCATTAGAAGGGCAATGAAGAACCATGGTTACAGGCAATCCTGGGTATTTACAGTGTAGATGGCTTTCTTATGGTGTCTGAGAATAACCTCTATATATATATTTAACATAAAATATGCACAACAACTAAAATCTAAATAAATCAATACAAAAATGGTAAATATGTGACAGTGTCTAAACGTCAGATGTGAACTATCACTGTGCTCACTAACGAGTACGAGAACCAATAGTGTAATATTGTACTCAAAACTAGTGGTATACATTAAACTAACTATAATACTAGGAAAAAAATATAAAAATATGTCATAATATGTGTAGGTGTCAAAGAAGACCCTAAACTACAATGTGGGATATACAAGAACAATACATACTAAATAAGTGTATATCTATAATTCGATTAATTACTCGTGAAGACAATGTTGCCTGTGAGTATAATCACAATAGTAGGTTCTAATATAATATATTCAGTGCTAAATAAAATGTGATGATACAATGTGATAATACAACGATATATATAATGCCCAACAATGTGTAACATGTGTGTGATAATTACCTCCTTATATAATACTCACTATCAAAGTGTATGCTAGCAGATAATATCAATAAATTCCTTTAAGACGATGCATAAATATATATGTACACAAATAAACACATGTACACATACACAGTAGTAATACCAATATGATATTGGCAGTTAAAAAAGAAATGTACTTAATGAACTAACCTGTAAATCTGGAATTTAGAGGAGATAGATGTGTTAATTATTGATACACTCTCCAATAGTGATCTATATGGGTATGTCTCAATGATAATTAATAATATCTGGAAAACAATTTGGTGTTGGAAATTCAGGTGTACATAATGCCTAATTAGATACATATTCATTCGATAATACTACCATATATAGAGCAATCAAAATGAAAAATAAATAAGTACAAAAAGCCCAATGGACATTACTAAAATCAGACAAAGGTAGCCAAATCTATGACCTCATTAAGACCCGAAGGGTAAAGACTGAAGCCTCTTCAGGGAGTTGGGAAAAAAAAAATGGGTCCTACTATATTATACAGGCTCCATATGCACCTATTTAGGTGGATAAGCTTAAGGTATAATAAAACCACAAATAGTAGTAGAATTTTACATATGATCTCTACGTATTATAAGAAGAGTGAGGGAGGATTATGTGCTATTTGTACCATCTCGTCCGCAGACAGTACATTGAATCTACTATAAGACTATACAAAATCTGTGAGATAAAGAGACCCAGCAAAGTTGTTCAATTAGATCTTGTGGTGGATTTAATGCAGTAAAATATAAGCCACGTGGAAGCCTGTAGGGCTAAACCCCACAAGTGGAGGTGCAAATATAACAAATCGGGTTGAGGCAGACTATTACCATGGAGGCCTCCATTGCAAACTGAATAATTAGTAGAAGTTGTATGGGGGCCATGATGGTATTGTATCTATGGAGACATACTTGTGGACTTATGATATAGTTAAACACAGATAGGTAGCATAAATACTGTAATGCACAGATGTGATGAGCCATTCCCAGCTTAGTTCCTTACATAAACTAGCACATGTGGTCAGTGGATTATCAAAGTAAATACACATTGAGACATGTCCTACAAGCCTATAGTAAGTAAAATAAGTAGTATATATACAAGAGCTAAATATATAATACACAGAGAAAACCCAGCACTCACTTACAAGGTCTCAGCTAAGATTTAAAAGCAAAAATGGAAAGGTTAGTCACCGCATCTGGCCAAATGGGACAAGCTCAGGTACCACGTCAAGGTCCTTTCCAATACCTGAGACCCTAAAACAGCCACACAATGCAAGCTTTCAAATCCAAACAAACTGAAAACAAGGGAAGGGTGCACAGGAATATGTAATCACCCTAGACATATACAAAACGCGGAAGGGAACTGCACTCTCATACCGGGCCGGGTACACATCCCATGACCCTGCAACATGCTCAGCCCTGGGTGCCACTAGCACTCACAGGAAGCTGTGCTGTCCCCAGAGCCACAAGCAGTTAACCCCAGACAGGTCTGGGTGCAAGAACCATAGGGAAAATTACAAAACAAATTAATACAACACACAGAGAAAACCCAGCACTCACTCACAAGCTCTCAGCTAAGATTTAAAAGCAAAAATGGAAAGGTTAGTCACCGCATCTGGCCAAATGGGACAAGCTCAGGTACCACGTCAAGGTCCTTTCCAATACCTGAGACCCTAAAACAGCCACACAATGCAAGCTTTCAAATCCAAACAAACTGAAAACAAGGGAAGGGTGCACAGGAATATGTAATCACCCTAGACATATACAAAACGCGGAAGGGAACTGCACTCTCATACCGGGCCGGGTACACATCCCATGACCCTGCAACATGCTCAGCCCTGGGTGCCACTAGCACTCACAGGAAGCTGTGCTGTCCCCAGAGCCACAAGCAGTTAACCCCAGACAGGTCTGGGTGCAAGAACCATAGGGAAAATTACAAAACAAATTAATACAACACACAGAGAAAACCCAGCACTCACTCACAAGCTCTCAGCTAAGATTTAAAAGCAAAAATGGAAAGGTTAGTCACCGCATCTGGCCAAATGGGACAAGCTCAGGTACCACGTCAAGGTCCTTTCCAATACCTGAGACCCTAAAACAGCCACACAATGCAAGCTTTCAAATCCAAACAAACTGAAAACAAGGGAAGGGTGCACAGGAATATGTAATCACCCTAGACATATACAAAACACGGAAGGGAACTGCACTCTCATACCGGACCGGGTACACATCCCATGACCCTGCAACATGCTCAGCCCTGGGTGCCACTAGCACTCACAGGAAGCTGTGCTGTCCCCAGAGCCACAAGCAGTTAACCCCAGACAGGTCTGGGTGCAAGAACCATAGGGAAAATTACAAAACAAATTAATACAACACACAGAGAAAACCCAGCACTCACTTACAAGCTCTCAGCTAAGATTTAAAAGCAAAAATGGAAAGGTTAGTCACCGCATCTGGCCAAATGGGACAAGCTCAGGTACCACGTCAAGGTCCTTTCCAATACCTGAGACCCTAAAACAGCCACACAATGCAAGCTTTCAAATCCAAACAAACTGAAAACAAGGGAAGGGTGCACAGGAATATGTAATCACCCTATACATATACAAAACACGGAAGGGAACTGCACTCTCAAATATATATGTATCTGAGGGTATCCTGAATGCATAACAAAATATAAGAACATAGATAGGACCTCTAAATACACTTTGATCTATTAATATATATATAATAATCCTGGCTTAAAAGTACAAATTGTCCCCCCACTTAACATAAAGGACCATAATGGTCAGGAACCCACTACATTAATACATCTCTCCAAGCTTGATATAGTGAAGGAAACAAGCCTGATATGAAGAATAGATAAGTCTCAGAAATTCACATCAAGTTGTTTAGCAAAGTTAGAATAAAGTCTTGCATCACACAGTCCAAATAAAACTTCACATTTGTGAGGGTTTGGATTTCAGATCACAGGATCGTCATTCATATAAGCAGTAGTGATACAAGAATTCCCACAGGAATTCAGCAGCTCAGACACTGTTTACCCGATTCCAGTCCGGTTGTTAAGTTTACAGGAAGCGTTGGAGCATGAAGATACTTTAAATTGGTCTGAGCAGGAGAAGTACTGAACATGCACATCTGTGTGAGTTATGACCCTCTGTTGTTTGAATTGTGAACTAGCGTAATAAATAAGCACTCCCCGATCTCCTCAGAAAAACATGAGGCTGCTGAATATGTCCTTGCACAATGTTGATGCTGTCAAAAACCTTTAATAATCGGTGGGTCATCAGAGTCTCATAGCCAGTCTCAGATATTGTGACCATCCCGGGTCGCCGCCCAGACATGCCCCCGGGAGGTAGATTTTTTATGTATATTATTTCCAATTTTTCTGGACATTACCACTTAGCTTGTTGCCAGTTTTTGTTTTAGAGTGGGTTCTCTCCTGTACACCATTCTCAGTTGGGGGGGATAGTATTTTCTTTAGAACTGGATCCCTCATTAAAATGGGCCAATGTTTCTTTAAGACTCTACCCACGGCCTTCTGGTTCGAGTTATATTGGGTGACGAACAATGGTTGTCCCTCTAGATTCTTAACTAATTATTTTTTATTAGTTTTTTAGCAGTTAGCAACCTATCTCTGTCTAGTAATATTGCTCTATCACAGTTTTTCTTAATCAGATCTAGAGGGTAATCTTTTTATTGGAATCTTTTTTATAAGTATCTCTGATTGTTCATTATACTTTTCCGTTGTACTACAGTTTCTCCTCATTCTACAAAATTGGCTAAAGGGAATGTTGACTTTCCAACTAGTAAGGTTATTGCTGGAGAAGTGGAGAAAATTATTGCAGTCCACTTGCTTAAAATACATGGATGTACATACATTGTCATCTCTACCCCAAGTCAAAACTCTATAGTATGTTCTTGTAAGTTGGATGTAAAACTAATGCCCATATTGTTGGCATTTAGAGAGGCTACAAATTCACTTGCTTCCATTACTGATCCCTCAAATTCATACAAAAGGTCATCTATGTAACTGCCATAGAACACCAGACTGAGCCTCCATTTCGAATTTTAAATATACAGTTCCTCAAATATCCCCATAAATAGGTTGGCGAAACTAGGGGCAAATCTGGTGTCCATGGTTGTTCCCTTAACCTGTAGGTAGAATTCATCCAGAAACTGGAAATAATTATGCTTGAGAATGAAGTCAATCAGACTAATTATATATTCTTTCTGGATGTCTGGCATATAGATGTCTATCTCCAAAAATATTGTAGTGGTTCTAATTCCTAAATCATGAGAGATATTCGAGTATAAAGTTCCAACATCGCATGATAACCACAAAGAACTGTTACCACATTTGATATGTGATAGTTTCTTGAGCAGGTCTGTGGAGTCTTTAATGAATGAGGGTAAATTACAAACATACACATTGATGTATTCAGAGAGCTCATCAGTTATACTATTAATCCCCGCTATAATGGGCCTCCCTGGTGGAACTTTAGCATTTTTATGTAATTTCGGAAGATGATAATAGTAGGGTATATTTGGATGATCTGGTATCATCTTTTTTCTTTTTTACTCAAAATGCCCTCAGCAGCTGCCCCTTCCAGTATCTACACCAATAGTTTGGAAAAATCAACAGTGGGATAATATGAAAGTTTTATATAATAATCCGTATTACAAAGAATACGTTGGGCCTCTTCAATATAATCAGTATAGTTTTGGAGCACTATACCTCCACCTTTGTCTGCCTGGCGGATGATTAAATTCTGGTCCTCCATCAGGTTTTTCAGGGCTTTAGCCTCATTAGGCCAGATTTTCTTGTTTCCCAAGATGTGGTGGGGGATAGTTTCCCAATCCTCCAAAACCAACTGTTGGAATAAGTCTATTTAAGAGACATCATCCTTTGGAGGGTTAAAAGTAGACACTGGGGCAAGGGAGGTATGGTAGGGAGGTATGAATCACTTCACCAGTAAATTGAAACACAGAAAGAGGCGCCAATGGTGCAGATCAATGATGCAATATGAGGTGCAGGTAGAGGGTATGTACACAGGGTACTCACTTTTAGGAAAGGCATTCAATCATGCCCATAGAAGCAGGCTGGATTTCTGCAGCAATCCAGCTAGTTGATGCTAATCCAGGAGGAATCCGAGACACAGCACTCCAGCAGGTCAGGAAGGAAACCAATTTCAGGGGAGGACGCCCTAAAGGTAGCGTCAGCTCAAAGATAAGTACTTAACACTGAGAGTTTTTAAAAACTATGAAAGTGATTTATTAAAACACAGTTTAAAAACAGCTCATGCTTGTGCAAGTCTAATCTTAAGCATGTGTAGAGAAACAATGAAACGCATTGGGACAATCATTTACGTATTTTTCCCCCCACTTTGTCTAAATTGGTATAGATACTGTATGCCATCTTGTTATACCATTTGCTACCTTTTTTTTGTGTGTTGTTCCGCATTTGAGCGCCTCCTAGAGGATTATATTTATCATATTTTTATGTTATTTATAATTCTTCGGTTTGTTTTTTAATGAATCACTTCTCCAAACAGTTAATTAGTCAATTGTTCTGGTTGACAGTATAATATAGTAGACAAATGTCTATCTTGCTGATTGTTCAAGAGAATCGGTTCACCCTCAATATTCTTATTTCTAAGGGATTTTAAAGCGAAGTATCTTTGTAAGGAGAGCTTTCTGGTATATTTATTCAAATCAACAAATAAATTGAATAGGTTGTGTGTATTGGGAGGACCATAAAACAAGCCTCTACCTAAGACTCTTATTTTGTCATCTGTAAGGCAATGTGAGGTCAAATTAAAGATACAATTTCTTAATTTTTGGAAAAGGTATTTTTTTCTGATTGTTGGACTGATGTATATTTCCATAAGGGAGCGAGATTGGGGTCCCTAAAAAAAATCTCATTAGATGTAGAAGGGGCATTTTCAGTCATATGGGAATTAGATCTCTCTTTAAAAGTGTCCGACTGCGCCCCATTGGAGGGGGAATCGAGAGCTTGGAACCTATTATAAACAGAAATCATGTTTGGGTTATTCTGATGTTTATATGAGTGGGAGGAGCCCCTATTATCTCTATCTGGGGGTTTCTGTCTATTTCAATGATCTCTATCCTGCCTAACTTCATTGGAGTAATTCCTCTCATATAAGTGGTTCCCACTATACGCAGTATTCTGATTCTGATTGGTGTGGTTATTGGTATGATAAGTGTTCTTGTTTTTGTTAAAATTCTTATTTTTGTTTTTATTTTTGTTATGATTAACCACAGTCTAGTCATTAACTTTCTTATTTTTAGTGTGATTGAAGGAATAGATTTCCCCCTTACTATAATCTTCTTTGTCCCTTTTCATCTTACTGTTTTTGGTAGCTATAATCCCAATCTGATATTCATCTACTGCTTTAATGGTCCGAGTGTTTAATTTTTGATATTCAGGATGTTCCTTTAAAAGTTCCAGTTCCTTTTGAACTAGATCAATTTCAGACCCAATATCCACAATACGTTAATCTCTATGTGCAATGAAGAGATCAATAAGTTGAATAGAACAATCATCAAGGACCACATACCATTTAACTAATAAATCTGCATCATTCTTAAATGAACAATTCTTGAATAATCTTAATCCTCTATTCTATTTTTTAACAAGTCTTCTAATTTAGAGAACAGACTTTCTACATTAGCATTGGATGTAGGATCTATACTAATCCCTACAGGCTTCACACCCTGATGGCTTGGCCTTCGTAATGCGAGGATAACATGGTATGTACAACACCTGTTTGCTGAAATGATGTTAAAGACTGTTCTCCTATATAAACACCACAGTGTGTATAAACCTAAAGTGAGCAGGATATATTACTAATAAGATAAATAATGTAAATCCTATAGGAGGCACTCAACACAAATAAACATTGAATATGAACAATAAATGCATGTGAATAAATTGAATATCAAATATCAACAAAAGTCCTGAACTCCAAACTCCCAGGTGGAGGGGTTGGTAATAATGGATGGAAATGAATACCAAAACAGTCAAAAGGCTTTATACTTATAGCTCCAATTATAGATGAATCCAAGATCTTGTCACAGGAAATCCAAAGATAGTGGACTGGAAATAGGAAGATGACCGGCGGCTCTCTTACTTCATCAAGGATGAACACTCTACAAAAAAATAGCGCAGGGTATACCAAGTGCAAAAGGAATACACACAGGGTACTCACATTTGGAGAAGGCATTCAATCATGCCTATAAAAGCAGGCTGGATTTCATACAGCAGTACAGCTAGCTGAACACCTTTGAGATGGCTCCCCACAGTACAGGAACACAGGAGCACAGGTGCACTGGCCAGGCATTCAGAGGGAAAAAAAACACACCCTAGAGGTAGCGTAAGCTAAGATATAATGTACTAAGCACTAGGAGTTAAAAACAAAATAGTGAATTTATTTAAAAACACAGTTTAAAACCGCTCATGCTCAATCTAATAAAATCTCCAGCATCAAATTAGAGAAACATGCAACGCGTTTTTCGGTGATAACCGTTTTATCAGGCATGTTAAAATCATATAAGTATCACCCTTATATAGGGCTACGCTACCAGCAGTTGTATAGATCCCTCCCCTTCCCAAACAATATATTAACCAATAGAAACCCTTCATTTCCACACACCCAAATTGTTATAACTTTGTCAAAGAATCTATTATAATACAATGACCAGATTATATAAATCTATGTTAATACATCTGGAAGGTGTTCAGCTAGTTGGACTGCATGTATGAAATCCAGTCTGCTTTTATAGGCATGACTGCATGCCTTCTCCAAATGTGAGTACCCTGTGTGTATTCCTTTTGCACGTGTTATACCCTCGCACATGTGGCTCCTCTTTCTGTTCCATTATTTTTTTGTAATGTACACATTTATAGATTTTTTATGGATACAATAGTAGGAACAAATGGCATGTTTTTGTATACGCTCTGTTTAAGACATGTAATGAAGTTTAAATTTTAGTAATGAATTGCACCTGATTGAAGAGGAAGGGGGTGTGTCTGTTTTTAGGTAGGAATTGGTAAGTTTGAATTTAAAAGCGAGTACTTTTAGTTCAGTAACAGATGCCTGATGAAACAGCTAGTATAGCTGAGAAACGCATTGCAATCTGTATTTTACATCCCTTTTATACACTTTGGGTGCGTGCTTGCACCCTTAGTTTTTATTTCAATTTTAATAATGAATGTAAGCCTGAGCTTTTTTGATCCAATCCGGAGCTGAAACCGGGAGTTTGCGCACTCCTGTTCCCTGGCTTGGGACCAGTGAGCTGGGACACTGAGATATCCCAGTACACTCTACTCAGCACAAAAGGGTGCTGCAGCTCTTGTGAGTATAACAACAACACAAGATACCTGCATATCTCTCTGCAATCACAGTGCTACACTAGGAGGTGCCCTCTGTTTTATTTATCTTCTTTCACAGATTTTCTACTTAGAGTAGTAAAGGTCAAGCAGAGGTCGGGTAACTCACTGGCCACTATAGTACAAAACAAGCAGGCAGGAGAGTAACCAATAACGAAGCCTAAGCCTCAGGATAGAGAGAGTGCGCTAACAAGCTAAAAGTATACACACCATATAAAGATATGTTCAAAGTTAATAAACAAAATATAACAGATTACACAAAAACATAAATGGAAATTAAATGTAGGGACGTCTCCCTAAGATAAAAAATCTTAAAAAACATATAATGCGAGCAAATATTTGCAAATAGCAACTGACAATTAATGAGATGTAAAATGTATGGCAAAAACACTCATATTATAAAATATATGGCATAACACTGATAGTAGTCATAAAAACAAGGAATATTAATAAAGACAAGCACCAAGTTCATATGTATAGTCACAGTGCAGATGGCCGTATGCAAATGAGCATCAGTATTGTAGCATTACGGCTTAGATTCGTAACAAACTTGTACCACAAATAGATACAATGTTCTGTACCGTGAGTCAAGAGAGTGTTCAGAGGGTGTTACCGAGGAAAGGAAATCCTTCGGTCAAAGCTTGGACCGCGGCTATAGTGACTGCCGTTCCTGGAGAAAGAAGTGTGCAGACCTCTGCACATTTGAGTCGGCGTCTGACATCACAAACTTCTCAACCGCTCTTCTCAGGTTATGGATTGCCGCTCCAGCAGCGTGGAAGAGAAAACAGCTGATTGCTGTATGCTGATGGAAACTTGCTGCGAGAGCAGACTTGACTGCTGTGGATATATTCGTTGATCCGTTAGACTGGTAGGGCACAAGTTCTAGCTTACCTTGGGATATGCAAAGAAGCTGGTAACCCGGG
Source organism: Bombina bombina (assembly GCF_027579735.1). Lineage (NCBI taxonomy): Eukaryota > Metazoa > Chordata > Amphibia > Anura > Bombinatoridae > Bombina > Bombina bombina. The sequence continues at coordinate 572,378,584 of NC_069502.1, forward strand.
TTAAAGTTGCAGTACAGACTGTACTGAGGTATCCCTTAGTGTTTCAAAGTCACAGTGTCACAGATGCAAGCGACGCGTTTCGCCCTCCCTTGGGCTTTATCAAGATGCATGTGACAGGTAGCTGAGAGCCTTTTAAAGTGATCCATTCGTTTGTAATTGGTTAATGCATTCAGTTGTAAAGGTAACACCCTCCAGGTAGTTAAGGTGGTATCTTTGTTACTTTTACCTTTGAAATCTCTTTCCTTTAGTTGCTAAGGTAACACCCTCTAGGCAATTAAGGTGGTATATACTTGAATGAGTCATTATAGATTCTTTGTGCTTGTTTAATACCAAATTATATAAAAAAAACGTAAAATAAAAGAGCTGGGGGCGTGGCCAAGCAGCAGCTATAGGAAGACGCATTATTTACAGCTCGTCAGAAAATCTTAATAACTTATCGAATTTTGCCTTTTGAGGACTTAACTTACAGTAAAGACTCTTCTTAAAAGTTGCATGAGCTTAGGGCGAGCTGAAGGAACCAATTTAAAGCCACTTTAGCAGTCTGTATGTTTGAATTTGGCCGGTTGCGGCCTATTTTCATGAACTTGGCGATTCCTCCCCCCCTGGCCACCTGGGTCAAGGGGCCATACACAGAGTGAAAAGAGAAGCTCCTACTATATAATTTAACAGCATCCTGTTACGGACCGCTCTCTAATCTGGCCCACTAGCTATGGATCGTGTCCCTAACTTAACATGGGGGACCTTGGAGAAGATGCTAAAGGAGCACTATGGCAGATTGGAGAGGCGCATAGACTTCATTATCCAGAGCCGCAGCTTTCCAGAGGAAACACAGGACATAAGCTGTGGCTCTGAAGAGGCAACCTCACCTCTTATAGTGGATGCCTTACCTAGCATCGAAGGTACAGCTGAGCGGCGGATCGATCAGATCAAGACACGCAGCGGGCGACCCCACGCAAGGGAGATCCCTCCACCACGCAGGGTGACTGAGACTTTAGCTGTAAAAAGGCCTGCTAAACAATCTGTCTGTCACGGGAGCATAAAGGGTTTGGATCAAGGGAACAGTCGGTCACCTATGGGAAGGAGAAGATTTGGGGGATCACTTACCCCTGTGCTCCAATGGTTACTGGGCCTGTTGCACCGGGTAAGCTTCACTGACCTGTTTTGTCCGCAGCACCGGAAAGGAGCTCCACTCACAAAAAACGATCCGAGCACCACGTATACGGCAGACATGGAGACAACGGGAGTGGGTTAGATCTGGGAGTCTCGTGCAGTCCTGAGGGTGCCTGGGGAAGTCAGGTGAGGATCGATAGGCCCATATCTTATTGCCTGCTGTCAGGTTCCTGAGGATTGGAGCAACATCTTGGCCGGCTATGCCTATTTGGCGTTGGGCTCTATATGGGTTCTGGTCTTACCACCTTTGTTATAATGCCAACAACGGCACGGAGGACCAGGTTGGTGTGGGGTAACTCTCTGCACTTTTTCCAAGATGTGTTTATGCTACACCCCAGATGCTTTGTGTACTTAAATGACGGTCCTGGGGCCTGAGAACTTACCCGTTGGGGCCTCTGGACACATTTTATTTATGGGACTCTAACCTAGCCATCGAAGTTGTTTTAAAGCATATAAACGGTTTGATTTTTTATTACTTAAATTTTATAGTTCCTCACAGGAGAGTACAGCTAGTACCGTGGATAAGTCAATACATACAACGTAAGCTACTGTTCACTCAATATGGTGTTAGTTTATACCCCACGATGGCACTTCTTACCACTAATACTCAGTTATGTGCATGCAGTTATGCAATGTTAGTGCATTATAAATGTTCCTTTTATCTACTGGCTAATTTAAAACTTTACAAGAATGTTACTTGTGATAAAGATATACTGCACCTACTAGTCTTTATGTCATATACAAATATACTTCTCTAGAGGGTCCAAAAGGGGGCTGATTGGTCGGATAGTCTCTTATAGTTGTTGTATTATATAAATTAAGTTTTTACTAAGTGTGATGAATGTAAATGTTAACCAACGGTCCAAGAACGTCCTGTCGCTATTTGTGGGGCCCAAAATCTGTTACACACTGGTGCCTAAGCCTACTATTTTGATCAACTTATTGGTACTTCTATACTAAGCTCAGAGCTCCCTCCAGAACCTTTTTGCTTCGTGGTACTCTGTGTTGCAAATACCAATGGATAATTAATATTTTCTGTCAAATAGGGTTTGTTTTGTGATATTAGCAGGAACAGTTAGTCAATGCCTTAAAAGACTAATACAACGCATAAAGTAGAGAACTATGGTGACCTATGATAACTACATGCTTGCAGGTATTATCGACATATCTATATAATGGCCTATAATGGCTTAATCTTTCCCTGACAATATCATCATGTCCCTATAATGTTTGAGATGGTCCTGTTTATGTACTATAACAATGTTTTTGTTGTTTTCTTTCCTGTACATATAATATTAGTGACCCTATCATTAACTTTATTTCACCTGTTCATTGCCCTCCTTAGCATCTCGAGTCTTTGGGACCCATTCGAGGTCCTGGTAAACATGGGAGGTGCGGCTAGGAAAAACAGGTCCATAAGTGGCCTGTTTCGCTTCTAACCCCTAGCTAATGAGTGTGACAATTGAGGTCCAAGAGTGGCCTCTCCTGTTTCTGGGGGAAAAATAGGGGGTAGTTAAGGCCTAGATTTGGAGTTTGGCGGTAGATGGGCTGTTAACGCTACGTGGGCTTTTTTCTGGCCGCACCATAAAAATAACTCTGGTATCGAGAGTCAAAAAAAATGCTGCGTTAGGCTCCAAAAAAGGAGCGTAGAGCATTTCTACCGCAAATGCAACTCTCGATACCAGAGTTGCTTACGGACGCGGCCAGCCTCAAAAATGTGCTCGTGCACGATTCTCCCATAGGAAACAATGGGGCTGTTTGAGCTGAAAAAAAACCTAACACCTGCAAAAAAGCAGCGTTCAGCTCCTAACGCAGCCCCATTGTTTCCTATGGGGAAACACTTCCTACGTCTGCACCTAACACTCTAACATGTACCCCGAGTCTAAACACCCCTAGCCTTACACTTATTAACCCCTAATCTGCCGCCCCCGCTATTGCTGACCCCTGCATATTATTATTTACCCCTAATCTGCTGCTCCGTAAACCGCCGCAACTTACATTATCCCTATGTACCCCTAATCTGCTGCCCCTAACACCGCCGACCCCTATATTATATTTATTAACCCCTAATCTGCCCCCCTCAACGTCGCCGACACCTGCCTACACTTATTAACCCCTAATCTGCTGAGCGGACCTGAGCGCTACTATAATAAAGTTATTAACCCCTAATCCGCCTCACTAACCCTATCATAAATAGTATTAACCCCTAATCTGCCCTCCCTAACATCGCCGACACCTAACTTCAATTATTAACCCCTAATCTGCCGACCGGAGCTCACCGCTATTCTAATAAATGTATTAACCCCTAAAGCTAAGTCTAACCCTAACACTAACACCCCCCTAAGTTAAATATAATTTAAATCTAACGAAATTAATTAACTCTTATTAAATAAATTATTCCTATTTAAAGCTAAATACTTACCTGTAAAATAAACCCTAATATAGCTACAATATAAATTATAATTACATTGTAGCTATTTTAGGATTAATATTTATTTTACAGGCAACTTTGTAATTATTTTAACCAGGTACAATAGCTGTTAAATAGTTAAGAACTATTTAATAGTTACCTAGTTAAAATAATAACAAAATTACCTGTAAAATAAGTCCTAACCTAAGTTATAATTAAACCTAACACTACCCTATCAATAAATTAATTAAATAAAATACCTACAATTACCTACAATAAAACCTAACACTACACTATCAATAAATAAATTAAATACAATTTCTACAAATAACTACAATTACATAAACTAACTAAAGTACAAAAAATAAAAAAGAACTAAGTTACAAAAAATAAAAAAATATTTACAAACATAAGAAAAATATTACAACAATTTTAAACTAATTACACCTACTCTAAGCCCCCTAATAAAATAACAAAGACCCCCAAAATAAAAAAAATGCCCTACCCTATTCTAAATTAATAAATTTAAAAGCTCTTTTACCTTACCAGCCCTGAACAGGGCCCTTTGCGGGGCATGCCCCAAGAAAATCAGCTCTTTTGCCTGTAAAAAAAAACATACAATACCCCCCCCCAACATTACAACCCACCACCCACATACCCCTAATCTAACCCAAACCCCCCTTAAATAAACCTAACACTAAGCCCCTGAAGATCTTCCTACCTTGTCTTCACCTCACCGGGTATCACCGATCGGTCCTGGCTCCGATATCTTCATCCAACCCAAGCGGGGGCTAGACATCCACTGAAGAAGTCCAGAAGAGGGTCCAAAGTCTTCCTCCTATCCGGCAAGAAGAGGACATCCGGACCGGCAAACATCTTCATCCAAGCGGCATCTTCGATCTTCTTCCATCCGGTGCGGAGTGGGTCCATGTTGAAGCAGCCGACGCGGATCCATCCTCTTCTTCCGGCGTCTCCCGACGAATGACGGTTCCTTTAAGGGACGTCATCCAAGATGGCGTCCCTCGAATTCCGATTGGCTGATAGGATTCTATCAGCCAATCGGAATTAAGGTAGGAATATTCTGATTGGCTGATGGAATCAGCCAATCAGAATCAAGTTCAATCCGATTGGCTGATCCAATCAGCCAATCATATTGAGCTCGCATTCTATTGGCTGTTCCGATCAGCCAATAGAATGCAAGCTCAATCTGATTGGCTGATTGGATCAGCCAATCAGATTGAACTTGATTCTGATTGGCTGATTCCATCAGCCAATCAGAATATTCTTACCTTAATTCCGATTGGCTGATAGAATCCTATCAGCCAATCGGAATTCGAGGGACGCCATCTTGGATGACGTCCCTTAAAGGAACCGTCATTCTTCAGTTGGACGTCGCCGGATGAAGATGAGTCCGCGGTGGAGGTCTTCAGGATGGAGCCGGTCGTCATAGGATGAAGATAGAAGATGCCGCTTGGATCAAGATGGTTGCCGGTCCGGATCGCCTCTTCTTCCCGGATAGGATGAAGACTTTGGAGCCTCTTCTGGACCTCTTCAGCCACCGGATGATGGATTGCCAGCCCCCGCTTGGGTTGGATGAAGATTTTGGAGCCAGGACGGATCGGTGATACCTGGTGAGGTGAAGACAAGGTAGGATGATCTTCAGGGGCTTAGTGTTAGGTTTATTTAAGGGGGGTTTGGGTTAGATTAGGGGTATGTGGGTGGTGGGTTGTAATGTTGGGGGGGGGTATTGTATGTTTTTTTTTACAGGAAAAAGAGCTGAACATTTTGGGGCATGCCCTGCAAAGGGCCCTGTTCAGGGCTGGTAAGGTAAAAGAGCTTTTAAATTTATTAATTTAGAATAGGGTAGGGCATTTTTTTATTTTGGGGGTCTTTGTTATTTTATTAGGGGGCTTAGAGTAGGTGTAATTAGTTTAAAATTGTTGTAATATTTTTCTTATGTTTGTAAATATTTTTTTATTTTTTGTAACTTAGTTCTTTTTTATTTTTTGTACTTTAGTTAGTTTATGTAATTGTAGTTATTTGTAGAAATTGTATTTAATTTATTTATTGATAGTGTAGTGTTAGGTTTTATTGTAGGTAATTGTAGGTATTTTATTTAATTAATTTATTGATAGGGTAGTGTTAGGTTTAATTATAACTTAGGTTAGGATTTATTTTACAGGTAATTTTGTTATTATTTTAACTAGGTAACTATTAAATAGTTCTTAACTATTTAATAGCTATTGTACCTGGTTAAAATAATTACAAAGTTGCCTGTAAAATAAATATTAATCCTAAAATAGCTATAATATAATTATAATTTATATTGTAGCTATATTAGGATTTATTTTACAGGTAAGTATTTAGCTTTAAATAGGAATAATTTATTTAATAAGAGTTAATTAATTTCGTTAGATGTAAATTATATTTAAGTTAGGGGGGTGTTAGTGTTAGGGCTAGACTTAGCTTTAGGGGTTAATCCATTTATTATAGTAGCGGTGAGCTCCGGTCGTCAGATTAGGGGTTAATGTTTGAAGTTAGGTGTCGGCGATGTTAGGGAGGGCAGATTAGGGGTTAATACTATTTATGATAGGGTTAGTGAGGCGGATTAGGGGTTAATAACTTTATTATAGTAGCGCTCAGGTCCGGTCGGCAGATTAGGGGTTAATAAGTGTAGGCAGGTGGAGGCGACGTTGAGGGGGGCAGATTCGGGGTTAATAAATATAATATAGGGGTCGGCGGTGTTAGGGGCAGCAGATTAGGGGTACATAAAGATAACGTAGGTGGCGGCGCTTTGCGGTCGGCAGATTAGGGGTTAATTATTGTAAGTAGCTGGCGGCGACGTTGAGGGGGGCAGGTTAGGGGTTAATAAATATAATACAGGGGTCGGCGGTGTTAGGGGCAGCAGATTAGGGGTACATAAGTATAACGTAGGTGGCGGTCGGCAGATTAGGGGTTAAAAAAATGTAATCGAGTTGCGGCGATGTGGGGGGACCTCAGTTTAGGGGTACATAGGTAGTTTATGGGTGTTAGTGTACTTTAGGGTACAGTAGTTAAGAGCTTTATGAACCGGCGTTAGCCCAGAAAGCTCTTAACTCCTGCTTTTTTCCTGCGGCTGGAGTTTTGTCGTTAGAGCTCTAACGCTCACTTCAGAAACGACTCTAAATACCGGCGTTAGGAAGATCCCATTGAAAAGATAGGATACGCAATTGACGTAAGGGGATCTGCGGTATGGAAAAGTCGCGGCTGAAAAGTGAGCGTTAGACCCTATTTTGAGTGACTCCAAATACCGGCGGTAGCCTAAAACCAGCGTTAGGAGCCTCTAACGCTGGTTTTCACGGCTAACGCCGAACTCTAAATCTAGGCCTAAGTGATTTGCTCCTGAAATGCATTTTACATGTCTCTTTCTGTGCAATCATCAAATTAATATGTTTGGTACAAACGAATTTTGAGTATCCCATGTATTGTGTTGATAGCTTTTGTCTGTACGATGAATGAGCAAATTCGTTGTCTTGTAAATGTTTACCCTCAATAAAAAAAAAAATATAAAAAAAAAAAAAAAAAAGAGCTGTCTATGCATTACATAATCACTAGCAGCTGTGTTATAACAAAAAGCCATACTGATTTTAATGAATTGCTCATTCTAAATATAATTATAAGCTAAAAATTTTTTAGGAACTTAAGGAGTATTTACCTTGAGCGAACATATATATTATGAAGATATATTTGCAACATGTTATAAAAATAAATTAATGCATGATATCTTATAAATAAGTGAATGAATATATAGATGAAAGTGCATTGACAATACACAGATTGTGAACCTATCAAAAATAATTAAAAGTATGTAAAGTGCCTGTGCATGTGAATATAAAGTGCTACTGGACAAATCTATTCAAATAAAAATGGGGAAAGGTCCAGTTCTGAATTGAGGCCCTTTGGAAATAAAGTGTCATATTTGTAAATCAATTCAGCCTCTTGTATTAAAAGTGTTTTTTCTTTATTACCTCCTCTCCAATGTCCTTTAACTTTTTTGATCCCCCAGAAATTAAGTGCTTTAGTATCCCTGTGATGTTTTTCTTTAAAATGTTTATAGAGTGAAGTGTCATCCCTACCCTTTTCTATACATAACAGGTGTTCCCTAATTCTGTCCTTTAGGGATCTAGTTGTTTCACCAAAATAAAAAAGATTACATGTACATTTTAATGCATAAATAATATTTTTATGATTGCACCTAATTAAATCTTTAATTTGAAAATTAGTTTCGAACTGTTTATTTTTAAAGTCTTCAGTTTAGAGCTGTGTTTGCAGGCCTTACACGTATAACAGGGGAAAAAACCTACTGGTATTTTACCCTCTAAGTCTTTCTGAATTGAATTTTTGTTCCTTTTCAGTTCACTGGGAGCTAGCTGCATTTTAAAATTGTTTGCTCTTCTAAAAATAAAAGTTGGTTTGTCTGCCAGATGTTTCCCAATTATATTGTCTTCTTTTAAGAGGGGTCAGTGTTTCTTTATTATCTTTTTGATTATATTATGATCTACACTGTAATTCGTGATAAGGGGAACATTAATTAGGCCGTTCTCTTCTCTCTTTTTAGTTTTATACTCTAAAAGTTAATTTCTATTAGTTAAACGTGCTTTGGAAATAGCATTTTCAATTTTAACTTTCTCATATCCCCTATCCTCAAATTTTTTTGCTATTAGAGTGACCTGATTCTCAAAGTCTTCTATTCTTGAGCAATTCCTTTTAATGCGTAGCGTTTGTCCATAAGGGATGTTATCCTTCCAGATTTTCAGATGGCAACTCTCTGCATGGATCAGATTATTACAATCGACTGGTTTAAAATGGGTCTTAGTCTCTAATTTATCTTTAATTGCCATAATTTCCAGGTCGAGGAAATTGACCTTAGTTTGACTATAATGACTTATGAATTTGAGGCCATAGTTATTGGAATTCATCCTCTCAAAGAGTTTAATTAATTCGTTCTCAGGACCTTTCCATATTAGAAACAAATCATCTATATAGCGCTTGTAGAGCACGAGGTTCGCACCGAGAGGGTCATTATTGAAGAATTCTTCTTCCCAGAACCCCATAAATAAATTGGCATAACTCGGTGCGAACCTCGTGCCCATGGCTGTGCCCTCTATCTGTCTGTAAAATTTACTGTCAAAAGAGAAAAAGTTATGTTCTAATATATATTGAATACTTTTTAATATGAAGTCACTCTGTTTGACCTCCATATTGGTATCACCATATAAAAATTTCTTAACTGCTGCTACTCCCTGTTGGTGGTCGATCACAGTGTACAGTGATGATACATCGCATGTTGCGATTATCATTCCATCCTCCCATTTTATAGAATTTAAGATATTTAATAATTGGGTTGAGTCTTTCAGGTGTGAATTTAACTTAGTCACATGAGGTTGCAGAAATCGGTCTATATATTGGGATAGATTGGCAGAGATCGAGTTGATCCCAGAGATAATGGGCCTCCCTGGTGGTATTATAAGACATTTATGCACTTTGGGGAGGAAATAAAAGATGGGGATTTTGGAATGTTTAGGTGTCAGATAATTGAATTCACGTTCATTAAGAAGTCCTTCAGATTTCCCTTCAGTAAGAATTTTATTTAGTATTTTATTATATTTATCTGTTGGATTCATTGGTAACACTTCAAATGTTTTCTTATCATTTAATAACCTAAATGCCTCAGCCATATATTTGTTAGTATCCATTATTACAACCCCCCCACCCTTATCCGCCGGCTTTATGGTCACCTCTAAGTCTTTCTGCATTTTTGTTAGTATCTCTCTTTCTTTCTTATTAATATTTTGTTTCCTAATATGAGGTAGCTCACATTTTTTAATATCGTTTAAGACTATTTTCTCAAAGGTATCAAGATATTTACCCTTTGAAGAAGCTGGATAAAAGCGCGATTTAGGTTTTCAATCCGTATGTTGGTATTTTTCCAACACCTTATTGGAAACGGTACTCTGTTTTTCTAATGGGTTTTTCATGAAAAAGCGTTTCAGGGTTAGATTTCTAACAAATTTCTTGATATGTACAGGGAGTGCAGAATTATTAGGCAAGTTGTATTTTTGAGGATTAATTTGATTATTGAACAACAACCATGTTCTCAATGAACCCAAAAAACTCATTAATATCAAAGCTGAATAGTTTTGGAAGTAGTTTTTAGTTTGTTTTTAGTTTTAGCTATTTTAGGGGATATCTGTGTGTGCAGGTGACTATTACTGTGCATAATTATTAGGCAACTTAACAAAAAACAAATATATACCCATTTCAATTATTTATTTTTTACCAGTGAAACCAATATAACATCTCAACATTCACAAATATACATTTCTGACATTCAAAAACAAATCAGTGACCAATATAGCCACCTTTCTTTGCAAGGACACTCAAAAGCCTGCCATCCATGGATTCTGTCAGTGTTTTGATCTGTTCACCATCAACATTGCGTGCAGCAGCAACCACAGCCTCACAGACACTGTTCAGAGAGGTGTACTGTTTTCCCTCCTTGTAAATCTCACATTTGATGATGGACCACAGGTTCTCAATGGGGTTCAGATCAGGTGAACAAGGAGGCCAAGTCATTAGATTTTCTTCTTTTATACCCTTTCTTGCCAGCCACGCTGTGGAGTACTTGGACGCGTGTGATGGAGCATTGTCCTGCATGAAAATCATGTTTTTCTTGAAGGATGCAGACTTCTTCCTGTACCACTGCTTGAAGAAGGTGTCTTCCAGAAACTGGCAGTAGGACTGGGAGTTGAGCTTGACTCCATCCTCAACCCGAAAAGGCCCCACAAGCTCATCTTTGATGATACCAGCCCAAACCAGTACTCCACCTCCATCTTGCTGGCGTCTGAGTCGGACTGGAGCTCTCTGCCCTTTACCAATCCAGCCACGGGCCCATCCATCTGGCCCATCAAGACTCACTCTCATTTCATCAGTCCATAAAACCTTAGAAAAATCAGTCTTGAGATATTTCTTGGCCCAGTCTTGACATTTCAGCTTGTGTGTCTTGTTCAGTGGTGGTCGTCTTTCAGCCTTTCTTACCTTGGCCATGTCTCTGAGTATTGCACACCTTGTGCTTTTGGGCACTCCAGTGATGTTGCAGTGATGTTGTCTGAAATATGGCCAAACTGGTGGCAAGTGGCATCTTGGCAGCTGCACGCTTGACTTTTCTCAGTTCATGGGCAGTTATTTTGCGCCTTGGTTTTTCCACACGCTTCTTGCGACCCTGTTGACTATTTTGAATGAAACGATTGATTGTTCGATGATCACGCTTCAGAAGCTTTGCAATTTTAAGAGTGCTGCATCCCTCTGCAAGATATCTCACTATTTTTGACTTTTCTGAGCCTGTCAAGTCCTTCTTTTGACCCATTTTGTCAAAGGAAAGGAAGTTGCCTAATAATTATGCACACCTGATATAGCGTGTTGATGTCATTAGACCACACCCCTTCTCATTACAGAGATGCACATCACCTAATATGCTTAATTGGTAGTAGGCTTTCGAGCCTATACAGCTTGGAGTAAGACAACATGCATAAAGAGGATGATGTGGTCAAAATACTCATTTGCCTAATAATTCTGCACTCCCTGTATATGGGTGTTGAACTTACTCATCCTAGTAGTAGGTGCATAAGAAAGGCCTAAATTAAGTAGTTTCTCCTGTTCTGTTGTCAGATTGACTTTACTTAAATTAAAAATCCCACTCTTCTTGTTATTATTATCTACCTCAATCTTTTTGGGTCGTTTAGACCTTCCTCCTCCTCTTCTTCCTCTAAGTTTCTTTTTCTTCTTTGTACCTGTTCTGCTTCTTTTTTTGTAAATTTTTTGAGAAGCCCTCCTTTAGAGGGCTGTGGCCTAAAAAAGGCGATTTAATGTCTGCTCTGGTTTTTTCTGAATTTGTCAAATCTTCTCTCAGGGGGAGAAACCTATTATGTGTAGGTGCATAAATGTCTTATAAATCCACCAGGGAGGCCCATTATCTCTGGGATCAATCTCTCTCGATCTCTGCCAATCTATCCCAATATATAGACCGATTTCTGCAACCTCATGTGACTAAGTTAAATTCACACCTGAAAGACTCAACCCAATTATTAAATATCTTAAATTCTATAAAATGGGAGGATGGAATGATAATCGCAACATGCGATGTATCATCACTGTACACTGTGATCGACCACCAACAGGGAGTAGCAGCAGTTAAGAAATTTTTATATGGTGATACCAATATGGAGGTCAAACAGAGTGACTTCATATTAAAAAGTATTCAATATATATTAGAACATAACTTTTTCTCTTTTGACAGTAAATTTTACAGACAGATAGAGGGCACAGCCATGGGCACGAGGTTCGCACCGAGTTATGCCAATTTATTTATGGGGTTCTGGGAAGAAGAATTCTTCAATAATGACCCTCTCGGTGCGAACCTCGTGCTCTACAAGCGCTATATAGATGATTTGTTTCTAATATGGAAAGGTCCTGAGAACCAATTAATTAAACTCTTTGAGAGGATGAATTCCAATAACTATGGCCTCAAATTCATAAGTCATTATAGTCAAACTAAGGTCAATTTCCTCGACCTGGAAATTATGGCAATTAAAGATAAATTAGAGACTAAGACCCATTTTAAACCAGTCGATTGTAATAATCTGATCCATGCAGAGAGTTGCCATCTGAAAATCTGGAAGGACAACATCCCTTATGGACAAACGCTACGCATTAAAAGGAATTGCTCAAGAAGCTTATAATTATATTTAGAATGAGCAATTCATTAAAATCAGTATGGCTTTTTGTTATAACACAGCTGCTAGTGATTATGTAATGCATAGACAGCTCTTTTATTTTATGTTTTTTTATATATAATTTGGTATTAAACAAGCACAAAGAATCTATAATGACTCATTCAAGTATATACCACCTTAATTGCCTAGAGGGTGTTACCTTAGCAACTAAAGGAAAGAGATTTCAAAGGTAAAAGTAACAAAGATACCACCTTAACTACCTGGAGGGTGTTACCTTTACAACTGAATGCATTAACCAATTACAAACGAATGGATCACTTTAAAAGGCTCTCAGCTACCTGTCACATGCATCTTGATAAAGCCCAAGGGAGGGCGAAACGCGTCGCTTGCATCTGTGACACTGTGACACTGTGACTTTGAAACACTAAGGGATACCTCAGTACAGTCTGTACTGCAACTTTAACCCGGGTTACCAGCTTCTTTGTATATCCCAAGGTAAGGGAGAACTTGTGCCCTACCAGTCTAACGGATCAACGAATATATCCACAGCAGCCAAGTCTGCTCTCGCAGCAAGTTTCCATCAGCATACAGCAATCAGCTGTTTTCTCTTCCACGCTGCTGGAGCGGCAATCCATAACCTGAGAAGAGCGGTTGAGAAGTTTGTGACGTCAGACGCCGACTCACATGTGCAGAGGTCTGCACACTTCTATCTCCAGGAACGGCAGTCACTATAGCCGCGGTCCAAGCTTTGACCGAAGGATTTCCTTTCCTCGGTAACACCCTCTGAACACTCTCTTGACTCACGGTACAGTACATTGTATCTATTTGTGGTACAAGTTTGTTACGAATCTAAGCCGTAATCCTACAATGCTACGATGCTCATTTGTATACGGCCATCTGCACTGTGACTATACATATGAACTTGGTGCTTGTCTTTATTAATATTCCTTGTTTTTATGACTACTATCAGTGTTATGCCATATATTTTATAATATGAGTGTTTTTGCCATACATTTTACATCTCATTAATTGTCAGTTGCTATTTGCAAATATTTGCTCGCATTATATGTTTTTTAAGATTTTTTATCTTAGGGAGACGTCCCTACATTTAATTTCCATACATGTTTTTGTGTAATCTGTTTTATTTTGTTTATTAAATTTGAACATATCTTTATATGGTGTGCATACTTTTAGCTTGTTAGCGCACTCTCTCTATCCTGAGGCTTAGGCTTCGTTATTGGTTATTAACTTGTGTCTGATACATGCAGAGATTGTATCTTTAGAGTAAGTGTTTAGCAATACCATCCTTTAGCGTGCACTAATCCACTTATTTAAATCTCAGGCAGGAGAGTAGTCAAGGTCAAGCAGATGTCTGGTAAATTACATGCAATAACATTTCCAACTTGTCAAAGAGTATGATATCAAACACAAATTTAGCACACCCAGTAGACAAATCTGTACAAGGACATTGAGGAATGTACACCTTCACTTTTTACAGTACGTAAAGTGGGAGATGCTAAATGCAAGATGAGCTGGAACTAGCACTGAACGATAACATGACCGACAGCCTAGCAACTGAGGCAGCAGCATTTCCAGACACACTAACCTAAGCCAACCACTCTTACCTGAACGATGACAAAAGGCCCATCAAAAACTCAAAAGCATGGAGAGGATTCACGCAAAATCTTTTAGTTTTTTTAGACCTTTTATTGTAATGTCAGTGTCTCTCCTTCACATCCAGTACCCTGCACGATGAGATAAACAGCTATGAAGCAAAAATTTGCTTTTCTAAAATTCTTTCATGGGCATCACAGTACTGATGAGACTTCTTAGATAATCTTGCTAGATCTGAAATCTTCAGTGTTGCAAATAGTCACTTACCCAGGTGTAGGGTTGGAATGTGAGGGGCTACTTTTGTAGTTTTGTGTAATGGCATATGATTCTGTGAAACTTATATCTGAGAGTTTTAAAATGCAAAAAATGTGAACCAGGAGTTCACTTTTCATAAAATGTTGTGTTGTAAATTGGTCTAGTCTACAAAGGTGAGGTCAAGATACTATTCATTTGTAAATCTATATTAAAAACAAAAGGAAAAAAAAAAAACCTGTAACCATGAACTTTTAACTTTTGAGTATTATCATGTGTAGTTGTAGCATAATGCTATTTTCAACCATGATTAGTAATTAAAATGAAAGATGGATGGAGGATCTTAATGTTTCAGTTAAATGATTAAGTTCAAAAGGTTACTGAAACCAAATATTCCAAATATATAAAATTAGTTGTAATATTTGAAATAAAACATAAATAAGCCATGTTTGTCTGTATGAGAAGTACTCACCGCTAATTATAAAATATTAGATTCCAAAATCAATTAATTTTGTCATTTTGCTTTGTCTAAGGTTCTAAAAGAAAAAAGATGCTTTTAAATCATAAAACATTTCCTTTCTCATAAAATCATTGTATATTATATTTAGGCATGAGTTTAATCAGTGATGCAGCAAATGAGATCAACCCAATGGTACTTGCTGATTGAGTCATTAAACTGGTTAATACAGTGTAATTTATACAGACTTAATCAAATGTATTACCTCTGACAACAATGCAAATGTTCTGAATGCTAAGTAAGTTTTGCAGTCAAGAAATATAATTAATTTTTCTAACCTTGTCTTAAAATGCTTACTGGTCATTTTAGTAATGGTAGTTTCTTTAAAAAAATGTAAATCTATAATTTTGCACCAGTTAGAAGAAAAAAAATATTTTTTTCTTTTTTTTTTTCCAAGAAATGAGACCAAACTCCAATAATTATTACTTTTAGCAAAAGTCACAAAGTAAAGGGCATATAAACAATGTCTAATGCAATATTAGTAAAATAACTCAAGTTGTATTTTCAATTATCATAATTACTTTCATTTTGATGTTCCTTTTTCTTTTATGAACAACTTTAGATTAACTTGTTTGGATAAACATATGCATTAATGTGTTGCAGTAATCTGTTGCTCTTCAAAATTCATATGCATGAATAAAACCCACATAAATATCATTAAAAAAAACACCAGAATAACTTTTGGAATATGACTTCATCTGGTTAACGTCACCAGTCTGTTGTTGCTGAATATATAGAAGTCTCAAAATGTATCAGATTATAGGCAATGTTCAGAATATTAACAATAACTAAAATGTCAGTTTAATGGAAAACATGTTTCAAATAGGGTTCTGATATTAATGATCAATCACACTTTTATAAAAGAGGAAATTGTGTCTGTTTTGTAGATCCCAAAATGCAAATGTTCTTTAAATTTGAAGAGAACATGTTTTTTTATTAAATGGCATCAAATAACACTAATTCAGGTGTTTAAGTTTTCATTAAAGAAAAATTAGTTGGACCATCACCGTATTGTTCAAGAGGCCTCTTTTGTTCGTCCTTCCTGGACTGTGATCTCAACGGATGCAAGTCTTACAAGTCTTACAGGTTGGGGAGCCATCTGGGAGTCTCTGACAGCACAAGGGGTTTGGAAACCTCAAGAGGCAAGGTTACCAATCAATATTTTATAACTCTGTGCTATCTTCAGAACTTTTCAGGCTTGGCCTCTATTAAAGAGAGAACTTTTCATTTGTTCTTAGACAGACAATATCACAGCAGTAGCATATGTCAATCATCGGGGGGGACGGGGACTCGCAGCTCTTTAGCAATGAAAGAAGTATCTCGGACACTTTCTTGGGCGGAGTACAACTCTTGTCTAATTTCTGCGATTCATATCCCAGGTGTAGACAATTGGGAAGCGGATTTTCTCAGTCGCCAGACTTTGCATCCGGGGGAGTGGTCTCTCCATCCAGATGTGTTTCATCAGATTGTGCTCATGTGGGGTCTTTTAGAAATAGATCTGATGGGCTCCTGTCTGAACAAGAAACTTTCAAGATACCTTTCCAGGTCCAAGGATTCTCAGGCAGAGATGGTGGATGCTTTAGCAGTTCCTTGGTTTTACCAACCTGCTTACATATTTCTGCCTCTAGTTCTTCTTTCAAGGGTGATCTCCAAGATCATAATGGAACAATCTTATGTGTTTCTAATAGCACTAGCATGGCCTCACAGGTTTTGGTATGCAGATCTTGTCCGGATGTCCAGTTGCCAACCTTGGCCACTTCCTTTAAGGCCAGACCTTCTGTCTCAAGGGCCGTTTTTTCATCAGGTTCTCAAATCTGTAAATTTGAAGGTATGGAAATTGAACGCTAAGTTCTTAGTCATAGAGGTTTCTCTGACTCAGTGATTAGTACTATATTACAGGCTGGTAAGTCTGTTTCAAGGAAGATTTATTAATGGGTTTGGGAAACCTGTATTTCATGGTGCTCCTCTCATAATTTTTTTGGGCATTCTTTTAGAATTCCTAGGATTTTACAGTTTCTTCAGAATGGTTTGGATAAGGGTTTGTCTGCAAATACTTTGAAGGGACAAATCTCTGCTCTTTCTGTCTGATTTCATAGAAAGATCGCTAAGCTTCCTGATATTCACTGTTTTGTTCAGGCTTAAGTTTGTTTCAAACCTGTTATTAAGTCTATTTCTCCTCCTTGGAATCTCAATTTGGTTTTAAGGATTTTGCAGGCTCCTCCTTTTGAGCCTATGCATTCTTTGGATATTAAACTACTTTCTTGGAAAGTGTTATTTCTTTTGGCTATCTCTTCTGCTAGAAGAGTTTCTGAGTTGTCGGCTCTCTCTTGTGAGTTTTCTTATCTGATTTTCCATCAAGATAAAGCTGTCTTGCAGACTTTGTTTAAATTTCTGCCTAAAGTTGTGAATTCTAACAACATTAATAAGGAAATCGTTGTTCCTTCCTTGTGTCCTAATCCCAAGAATTCTCTTGAAAGATATCTACATTCTTTGGATTTAGTAAGAGCTTTGAAATACTATGTTGAGGCTACTAAGGGATTTCAGAAAGACTTCTAGTTTATTTGTTATTTTCTCTGGTTCCAGGAAAGGCCAGAAAGCCTCTGCCATTTCTTTGGCATCTTGGTTGAAACTTTTGATTCACAAAGCTTATTTGGAGGCAGGGCAGCCTCTGCCTCAGAGAATTACAGTTCATTCTACTAGATCAGTTGCCACCAATAGTTCCCGGCAAACATAGCATGTTCGCGTTCGTCGCGGCAGGCGAACATATGCGATGTTCGGTCTGCCCCCTATTCTTCATCATTGAGTAAACTTTGACCCTGTACCTCACAGTCAGCAGGCACATTCCAGCCAATCAGCAGCAGACCCTCCCTCCCAGACCCTCCCACCTCCTGGACAGCATCCATTTTAGATTCATTCGGAAGCTGCATTCTTAGTGAGAGGAGGGACAGTGTAGCTGCTGCTGATTTAATAGGGAAATCGATAGCTAGGCTAGTGTATTCAATGTCCACTACAGTCCTGAAGGACTCATCTGATCTCTGCTGTAAGGACAGCATCCCAAAAAGCCCTTTTTAGGGCTAGAACATCAGTCTGCTTTTTTTTTTTTTCCTGTGTAATCTAATTGCAGTTGCCTGCCTGCTAGCGTGTGTCAGGCTCATAGCGTATACTGTGCCCACTTGCCCAGTGCCACCACTCATAACTGGTTTAACAGTAATGTACATTTTAAAAAAACAACACTTTTTTGACTGTGAAATAACAGAAGACAGCTGCCAGTACCCAAGATGGCTGCCAATAAGGCAGCCATCTTGGGTACTGGCTACACCACAGCATATGTAAATATGCTAAACAAATTGAAAAAAAATAAAAACCTTTAATTTTAGTACTGGCAGACTTTCTTCCAGTACTTAAGATGGCGGGGACTATTGTGTGGTGAGGGAGGGAAGGGAGCTGTTTGGGAGGGATCAGGGGGTCTGATGTGTCAGATGGGAGGCTGATCTCTACACTAAAGCTAAAAGTAACCCTGCAAGCTCCCTACAAACTACCTAATTAACCCCTTAACTGCTAGCCATAATACACGTGTGATGCTCAGCAGCATTTAGCGGCCTTCTAATTACCAGAAAGCAATGCCAAAGTCATATATGTCTGCTATTTCTGAACAAAGGGGATCCCAGAGAAGCATTTACAACCATTTGTGCCATAATTGCACAAGCTGTTTGTAAATAATTTCAGTGAGAAACCTAAAATTGCGAAAAAATTTAAGTTTTTTTTAAATTTGATCGCATTTGGCGGGGAAATGGTGGCATTAAATATACCAAAATGGGCCTAGATCAATACTTTGGGTTTTCTACTACACTACACTTAAGCTAAAATTAACTCTACAAGCTCCATACATGCTCCCTAATTAACCCCTTCACTGCTGGGCATAAAACACGTGTGGTGCGCAGTGGCATTTAGCAGCCTTCTAATTACCAAAAATCAACGCCAAAGCCATATAAGTCTGCTATTTCTGAACAAAGGGGATCCCAGAGAAGCATTTACAACCATGTATGCCATAATTGCATACGTTGTTTGTAAATAAGTTTGTGAGAAACCTAAAGTTTGTGAAAAAGTGAACAATTTTTTTTTATTTGATCGCATTTGGCGGTGAAATGGTGGCATTAAATATACCAAAATGGGCCTAGATCAATACTTTGGGTTGTCTACTACACTACACTTAAGCTAAAATTAACTCTACAAGCTCCCTACATGCTCCCTAATTAACCCCTTCACTGCTGGGCATAAAACACGTGTGGTGCACAGTGGCATTTAGCAGCCTTCTAATTACCAAAAAGCAACGCCAAAGCCATATAAGTCTGCTATTTCTGAACAAAGGGGATCCCAGAGAAGCATTTGCAACCATTTATGCCATAATTGCATAAGTTGTTTGTAAATAATTTCTGTGAGAAACCTAAAGTTTGTGAAAAAGTGAACAATTTTTTTTATTTGATCGCATTTGGCGGTGAAATGGTGGCATGAAATATACCAAAATGGGCCTAGATCAATACTTTGGGATGTCTTAAAAAAAAAAATATATACATGTCAAGGGATATTCAGGTATTCCTGACAGATATCAGGGTTCCAATGTAACTAGCGCTCATTTTGAAAAAAAGTGGTTTTGAAACAGCAAAGTGCTTCTTGTATTTATTTCCCTATAACTTGCAAAAAAAGCAAAGAACATGTTAACATTGGGTATTTATAAACTCAGGACAAAATTTAGAAACTATTTAGCATGGTTGTTTTTTGGTGGTTGTAGATGTGTAACAGATTTTGGGGGTCAAAGTTAGAAAAAGTGTTTTTTTTCCATTTTTTCCTCATATTTTATAATGTTAGGTGATTTATGCCCTTTATGGATTAAAACCAGACTCTGCATCAACTATGTAATTTTCCATGGGATTTTTGCCATGGATCCCCCTCCGGCATGCCAGGTGTTAGTGCCCTTGAAACAACTTTTCCATCACTATTGTGGCCAGAAAGAGTCCCTGTGGGTTTTAAAATTCGCCTGCCTATTAAAGTCTATGGCGGTTCGCCCAGTTTGTCCGTTCGCGAACATTTGCGGAAGTTCGCGTTCGCTGTTCACGAACCCAAATTTTTATGTTCGCGACATCACTAGTTGCCACTTATTGGGCTTTCAAGAATGAAGCTTCAGTTGATGAGATTTGCAAAGCAGCAACTTGGTCTTCTTTGCATACATTTACTAAATTTTACCATTTTGATGTATTTGCTTCTTCTGAAGCAGTCTTTGATAGAAAAGTTCTTCAGGCAGATGTCTCAGTTTGATTCTATTGCCTAGTTTTTTGAGTTTTTTTAAAATTTTTGAGAAAACTTTATTATTATTTGGATTTAATTTCTCAGCAGAAATAGCTGTTTTTATGTTATCCCTTTCTAGTGACTCTGTGGATTTCCACATCTTGGGTATTATAATCCCATATGTCACTAGCTCATGGACTCTTGCCACTTACATGAAAGAAAACATAATTTATGTAAGAACTTACCTGATAAATTAATTTCTTTCATAGTGGCAAGAGTCCATGAGACCTGCCCTATTTTTTGGTGGTTATGATTTTTTTGTATAAAAGCACATTATTTTTCCAGTTCCTCTTTTTGTATGTTTTTTTACTCCTTTTTACACCTCACTACTTAAACGAAGGTATGAGTGTGGTGGGAGGTGTATTTATAGGCATGTTGAGGTTTGGGAAACTAAGCCCCCTCCTGGTAGGAATGTATATCCCATATGTCACTAGCTCATGAACTCTTGCCACTATGAAATAAATTAATTTATCCGGTAAGTTCTTACATAAATTATGTTTTATATGTATATCTATATATACCCGTTAGACATTTATAAGGAAGAAAACTTTGTTTTCTTTCTGAATTTTCAGGGAAATTCATTTTCCCAAATATTTCTTGGCAGCACTATTCAGTTTTTGTTAAAAATTAAACGAAAATCAAATTTTCATTAAACATTTACATTAGTTTTCATTAAAACAAATGTAAATGGGGGGCAGAGCTATCCTTCCTACAGAGCAGTCGACTTTTCACAGAGCTCCTGCATTAAGAAAGTTTTTAACCCTTCCTAAAACCAGTTAAATCTCTTTTTGGGGAACAATTTTTCAACCTATATCCCAATTTAGGTTTTTGGCGGCCAGACCACTTCCAAACAGTGGAAATTTCACACATTCTGAGGTGACAGCTTGGACACAGAGGGCCCATAAGCCGCAACTCCTTGCATACTCGGCTCTCATAGAATACCCCCTAAACCGCTCTCCTCAATCTATCTGCTTCCTTATGCTCCGGAGGGCCGGGGACCCGCTCCGGAGCTCAGCTACAACCACCGCATCTACTGAAGCAGGGATCCTCTGACCCACATCGCAAGCGGCACAACGGGAGCGGCCCACACGTGATCGGAGCACAGGTGATTGATCTGTGAGTAACTGCCATTCACTCATAGTTCATCTCACTTATTGCCCCCATATAAAACTCTCTTTACATACCGCAATATACTGACCACTTAGCGGTTCATCTCACCAGCCTCCACTGATACCGGTTGCTCCCCTGTTAAGGCGTGAAACTGCCATTTTCCTTTCCCTCCTCCTCCAATTGGCTCACTCTCCCCACAAGCGTGCAGCAACAAGTTGCATACCCAGCTCCTGCAATAAATATATACACCTACCCGGCCCTCTCTGCATAACTTTGAGCCGCATAAAGAAGCCTCAGTCTCCAACACCCAAGCAACCTTTCCTCAAGCTGGATGCTATCCTATGTTCACATCCCATAACGGATATCATAGGTCCCCATAGCCCTGCTACTAATCCCTGCTATACACACTCTTCATCATTAAACACAGTTTCCAGGGTCAGAAAAGGCATCTTGTGCTAAAAGCCCCCACCATTTTTATTTCTCCTATCTGGACAAGGGGAGTTTTATTTTTTCACACAACTGTTGCAGCCTCTCACTGCATCACAGCAATAACCCTGTGATTACAGCAGTCTCCATCTTTGACGATTCTACTAAGACCTACCCTCCCACTGATAAGCACATAAATAAAGTAGGGCTAGTGCCTTTCCCAGCCAAAGTTGCCTCCTAGAAACTGATTGCTGATCTCGCATAGATTCCATATTCCCTAAAAGTTGGGGCTCATATACCTCCTTGGTCTATCTGAAAGCAACCCTACTATTTGCAACAACATTCTTAGCAATAAGTCTTGAATCACATACACAGGAGGTTTGCGGGAAGTGGAGGGTCAGAAGGTGAGATATTCTTTCTCCTAGGTTCTGGAGACTCCACAATACCTCTTCAACAATATTACATAGGAACCCCTCTCCTCCCTTTCCCGCAGGCTTACATCCCTGCGGGTCATATCCATAACCCTTTTTCCGGACTCGCCCCGAGGTGGCACTGCCCCAGGAGAGGGGCCACGGTATTACTCCCATTGGCCTACGTTGCTCACATTTATTCCACTAATTGAACCCGGATAACCCTGCACTTTTCCTTATCATCTCCTGAAGCAGAGATGGAGGGCTAAGGCACCATGACATAGAGGCATTGGGTTGCTAACCCCCCAGTCCCAACTCTAACAAGGAGGCAATCGACCTAGATATCTTTTTTTCTTTCTCTTTTCTCCCGAAATACTGCCACTGCTTATAGTAAAGCTATGCTCTCACAAGCCACTTTCTTAGAATCCATTAAGCTCCTGACTGACAAGATGGACACTCACTATGCGTCACTCAGGCAAGACCTACACCAATCAGTCAGTGAATTAAAATGAGATATTTCCTCACTGGGAGAGAGGACGGAGATCTTGGAAAGAAAGCGTGAAGATTTGGCAACCGACCATTCCAACATCCTGTCTTACTCCCAATCCCTCGCAGAGCAGATCTCAGAGCTAGAGACCAAACTAGTGGACATTGAGGATAGATCCCGCAGAAACAATCTCAGGATCAGAGGGATTCCTGAAGACATCTCCACACTTGCTCTTCATGACTACCTGACTATCCTATTTAAAGACCTTCTGGGCAGAGATGTTATCCTACGGTTGCATTATTTTACCCTCATTTTACCACCAAGGAGAGGATCATGAAAGCCTCTTTTGCTAACAAACCTCTCAAAGAAGCATATCAAAAGCTATTAATCTTCCCAGATTTGTCCCCTCATACACTGGCTAAAAGGAGAACTTTTCTTCAATTCACATTAGCATTGAGACATCATAAGATTAAATACAGGTGGGGCTTTCCTGTAAAGCTCTTTGTACAACACAAGGACCACTCCTATGTGATTTCGTCTGTGGACAAAGGGATGAAACTCTTGAACACCTTGGGTCTCCAGGGGGGGTCTGATCCCCCCACTGGGATCCAGAGAAAAACAACCGGACTCAATATGTCAGCCCCAGAGTGGCGCCCACAAAACACCACTTCTCCACCCCGGGAGATAGTTTAGTTTCTGAGTTCCCACAGGTACTTGCAGTAAACATCTCTGCCTATTAGTTCCTCCTTTTTTTTTTTTGTATCCTTTCACATGGAGAACTTGAGGATCCCCACTGTGGATTGAAAAGACAGTCCAGAGAAAAGAATACCAAAAAGACCAGAGTGTACAAACGGGTACTTATCTTACTCTCCTAGCACTCTTTACTCTTCAACCCCCCCGAAGCAGGTTTGTTCAATGATCTCCCCCTCCACAGGATAACATAGAGAACTCTACTGCTGGTTAAAAAGAATATTCTTGGGCAAAGTCCTCCGAAGAACAGAGTGTACAAACGGGTACTTATCTTACTCTACTATCACTCTTCTACATTCAGCCCATCTGCTGGACAATCTCACCACAGGTAAGCCTAGAGCTCACAGACGGGTACTCATTTACTTTACCCTCCTTTAGCTCACGGCTCTCCTTTCTTTAGTGTTTTCTAGATTTTGGTGACCACATCAGATGTTATTCTTGTACTGCCTCTTCTAGTTTATATTATCTAGGCTAGCTCCTGCACAAAAGTTACTCTACCGTCCCAAGTTCCCCATCACCCAACTTAATCAAAGGCTAGCTCTACTATATGTCAATAATGTACTCTATGTTTACAGGTTTATACCTATACTCCTAGCATGTTATGTTCTAGATGTGTTTAGTGGTAAAATCTCACTTTGCATTTACAGGATTGTATTCATATGCCCTAACA
Organism: Bombina bombina; assembly: GCF_027579735.1. NCBI lineage: Eukaryota > Metazoa > Chordata > Amphibia > Anura > Bombinatoridae > Bombina > Bombina bombina. Next base: position 572,402,514 of record NC_069502.1, read on the forward strand.
TGTTTGTTCCTGTTAGTAAACTGTTACACCACTGTTGTTGATAATTGTTATTGTTTATACATCTCCATTTCTCTCTCCCTTATATTTCTTCTTGAGGGAACTCGTCTTCTTACAACCTACACAAAACCCTCACTAATGATCCACATTCAGAACCCCCCTCAGCTCCAGCTTTCAGAACATATTGGGTGACTGACCTCCTGCCTCCACCCACCTATTTTGCCCCGCTTAGACTGGGGGAGTGTCTTCCCTAGCGCCCTTACATCGCCTATCTATTTGATACTCACACTCCCCATTTCTGGCCCATATATCCCATTCCTTCCTTCTTTTTCTAATACCATATTCCATTTCCCCTTAATACTGCTCTCACATATATCAAATGTAACCCCTTGCAGGGTTTACCTGCCCGCCTCCACCCCCCTTTCCCCCCCTCTCCCCTCCTATCCATTCCTATATTACTGCATAACTTATACTATACTATTTCATAACTAGTACTTCTATCACAGTAGACAATCTCCCCCAACTCCCTACCCTTATTTTTTTTTAACCAAAGCGGCTCTGGTCTGCTGTCTCCCCCCCCCCCCCCCGTTTTTCTTTCCCGGAGAAAGGTTAATCTAACATACACACAGTTATATCTACATTTACTCCAGAACTTTACCATACAAAATATAGTCTGTTTCATTACACCCTTGGATACATCACCCAAAATATCCCTAACAGTAGATATAACTACCAAATACGCTTCCTATCTAAACTAAACAAGAGAACATGAGTGGATGATCTGACAGACCAAAAACTCGGGGACTGTGCTTGTGGCTTGCCAAAAAAAAAAGAGAGTGCAAATAGGACTACCCCAACTATATACTCAAGGGCTAAAATGTGGCTGTATTTACCAGACAAATAATGAAAGGTAGCTGAAAAAATGTTAGAGCAGCTGAGTCACAAAAAAGGAAGTAATATCCCTATTAGACTTCCCAGAAAACAAACAGAGGAAAAGCAAGGTTATTGTGATAAAAGCGCATAAAACCTACTTCCTATAATCACCTAAGAGTACCAGGTGACGCTACACCGCAGTATAAATGAAAACTGTGGAACAATGGTATTATTGTAGTACCAATAAGTATGTTAAATATCAAAAACATAAGCAAGATAAAACAGACAATATTACAAGCAAAGTTATCTCGTTGGTTGTGGATATCTTCAAAACAGTCTATAATAAAGATATAGGAGTCCAAAACTATAACGAAAAATTTTTGTTAAAAATGTTGCTGTTACAGAAACATATTCAGCATCTATAATCCAAAATTGACTTTCTGTAGCGGAGTTCACCAGAAGCAAATGTATCTGGATAATCAAATGTGCAGATCTTTCTATCCAAATCTGTTTACAGATGGGCACCAGATTTCACCTCAATCGAATGAGGTAAGTGTATAGCCAGCACCGGAACTTGTCCATTTTTAAATGGAGCCTGGGAAGGAACTTTATGATGTATCTTTCTCCTTCTTTCTTTTTTTCTCCACCAAAATGACAGGGTAATTATCCAGATAGCTCCGCTGTGGATTTAGAATTACCCTCAACAAATGAGGTATGCGATTAAAACTGTGTGTTTAACACAAGGAATGTGATTGCTTCAGGATGATGGCAAGCTACCAGAACCGGGTAGCCCGTATAGATGGGTGCAATCCTCAATTTAGAATGTAGATCTCCGTGTTTCATGTTGGGAGTTGGTTGATTAGTGCTGCACACACTATTGCAGATTATGAGTTGTCTTGAAGAAGGCCTCTGGATAGACCGAAACATCGACATTCTTTTAAATGTGAAACTGATATTATAAATAAAGATTACAGATTATATAAAGTCCTGTGAGTGCCCTCCATCTACAAAGCTACTATATATATACTGTATATATATATATATATATATATATATATATATATATATACACAAGATAGAAGCAGCCTCTTTGATAATAGAGCTGAACTGGCAACCTGTCGCTGTGCAGATGGATGGGTACAAATATTTAAGAATTCTGCAATTCTCGAGTTTCATTGAATCCAGGTCATTGTGTGCTTAATAATTCTGTAAATAATGTTTAGATTAGAAAGGGAAAAATATATATATATATATTTTCAGATCCAAATTTATGTTATAATATAGAGCATATCTGGGAAGAAAAGTTTGAAAATAAGTCATGCTTTCTGAACTGTTGTTTTTGACCCCATTATTTCTATTTTAATTTAAAAAAAACAACAATGAAATTTAAAGCATTTAAAAGACTGCAGTTCAGTTTGTTAATACGCCTCCTTTCAAAATGTCATTCTATTCCCTTTTATCAAAGCTATTTTTCCACATTTTTTTTAGAATATAATAACAGCATTCAGAACATTTTCTTACAAACATATATGCATGCTTGCAACTAAGAAAAAACTCACTAGATTATAAGTTTTCATTGAAGTTACATTTTGTGTACTTTTATGCTAGACAATGCGTTCTGCGCTTCGGTTTATCTGTATACTTAAAGACCACTTTCCTAAATAATTGCTACCCCTTGAAAATAATCAAAAAGTGATACATCAATGTCAAAAATATTGTTTTTCAGCACTGCAGTCTTTTTTGACCTTGCTTTCATTTTCTTACCTGATGCACTGTGTGTGACAAGATGATAGATAAAATGCATAAATTCTATGTAAATATAGTTCAGTAGAAACATTTTCCATTTTTACAGTAAGTTAAAACAGATAGTCATTAAAACTCAAAGAACAACAACTATAATAGCACTGCAGCTAGCTTGTCATCTACCAGCTAGTACAGCAGTTACAGTATTCTAAAAGGATTTGTTTTTTAGTTGATGAGAATTTTATTTGCTCCCTTCTTATAAACTAATAGCCCCACATTAACAGATTGTAGATTAAATTCATTAACTATTTATAATTCATTGCTACGTGTGCCAGAAAAGCAAATATATAATGGTGTTTAAAAGTTATGACTGAGAAAATTGTAAATTATTTTTGCTGCTAGCTTTTTCTATATAGAACTATCATAATATATGCACAAACACTCCACACCCACATATAAATAAATATAAATACATGTCATATATTCATGCTCATCAGCAAATGTGGTGTACATTATACAGTGCACAACATGTGACCAAGGTTGCTACATTGCAGAAAGTGGCCTGAAACTGCATAGTAGGAACCCTGTATGAGAGGATGGAAGGAAGGGTTATGTGACCCCACTAGGAAGAAGACAGGGGGTTAAAGAAAGGACAGGGGGCTGGGCTGAAGAAGGGGTTTATAAACACAGGACAGGAAGTGGCAACACACATTTTGATCAGGAGCAGCACAGTGGGGATTAATTTCCCGCCCTCCCTCCCTGGAATCTGGCTGAGTAGGTTGTCGCAGCATTGGCGGGGTGCTTGCCCTGGTAGGTAGAGGCTTACGCCTGTTAAGAGATGGTTGGGACTTCCTGTTTCAGCAACAGGGGGTTGGTTAATGGTGGTAGCCCCTCCCCTGATTTGGGCGGGGCTTGTAAGATGAATAAGTGGGGGCAAGCACTGGGTTGTTTATAAAAGTTGATGTTATTTATGTTTATTTATTGTTAATAAATGAGCTGCGGCCTTTCAATCCCAACTATAAGTGTGTGGTGTGTTTTATTGGGTAAGGTGCAGAGTCAACTTGACTATGGGGGGTCACTCAAGATGAACCAGCCCATACTGTCAATCCCAAACCACGAGGAAGACAAATACTGTACCCCAGTTGGACACTGTTTTACACAGACTAATCACTCCTTCCAAACCCTTAAAATTAAAATACTTAAATGGAACTTTAAGGACTCCCATTTGAGATGAAAATGATAACACATTTTAATACTATAAAGAAGGGACTTCATGTAGACTTTGTTTTTCTGAAACACCAACAAAACTTCATATGAACATACATAGGGCCGGATTTAATAAGCACCTGAACTTTCCGTCTTGCCAGAAACGGCAGTTAAGAAGCAGCGGTTGTAAGACCGCTGCTACTTAAAGGGACATGAAACCCAAAAATTTGCTTTCATGATTCAGATAGAAAATACAATTTTAAACATCTTTCTAATTTACTTCTGTTATCTAATCTGTTTCATTTTCTTGGTATTATTTGTTGAAGGAGCAGCAATGCACTAATGGTTTCTAACTGAACACATGGGTGAGCCAATCACAATCGATATATATATATGTAGCCACCAATCAATAGCTAGAACCTAGGTTCTCTGCTGCTCCTAAACTTACCGAGATAAACCTTTCAGCAAAGGATAACAAGAGAAGGAAGCAAATTAAATAATAAACGTAAACTGGAAAGTTGTTTAAAATTGTATCTTCTGAGTCATGAAAGAAAAATTTTGGGTTTCATGTCCCTTTAACTTGTCTGCCACCTTTTAGGTGACGGACAGCAATCATCCCAATCAGATACAATCGGGATGATTGACACCCCCTGCTAGTGGCCGCTTGGCCGCGAATGTGCAGGGGGTGGCATTGCACGAGCATTTCACTAGAAATGCTTTTGCAATGTTAAATGCCGACAGGTTGTGCACGTATTATCAGCTGAAAGTAAACTGTTTTCGTTCACATGCTAACCCGATGAGTCGGACGGATATGACTCAATACAGTGAATAATTTGCTATTTATTATTTTTATTGCTTTTAAATATTTGGGGCGTGATCCAATATGCAGCGTAGTTTGCAGCGCAAGCAAGGGACCCCCCGCCGCCCGTAGTTTCAGCTCGCAACTCGAGCTATCCTATATACGGCGCCGTCAGATGCTAAAGTGCCGTAACTCTCACAAACCAGCGATGTCCAGAAATCTGCGTAAGTACAAATTTCTGGAGTCGCCAGTGACTTACGGCACATTAGAAACTGCCGGCGCCTACAAAACCTTACTAAATTATTAAATCTCCCGTACTGTCTAACACGCCTCCCTAACATAGCCCGACACGTCTAACCCTCTATCCGCTATCCCCCCTCACTATCCTAACAATAAAAAAAATGTATTAACCCCTAAACCGCCGCTCCCGGACCCCGCCGCCACCTAATAAAGTTATTAACCCCTAAACCGCCGCTCCTGGACCCCGCCGCCAGCTATATTAAATATATAACCCCCTAATATGAGCCCCTACCCGGCCGCCATCTACCTTACCTACCCCCTAAAGTGAGCCCCTACCCCGCCGCCATCTATTTTAAAATTATTAACCCCCAATTTAATCCCCCTACACCGCCGCCACCTATATTAAATTATTTAACCCCTAATCTAATCCCCCCACCCCGCCGCCACCTATATTCAATTATTTAACCCCTAATCTAATCCCCCTACCCCGCCGCCACCTATATTAAATTAATTGACCCCTAATCTAATCCCCCTACACTGCCGCCAGCTATATTAAACTATTTAACCCCTAAAATACTAAACTATCCCTACCACTAAACCTAAGTATAACCCTACAAATAGCCCTGAACAAGGCTTTTTGCGTGGCATTACCCCAAAGTAAACTGCTCTATTGCCAGCCCTTAAAAGGGCTTTTTGCGGGGCATGACCCAAAGAATTCAGCTCTTTTACCAGCCCTTAAGAGGGCTTTTGGCGGGGCTTTGTCACAAAGTAAACAGCTCTTTTGCATCTAATCTAAATCCCCCTACACCGCCGCCACCTATAATAAATGTATTAACCCCTAATCTAATCCCCCTACACCGCCACCAGCTATATTAACTATATTAACCCTAATTATATTAGGGTTAATATAGTTAATATAGTTATTATATTATATATATATATTAAGTATAATAACCCTCTAACTCTAACATCCCTAACTAAACTCTTATTAAAATAAATCTAATATTAATATTAGTAATTAAAATATTCCTATTTAAATCTAAATACTTACCTATAAAATAAACCCTAAGATAGCTACAATATAATTAATAATTACATTGTAGCTATTTTAGGGTTTATATTTATTTTACAGGTAACTTGGTATTTATTTTAACTATTTAATAGCTACCTAGTTAAAATAATTACCAATTTACCTGTAAAATAAATCCTAACCTAAGTTACAAATACACCTACACTATCAATAAATTAAATAAACTACAAATATCTAAACTAAAATACAATTAAATAAACTAAACAAAATTACAAAAACAAACACTAAATTACAAAAAATAAAAAAAAGATTACAAGATTTTTAAGCTAATTACACCTATTCTAAGCCCCTTAATAAAATAATAAAGCCCCCCAAAATAAAAAAATTCCCTACCCTATTCTAAATTTAAAAAGTTAGCTCTTTTACCTTACCAGCCCTTAAAGGGACAGTAAACCTTAAAAAAAATGTTATATAATTCTGCACATAGTGCAGAATTATATAACATTACATTAGCCAAACATTTTAAATCATAATATTGACTTTTTATTTTAAAAAAATATCGCCGTTTTACAGACCCGCTCTCTGGGCTCTGCTGAGCGGGTCTGTTGTTTTTACTGAGCACATCGGGCCAGCTGTATAGTCACAGCCCGGCCCGACCACGCCATTAGACAAAATGCAGCTCGCTCCTGCTCTGTCTGACAGCGGGAGCGAGCTGCATTGTGTCTAATGGCGCGGTCGGGAGGGGCTGTGACTATACAGCTGGCCCGATGCGCTCAGTAAAAACAACAGACCCGCTCAGCAGAGTACAGAGAGCGGGTCTGTAAAACAGTGATAAGGTTTACTGTCCCTTTAAAAGGGCCTTTTGCGGGGCATGCCCCAAAGAAAACTGCTCTTTTGCCTGAAAAAAAAAACACAATACCACCCCCCAACATTACAACCCACCACCCACATACCCCTAATCTAACCCAAACCCCCCTTAAATAAAGCTAACACTACCCCCCTGAAGATCTCCCTACCTTGTATTCACCCAGCCGGGCAGAACTCTTCATCCGATCCGGGCGATGTCTTCAATCAAGCGGCAAAGAAGTCTTCTTCCATCCGGGCGATGTCTTCAAGCAAGCGGCAGAGAGTCTTCTTCCATCCTGCGATGTCTTCAAGCAAGTGGCAGAGAGTCTTCTTCCATACGGTGATGTCATCAAGCAAAGCAGCATCTTCAATCTTCTTTCTTCGCTCCTCCGCCACGGAGCATCCATCCGGCACGACGACTTCCCGACGAATGATGTTCCTTTAAATGACGTCATCCAAGAGGGCGTCCGTCGAATTCCGATTGGCTGATAGGATTCTATCAGCCAATCGGAATTAAGGTAGAAAAATCTGATTGGCTGATTGAATCAGCCAATCAGATTCAAGTTCAATCCGATTGGCTGATTGCTTTATTTTACAGTTAAATTGGTAATTATTTTAACTAGGTAGCTATTAAATAGTTATTAACTATTTAATAGCTATGGTACCTAGTTAAAATAAATACCAAGTTACCTGTAAAATAAATATAAACCCTAAAATAGCTACAATGTAATTAGGGTTTATTTTATAGGTAAGTATTTAGATTTAAATAGGAATATTTTAATTAATAATATTAATATTAGATTTATTTTAATAAGAGTTTAGTTAGGGATGTTAGAGTTAGATAGGGTTATTATACTTAATATATATATATAATATAATAACGATATTAACTATATTAACCCTAATATAATTAGGGTTAATATAGTTAATATATAATATAATAACTATATTAACTATATTAACCCTAATATAATTAGGGTTAATATAGTTAATATAAGTGGCGGCGGTGTAGGGAGATTAGATTAGGGGTTAATGTGTTTAATATAGGTGGCGGCGGGGTAGGGGGATTAGATTAGGGGTTAATACATTTATTATAGGTGGCGGCGGTGTAGGGGGATTTAGATTGTAGACAAAAGAGCAGTTTACTTTGTGACAAAGCCCCACCAAAAGCCCTTTTAAAGGCTGGTAAAAGAGCTGAATTCTTTGGGGCATGCCCCACAAAAAGCCCTTTTAAGGGCTGGCAATAGAGCAGTTTACTTTGGGGTAATGTCACGCAAAAAGCCCTTTTCAGGGCTATTTGTAGGGTTAGACTTAGGTTTAGTTGTAGGGTTAGTTTAGTAATTTAGGGGTTAAATAATTTAATATAGGTGGCGGCGGGGTAGGGGGATTAGATTAGGGGTTAATTAATTTAATATAGCTGGCGGCGGTGTAGGGGGATTAAATTAGGGGTTAATTAATTTAATATAGGTGGCGGCGGTGTAGGGGGATTAAATTAGGGGTTAATAATTTTAAAATAGATGGCGGCGGTGTAAGGGGCTCACTTTAGGGGGTAGTTTAATGTAGTTCGAGGAGGGGTAGGAGCTCACATTAGGGGGTTATACTTTTATTGTAGGTGGCGGCGGGGTCCGGGAGCGGCGGTTTAGGGGTTAATAACTTTATTAGGGATTGCGGCGGGGGATCGCGGTTGACAGGTAGATAGACATTTCGCATGCGTTAGGTGTTAGGTTTTATTTAGCAGATCGCGGTTGACAGCTAGATAGACATTGCGCATGCGTTAGGTGTTAGGTTTATTTTGTAGCTAGTTTAGGGAGTTACAGGGATCCAATAGACAGCGTAAGGCTTACTACGGCTGCTTTTTGTGGCAAGGTGAAAATGGAGTAAGATTTCTCCATTTTCGCCACGTAAGTCCTTACGCTGTATATTGGATACCAAACTGCGCTGGTTTGGTATACCTGCCTATGGCCCAAAAAACTACGGGCTACGGCAGAAATATATGAGCGTAACTTCTAGGTTACGCCGTATATAGGATACGAAACCAGCGCAAAATTCAGCGTCGCCGGCATTTGCGGGCGACGCTGCATATCGGATCGGGCCCCAGATGCCAGATTACAAGTGGAGCATTAATTAATGCTCCCACTAGAGCGTTATTTGTGCTAAAAGTATTTTTTTAGCACTTGTTGGGTTGTGCACGTATTATGAGTTGAAATAAACTGTTTTTGCTCACATGCTAATCCGATGGGTGGGACGGATATGATTCGATACAACAAATAATTTGCTTTTATTATTTTTATTGCTTCGCCTTAGTTTGCTTGTTCTGACCTATTTTGTTTTCTCTTACACTCATCACCTTTTCGCTCTCACTGTCCATTCTGCTATTTACTACATCCCACTCACCCTCTCCTCTTCTCTAACTACATCTTGTTTTAAGTGTTAAATTCTGTCTTATTTATTAGTATTGCTTCAGACTGGAGTGGAGCATTAATTAACGTTCCCACTAGAGCGTTATTTGTGCTAAAAGTAATTTTTATGCACTTGTTGGGTTGTGCATGTATTATGAGTTGAAAGTAAACTGTTTTTATTCACATGCTAACTGGATGAGTGCAAAAAGCCAAAGTTAGAATATCTCGTGCACATTCACATATTCCCCCATAGAAGTCAATGAAGAAAAAAAATTGAAAAAAATTAACATCCCACTCTCGCGCAAACACGATCACATATTTCGATATGTGCTAACCCGACATGAAATATTTTTCACATTCCAATGTTCTTCACATAGAAGACTATGTAAATGCATATTTCTACATATATCTGATGGTACAATATATTTATTTACCTATATATAGATGATTATATATAGGTATAGATATATACAGATATATAGTATCTCACAAAAGTTAGTACACCCCTCACATTTTTGTAAATATTTTATTATATCTTTTCATGTGACAACACTGAAGAAATGACACTTTGCTACAATGTAAAGTAGTGAGTGTACAGCCTCGATAACAGTGTAAATTTGCTGTCCCCTCAAATAACTCAACACACAGTCATTAAAGTCTAAACTATTGGCAACAAAAGTGGAAATGTCCAAATTGTGCCCAAAGTGTCAATATTTTGTGTGGCCATCATTATTTTCCAGCACTGCCTTAACCCTCTTGGGTATGGAGTTCACCAGAGCTTCATAGGTTGCCACTGGAGTTCGCTTCCACTCCTCCATGACGACATCACGGAGCTGGTGGATGTAAGAGGCCTTGCGCTCCCCCACCATCCGTTTAAGATGCTCAATAGGGATTAGGTCTGGAGACATCCTTGGCCAGTTCATAACCTTTACCCTCAGCTTCTTTAGCTAGGCAGTGTTCGCCTTTGAGGTGTGTTTGGGGTCTTTAACATGTTGGAATACTGCCCTGCAGCCCAGTCTCCGAAGGGAGAGATCATGCTCTGCTTCAGTATGTCACAGTACATGTTGGCATACATGGTTCCCTCAATGAACTGTAGCTCCCCAGTGCTGGCAGCACTCAGGCAGGCCCAGACCATGACACTCCCATCACCATGCTTGACTGTAGGCAAAACACACTTGTCTTTGTACTCCTCACCTGGTTGCTGCCACACACGCTTGACAACATCTGAACCAAATAGGTTTATGCTGGTCTCATCAAACCACAGAACATGGTTCCAGTAATCCATGTCCTTAGTCTGCTTGTCTTCAGCAACCTGTTTGCAGGCTTTCTTGTGCATCATCTTTAGAAGAGGCTTCCTTTTGGGATGACAGCCATTCAGACCAATTTGATGCAGTGTGCGGCGAATGGTCTGAGCACTGACAGGCTAACCCCCACCCCTTCAACCTCTGCAGCAATGCTGGCAGCACTGATACATCTATTTTTCAAAGACAACATCTGGATTTGACGCTGAGCATGTGCACTCAACTTCTTTGGTCTACCATGGCGAGGCCTGTTCTGAGTGGAACCTGTCCTGTGAAACCGCTGTGTTGTCTTGCCCACCGTGCTGCAGCTCAATTTCAGGGTCTTGGCAATCTTCTTGTAACCTAGGCAATCTTTATGTAGGGCAGCAATTCTTTTTTTCAGATCCTCAGAGAGTTCTTTGCCATGAGGTGCCATGTTGAACTTCCAGTGAACAGTATGAGAGAGTGTGAGAGCAATAACACTAAATTTAACACACTTGCTCCCCATTCACACCTGAGACCTTGAAACACTAATGAGTCACATGACACCGGGGAGAAAAAATGGCTAATTGGGCCCAATTTGGACATTTCCACTTAGGGGTGTACTCACTTTTGTTGCCAACAGTTTAGACATTAATGGCTGTGTGTTGAGTTATTTTGAGGGGACAGCAAATTTACACTGTTATACAGGCTGTACACTCATTACTTTACATTGTAGCAAAGTGTCATTTCTTCAGTGTTGTCATATGAAAAGATATAATAAAATATTTACAAAAATGTGAGGGGTGTACTCACTTTTGCGAGATACTATATATATATATATATATATATATATATATATATATATATTAATAAATAAGAAAATATATTTATAAATACTTATATTACATATACAGATTTTGTTATGTACTATGTGTCAAATATTTACAGAAAATACATAGTTAAAACATTTTTTTTTTTTTTTTTATATATATACATGTATCAAAGAAAAATACAGACTCACTGGACTTATAAGTAACCAAACGTTTAATCAGTTTCAGGGATCACAGTCCCCTTCTATGCAAATATGAAATGAAACATGCTTTCACTACTGTTGCTAACTTTACATTATACAATATCAAGATATCTTAAGCCAAGGATACCTAACTTCCTAAAACATGGGAGCCACAGATAAATATTTTTTACATATATGGCTGTTAAAGAAACAAATGATATACTTCCTAAGGTTGCAGTGTAGCCTCTGTATGCTGTTCTTTCCTTCAGAGGGCTTTTTTAAGTTGTTGTTTCCCCAAAAGCACACATTTTTTAGTTCCAATATTTCCTGGAACCACAAAAACTTTGGCACATATGGGTCGAGATATGCAATATCGCTGGCCTGTGGCAACATTAGTGCATGACTTGATATTACAAGTCCATGATAAATCACATTTACCATAGAAGGGTTAGCGTGGCCAATATTGCACTAGTGCATCCTATACATTCAATGGATAATACCAACATGCTCATGTTACAATTTGAAAGTTATAGTTTGCGCTTGAGTAAAAGCCGAAACTATGCTAGAATATTTAGCAGCATTACTTGAGACTTTTATCTATCTATCTATTTATCTACCTACTGTTAATAGTTTCCTTGTATAATTATTGTACTCATACTACTTTTAAAGTTAGAGACAAATTGAATTTGACATTATGGGAAATAAATACACTTCAAGAAATCGTTACAAATAATTGTGAAAATTAACATATAACTAATCTTACCCTACTCGCTGTGCACATGAATATGTGCCAAAATCAGTGCCATTACTTTAAAAAGATTATATATACATGGCCACTGTCTGGAACTGTTCCAGAGTGTTGGGTGGTTGCTATGGAATTTGGTGTATACTCGAGCTGTCTTTCAATTCTGTTCCCATATAGGGCTAGATTGCGAGTGGCGTCCTAACCATTGTGTGAGAGCAATAAGGGGTTTATTGTGGCTCTATGCACTCATCGAAAGTAGCGAGCGTATAACAGGTTGAAAGCAAATGTGGCTGATTGAGTGTAATCAAATTTAACGCAACTTCAGAGCTCTGGTTAACTGTTATGCTCGACTAAAAGTTGCATAAAGCACATCAAAAATACATTTCAAAATACAGTTAGAATCATCACCATCTAATAAAAATAATAAAACAAAATTGCATAAAATTTTATAAGGGCATGAAGATATGAGTTCTCAGGTGTTAGAAAAAAAAGACTGCAAAGGGCTTTAACATAGAGATACATACATATAAATGTCTAAATATGTTTATATGTGTGTACATATGTATTTATATGTGTATATATGTATTTACAAGTAACAAGCAATAGAATGCGAACAGCACCAGAGTATAAAATTTTACTTTTTATTAAAAGTACAGCGGGATAAAGGTGTTAAAAACAACAAACAGCTATATGTATTTACAGACATATACACATATAAACACATAAAAACATATGTACAAACATATAGAGACATATATATAAGTGCATTTGAGCCCTTTGCAGTCATTTAGATGAAAACATGTAAAATCCTATTTATGCAATATTCACATTAAATAAAGTGTTTAACTGTTTAACTATGTATTCACTGTAAATATTTCACATTTCAATGTTCTTCACATAGGGAAATATGTTCTAAGTATTTCTAAATAAATATTCCCATATGTATCTGTATATATTTATAACTATATATAATTATCTAAATATATAGGTATAGATATATATTGTATCAAAATACTATCAGATATATGTAGAAACACATATTTATAAATAAATAGAACATATTCTGCTATGTGAAGAACATTGGAATTTGAAATATTAATATTTTCATGTCGGGTTACTTCTAGTGATGTTAATGCACGAGCAGGAGTGCTAAATAGCGCTTTCCACTCGTAATCTAGCCAAGAGAGTAGTTTACTTGCTTTCATAAAGAAATAAACTAGTGGAAGAAGTTAGAGAATGTTTTCATGTAACATTAATCAATACAGAATGTTCATTATCAGTTACTGTATATTAATTGTTATACTGCAACTTACTCAAGATTCAACTTTGTGAATATCCTTATACAGAAGCAGCTACCCTCCTCCTCCCCATTTTGATCAGGGACAACCTATTTCAGTAAGAATATAATAATGTCAATTGTTCTATTACAGTAATGTTAAATTATGTATACAAAGAGATAAAATATTTAACCACTTTAATTACTTAGTCAACAAGAGTAATGCTTTTGTGTCAGTAAACCAGTAAAGGCTAAGCTTTAGCTTTACGTTTGGTTTACATTTAGCTTTGTGAATTCCATTGATTTATGTTAATATGTTGTTTGTCTTACTTTTATTTTCCTTGATTTTCAGTCTATTAAATATTAAGGAATTACACATTGAATTCTGCAGCACTGACCACTTTATCTAAAGCTCATCTTATCTATTATAAATAACTATTGCAATGCACTTACATGTTTTACAGAAATTAGGATTTGAAATATTTTCATCCTCAGCAGAAGGTTTTGGCACTACACAGTAAAACCCCCCGCAAAAAAAAACATTATTTTCTTCCGTGTCTAAGGTCAAATCATTAGGGCAAACTACTCTGAAATAATGCCCTTTTTCTGATCATTTGCTGAACTGCACAAAATGAGAGCCAAGGAAAACATTCACCAAGTCATTTTTTTGGAACATTGTAAGAATTTTGATTTGTTCTTTTCTCTGTAACAATATTGTAATGCATTTACCTATGGATTTTAGTTTTCTTGATAATAAAAGGGGTGGTACAAAAAGAGAATTGAAAGCATTTCCTACCAAGATTACATTTTATGTTTTTTTGTGGCATTTCATTTGAGCAATGGCTAGTCTCTGCATTTTATGGATATATTCTAGTATTCTTTTTAATTTTTTATATAAACTATATCAAACTCCATAAAAAGTAACACAATATAAATGAAAGTTGCTAAATTAAACTCTTCATTCCACTAGTCAGTTCTCTGATTGAATGTACTCATTTTCAGCCCACTCAATAAGATTCTCTAATTCTACAGCAAAGCTTTTATTTTGAGAAAAGAACTATTTTAGTTACGTTTTTGCATTATGGTCTCCTATAAATCATATAAAATACTTTTATTACAAAATAAAGTGAGAATAAAAACACTTTGCAAATACAGGTTCTGGAGCCATCATTTTGTGTTGCTTTTTATACATTTTATGATGCGATAGACAAGCTTATAGTTACTTCAACAATGAAGGGAAAGTGTCACAAAGAATAATCCAGTTTGTGGGATTAGAGCATATTTTAGTACTCATTTTTTTTAGTACACAGTTGACTAGATTACAAGTGGAGCACGAAAATAAGTACTTTTGTGCACTAACATTGCTCGGGTTAATAGTGTCCTTATTTTTGCTCTCATATTACAAGATGAAAGTATTTTCTTATTTCTTGAGCAAAATTATTGGTTGTTCTAGATGTTGGATAGCATGGGTGTGCTAAATTCCTCACATAAACCTAGATTACAAGTGGAGCGCTATTGACAGTGCATGGTGCGCTATCAATATTGTTGAGCTGTGCTAGGGTTAGAGCACAAATTGATATTACAAATCCATGGTAAAGAAGAATTGCCATAGAATGTTTAGTGTGTCTGACTTCCATTTAGTATGCCCTATACATTCAATTTATATCACAACCGTGATAAAAATTGCTCATATTACAAGTTGAAAGTTATGTGTTGCTCTAAGAAAGTTATCACTGAAGTAAAGTGTTAGGGCTAGAATAAGTATTACACTCATTTATATATATATACATATTCATTGTAAATTATACATGTATTATTTAAATAAATGTTTAAAAAGGGTTTAAAAGGGATATGGTATATGACAATGTGTTTGACTGGGAAGGGCTCGGAAGCATGAAACAAAAAAGATATTTAAAGGTCACAAAGGTAATTAAAATATCCTTAATGAACCTTTAACTTTAGCACAGTTGTCCTAGTGCACCTTTGGGTTAGCGTGTGAGCAAATACCAGAAGAAATTTTGTAGAGCACTCCATAAAATTCTATGGGGAATGGGAGTAAGCGTGGCCGCATTGTCCGACTTCCAGATGTTAGAGCGCCTGAGCATTTTGCTTGTGCACTTTTTACTTTCAGCTTGTGATATGAGCGCAAGAATAGAAGCTCTGTTGATTTAACTTGAGTGGTGTTAGTTCTCAATAGCGCTAATATTTTTGTGCTCCCCTTGCAATTTAGTCCATAATAAGTATAAAGTAAGTAAATAAGTATAAAGTACACTAAAAAATGTTCACCTATTTAACATTTGTACCACCAACTTTTAATACCCGATAGTGTGCTAAACTTTGTGCACGGTCATGTAAAGTATAACACACCCTGTGCTCCTCTTGTAATCTAGCCCAAGTTGAAAGTAAAAAGTTAGCGCACAAGCAAAAGTCTGATTCAAGCTAACTTCAGGTACTGTGTCTGTGACAACTTTTTCTCCCCATAGATATCTCTGGGGCAAATTGGTAAAAAAAACAAAAAAGCTAACAGTCATCGCTGACACACTAACCCATCACCGCTTTAGACCAACTATGCTAAACCTGAATTAGTTAGAAATACTTTACATACATATGTTTCTTACATAGAAGAAAACTTTATTTTCATTTCTATATATCTTTCTATGAATCTCATTATTTATATATATATATATATATATATATATATATATATATATATATATATATATATATATATACACATATATATTTATATATATATATATACATATATATATATATATATATATATATATATATATACATATACATATGCACACATTAGAGCCCTTTCCAGTCAAATGTTTTGCCATATACCATATCCATTTAACCCTTTTAAAACATTTATTAATATTAATATGATATAATTATGTATTAAAAAGTGTATATATGTGTGTGGTATTTTATTTTAATGTTTTGGATGTGTTTTGTGCAACTTTTTTTTAACCCTTACAGTTTTCTATAGGTCTAAATTTGCACTAAATATTCTAGAGCAGTTTTGGCTTGTGCTCTAGCGCAAACAATAACTTTCAATCTGTAATACCAGAGCAAATTAGCGCAGTCACGACAAACATTTAAAGTATAGGCTACACTTGAGCAAAGTCAGCGCACCAACCCTTCTCTGGTTATCGCGCCTACGCTATCATTAGAGCGCCACTTGTAATTTGGCCCTATGTGTAATGAGGAAGGAAATAAAACTTAAACATGCTTGTTTAACTCTTCAGCTCTTATAAACCTATCCTTTTTTTGCTGATTTTTAGTTCTTTCTAGAAATTAACTAACTTATTATTAACTGAAATATTACTATTATATTATCTGTTAATAAATCCCACAGTCTAAAAGAATATTATGAATGCATACATATATATTTATGTATTTATATGTATATATATATGTATTTCAAAACATATACACTTATGAACACATAAATATATACAGTATGTATACATTCATATAGATATATAATAATGTGCTGTTGCGATTGGGGTTCCCGCAAGCTGTGTCGTGTTATGAGCTGTGCTAAGAAGAGGTCTGAGGTTAGCACAGCACTGTTGTGAGGTGTGCTATTGATGGTCTGATAACTAAAAAGAGGTCTGAGGTTAACACAGCACTGTTGTGAGGTGTGCTATTGATGGTCTGATAACTAAAAAGAGGTCTGAGGTTAGCACAGCACTGTTGTGAGGTGTGCTATTGATGGACTAATGACTAAAAAGAGGTCTGAGGTTAGCACAGCACTGTTGTGAGGTGTGCTATTGATGGTCTGATGGCTGAAAAGAGGTCTGAGGTTAGCACAGCACTGTTGTGAGGTGTGCTATTGATGGTCTGATAACTAAAAAGAGGTCTGAGGTTAGCACAGCACTGTTGTGAGGTGTGCTATTGATGGTCTGATAACTAAAAAGAGGTCTGAGGTTAGCACAGCACTGTTGTGAGGTGTGCTATTGATGGTCTGATAACTAAAAAGAGGTCTGAGGTTAGCACAGCACTGTTGTGAGGTGTGCTATTGATGGTCTAATGGCTAAAAAGAGGTCTGAGGTTAGCACAGCACTGTTGTGAGGTGTGCTATTGATTGTCTTATGGCTAAAAAGAGGTATGAGGTTAGCACAGCACTGTTGTGAGGTGTGCTATTGATGGACTAATGACTAAAAAGAGGTCTGAGGTTAGCACAGCACTGTTGTGAGGTGTGCTATTGATGGTCTGATGGCTGAAAAGAGGTCTGAGGTTAGCACAGCACTGTTGTGAGGTGTGCTATTGATGGTCTGATAACTAAAAAGAGGTCTGAGGTTAGCACAGCACTGTTGTGAGGTGTGCTATTGATGGTCTGATAACTAAAAAGAGGTCTGAGGTTAGCACAGCACTGTTGTGAGGTGTGCTATTGATGGTCTGATGGCTGAAAAGAGGTCTGTGGTTTGCACAGCACTGTTGTGAGGTGTGCTATTGATGGTCTGATAACTAAAAAGAGATCTGAGGTTAGCACAGCACTGTTGTGAGGTGTGCTATTGATGGTCTGATGGCTGAAAAAAGGTCTGAGGTTAGCACAGCACTGTTGTGAGGTGTGCTATTGATGGTCTGGTAACTAAAAAGAGGTCTGAGGTTAGCACAGCACTGTTGTAAGGTGTGCTATTGATGGTCTGATGGCTGAAAAGAGGTCTGAGGTTAGCACAGCACTGTTGTGAGGTGTGCTATTGATGGTCTGATGACTAAAAAGAGGTCTGAGGTTAGCACAGCACTGTTGTGAGGTGTGCTATTGATGGTCTGATGGCTGAAAAGAGGTCTGAGGTTAGCACAGCACTGTTGTGAGGTGTGCTATGGATGGTCTGATAACTAAAAAGAGGTCTGATTTTAGCACAGCACGGTTGTGAGGTGTGCTATTGATGGTCTGATGGCTGAAAAGAGGTCTGAGGTTAGCACAGCACTGTTGTGAGGTATGCTATGGATGGTCTGATAACTAAAAAGAGGTCTGAGGTTAGCACAGCACTGTTGTGAGGTGTGCTATTGATGGTCTGATGACTAAAAAGAGGTCTGAGGTTAGCACAGCACTGTTGTGAGGTGTGCTATTGATGGTCTGATGGCTGAAAAGAGGTCTGAGGTTAGCACAGCACTGTTGTGAGGTATGCTATTGATGGTCTGATGGCTGAAAAGAGGTCTGAGGTTAGCACAGCACTGTTGTGAGGTGTGCTATTGATGGTCTGATAACTAAAAAGAGGTCTGAGGTTAGCACAGCACTGTTGTGAGGTGTGCTATTGATGGTCTGATAACTAAAAAGAGGTCTGAGGTTAGCACAGCACTGTTGTGAGGTGTGCTATTGATGGTCTAATGGCTAAAAAGAGGTCTGAGGTTAGCACAGCACTGTTGTGAGGTGTGCTATTGATTGTCTTATGGCTAAAAAGAGGTATGAGGTTAGCACAGCACTGTTGTGAGGTGTGCTATTGATGGTCTGATGGCTGAAAAGAGGTCTGAGGTTAGCACAGCACTGTTGTGAGGTGTGCTATTGATGGTCTGATGGCTGAAAAGAGGTCTGAGGTTAGCACAGCACTGTTGTGAGGTGTGCTATTGATGGTCTGATGGCTGAAAAGAGGTCTGAGGTTAGCACAGCACTGTTGTGAGGTGTGCTATTGATGGTCTGATGACTAAAAAGAGGTCTGAGGTTAGCACAGCACTGTTGTGAGGTGTGCTATTGATGGTCTGATGGCTGAAAATAGGTCTGAGGTTAGCACATCACTGTTGTGAGGTGTGCTATTGATGGTCTGATAACTAAAAAGAGGTCTGAGGTTAGCACAGCACTGTTGTGAGGTGTGCTATTGATGGTCTGATGACTAAAAAGAGGTCTGAGGTTAGCACAGTACTGTTGTCATGTGTGCTATTGATGGTCTGATGGCTGAAAAGAGGTCTGAGGTTAGCACATCACTGTTGTGAGGTGTGCTATTGATGGTCTAATGACTAAAAAGAGGTCTGAGGTTAGCACAGCACTGTTGTGAGGTGTGCTATTGATGGTCTGATGGCTTAAAAGAGATCTGAGGTTAGCACAGCACTGTTGTGAGGTGTGCTATTGATGGTCTAATGGCTTAAAAGAGGTCTGAGGTTAGCGCAGCACTGTTGTGAGGTGTGCTATTGATGGTCTGATGGCTGAAAAGAGGTCTGAGGTTAGCACAGCACTGTTGTGAGGTGTGCTATTGATGGTCTGATGGCTGAAAATAGGTCTGAGGTTAGCACAGCACTGTTGTGAGGTGTGCTATTGATGGTCTGATGACTAAAAAGAGGTCTGAGGTTAGCACAGCACTGTGGTGGTATATCCCAGCGCCAACTGAAACCTTTTGAGCCTGAGGCGGTGGTACCTAGCTCCCACCTATAAAAATAGAACTATGAAAAATATGCCCAGGCGCCAACAATGAGGAGGCTAAGGTTATATATATGAGTAAACTCTGTCGTGTGCTACAAATATGTGGTAAAAGTGTTAAAACAATTTATTGTAGATAAAACATATAGGAGACGATAAAATGCAATGTTTCATAAAAACACAATATTACATGTGCATGGATCCACGCTAATAAAATATATATGAATAAAATCTTGAGAGCATAAACACATAGGAGAAGTAATCTCGTTAGAGATAATATAACATGTAAATGTGGGTGATACAGATACAATTCAATGACAATAAAAAATACAATTCAATGACAATAAAAATAATTCAATGACAATAAAAATATTTCAATTGACAATGTTGAATAAAAGTGTAAAAATATAAAAATATAAAAGTATAAAAATGTGACGGTGATCCAATGTCCAAAAAAAAAGGAATGTGACAGTGTTCCAGTGTGAAATGTTCCAAAAATGAAAAGAATCAGTGTAAATCCTGTGTTGAAAATGCAAAGGAAAAAAAATATGACAAAATAAGTGAAAAATATGTCAATCCTTAGTTCACTGAGGAACTGAGAGAAAATAAAATACGTGAAAAAAAGGCAGAAATAAATGTAAAGTGGAATCCCTGTGTACAGTGTTGTCCTTGTCTCTTATTATGTGATGTCCTTATGGAGCCAGGGGGTCCCTGCCCCAGTGGATAATATAAAAAGAAGATGCTGAGTGCGAAGGTTTCAGCAGATTTATCAAAATAAAAATAAAAATAAGATGGTGAAGAAAAAGTGTTGTAAAAAATGTGTTTTAAAATTCAAAAATAGAAACCTGTGGGATAGAAATAATACACAATGTGTAAAACAATTTCAAATATGTCCTCCTATTGAAAAAATGCTTACCAGGTCTACGCGTTTCGGCCTTTTCCTAGGCCTTTATCAAGACTGATTGTAAGCTTTAATTAAAGGTCTTTTATAGGGGAAGTGTGCCTGTGACCGGAAATAGTAATGTTTTCTGACTTCCGTTTTTTTCGTAACTTATAGAATTGTTTTTTATAAGTTATAGGTATTGAATTCCTTTTATTTTTATTGCGATTTTTATGGGAGTTTGTATGACAGCTGTGGAGGGCTTAAATCGTGTCCACTTTATACTTAATAGTCCCTAACCTCCGTGATTGTGACGTCACTTCCGGTTAGATCGATACCGAATTAGTTAAGTTTTGCCCTTCTTGTTTGGCGATAAAATCACTAGTATAGATGGTCAGATGGGGGAATTTCATAACTTATATATTTTAACTCATATATTTATCTTAAATTTGGGGGTTTCTTTCTATGTTAATTTAGTTCCGTTTTTCGGAAATTTCTATTGGTCGTGACGTCACGACCTGTTGGCGCTGTTCATAGGTTCAAGTTGTTGCTAGGTTTTTGTGGTGAAGAGACATTGTTTATTAGTAACGGGGGTGTGTTTTCTTATAGTGATTTTGATAGGTTATACTTTCAAAAAGGTCATCTGTTCATTAATAACAGGGTATAAGAAGTCATCTGTTTGTTCTTAGCATAAGTGTATATGGCTCTGGCGGTATAATAGATTATATCTATACTGAACTTAGTAATGATGGGCTCGATTTTAGTAGTGGAGAATCGTTGTTTATTAGTAACGGGGGCTTGTTTTCTTATGATTGTTTTGGTAGGTTATGTTTGCGTTCAGTTCGTCATCTGTTTGTTAATAACAGAGTATGAAAAGTCATCTGTTTGTTCTTAACAGAGGTGTGTGTGACTCTGGCGATATAATGGATTATATTTATACTGGACTCAGTAGTGATAAGGGGAATCGAAATGGAGATTAGAATTAAGCGATAAATGAAAAAAATAATAAATGATATAACGGAAATAAATACATACATTAAAATGAGGGATACTTTTACGGATTGTCAATAATTCTGATATGAGGTAACGTATGTGTAACGTAACTCATGTTTCAGATTTTTTAAACTGCATATGTTTTTCTAAAATTGGTCATATTTGCAGGTTGTTTTGACCTACTAGTACATTATATTATATTATATATAAAGTGTGATTATGAGGAAGCTGGTGTTAATTGATTAATAGCTAATCGTGAAATCATTATAACCACAATCCTCTATCTTTTCATAAGACAAGGTGTGTATTTTTCATAGTCAGATATTGGAGGTGGGGCCGTATATACATATAGGGGAGGGTAGTATATCATGAGGTCATAGTTGTTCGTATGCTTTGCTTTTGTATGGGACCATATACTGCTTTTGTATGGGATCATATAATGTTTCTTGGTAGAGCTATTTACATTGTGTTAAGATGAAATATAATTGAGGGGGATTTATCCTGCCATCTTTTTGAACAGGATTTGTGTATTGATCACCTATTGGTTTTAAACTGGATTTGTTGGGATCTATTAGTCCGTATGTTGTTGGATGCCACCTTATAATCACTTATTTCTGGTTTAGTATAAGGGGGTGGTTATATATATCGACTGGTACCTAGAGGGGAAGATCTATAGTATGAGTCACCTCAATTATACTAAATTGTACAGGTGGGATAAATCTTCCTTATTGTTCAATCCCTTCGGATGAAGGCAATCCAATCTGAAAATCCACTTGGATTCAGCGGTAAGTAATTTCTTTGTATAGTTTCCACCTCTCCAGTCTTTTCCGATCTTCTGGATGCCCATAAAGGTCAGTTCTTTGGTATTGCCTTTATGTTTGGTGGAGAAGTGTCTGTATAAAGCTGTATCCATGTTTAGTTTTTCTATCAGTAGTATATGTTCACGTATCCTGTCTTTCAGGATTCGTGAAGTCTGGCCTATGTATTGGAGGCCGCATGAGCATTGTAGCATATATACTACTCCACTGTCATGGCATCTGATCAGCTCATTGATTTTGTATTTCTCTTTGGTGTGGAAATTGCAAAATGTGGTCGATTTTATACCACATCTGCACGCTTTGCATAGCGGGCAGGGAAAGAAGCCTCTTATTTCCTTTCCGAATGTGTCTGTGATGCCTCGCCTTTTCTTCTTTTCGATGCTTGGAGCCAGTCTGCTCTGTAGGTTCTTGGTCTTTCGATATACAAACTTGGGTTTGGATGGCAATCGGTCTCCTATAAGGTCGTCATCTTTCAGAAGTGGCCAATGTTTCTGGAATATTTTCTCGATCATGTCTTTGTTCTCACTGTATTCTGTGATCATGGCCACATTGAGACAATCATCTTCCGTTGGATATGTTCTTTCTTTATATTTCAGAAGGTCCTTCCTTTCGACATATTTGACTTCTTGAATCTTCTGGTCCAATAGGTGTTCATCATATCCCCTCTCTATGAACTTGTTTTTGATGATCTTGGCCTGTTCTTCCCATTTGTCGTTTCTAGAACAATTCTTCTTGATTCTCAATAACTGCCCTTTGGGAATGTTATTTTTCCAGTTTCTATGATGGCAACTCATACTATGTATGTAATTGTTGCTGTCAACACTTTTAAAATGTGTTGATGTTTCAATTCTGCCATCTATAATTTCAATTTTTAGATCTAAAAATACAAGTTCTGTTGTGCTCCACGTGTATGTAAACTTTAGGTTATTTGTACTTCTGTTCATGACCTCAATGGTATAATCCAGGTCCTCCTGGGTACCTCTCCAGATGATGATTATATCATCTATATACCGGCGGTATAGGACCAGGTCCGCGCCCGCTGGGCAAGAGTCCCAAAAGATGTTCTCCCACTTGCCCATATATAGGTTCGCATAACTGGGCGCGAACCTGGTCCCCATTGCTGTACCGCATATCTGCTGGTAGTAGTTTCCTTCATCATAAAAATAATTATGATTTAGTATATACTTAATTCCATCCAGAATGAATTCTTTTTGGACGTCGGGTATCTCTGGATCTTTATCCAGGAAGAACCTTACAGCTTCTATTCCGTCCTCATGGGGGATGCATGTATATAGTGACGTCACATCACATGTCGCCAAGATGTAGTTTTCATCCCATGAGATCTCATCTAAGAGATTCAACACCTGGGTTGAATCTTTGAGATATGACGGTAATCGTTTTACATATCCCTGGAGGTTAAGATCAATATATTGTGAGAGGTTGCTACTAAGCGAACCAATCCCTGAAATGATTGGTCTTCCAGGTGGTCTCTGTAGGGATTTATGTATTTTCGGTAGATGGTATAACACCGGTGTGATAGGATGGTTTATATTGATATAATCGTATTCTTTTTTGTTCAGAATACCTTGTTCCTTTGCTTGATCCAGGATCTGTAATAGTTCTTTTTTATAGGTCCCTATTGGGTTTGATGGTAATTTCCGATAAGTTTCGGGATCATTCAAGATTCTGGCATTTTCCAATTTGTAGTCCATTCGGTCCATGACGACAATTCCTCCCCCCTTATCAGCTGGTTTAATAATTAAATTGTGATTCTCTTCCAATGTTTTTACTGTCTTCATCTGTTGGTGAGAGAGGTTTTGTGATCTTGGTTTTAGTTTTTTGGTTTGTAGTTCCTTAATCTCTTTGCACACTATGGTCTCAAAGGCTTCTATGGAGGCTCCTTTGCTGCTTATGGGAAAGAATGATGACTTTGGTTTCAAACTTGTATGTTTGTAACTGTCTTGATGTTCTTGTGGTTTCCATAGTGTCCTTTCCAGTGCTGATTTGGCAAAGAACCTCTTCAGTGTTAATTTACGGATAAATTCTTTAGTGTTAATAAAAGTCTGGAACTTATCCAAACCTCTTGTGGGAGCAAATGAGAGACCATATTTAAGGACAGAGTTTTCTTGTTCAGACAGAGTATGCGAACTTAGATTGAATATACCTTCGGTATTGCCTGTGGTGGTTATTTCAATCTTGTCGTCAGTCTTTTTGTTTATTTTCGCACCTCCTCGTCTTCCTCGGTGTGTCTTCTTCTTGATGATATTGTTGGTCTGTCTGCCTCTCTTTCTCTCTGGGATTTCAGGGGCCTGTTCCGTTCCCTGTTGTGTGCTTGATCTGATCCTAAAAAAGATGGGGATGAGGTTTCTGTTGTGGTGGTAGGTGTGGATTTTTGAGGCTCTTTATGTTGATCCATCCTTCTAGTGCGCTGTTGAATTTTCCATTCTTCCCTTGTGTTCCCCTCATCTTTTCTATGAGTGATCGGTCCTTCCTTCCTCTTTGGAGCTCTGTACGTGTTGTTGCTAGTATGATATGTATCGTCTCTTCTATCATTCGTCTCATAATGATGGTAGTCTCTTTGGTCTCTGTAAGTGGACTCTATATCATTCTGTCTGTAATAATTTGATCTCCCCTCATGGTATTGTCGTTTTGGTGAGTATTGGTGTTGAAACTCTCCCCTGTTATATGTTCTATCCTCAGTGTGATCCCAATTATTGTACCAAGGGTCCCTCCTTCTTGTGGGCGTGTATTCCTCCCTCCTTGTATACTGTCTATCAATCCCAAAGCCCCATTGTTGATTATTGTTTTGCCATCTATTATTGTAGTGGGGTGTTGGTCTATTATTGTCGTAAAATGTTGGAGCAAAGTAATTTGGTTGTGTGTATTGTCTTCTATATGGTCTATTATAATAGAAGTTTCTGGGTTTGTAGTGTCTGTTTGTTTCTCTTCTAGGTTCTCGCCCGAATCTTGTGTCTTGTTGTTGGTTATTGACATTTTCAATGTGGGTCACTGTATCTGCTGTCTCCTTCCCTGTCTTTGTGTTCAACATCTCTTCTGTCATAGTGTCTATGTGTTCCTCTTTTATCGTTTCTTTATTTTCTAATTCTCTTAGAAGTTTTTTTGTTTTTTTCTGTATGACATCATCTCTGGTCTTTTTTACCTTTTTAAAAAGATTATCTTTCTTTTCTGTTATGTCTATGGACCCTTGTCCAGAATGTTCTAAATTGATTAGGATTTCCTCATTCTCTTTAATCTTTGAGTCCATATCTATTATAGAACTTTCTCTATATTCAATAATGAGTTTTATTAGTTGTCTGGAGGTGTTTATTAGAACAGACCTCCATTTCTCGGAGATGGAGTCAGACAGAGGAAAGGCACATTCTTTGTGTGTTAAAAGCCCTTTTGGAATAATATCCAATTCCAGGCATTTTTTTAAGAATGAGATTTCAGCCTTATATTTCACTTCTGAGATTAGAAGTTTTTCTAATTCTCTGAAAATGGACTGTATATCTACAGTCTCATCGTCATCTATTTCTATGCAAATCATTTTGGTCTGTTTGTTTACATTAATAGATACATCCTGTCTGAGTGAAGTTAAAGTCTCCATATTTCTATGGGGTAGTTTTAATGTCTAGTAGTGGCGGCTGGAATAAGGCTAGGAGTAAATGTATAAGATAGGGATGTGGTGGTATATCCCAGCGCCAACTGAAACCTTTTGAGCCTGAGGCGGTGGTACCTAGCTCCCACCTATAAAAATAGAACTATGAAAAATATGCCCAGGCGCCAACAATGAGGAGGCTAAGGTTATATATATGAGTAAACTCTGTCGTGTGCTACAAATATGTGGTAAAAGTGTTAAAACAATTTATTGTAGATAAAACATATAGGAGACGATAAAATGCAATGTTTCATAAAAACACAATATTACATGTGCATGGATCCACGCTAATAAAATATATATGAATAAAATCTTGAGAGCATAAACACATAGGAGAAGTAATCTCGTTAGAGATAATATAACATGTAAATGTGGGTGATACAGATACAATTCAATGACAATAAAAAATACAATTCAATGACAATAAAAATAATTCAATGACAATAAAAATATTTCAATTGACAATGTTGAATAAAAGTGTAAAAATATAAAAATATAAAAGTATAAAAATGTGACGGTGATCCAATGTCCAAAAAAAAAGGAATGTGACAGTGTTCCAGTGTGAAATGTTCCAAAAATGAAAAGAATCAGTGTAAATCCTGTGTTGAAAATGCAAAGGAAAAAAAATATGACAAAATAAGTGAAAAATATGTCAATCCTTAGTTCACTGAGGAACTGAGAGAAAATAAAATACGTGAAAAAAAGGCAGAAATGAATGTAAAGTGGAATCCCTGTGTACAGTGTTGTCCTTGTCTCTTATTATGTGATGTCCTTATGGAGCCAGGGGGTCCCTGCCCCAGTGGATAATATAAAAAGAAGATGCTGAGTGCGAAGGTTTCAGCAGATTTATCAAAATAAAAATAAAAATAAGATGGTGAAGAAAAAGTGTTGTAAAAAATGTGTTTTAAAATTCAAAAATAGAAACCTGTGGGATAGAAATAATACACAATGTGTAAAACAATTTCAAATATGTCCTCCTATTGAAAAAATGCTTACCAGGTCTACGCGTTTCGGCCTTTTCCTAGGCCTTTATCAAGACTGATGGTAAGCTTTAATTAAAGGTCTTTTATAGGGGAAGTGTGCCTGTGACCGGAAATAGTAATGTTTTCTGACTTCCGTTTTTTTCGTAACTTATAGAATTGTTTTTTATAAGTTATAGGTATTGAATTCCTTTTATTTGTATTGCGATTTTTATGGGAGTTTGTATGACAGCTGTGGAGGGCTTAAATCGTGTCCACTTTATACTTAATAGTCCCTAACCTCCGTGATTGTGACGTCACTTCCGGTTAGATCGATACCGAATTAGTTAAGTTTTGCCCTTCTTGTTTGGCGATCAAATCACTAGTATAGATGGTCAGATGGGGGAATTTCATAACTTATATATTTTAACTCATATATTTATCTTAAATTTGGGGGTTTCTTTCGATGTTAATTTAGTTCCGTTTTTCGGAAATTTCTATTGGTCGTGTCGTCACGACCTGTTGGCGCTGTTCATAGGTTCAAGTTGTTGCTAGGTTTTTGTGGTGAAGAGCCATTGTTTATTAGTAACGGGGGTGTGTTTTCTTATAGTGATTTTGATAGGTTATACTTTCAAAAAGGTCATCTGTTCATTAATAACAGGGTATAAGAAGTCATCTGTTTGTTCTTAGCATAAGTGTATATGGCTCACTATAAGAAAACACACCCCCGTTACTAATAAACAATGGCTCTTCACCACAAAAACCTAGCAACAACTTGAACCTATGAACAGCGCCAACAGGTCGTGACGTCACGACCAATAGAAATTTCCGAAAAACGGAACTAAATTAACATCGAAAGAAACCCCCAAATTTAAGATAAATATATGAGTTAAAATATATAAGTTATGAAATTCCCCCATCTGACCATCTATACTAGTGATTTGATCGCCAAACAAGAAGGGCAAAACTTAACTAATTCGGTATCGATCTAACCGGAAGTGACGTCACAATCACGGAGGTTAGGGACTATTAAGTATAAAGTGGACACGATTTAAGCCCTCCACAGCTGTCATACAAACTCCCATAAAAATCGCAATACAAATAAAAGGAATTCAATACCTATAACTTATAAAAAACAATTCTATAAGTTACGAAAAAACCGGAAGTCAGAAAACATTACTATTTCCGGTCACAGGCACACTTTCCCCTATAAAAGACCTTTAATTAAAGCTTACCATCAGTCTTGATAAAGGCCTAGGAAAAGGCCGAAACGCGTAGACCTGGTAAGCATTTTTTCAATAGGAGGACATATTTGAAATTGTTTTACACATTGTGTATTATTTCTATCCCACAGGTTTCTATTTTTGAATTTTAAAACACATTTTTTTACAACACTTTTTCTTCACCATCTTATTTTTATTTTTATTTTGATAAATCTGCTGAAACCTTCGCACTCAGCATCTTCTTTTTATATTATCCACTGGGGCAGGGACCCCCCTGGCTCCATAAGGACATCACATAATAAGAGACAAGGACAACACTGTACACAGGGATTCCACTTTACATTCATTTCTGCCTTTTTTTCACGTATTTTATTTTCTCTCAGTTCCTCAGTGAACTAAGGATTGACATATTTTTTCACTTATTTTGTCATATTTTTTTTCCTTTGCATTTTCAACACAGGATTTACACTGATTCTTTTCATTTTTGGAACATTTCACACTGGAACATTGTCACATTCCTTTTTTTTTTGGACATTGGATCACCGTCACATTTTTATACTTTTATATTTTTATATTTTTACACTTTTATTCAACATTGTCAATTGAAATATTTTTATTGTCATTGAATTATTTTTATTGTCATTGAATTGTATTTTTTATTGTCATTGAATTGTATCTGTATCACCCACATTTACATGTTATATTTATCTCTAACGAGATTACTTCTCCTATGTGTTTATGCTCTCAAGATTTTATTCATATATATTTTATTAGCGTGGATCCATGCACATGTAATATTGTGTTTTTATGAAACATTGCATTTTATCGTCTCCTATATGTTTTATCTACAATAAATTGTTTTAACACTTTTACCACATATTTGTAGCACACGACAGAGTTTACTCATATATATAACCTTAGCCTCCTCATTGTTGGCGCCTGGGCATATTTTTCATAGTTCTATTTTTATAGGTGGGAGCTAGGTACCACCGCCTCAGGCTCAAAAGGTTTCAGTTGGCGCTGGGATATACCACCACATCCCTATCTTATACATTTACTCCTAGCCTTATTCCAGCCGCCACTACTAGACATTAAAACTACCCCATAGAAATATGGAGACTTTAACTTCACTCAGACAGGATGTATCTATTAATGTAAACAAACAGACCAAAATGATTTGCATAGAAATAGATGACGATGAGACTGTAGATATACAGTCCATTTTCAGAGAATTAGAAAAACTTCTAATCTCAGAAGTGAAATATAAGGCTGAAATCTCATTCTTAAAAAAATGCCTGGAATTGGATATTATTCCAAAAGGGCTTTTAACACACAAAGAATGTGCCTTTCCTCTGTCTGACTCCATCTCCGAGAAATGGAGGTCTGTTCTAATAAACACCTCCAGACAACTAATAAAACTCATTATTGAATATAGAGAAAGTTCTATAATAGATATGGACTCAAAGATTAAAGAGAATGAGGAAATCCTAATCAATTTAGAACATTCTGGACAAGGGTCCATAGACATAACAGAAAGAAAGATAATCTTTTTAAAAAGGTAAAAAAGACCAGAGATGATGTCATACAGAAAAAAACAAAAAAACTTCTAAGAGAATTAGAAAATAAAGAAACGATAAAAGAGGAACACATAGACACTATGACAGAAGAGATGTTGAACACAAAGACAGGGAAGGAGACAGCAGATACAGTGACCCACATTGAAAATGTCAATAACCAACAACAAGACACAAGATTCGGGCGAGAACCTAGAAGAGAAACAAACAGACACTACAAACCCAGAAACTTCTATTATAATAGACCATATAGAAGACAATACACACGACCAAATTACTTTGCTCCAACATTTTACGACAATAATAGACCAACACCCCACTACAATAATAGATGGCAAAACAATAATCAACAATGGGGCTTTGGGATTGATAGACAGTATACAAGGAGGGAGGAATACATACCCACAAGAAGGAGGGACCCTTGGTACAATAATTGGGATCACACTGAGGATAGAACATATAACAGGGGAGAGTTTCAACACCAATACTCACCAAAACGACAATACCATGAGGGGAGATCGAATTATTACAGACAGAATGATATAGAGTCCACTTACAGAGACCAAAGAGACTACCATCATTATGAGACGAATGATAGAAGAGACGATACATATCATACTAACAACAACACGTACAGAACTCCAAAGAGGAAGGAAGGACCGATCACTCATAGAAAAGATGAGGGGAACACAAGGGAAGAATGGAAAATTCAACAGCGCACTAGAAGGATGGATCAACATAAAGAGCCTCAAAAATCCACACCTACCACCACAACAGAAACCTCATCCCATCTTTTTTAGGATCAGATCAAGCACACAACAGGGAACGGAACAGGCCCCTGAAATCCCAGAGAGAAAGAGAGGCAGACAGACCAACAATATCATCAAGAAGAAGACACACCGAGGAAGACGAGGGAGGTGCGAAAATAAACAAAAAGACTGACGACAAGATTGAAATAACCACCACAGGCAATACCGAAGGTATATTCAATCTAAGTTCGCATACTCTGTCTGAACAAGAAAACTCTGTCCTTAAATATTGTCTCTCATTTGCTCCCACCAAGAGGTTTGGATAAGTTCCAGACTTTTATTAACACTAAAGAATTTATCCGTAAATTAACACTGAAGAGGTTCTTTGCCAAATCAGCACTGAAAGGACACTATGGAAACCACAAGAACATCAAGACAGTTACAAACATACAAGTTTGAAACCAAAGTCATCATTCTTTCCCATAAGCAGCAAAGGAGCCTCCATAGAAGCCTTTGAGACCATAGTGTGCAAAGAGATTAAGGAACTACAAACCAAAAAACTAAAACCAAGATCACAAAACCTCTCTCACCAACAGATGAAGACAGTAAAAACATTGGAAGAGAATCACAATTTAATTATTAAACCAGCTGATAAGGGGGGAGGAATTGTCGTCATGGACCGAATGGACTACAAATTGGAAAATGCCAGAATCTTGAATGATCCCGAAACTTATCGGAAATTACCATCAAACCCAATAGGGACCTATAAAAAAGAACTATTACAGATCCTGGATCAAGCAAAGGAACAAGGTATTCTGAACAAAAAAGAATACGATTATATCAATATAAACATCCTATCACACCGGTGTTATACCATCTACCGAAAATACATAAATCCCTACAGAGACCACCTGGAAGACCAATCATTTCAGGGATTGGTTCGCTTAGTAGCAACCTCTCACAATATATTGATCTTAACCTCCAGGGATATGTAAAACGATTACCGTCATATCTCAAAGATTCAACCCAGGTGTTGAATCTCTTAGATGAGATCTCATGGGATGAAAACTACATCTTGGCGACATGTGATGTGACGTCACTATATACATGCATCCCCCATGAGGACGGAATAGAAGCTGTAAGGTTCTTCCTGGATAAAGATCCAGAGATACCCGACGTCCAAAAAGAATTCATTCTGGATGGAATTAAGTATATACTAAATCATAATTATTTTTATGATGAAGGAAACTACTACCAGCAGATATGCGGTACAGCAATGGGGACCAGGTTCGCGCCCAGTTATGCCGAACCTATATATGGGCAAGTGGGAGAACATCTTTTGGACTCTTGCCCCAGCGGGCGCGGACCTGGTCCTATACCGCCGGTATATAGATGATATAATCATCATCTGGAGAGGTACCCAGGAGGACCTGGATTATACCATTGAGGTCATGAACAGAAGTACAAAATAACCTAAAGTTTACATACACGTGGAGCACAACAGAACTTGTATTTTTAGATCTAAAAATTGAAATTATAGATGGCAGAATTGAAACATCAACACATTTTAAAAGTGTTGACAGCAACAATTACATACATAGTATGAGTTGCCATCATAGAAACTGGAAAAATAACATTCCCAAAGGGCAGTTATTGAGAATTAAGAAGAATTGTTCTAGAAACGACAAATGGGAAGAACAGGCCAAGATCATCAAAAACAAGTTCATAGAGAGGGGATATGATGAACACCTATTGGACCAGAAGATTCAAGAAGTCAAATATGTCGAAAGGAAGGACCTTCTGAAATATAAAGAAAGAACATATCCAACGGAAGATGATTGTCTCAATGTGGCCATGATCACAGAATACAGTGAGAACAAAGACATGATCGAGAAAATATTCCAGAAACATTGGCCACTTCTGAAAGATGACGACCTTATAGGGAGACCGATTGCCATCCAAACCCAAGTTTGTATATCGAGAAGACCAAGAACCTACAGAGCAGACTGGCTCCAAGCATCGAAAAGAAGAAAAGGCGAGGCATCACAGACACATTCGGAAAGGAAATAAGAGGCTTCTTTCCCTGCCCGCTATGCAAAGCGTGCAGATGTGGTATAAAATCGACCACATTTTGCAATTTCCACACCAAAGAGAAATACAAAATCAATGAGCTGATCAGATGCCATGACAGTGGAGTAGTATATATGCTACAATGCTCATGCGGCCTCCAATACATAGGCCAGACTTCACGTATCCTGAAAGACAGGATACGTGAACATATACTACTGATAGAAAAACTAAACATGGATACAGCTTTATACAGACACTTCTCCACCAAACATAAAGGCAATACCAAAGAACTGGACCTTTATGGGCATCCAGAAGATCGGAAAAGACTGGAGAGGTGGAAACTATACAAAGAAATTACTTACCGCTGAATCCAAGTGGATTTTCAGATTGGATTGCCTTCATCCGAAGGGATTGAACAATAAGGAAGATTTATCCCACCTGTACAATTTAGTATAATTGAGGTGACTCATACTATAGATCTTCCCCTCTAGGTACCAGTCGATATATATAACCACCCCCTTATACTAAACCAGAAATAAGTGATTATAAGGTGGCATCCAACAACATACGGACTAATAGATCCCAACAAATCCAGTTTAAAACCAATAGGTGATCAATACACAAATCCTGTTCAAAAAGATGGCAGGATAAATCCCCCTCAATTATATTTCATCTTAACACAATGTAAATAGCTCTACCAAGAAACAGTATATGATCCCATACAAAAGCAGTATATGGTCCCATACAAAAGCAAAGCATACGAACAACTATGACCTCATGATATACTACCCTCCCCCTATATGTATATACGGCCCCACCTTCAATATCTGACTATGAAAAATACACACCTTGTCTTATGAAAAGATAGAGGATTGTGGTTATAATGATTTCACGATTAGCTATTAATCAATTAACACCCAGCTTCCTCATAATCACACTTTATATATAATATAATATAATGTACTAGTAGGTCAAAACAACCTGCAAATATGACCAATTTTAGAAAAACATATGCAGTTTAAAAAATCTGAAACATGAGTTACGTTACACATACGTTACCTCATATCAGAATTATTGACAATCCGTAAAAGTATCCCTCATTTTAATGTATGTATTTATTTCGTTATATCATTTATTATTTTTTTCATTTATCGCTTAATTCTAATCTCCATTTCGATTCCCCTTATCACTACTGAGTCCAGTATAAATATAATCCATTATATCGCCAGAGTCACACACACCTCTGTTAAGAACAAACAGATGACTTTTCATACTCTGTTATTAACAAACAGATGACGAACTGAACGCAAACATAACCTACCAAAACAATCATAAGAAAACAAGCCCCCGTTACTAATAAACAACGATTCTCCACTACTAAAATCGAGCCCATCATTACTAAGTTCAGTATAGATATAATCTATTATACCGCCAGAGCCATATACACTTATGCTAAGAACAAACAGATGACTTCTTATACCCTGTTATTAATGAACAGATGACCTTTTTGAAAGTATAACCTATCAAAATCACTATAAGAAAACACCCCCCCGTTACTAATAAACAATGGCTCTTCACCACAAAAACCTAGCAACAACTTGAACCTATGAACAGCGCCAACAGGTCGTGACGTCACGACCAATAGAAATTTCCGAAAACGGAACTAAATTACATCGAAAGAAACCCCCAAATTTAAGATAAATATATGAGTTAAAATATATAAGTTATGAAATTCCCCCATCTGACCATCTATACTAGTGATTTGATCGCCAAACAAGAAGGGCAAAACTTAACTAATTCGGTATCGATCTAACCGGAAGTGACGTCACAATCACGGAGATTAGGGACTATTAAGTATAAAGTGGACACGATTTAAGCCCTCCACAGCTGTCATACAAACTCCCATAAAAATCGCAATACAAATAAAAGGAATTCAATACCTATAACTTATAAAAAACAATTCTATAAGTTACGAAAAAAACGGAAGTCAGAAAACATTACTATTTCCGGTCACAGGCACACTTCCCCTATAAAAGACCTTTAATTAAAGCTTACCATCAGTCTTGATAAAGGCCTAGGAAAAGGCCGAAACGCGTAGACCTGGTAAGCATTTTTTTCAATAGGAGGACATATTTGAAATTGTTTTACACATTGTGTATTATTTCTATCCCACAGGTTTCTATTTTTGAATTTTAAAACACATTTTTTACAACACTTTTTCTTCACCATCTTATTTTTATTTTTATTTTGATAAATCTGCTGAAACCTTCGCACTCAGCATCTTCTTTTTATATTATCCACTGGGGCAGGGACCCCCTGGCTCCATAAGGACATCACATAATAAGAGACAAGGACAACACTGTACACAGGGATTCCACTTTACATTCATTTCTGCCTTTTTTTCACGTATTTTATTTTCTCTCAGTTCTCAGTGAACTAAGGATTGACATATTTTTCACTTATTTTGTCATATTTTTTTTTCCTTTGCATTTTCAACACAGGATTTACACTGATTCTTTTCATTTTTGGAACATTTCACACTGGACACTGTCACATTCCTTTTTTTTGGACATTGGATCACCGTCACATTTTTATACTTTTATATTTTTATATTTTTACACTTTTATTCAACATTGTCAATTGAAATATTTTTATTGTCATTGAATTATTTTATTGTCATTGAATTGTATTTTTTATTGTCATTGAATTGTATCTGTATCACCACATTTACATGTTATATTATCTCTAACGAGATTACTTCTCCTATGTGTTTATGCTCTCAAGATTTTATTCATATATATTTTATTAGCGTGGATCCATGCACATGTAATATTGTGTTTTTATGAAACATTGCATTTTATCGTCTCCTATATGTTTTATCTACAATAAATTGTTTTAAACAGCTTTTACACATATTTGTAGCACACGAAAGAGTTTACTCATATATATAACCTTAGCCTCCTCATTGTTGGCTGGCCTGGCATATTTTTCATAGTTAGCACAGCACTGTTGTGAGGTGTGCTATTGATGGTCTGATGGCTGAAAAGAGGTCTGAGGTTAGCACAGCCACTGTTGTGAGGTGTGCTATTGATGGTCTGATGGCTGAAAAGAGGTCTGAGGTTAGCACAGCACTGTTGTGAGGTGTGCTATTGATGGACTGATGACTAAAAAGAGGTCTGAGGTTAGCACAGCACTGTTGTGAGGTGTGCTATTGATGTCTGTTGGCTGAAAAGAGGTCTGAGGTTAGCACAGCGCACTGTTGTGAGGTGTGCTATTGATGGTCTGATGGCTGAAAAGAGGTCTGATGTTAGCACAGCACTGTTGTTAGGTATGCTATTGATGGTCTGATGGCTGAAAAGAGGTCTGAGGTTAGCACAGCCACTGTTGTGAGGTGTGCTATTGATGGTCTGATGGCTGAAAAGAGGGTCTAAGGTTAGCACAGCACTGTTGTGAGGTGTGCTATTGTCAGGATATGCATCTGTGCCATATAAACTATCCTTAGGTTGTACTGTCCCTTTAAGGATCACTGCTTCTCATCACCTGTCTCCACCCTATTTAAGGCACACCTATCTCACTCATTCTTTGCTTAGTATTGAATTACACTTCAATTGCCTAGCCAGTTTGTGTGAACGCTGTTCACCCAATTTTGCTGCAAGCTTCCTTTATTCAAAGATCAAGCTTTTCACGAACTTTGCTACTGTTGCTTAATACCTTCATCCTTCAGTTTCCTCTGATGCACCTGTGATTTACCAACCATCGTCTGAGAATCTCTAACGTTTAATTAGCCTGGACGCAGCCGCTCCTGTCTCCTGCCTCAGCACTTCCATGGAGCTCCGCAACAACCGCGGGTGACGTCACATGCAGCTGCTCTGCCGCTCAGGTCCACAGCTCTAGCCTGCTCTCCCGACTACGCTGTAAGTTTTTCAAACCTTGCCTCTCAGCCTTGATATGTGCCAGCACTATAACGCTTATCCTTGATACATCCTCAAACGGCATAATGACCTTTGTCACTGTTCCTTAATTACTACGACACAGTTCTACCTTCCGCAAAACCCTTACCTAAAATGTGATATTCCATGTTCACTTACAATATCCTGCTGAATGTTCATTTGCTTATTTAACCTTCACACTGGACCATTTCTTACATGTAAGAGTCCGGGTATTTTTATTATTATCTTACCTGAGGAACTGTGGTATATGTTCTCCCTGCAGACTATAGTGTAGCCACTTAATTAGCCTGCAATAGGGTTAACATAACAAATCTCTTCCTATACATTAATTACAGCCTGCTGATACAGGAAAGCCGCCTTCACACACCCTGTGACTATTGTGGTTTTCAGTATCTTCTTGCTACATACACTTTATTATTGCTGCCACCTTCCATCTCAGCAGTTGTGATTCACTTGTCCTGTCTAAAATACTGTGTCTTTATTTTAGATTTTCTTTACCAGTGTGACAGAATACTAAGCCCTTAAACTTATGGATCCAGCTGAGATTAACACTCACATGCAGGCATTAACTCAAAGAGTAGATTTGTTAACAAATGGTCTCAACGCATTAAAAGTGGAGAATGATAACCTCAAAGCTTACATTAGGGATGTGGTGGACAAAAGAACACCTTTTTATGAATCCCAGGTTAGTCCTCCTGATTGTTTCCATGGAGAAAGGACTCTCTACAGAGAGTTAAAAATGCATGCCTGCTAATGTTTGCTTTAAGACCTCATACCTACCTCAAATGATAGAATTAGAGTACTCACGACCATATCTTACCTTAGAGGTGAACCCCGTACATGGGCAAACACCTATTTTGAGAATAATAAACAAATATTAAATTCTGTGGATAATTTTTTTTTTATGCAATGGGTCAATTGTATGAGGATCCATATAAACAGCTTACAGCTATTGATGGTCTGATGGCTGAAAAGAGGTTCTGAGGTTAGCACAGCACTGTTGTGAGGTGTGCTATTAATGGTCTGATGACTAAAAAGAGGTCTGAGGTTAGCACAGCACTGTTGTGAGGTGTGCTATTGATGGTCTGATGCTGAAAATAGGTCTGAGGTTAGCACAGCACTGTTGTGAGGTGTGCTATTGATGGTCTGATACTAAAAAGAGGTCTGAGGTTAGCACAGCACTGTTGTGAGGTGTGCTATTGATGGTCTGATGACTAAAAAGAAGTCTGAGGTTAGCACCAGTACTGTTGTGATGTGTGCTATTGATGGTCTGATGGCTGAAAAGAGGTCTGAGGTTAGCACATCACTGTTGTTGAGGTGTGCTATTGATGGTCTGATGGGTGAAAAAGAGGTCAGAGGTTAGCACAGCACTGTGTGAGGTGTGCTATTGATGGTCTGATGGTTTAAAAGAGATCTGAGGTTAGCACAGCACTGTTGTGAGGTGTGCTATTGATGGTCTAATGGCTTAAAAGAGGACTGAGGTTAGCGCAGCACTGTTGTGAGGTGTGCTATTGATGGTCTGATGGCTGAAAAGAGGGTCTGAGGTTAGCACAGCACTGTTGTGAGGTGTGCTATTGATGGTCTGATGGCTGAAAAAGAGGTCTGAGGTTAGCACAGCACTGTTGTGAGGTGTGCTATTGATGGTCTAATGACTAAAAAGAGGTCTGAGGTTAGCACAGCACTGTTGTGAGGTGTGCTATTGATGGTCTGATGGCTGAAAAGAGGTCTGAGGTTAGCACAGCCACTGTTGTGAGGTGTGCTATTGATGGTCTGATGGCTGAAAAGAGGTCTGAGGTTAGCACAGCACTGTTTGTGAGGTGTGCTATTGATGGACTGATGACTAAAAAGAGGTCTGAGGTTAGCACAGCACTGTTGTGAGGTGTGCTATTGATGGTCTGATGGCTGAAAATAGGTCTGAGGTTAGCACAGCACTGTTGTGAGGTGTGCTATTGATGGTCTGATGACTAAAAAGAGGTCTGAGGTTAGCACAGCACTGGTTTGTGAGGTGTGCTATTGATGGTCTGATGGCTGAAAAGAGGTCTGAGGTTAGCACAGCCACTGTTGTGAGGTGTGCTATTGATGGTCTGATGGCTGAAAAGAGGTCTGAGGTTAGCACAGCACTGTTGTGAGGTGTGCTATTGATGGACTGATGACTAAAAAGAGGTCTGAGGTTAGCACAGCACTGTTGTGAGGTGTGCTATTGATGTCTGATGGCTGAAAAGAGGTCTGAGGTTAGCACAGCGCACTGTTGTGAGGTGTGCTATTGATGGTCTGATGGCTGAAAAGAGGTCTGATGTTAGCACATCACTGTTGTTAGGTATGCTATTGATGGTCTGATGGCTGAAAAGAGGTCTGAGGTTAGCACAGCCACTGTTGTGAGGTGTGCTATTGATGGTCTGATGGCTGAAAAGAGGTCTAAGGTTAGCACAGCACTGTTGTGAGGTGTGCTATTGTCAGGATATGCATCTGTGCCATATAAACTATCCTTAGGTTGTACTGTCCCTTTAAGGATCACTGCTTCTCATACCTGTCTCCACCCTATTTAAGGCACACCTATCTCACTCATTCTTTGCTTAGTATTGAATTACACTTCAATTGCCTAGCCAGTTTTGTGTGAACGCTGTTCACCCAATTTGCTGCAAGCTTCCTTTATTCAAAGATCAAGCTTTTCACGAACTTTGCTACTGTTGCTTAATACCTTCATCCTTCAGTTTCCTCTGATGCACCTGTGATTTACCAACCATCGTCTGAGAATCTCTAACGTTTAATTAGCCTGGACGCAGCCGCTCCTGTCTCCTGCCTCAGCACTTCCATGGAGCTCCGCAACAACCGCGGTGACGTCACATGCCAGCTGCTCTGCCGCTCAGTCCACAGCTCTAGCCTGCTCTCCCGACTACGCTGTAAGTTTTTCAAACCTTGCCTCTCAGCCTTGATATGTGCCAGCACTATAACGCTTATCCCTTGATACATCCTCAAACAGGCATAATGACCTTTTGTCACTGTTCCTTAATTACTACGACACAGTTCTACCTTCCGCAAAACCCTTACCTAAAATGTGATATTCCATGTTCACTTACAATATCCTGCTGAATGTTCATTTGCTTATTTAACCTTCACACTGACCATTTCTTACATGTAAGTCCGGGTATTTTTATTATTATCTTACCTGAGGAACTGTGGTATATGTTCTCCCTGCAGACTATAGTGTAGCCACTTAATTAGCCTGCAATAGGGTTAACATAACAAATCTCTTCCTATACATTAATTACAGCCTGCTGATACAGGAAAGCCGCCTTCACACACCCTGTGACTATTGTGGTTTTCAGTATCTTCTTGCTACATACACTTTATTATTGCTGCCACCTTCCATCTCAGCAGTTGTGATTCACTTGTCCCTGTCTAAAATACTGTGTCTTTATTTTAGATTTCCTTTACCAGTGTGACAGAATACTATGCCCTTAAACTTATGGATCCAGCTGAGATTAACACTCACATGCAGGCATTAACTCAAAGAGTAGATTTGTTAACAAATGGTCTCAACGCATTAAAAGTGGAGAATGATAACCTCAAAGCTTACATTAGGGATGTGGTGGACAAAAGAACACCTTTTTATGAACCCCAGGTTAGTCCTCCTGATTGTTTCCATGGAGAAAGGACTCTCTACAGAGAGTTTAAAAATGCATGCCTGCTAATGTTTGCTTTAAGACCTCATACCTACCCAAATGATAGAATTAGAGTACTCACGACCATATCTTACCTTAGAGGTGAACCCCGTACATGGGCAAACACCTATTTTGAGAATAATAAACAAATATTAAATTCTTTGGATAATTTTTTTGATGCAATGGGTCAATTGTATGAGGATCCATATAAACAGCTTACAGCTATTGATGGTCTGATGGCTGAAAAGAGGTCTGAGGTTAGCACAGCACTGTTGTGAGGTGTGCTATTGATGGTCTGATGACTAAAAAGAGGTCTGAGGTTAGCACAG
Organism: Bombina bombina; assembly: GCF_027579735.1. Classification (NCBI taxonomy): domain Eukaryota; kingdom Metazoa; phylum Chordata; class Amphibia; order Anura; family Bombinatoridae; genus Bombina; species Bombina bombina. The sequence continues at coordinate 572,443,174 of NC_069502.1, forward strand.
CACTGTTGTGAGGTGTGCTATTGATGGTCTGATGGCTGAAAATAGGTCTGAGGTTAGCACAGCACTGTTGTGAGGTGTGCTATTGATGGTCTGATAACTAAAAAGAGGTCTGAGGTTAGCACAGCACTGTTGTGAGGTGTGCTATTGATGGTCTGATGACTAAAAAGAGGTCTGAGGTTAGCACAGTACTGTTGTGATGTGTGCTATTGATGGTCTGATGGCTGAAAAGAGGTCTGAGGTTAGCACATCACTGTTGTGAGGTGTGCTATTGATGGTCTGATGGGTGAAAAGAGGTCTGAGGTTAGCACAGCACTGTTGTGAGGTGTGCTATTGATGGTCTGATGGTTTAAAAGAGATCTGAGGTTAGCACAGCACTGTTGTGAGGTGTGCTATTGATGGTCTAATGGCTTAAAAGAGGTCTGAGGTTAGCGCAGCACTGTTGTGAGGTGTGCTATTGATGGTCTGATGGCTGAAAAGAGGTCTGAGGTTAGCACAGCACTGTTGTGAGGTGTGCTATTGATGGTCTGATGGCTGAGAAAAGAGGTCTGAGGTTAGCACAGCACTGTTGTGAGGTGTGCTATTGATGGTCTTATGACTAAAAAGAGGTCTGAGGTTAGCACAGCACTGTTGTGAGGTGTGCTATTGATGGTCTGATGGCTGAAAATAGGTCTGAGGTTAGCACAGCCACTGTTGTGAGGTGTGCTATTGATGGTCTGATGGCTGAAAAGAGGTCTGAGGTTAGCACAGCACTGTTGTGAGGTGTGCTATTGATGGGACTGATGACTAAAAAGAGGTCTGAGGTTAGCACAGCACTGTTGTGAGGTGTGCTATTGATGTCTGATGGCTGAAAAGAGGTCTGAGGTTAGCACAGCGCACTGTTGTGAGGTGTGCTATTGATGGTCTGATGGCTGAAAAGAGGTCTGAGGTTAGCACAGCCACTGTTGTGAGGTGTGCTATTGATGGTCTGATGGCTGAAAAGAGGTCTAAGGTTAGCACAGCACTGTTGTGAGGTGTGCTATTGTCAGGATATGCATCTGTGCCATATACACTATCCTTAGGTTGTACTGTCCCTTTAAGGATCACTGCTTCTCATACCTGTCTCCACCCTATTTAAGGCACACCTATCTCACTCATTCTTTGCTTAGTATTGAATTACACTTCAATTGCCTAGCCAGTTTTGTGTGAACGCTGTTCACCCAATTTGCTGCAAGCTTCCTTTATTCAAAGATCAAGCTTTTCACGAACTTTGCTACTGTTGCTTAATACCTTCATCCTTCAGTTTCCTCTGATGCACCTGTGATTTACCAACCATCGTCTGAGAATCTCTAACGTTTAATTAGCCTGGACGCAGCCGCTCCTGTCTCCTGCCTCAGCACTTCCATGGAGCTCCGCAACAACCGCGGTGACGTCACATGCCAGCTGCTCTGCCGCTCAGTCCACAGCTCTAGCCTGCTCTCCCGACTACGCTGTAAGTTTTTTCAAACCTTGCCTCTCAGCCTTGATATGTGCCAGCACTATAACGCTTATCCTTGATACATCCTCAAACGGCATAATGACCTTTTGTCACTGTTCCTTAATTACTACGACACAGTTCTACCTTCCGCAAAACCCTTACCTAAAATGTGATATTCCATGTTCACTTACAATATCCTGCTGAATGTTCATTTGCTTATTTAACCTTCACACTGACCATTTCTTACATGTAAGTCCGGGTATTTTTATTATTATCTTACCTGAGGAACTGTGGTATATGTTCTCCCTGCAGACTATAGTGTAGCCACTTAATCAGCCTGCAATAGGTTAACATAACAAATCTCTTCCTATACATTAATTACAGCCTGCTGATACAGGAAAGCCGCCTTCACACACCCTGTGACTATTGTGGTTTTCAGTATCTTCTTGCTACATACACTTTATTATTGCTGCCACCTTCCATCTCAGCAGTTGTGATTCACTTGTCCTGTCTAAAATACTGTGTCTTTATTTTAGATTTCCTTTACCAGTGTGACAGAATACTAAGCCCTTAAACTTATGGATCCAGCTGAGATTAACACTCACATGCAGGCATTAACTCAAAGAGTAGATTTGTTAACAAATGGTCTCAACGCATTAAAAGTGGAGAATGATAACCTCAAAGCTTACATTAGGGATGTGGTGGACAAAAGAACACCTTTTTATGAACCCCAGGTTAGTCCTCCTGATTGTTTCCATGGAGACAGGACTCTCTACAGAGAGTTTAAAAATGCATGCCTGCTAATGTTTGCTTTAAGACCTCATACCTACCCAAACGATAGAATTAGAGTACTCACGACCATATCTTACCTTAGAGGTGAACCCCGTACATGGGCAAACACCTATTTTGAGAATAATAAACAAATATTAAATTCTTTGGATAATTTTTTTGATGCAATGGGTCAATTGTATGAGGATCCATATAAACAGCTTACAGCTGAAAACGCCATGCATGGCCTTTGACAAAAGAAGAGAGTAGTCGAAGACTACATCACAGAATTTAAAAAATGGGCCAAGGACTCTCAATGGAACAATCTGTCCCTTAGGAACCAGTTCAGACTCAGCCTCTCTGAGGGAATAAAAGACGAGTTGTCTCGCACAGAAATCCCAGGTACCTTAGAAGAGCTCATGTCCCTTAGTATTACAATAGATAGGCGCCTCAGGGAGAGGTACCAAGAAAAGTCCGGGCATGACTGTAACCCTAGGAAAGCATCCTACACCACACATGCCTCTTCAGTACACAAAAACACCCCTGAACCCATGGACATAGCCTTCATCAAAGGTCCTCTGACTCCTCAAGAAAAGCTCAGACGACGATCCAATAACCTATGCCTGTACTGCGCCTCTGAGGAACACACTGTGAGAGACTGCCCTTCCCTCCTAAAACAAAACAAGGGTAAGACCTTATCAGATTTCTATTGTTGTACTACTCAACAGAGTTCAATTGCTTACATAAAAATCCCTCTTCTGTTACAGTGGGAACAACTTCGTCTTCACGCCACCGCGATAATTGATTCCGGTGCCACGGCTTCTTATATAGATAAGGAATTTACCACTGTAAATAAAATACCACTGATGCAGAAACAGTCTCCTGTTTTCTTGAGAGGGATAGATGGAAAAAATATTTCTTCTGGGCCTGTTGAATTTCATACCATACCTCTACTTGTGGTCTCTCATGATCAGCATAGAGAATATGTTTCTTTCGATGTAATAAACTGCCCGGTCTCTCAGGTGGTTCTGGGTATGCAATGGTTGCATACACACAACCCCCAGATAGACTGGTTCAATTCCACACTTACTTACAATTCATCATACTGCCAAAGTACTTGTCTCCCCAGTACAGTCTTACAAACTTCTCCCTCTGCAGACATACTACCCATACCAGAGGTTTATAGAGATTTTTCTGATGTTTTTAGCAAAAAGGAGGCGGAGAGTCTGCCTCCACATAGAAAATACGACTGCCCCATTGACATACTCCCTGGGTCAGAGATCCCAATCGGGCACATATTTCCCCTATCTCACACTGAGCTATCACACCTAAAGACATATTTAGACGAGAACCTTAGAAAAGGGTTCATCCGACCCTCGACCTCTCCGACTGGGGCCGGAATATTTTTTGTTAAAAACAAAGACGGTACTCTTAGACCTATAGTCGATTACCGTCAGCTAAATAAAATTACGGTAAAGAACCGCTACCCTTTACCCCTCATACCAGAGCTTATTGAGAGATTAGAGGGAGCTAAGTTTTTTACAAAGTTGGATTTAAGGGGTGAATACAACCTTCTCCGAATAAGATCAGGAGACGAATGGCTGACTGCGTTTCGAACCCGTTACGGTTTGTTCGAGTACGTAGTCATGCCATTCGGGTTGTGTAATGCGCCTGCTGCTTTTCAGCACTTAATAAATGATCTCTTTAGAGACCTCCTTGATGTGAACATAGTCATATATTTAGATGATATTCTCATCTACTCAAAAACATTAGAACAACACATTCTACATGTGAGGCAAGTTCTTTCCCGGGTTAGAAGTAATTTCATTTATGCAAAAGCCGAAAAATGTGTTTTCAATTCCCAGACCATATCCTTCCTTGGATACGAAATATCCCCTTCTGGAATTTTTATGGAGAATAAAAAAATTGATGCAGTACTAAACTGGCCTACCCCAAAGACTAGACGCCAGGTTCAATCCTTTATGGGATTCGCAAACTTTTACCGCAAGTTTATTAAGATTTTTCTAAGTTGGCAATCCCTCTAACCACACTCACAAAAGCCAAGGTTCCATTCAAGTGGACCCAAGAGTCCCAGTCAGCTTTTGATACACTCAAACAGAAATTCACTAGTGCAGCCATTCTACGTTTTCCTGACCCAAAACTCCAGTTCATTCTAGAGGTTGATGCATCCAACTTCGCAATTGGAGCAGTACTATCTCAACGAGAGAGCCTAGATAAACCTCTCCATCCTGTAGTTTATTATTCCAGGACCTTAAACTTCTCTGAACAAAACTACCCCATCGGGGACAAAGAATTACTTGCAATTAAACTATCCCTGGAACATTGGCGACATCTTTTAGAGGGTACTACCTACCCTACTCTCATCTATACTGACCACCGTAACCTTCAGTATTTAAAAAGCTCCCGAAAACTCACCTCCCGTCAAGTTAGATGGAATTTGTTTTTCTCACGTTTTAATTTCCTTATTACCTATCGACCTTCAACAAAAAATCAGAAAGCCGATGCACTTTCTCGCATACCACCTGAGTCCATCTCACAACCCTCTCAACAAAGTATCATTCCTTCAGAAAACTTCCTCTGTTTCACATACGACACCAGGCCTATTATTCGTATAGAACAACAGAAGGATTTTTCTAAACCACTACAGGAATTACAGTTGAAGTCCGATGGATGTTATTATCATGGCTCCCGTTTATACATTCCTCCTATACTCCGTCTATCACTGCTGGAATCATTACATCACTCTCCACTCGCAGGTCACCCTGGTATAAAAAAGACCCTGGAATTAGCAAAAAGGAGCTATTGGTGGCCAAATATGACTGCCGATGTTTCCCAACATATCCTCACCTGCAACATTTGTACCATATCAAAGAGGAAAAAACAACCTCCATATGGTCTTTTGCTACCTTTACCTACTCCTAAGACACCTTGGTCCGAAATTGCTCTCGACTTTATAGTCGATCTACCTCTCTCCTCAAGGAACAACACAATCATGGTTGTAGTGGATCTTTTCACAAAGATGTGTCATTTTATCCCATACCAAAAGTTACCTACCTCAATAGAAACTGTTCAACTTCTTATCTGTAATGTCATCAAGCTACATGGCCTGCCAAAGACCATTTTGAGTGACAGAGGCACTCAATTCTCCAGTAAACTCTGGTCCGAGTTCTGTAAACTCTTCCATATTGACAGACGGCTCACAACGGCATACCATCCCCAGTCTAATGGACAGACCGAACGCTGTAATCAATGGCTGGAACAATTCCTAAGGTCTTTCTGCTCCCTTGAGCAACATCTATGGACGGACTTGCTACCATACGCTGAATTTTGCTATAACAACACCTTACATGCCACCACTAATCAAACTCCATTCTACTCGAATTACGGATTTCATCCAACATTCCAATTGTTTCCTACTCAAGACTCTTCTTCTCCTTCAATCGCTGAGCTTTCCCAGAGCATTTCCTCGAATTTCACTCGTATTGAATCCTCAATTGAAAATGCGAAGAGGATCTACAAACAATACTACGATAGACGCAGGACAGTTCCTCCAAAATATGACGTAGGTGACTTGGTGTGGCTCTCTACAAAACATTTGCGTATGAACACTCCCTGCAAGAAGTTATCCCCGCTCTTTGTCGGTCCTTATCCGATAGCGCATATCGTAAATGCCAATGCTGTTTGTCTCACCCTACCTGCTACTATGAAGATCCACCCGACATTTCATGTCTCCCTTCTAAAACCTTACCAGACTGTGAGGGGTTCGACCACGAGTTCTTCTCTTCCTTTGGTTTCTGTCGACCCTGATATCGAATACGAGGTTCGATCCATCAAAGATTCCCGAATGATGAATGGGGCATTACAGTACCTGGTTAGCTGGAAGGGTTACCCTCCTGATGAGGATTCCTGGGAAACCCTCTGTTAACATCTCCGCACCCAGATTGGTGTCTCGTTTTCATCAACGGCATCCCGACTCTCCTGGACCCTGAGCTCCGGAGTCAACTCTTTAAGGGGGAATCCTGTCAGGATATGCATCTGTGCCATATACACTATCCTTAGGTTTGTACTGTCCCTTTAAGGATCACTGCTTCTCATACCTGTCTCCACCCTATTTAAGGCACACCTATCTCACTCATTCTTTGCTTAGTATTGAATTACACTTCAATTGCCTAGCCAGTTTTGTGTGAACGCTGTTCACCCAATTTGCTGCAAGCTTCCTTTATTCAAAGATCAAGCTTTTCACGAACTTTGCTACTGTTGCTTAATACCTTCATCCTTCAGTTTCCTCTGATGCACCTGTAATTTACCAACCATCGTCTGAGAATCTCTAATGTTTAATTTGCCTGGACGCAGCTGCTCCTGTCTCCTGCCTCAGCACTTCCACGGAGCTCCGCAACAACCGCGGTGACGTCACACGCCAGCTGCTCTGCCGCTCAGTCCACAGCTCTAGCCTGCTCTCCCGACTACGCTGTAAGTTTTTCAAACCTTGCCTCTCAGCCTTGATATGTGCCAGCACTATAACGCTTATCCTTGATACATCCTCAAACGGCATAATGACCTTTTGTCACTGTTCCTTAATTACTACGACACAGTTCTACCTTCCGCAAAACCCTTACCTAAAATGTGATATTCCATGTTCACTTACAATATCCTGCTGAATGTTCATTTGCTTATTTAACCTTCACACTGACCATTTCTTACATGTAAGTCCGGGTATTTTTATTATTATCTTACCTGAGGAACTGTGGTATATGTTCTCCCTGCAGACTATAGTGTAGCCACTTAATCAGCCTGCAATAGGGTTAACATAACAAATCTCTTCCTATACATTAATTACAGCCTGCTGATACAGGAAAGCCGCCGTCACACACCCTGTGACTATTGTGGTTTTCAGTATCTTCTTGCTACATACACTTTATTATTGCTGCCACCTTCCATCTCAGCAGTTGTGATTCACTTGTCCTGTCTAAAATACTGTGTCTTTATTTTAGATTTCCTTTACCAGTGTGACAGCTATTGATGGTCTGATGGCTGAAAAGAGGTCTGAGGTTAGCACAGCACTGTTGTGAGGTGTGCTATTGATGGTCTGATGGCTGAAAAGAGGTCTGAGGTTAGCACAGCACTGTTGTGAGGTATGCTATTGATGGTCTGATGGCTGAAAAGAGGTCTGAGGTTAGCACAGCACTGTTGTGAGGTGTGCTATTGATGGTCTAATGGCTGAAAAGAGGCCTGAGGTTAGCACAGCACTGTTGTGAGGTGTGCTATTGATGGTCTGATGGCTGAAAAGAGGTCTGAGGTTAGCACAGCACTGTTGTGAGGTGTGCTATTGATGGTCTGATAACTAAAAAGAGGTCTGAGGTTAGCACAGCACTGTTGTGAGGTGTGCTATTGATGGTCTGATGGCTGAAAAGAGGTCTGAGGTTAGCACAGCACTGTTGTGAGGTGTGCTATTGATGGTCTGATGACTAAAAAGAGGTCTGAGGTTAGAGGTACTATGCTACTAATGTTCGGGAGGGGGATGTCCATGATGGCATTAATGATGTGTCAGAATAGTACTATTTGTGGCTTCAGTGTGGGAAGCCTTGTGGCAGCTCCAGAAGCTGCACATGAAGTTTTAAAGGCCTATTATAGCGTCATTCTGTGCTTGGTTATTCTGGCATTCCTGTTTCTGTTCTACCTACCCTGCTTAGATCCCAGCTTGCTGTTTGAACCCTGTTACCTGCCTGATACTTTGTTTTGTTGATAAAATGGTTAATGACTTCTGAAAATAATTTCTGGATTAACCCTTTGGCTGCTCCATTTGCTTTGGAACTTGGTTTCCTTTGACTCTTCTGGTCCCTGACCCTGGCTTAAAGGGACAGTAAAGTCATAATTAGAAATGCATGATTTAGACAGAGCATACCATTTTAAACAAATTTTAATTTGCTTCCTTCTCTTGTTATCCTTTGCTGAAAGGGTTATCTAGGTAAGCTCAGGAGCAGCAAAGAACCTAGGTTCTAGCTACTGATTGGTGGCTGCATATATATACAGATTGTCATTGGCTCACCCATGTGTTTAGTAAGAAACCAGTAGTGCATTGCTGCTCCTTCAACAAATGATACCAATATAATGAAGCAAAATTGATAAAAGAAGTAAACTGGAAAGTTGTTTAAAATTGTATGTTCTACCTAAATCATGAAAGAATTTTTTTGGGTTTCATGTCCGTTTAAACTTGGATTACTCTTCAGTGTTGCTGAGTAAACCTGATTACCCACTTAAGTATTCCATTTATCTTAAAGGGACACTGAACCCAATTTTTTTCTTTCGTGATTCAGATAGAGCATGTAATTTTAAGCAACTTTCTCCTTTACTCCTATTAGCAATGTTTCTTCGTTCTCTTGCTGTCTTTATTTGAAAAAGAAGGCATCTAAGCTTTTTTTCTTGGTTCAGAACTCTGGACAGCAGTTTTTGATTGGTGGATGAATTTATCCACCAATCAGCAAGGACAACCTAGCTTGTTCACCAAAAATGGGCCGGCATCTAAACTTATATTCTTGCATTTAAAATAAAGATACCAAGAGAATAAAGAAACTTTGATAATAGGAGTAAATTAGAAAGTTGCTTAAAATTTCATGCTCTATCTGAATCACGAAAGAAAAAATTTGGGTTCAGTGTCCCTTTAAGATCTGCAGTTTGCTCCTGTACATGAGTGTTACCTCATCTCCTGCATATCTGGCTTTAAATATAGTACCTTTGTGTTTGCTTTATACTAGCTTGTAAAATGTTGCTCAATTTGTCCTTGCAGGAGCCCATTTATATTATGATTGTGCACAAGCATCATTTATTATTTTGTTTTGCATTATTGCTTTGTTTCCATGACCTATTTGTATGTCAGTGTAATGGCTGTGTGTGTTAGTTTTATATATGTGACATTGTTTTAAGTTTTAAAATGAACCTGGAATTGCAATTATTCCTTTCTTGTCACCTGAACATGCGCAATACATTTATCAGATATTGTTTGAGGTTTTGTGAGAAAAGTTTTGTGCACAACCTCAAGGTGCACTCTTTTCAGAAGGTTTGTTGTCTAATCCAAAGCTGCTTGTATTGATAGCTTTGTATGAAACACTATCTACAGAACACTAAAAAAATCACAGAAGTATGCTATGTAAGTCTTTAATATTGAATTAACCATACAAGGAGCTCCAATTAGATGGGTTAAGACAATTTTCTGAATTTTTGTTTTCTATCTCTAATAAAATTGCCCACTTTATTTCTTTAGAGCTGTAATCAATTTCTAAAAACGAACTACTTGTCTTTAGAAAGATGTCAAGGGCCATTGAAATACATTGATTAATGAGTAATCACTCCAGCACAGGTGACCACAGTAGGGCACAGGTTTACACAAGGCAGGCATAATGAATACAAGATAGAATAATGGGCACCAGGCAAGATATAAGGCAGGATACTGGACACAAGTCAGGGCACCAGGCAGGAAACAAGTCATCCAGACAGGGTACAAAGCAGGATATCTTGCAGAATACAAAGCAGGATTCAAGGCAGTATAGCAGGTATGATACCATGCAGGATAACAGGCAGAATACCAAGCAGGATACAAGGCAGCAGGCATTAAACAATGCAGGAAACAGTGTAGTATACTAAGGCATGATTCAAGGCAGGATTTCAATAAGGCAGACTATCTTGCAGGATACATGGCAGAATACCGGGAACTATACTAAACAGGATACCAGACAGTATCGCCTAGATTTAGAGTTCTGCGGCCAAAGGGGTGCGTTAGCTACGCTGGCTTTTTTCTGGCCGCACCTTTTAAATACCGCTGGTGTTTAGAGTTCACAGAATGGCTGCGTTAGGCTCCAAAAAAGGAGCGATAGCAATATTACCGCAACTTCAACTCTTGATACCAGCGGTGCTTACGGACGCGGCCATCTTCAAAAACGTGCTCGTGCACGATTCCCCCCATAGAAAACAATGGGGCAGTTTGAGCTGAAAAAAACCTAACACCTGCAAAAAAGCCGCGTTCAGCTCCTAACGCAGCCCCATTGTTTTCTATGGGGAAACACTTCCTACGTCTGCACCTAACACTCTAACATGTACCCCGAGTTTAAACACCCCTAACCTTACACTTATTAACCCCTAATCTGCCGCCCCCGCTATCGCTGACCCCTGCATATTATTTTTAACCCCTAATCTGCCACTCCGTACACCCCCGCCACTACATTATCCCTATGTACCCCTAATCTGCTGCCCTAACATCGCCGACCCCTATATTATATTTATTAACCCCTAATCTGCCGCCCCCAATGTCGCCTCCACCTAACTACACTTATTAACCCCTACAGGTAACTTTGTATTTATTTTAACCAGGTACAATAGCTATTAAATAGTTAAGAACTATTTAATAGCTAAAATAGTTAAAATAATTACAAAATTACCTGTAAAATAAATCCTAACCTAAGTTACAATTAAACCTAACACTACACTATCAATAAATTAATTAAATAAACTACCTACAATTATCTACAATTAAACCTAACACTACACTATCAATACATTAATTAAATACAATACCTACAAATAACTACAATTAAATAAACTAACTAAAGTACAAAAAATAAAAAAGAACTGTTACAAAAAATAATAAAATATTTACAAACATTAGAAAAATATTACAACAATTTTAAACTAATTACACCTACTCTAAGCCCCCTAATAAAATAACAAAGACCCCCAAAATAAAAAAATGCCCTAACCCTATTCTAAATTAAAAAAGTTCAAAGCTCTTTTACCTTACCAGCCCTGAAAAGGGCCCTTTGCGGGGCATGCCCCAAAGAATTCAGCTCTTTTGCCTGTAAAAAAACACATACAATACCCCCCCCAACATTACAACCCACCACCCACATACCCCTAATCTAACCCAAACCCCCCTTAAATAAACCTAACATTAAGCCCCTGAAGATCTTCCTACCTTATCTTCACCTCGCCGGGTATCACCGATCGGTCTTGGCTCCAAAATCTTCATCCAACCCAAGCTGGGGCTGGCGATCCATAATCCTGCAGCTGAAGAGGTTCAGAAGAGGCTCCAAAGTCTTCATCCTATCCGGGAAGAAGAGGCGATCCAGACGGGCAACCATCTTGATCCAAGCGGCATCTTCTATCTTCATCCGATGAGGAACGGCTCCATCGTGAAGACCTCCAGCGCGGATCAATCTTCTTCCGACGACGTCCAACTGAGGAATGACGATTCCTTTAAGGGACGTCATCCAAGATGGCGTCCCTCGAATTCCAATTGGCTAATAGGATTCTATCAGCCAATAGAATGCAAGCTCAATCTGATTGGCTGATCGGATCAGCCAATCGGATTGAACTTGATTCTGATTGGCTGATTCCATCAGCCAATCAGAATTGTCCTACCTTTTTTTATTTTGGGGGTCTTAGTTATTTATTAGGGGGCTTAGAGTAGGTGTAATTAGTTTAAAATTGTTGTAATATTTTTCTAATGTTTTGTAAATATTTTTTTATTTTTTGTAACTTAGTTCTTTTTTATTTTTTGTACTTTAGTTAGTTTATTTAATTGTAGTTATTTGTAGGTATTGTATTTAATTAATTTATTGATAATGTAGTGTTAGGTTTAATTGTAGATAATTGTAGGTATTTTATTTAATTAATTTATTGATAGTGTAGTGTTAGGTTTTAATTGTAACTTAGGTTAGGATTTATTTTACAGGTAATTTTGTAATTATTTTAACTATTTTAGCTATTGTACCTGGTTAAAATAATTACAAAGTTGCCTGTAAAATAAATATTAATCCTAAATAGCTACAATATAATTTTAATTTATATTGTAGCTATATTAGGATTTATTTTACAGGTAAGTATTTAGCTTTAAATAGGAATAATTTATTAATAAGAGTTAATTTATTTTGTTAGATAAAAATTATATTTAACTTAGGGGGGTGTTAGGGTTAGAATTAGCTTTAGGGGTTAAAAAATTTATTATAGTAGCAGTGAGCTCCCGGTCGGCAGATTAGGGGTTAATGCTTGAAGTTAGGTGTCGGCGATGTTAGGGAGGGGCAGATTAGGGGTTAATACTATTTATTATAGGGTTATTGAGGCGGGAGTGAGGCGGATTAGGGGTTAATAACTTTATTTTAGTAGCGGTGCGGTCCGCTCGGCAGATTAGGGGTTAATAAGTGTAGGTAGGTGGCGGCGACGTTGGGGGGGGCAGATTAGGGGTTAATAAATATAATATAGGTGTCGGCGGTATTAGGGGCAGCAGATTAGGGGGTACATAGGGATAACTTAGCTGGCGGCGGTGTACGGAGCGACAGATTAGGGGTTAAAAAATGTAATAGAGTGGCAGCGATTTGGGGGGACCTCGGTTTAGGGGTACATAGGTAGTTTATGGGTGTTAGTGTACTTTAGAGCACAGTAGTTAAGAGCTTTATGAACCGGCGTTAGCCCAGAAAGCTCTTAACTCCTGACTTTTTTCTGCGGCTGGAGTTTTGGTCGTTAGATTTCTAAACGCTCTCTCTTCAGCCACGACTCTAAATACCGGCGTTAGAAAGATCCATTGAAAAGATAGGATACGCAAATGGCGTAGGGGATCTGCGGTATGGAAAAGTAGCGGCTGTAAAGTGAGCGTTAGACACTTTCCTGACTGACTCCAAATACCAGGAGGGCGGTAAAAACCAGCGTTAGGAGCCTCTAACGCTGGTTTTGACGGCTACCACCCAACTCTAAATCTAGCTGTAAGTTAGATGTGTTGCACAAGCTGTTTACTTCTATGCTCAGTAGTAACAGTGCTGTGTCCTGCATCTAATGACATGGTGTCAGAAGTACTTGCCTGCGCTATTGTTTCCTGAGTAATGACAATGTCGAAGTTTAACCCCCACCTGTGCCTTTTGATTTCTCTCAGCTTGCAGCTTGGCCCACATGGTGTCAGCGGTTTCAATGCTTTAGGATTGCTTCCAGGCTGGGCAAGGAGAGTGGTGAAGGTTAAGTTAATTCTCTTTTATACTCTATGGGGAAAGATGTGGAGTCAGTGTTTAATGCCTTTACATTTCAAGAAGGGGAAGAATTTGAGTTTGAAATAGTTATGAACAATGCTCACAATCGCCTAGATTACAAGTTTTGTGCTATAGAGGGTGCGAAACAAACACAACAAAAGTTGCGTCATTTCACTCTCTATAGCGATGCCATTACAAGTTTCAGAAAAGCCTCCTTGTGCGTGCAATATGGTGGCGATAAGCTCTTGCACGTTTTCCCCATAGAAATCAATGGGGAGATGGTGTTAAAAAAAAACCTAACACCTGAAGCACGGAATGAAAAGCTCCGTAACGCAACCCTATGATGGATATGAGGAAAAAAAAGCTACGTTTAAACCGCCAACACTAAATAAAGTAATTAACCCCTAATCTGCCGCTCCCAACATCGCCAACACTATTAAAAGTTATTAACCCCTATTCCGCCACTCCCCGACAAGGCCACCACTATAATAAAGTTATTATTAACCATTATTGCCCTTCATCCCCAACATCGCCGACACTATAATAAAGCTATTAACCCTATTCTGCTGCTCCCTGACATTGCCCGCCACTAAATAAAGTTATTAACCTCTAAACAACTGGCCTCCCACATCACACCGCCACTAAATAAACCTATTAACACCCTAAACCACCAGCCCCCACATCGCAAAAAACTAAATTAAGCTATTAACCCCTAAACCTAACAACCCCTAACTTTAAATTAAAATTACAATATCCCTATCTTAAAACTTACATGTGAAATTAAAAAAACCTAAGTTTAAACTAACAATTAACCTAACATAACTATTATACTAAACTAGTATATTAAAATTAAAATAGCTACCAATTAAATAAACTAAATTACACATTCAAAAAAACCTAACACTTCTAAAAAAATTGTAAGTCTAAAATTACAAAAAATAAAAAATACTAAATTACAAAAAATAACAAACACTAAATTACGAAAAATGACAAACAAAATTATCCAAAATAAAAACAATTACATCTAATCTAATAGCCCTATAAAAATAAAAAGCCCCCAAAAATGCAAAAAACACCTAACCTACAATAAACTACCAATAGCCCTTAAAATGACCTTTTGTAGGGCATTGCCCTAAAGAAATCAGCTCTTTTACCTGTAAAAAAATACAAAGACCCCCAACAGTAAAACCCACCACCCAACCAACCCTCCAAAATAAAAAACCTAACTCTAACAAAAAACCTAAGCTACCCATTGCCCTGAAAAGGTAATTTCTATGGGCATTGCCCTTAAAAGTGCATTCAGCTCTTTTAACAAAGCCCAAACCCTAAACTAAAAAAAAATCACCCCAAAAAAAGTTTAAAAAAATCTAACACTAACCCGCGACAATCCATTTACAGTTCTGAAGTCCGGACATCCAGGCAGCGAGAAGTCTTCATCCAGGCGGCGAGGTCTTCATCCATCCATGCGGCGTCTTCTATCTTCATCCAGCCGGCATCTTCTATCTTCATCCCCGTGGTATGGAGCGGGTCCATCCTTGAAGACATCTGGCGTGGAGCGTCCTCTTCATACGGTCACCGCCGTACACTGAATCTTTAATGCAAGTGAGCCTTTTCAAAATGGCTTCCCTTGCATTCCTATTGGCTGATTTGATTTTTGAAATTCAAATCAGCCAATACGATGAGAGCTACTGAAATCCTATTGGCTGTTCAAATCAGCCATAGGATGAGAGCTACTGAAATTCTATTGGCTATTCAAATCAGCCAATAGAATTTCAGTAGCTCTCATCCTATTGGCTGATTTGAACAGCTAATAGGATTTCAGTAGCTCTCATCCAATTGGCGGGAGGGTGGCGGTTTAAGGGTTAATAGGTAGTTTATGGGGTGTTAGTGTACTTTTGTACATTTTAGTTATGAGTTTTGTGAAACATTTTTGTTGTGCAAAACTCATAACTACTGCTTCAGATAGCGGAATGGATCGTGTCGGTATAGGCTTTAACGCAAGCATTTTAGCCTCACTGTATAACCTGTAATAACGGCGCTATGGAAATCCCACGCAAAAACATAATTTTTTGAGGTGCGGGATTGACGTTGCATCACAGTCTAAAATGCTTGCGGTATATCTATATCGACAAGACTAGTAATGGCTGCATTACTGTTTTATGCTGAACTTGCAATCTAGGTATTGTGTCCAAAAGAAATGTGATCCATGAGAGGGCTTGTTTTCACAAATGTGCTTATCTTGTGGGAGAATCTGTGGAGTCATTTGTGTGCAGCCTGTATGAACTAGCTAAATTCTGTGAGTTTGGTGTTGTTAAAGAAGAGCAAATCAGAGACAGAATAGTCATAGGAATTGCAGATGCTGAGGTCTCACTGAAGCTACAGTTGGAGACTGAATTAACATTAGAAGGGCTATTAGAATGGCCTGCCAGAGTGAGCTGTTGAAAAAGTAAAGTGCTGATCTGAGGTCTGTGTCAGGGTTTTTCACTGTTGTGTTTGCCATGTGCTGCTGGCAACCCATTTTACTCACCTCTCTTCCTGACTTGGTGCATTGTGGGGGGATGCTGCTCACTTCCTGCACTTCCTTTTATGGCCAGACTGGTGTGCATCATCCATGTGAGACAGGATGCAGTCCTCAGAATTGTGATGTCATCAATTATTATTTAAAGGGCCTCTGTTCAGTATGCTTTGCCTTTGCGTTGTCTCAGACCTGTTTGTGAGAGTTCTTGTGTATTACCTGACTGACTGACGTCCTTCCTGATTCCTGATCCCTGGCTTGTTCCTGACTCTGCTGTTTTCCTTGTTCCTGATTCCGGCTCGTCTGACTATTCACTTTGGCTCCTGACTTGGCTCGTCTGACTACCAGCTCTGGTTTTGACTCCTGGCTTGTTATTTGATTTGTGGACTTTTTATTATTTTTTGCTATTAATAAAGGTGTGATTATATTTTGCACTTCTCGTCTCAGTCTGATTCCTGGCACCCTGACATTACGCAAAGGCCATTAATCCTGATGGTGCTAATAATCCACCTTTACCTGCCATCATTTCCAGGATTGATGTACAGGATCACCGCTTGGATCAATTTGCACTAGCCCTGCAAACACTGCTGACTCGCACTGCACATTTGGACCAAAGTGTCCCGCAAGTTATGGCTGCTCCTGTTTCCGCTGCTGCACCCTTGACTACCAGGAGCATGTCCGGTTCTGCACCTCTACCTCAGCGATATGGAGGCGATCCTATTCAGTGCAGAGGGTTTTTGAACCAGGTGGGCATTTACTTTGAGATGTTACCTCAGGCGTTTCCCTCTGACAAAGCTAAGATGGGATTTCTCATCTCGTTACTCTCTGACACAGCTCTTGCCTGGGCTAATCCCTTGTGGGAGACTAATAAACCTGTGATTTCAAATTACCCTGAATTTGTGGCCTCCTTTCGAAGGGTATTTGATGTTCCGGCTTGCTCCTCCTCTGCTGCTAAACGACTCATGTCCATTCAGCAAGGTACAAGATCTGTTGCTCAGTATGCTATTGAGTTCTGTACGCTTGCCGCAGAGGTGGTTGGAACAATTAAGCCCTTATTGCCGCCTTCTTTCATAGGCTCTCTGATGCGATTAAAGACGAAGTTGCTGCCAGAGATTTACCAGAGGATCTCGAGGCATTGGTGTCTTTTTTTATCCTAATTGACATCAGACTCAGAGAGAGGCCCTCTTTCAAGGATCGCTTGCGGAAGCCCCCTTTTCCATTGTCTCCTACTTGTTCGGTCCCACCCATGCCTCCCTCTCCTCCCATGCCTCCTGGTCCCGAGTCACCAGGTACTGCTGAGCTGATACAGTTGGTATTCACGCGTCTCTCCGTGGCGGAGAGGGCATTTATGAGGAGGGAGGGACTCTGCCTCTATTGTGGGTTACAGGGCCACCTTTTGAAGTCTTGTCCTACACGGCCCGGGAAACACTCACACCTAAGGTCCTGTCGGGGGCAGCCTTGGGTGGTTTATCCTTTTCCCCGAACCGCTTAAGGAGAAACCTTTGGTCACGATTGTCCTTTCCTGGGTGGACTCCTCCATAGTCACTAAGGCTCTTGTTGACCTCCGGGTGCTGCGGGCTATTTCATTGACAGTGCTTTTGTATCAAAGCACTCCATTCCTGTTTTGCCTCGGTCCATTCCGCTTGCTATTGAGGCCATTGATAGTAGGCCCCTTTAGGCCCGCACTCGTTACTTACGATACTGCTCCGTTGTCCATGGCTGTTGGGGCTCTCCATCTTGAAACCCTCCAGTTTCCAGGTGATAAACTCTCCGCTTCTTCCGGTTTTTCAGGGTTATCCCTGGCTCTAAAAGCACAATCCCAGTCTCAACTGGCGCAGGTCCGAAATTTTTAGTCTTCGGAAACCAGTTAAAGTCTTGTGCACTTCTTCGGTATCTCAATTGCCAGAGGAGTACCGAGAGTTCCTAGACATGTTTGACAAGGTGCGTGCCGGTACGTTGCCTCCTCACCGGTCTTACGATTGTGTCATAGACCTGCAACCCGGAGCCATTCCTCCTCAGGGCCGGGTGTACCCAGAATTGTGCTATGAAGGAGTATGTTGCCGATACTCTAACAAGGGGAATCATCCGCAAATCCATGCTCTCACTGCAGGGGCTGAATTCTTCTTTGTGAAGAAAAAGGGGTGGCGAGTTAAGACCATGTATCGATTATAGGGTTCTTAATCGTCTTACCATTAAGAATGCTTACCCTATTCCACTCATTACGGAACTCTTTGACCTCCTCAAGGGAGCTACAATCTTTATTAAACTTGATTTGAGAGGAGCGTACAATCTCGTTAGGATTGGAAAACAGCATTTAACACCAGGACTGGGCATTATGAGTATCTTGTAATGCCCTTTGGCCTATGTAATGCTCCTGCTGTTTTTCAGGAATTTATCAATGATCTCCTACAAGATATGTTGCAACAGTGTGTTGTGGTGTACTTAGACGACATCCTCATACACTCACCCACACTTGAGGCTCATCGTTCTGATGTTACACGGGTTCTTCAGAGGGTTCTCTGCAGTCTCAGAATTGTGATGTCATCACTTATTATTTAAAGGGCCTCTGTTCAGTATGCTTTGCCTTTGCATTGTCTCAGATCTGTTTGTTAGAGTTCCTGTGTATTACCTGGCTGCCTGACGTCCTTCCTGGTTCCTGATCCCTGGCTTGTTCCTGACTCTGCTGTTTTTCTTGTTCCTGATTCCGGCTCGTCTGACTATTCACTTTGGCTCCTGACTCGGCTCGTCTGACTACCAGCTCTTGTTTTGACTCCAGGCTTGTTATTTGATATGTAGACTTTTTATTATTTTTTGCTATTAATAAAGGTGTGATTATATTTTGCACTTCTCGTCTCAGTCTGATTCCTGGCACCCTGACAGTCTGAGAGTATTGTGGATGAAGTGCAGCAGTTCAGGAGAGCTGCAGGTGAAAGGCACAGTGTGAGTAGTAGACCAAGAGCAACAGATAGGCCTAGAAGCAGATGGGTGCAGCAGGCTTGCTGCACGCGGTGTAACCATACCCATGATCAGAATGTCATATGCCCACTAAAGATAAAAGATGAAGAATGTGTAACTAAATTGACCATTTTGAGGTGGCGTGTAAAACTGACCTGGAGGGTCAAGAAGTGTCTTTTGTAGGGTCTGTTGTTGAACGGTCTCGTTCAGACGAAGATTGACGGGTTACCCTTACTGTAATAGGAGCCAAGGTTGCCTTCAAGATTGACACGGTTGCAGACATCCCTGTAATGCCCCTTGCAGCATTCATAAAACTGCCTTGACAGCCTCAGCTGGTGAAAGTTACAGCGAAAGTTCATAGTCCTGGTGGCTGCATCAATTGTGAGGGGAAATTTCTTGCCAGCTGCAATAACAAGCAGAGGAAATTCACCAAGTGAGTACATGTAATTAGAGGTCAATGTGTTAACAATCTAGTGGGCAGTAAAGCAGCCTGTGGGTTGGGCCTTGTCGCCAGAGTGAATTAGATTTCGGAATACATGTTTTGATGAATTGGGCCTACTGAATTGCAACCTAGTCCGAATATCATTAAAAGTGATGCAGTCCCATACAGCATTACCACTCCTTGTAGAATTGCATTCCCGCTCATGCCTCAAGTGGAGAAAGAACTTCTGCGTATATAGAATATGGGAGTTATTGAAGAGGTTGTTGAAGCAACTGACTGGTGTGCCCCCATTGTGCCTTTTGTGAAGAAAAATGGGAAGGTACGCATTTGCATAGACTTGAAAAGGCTGAATGAGGCAGTGAAGAGAGAGAGATATGTGCTGCCAACGCTTGAAGACATAGCTCTGAAACTGGCTGGGGCGAAGTTCTTCTCTACACTGGATGCTTCCAGTGGCTTCTGGCAGATACCTCTAGATCCACAGTGCCTCAAACTGACTACCTTCATCACACCGGTAGGTCGGTTTTGCTTCTGCAGACTCCCCGTTGGGATATTCTCTGCTCCTGAAATCTTTCAAAGAGAGATGAGTTTTCTCCTAAGGGACCATGAGGGCACGGCAGTCGTCATTGATGACATTTTAGTGTATGGGTCTACATTGGAAGAACATTATTAGTAATTGAGCTGTGTGCTGCAGACCATTAGAGAGTCCAGGCTGAAAATAAATAAAGAGAAATGCCATTGTAGAAAATCTGAGTTATGTTACTTTGGGTATATCAGTAATGGAGATGGCATTAAGCTGGACCCTAATAAAATCCTTGCTATTGAACAGATGAAAAGTCCTTCTGATGTACATGAGACAAATATTGGACCTTGTGAATTATGTGGGCAGGTTCCTTCCAGATGTATCCACAGTACTACACCCTATCACTGAGTTGTTGAAGAAAGATGTTGCCTGGGTCTAGGGTCCTTCACAGAAAAAGCTTTGTACAGGTTAAGTCCCTGCTGGGGTTCTATGACCATTCTAAAAAGTGGTTAGTGCTGATGTGAGCAGTTATAGGCTAGGGGCCGCTCTTCTGCAGCTGAATGAGAACAAACTACAGCCCATCGCCTACTGTTCCCGTGCATTGATGGCTGCTTAATCGAAATGCGCCCAAATTGAGAAAGAGTACCTGGCTGCAGTTTGGGCCTGTGAGCGCTTCCAGCATTACCTAGTGGGTTTAGAGAAATTCAGTCTGGAGACTGACCATAAACTGCTAGTCCCTCTAATCAACTTCTATAATATTGACAAAACACCTCTAAGATGCCAGAGACTTCTGATGAGGCTGCTCAGGTTCAACGTTCAGACATTGCATGTGCCGGGGAAACAACTGGTAGTGGCAGATACACTTTCCAGGCTCCCGCTGGCTGCTGCTGAAGAATCTGAATGTGAAAGTGTATGTAGATTCAGTTCTGGCATCCAAATCCATTTCATTAGGAAAGCTAGAACAAATAAGAAAGAAGGTTGGCCCTAGAGCCGGGCAGCCTGTTTTTTTAAGTTCTTACCAGTCAGAGAGGTCGTAGCTCACAGAGCTGGATGGTTTAGTTCTGTTTCATTGTCATTCCTGTTAGCATGTAGCAGGAGATGTTAAGCAGGATTCATGATTGCCACTTGGACATTACAAAGTGTAGAGAAAGAGCAGCTATGGCGGTATGATGGTCTGGGATCAATTCCAACATTACAAGACACATGTCATAATGTGTCTTTTGCCAGGAATGCCGGCCTACTCAGAGAAGGGAGCCCTTGATTTCTACCCTGCTGCCTGCAGGCCCATGGCAGAAAGTAGCTGCAGATTTGTGCAAACTGCATGGGAAGAAGTACCTAGTGATGATTGACTAATATTCCAGGTATTTAGAGATTGTACACTTGAATGAAATCACCAGTCAAGTCATTTTCACTCGTCTCAAGAGCTTGTTTGCCCGATGGGGCATACCAATTGAGTTAGAGAGCAATACCGGAATCCAGTTTGGCTCCATGAAGTTCAGTTCTTTCTGTAGTGAATATGATTTTGTCCATTCTATGTCAAGTCCACATTACCCGCAGGCCAATGGAATGGCTGAAAGGGCAGTTCAAACAACAAAGTTCATTTTGAAGCAATCTGAGCTGTACCTAGCTATCTTAGCCTATAGGGTGACTCCCATCCAAGCCACAGGTTTTAGCCTGTCACAGCTGATGCTAGGACGTCAGATTCACACCACTTTACCCTGTGGGTGTCTTCCAGCCAACCAGCTCTGTTCCTCTGGACGAGGTCCTTAGAAGGGATGACAAGGTGAAATGGGTTACCGATTCTTCTATGACAGAAAACACTCTGTAAGGCCCTTTCAGGAGCAAAATGTGGGCCAAAGTGTCAGAGTTAAACTGGATGAGGAGAAGAAATGGAAGACACATGCTATGGTAATTGGACGCTCTCCAGAACCAAGGTCTTATGTAGTCCCTTACTGATGGAGGGTCAGTCACACGTCAAAATAGAAGACATCTTCAGCCAGTACCTGAGAGTTTGGGGACTGAATGCCTCAGAGCCACAGCCGGTGGGATCCTGTGACCAGAAGAATGGGCAGAATAATCCCATGGTCACTGTGGACTAGGGTAGTCTACCGTGAAGTCCAAGTCAGGATTGTATTTCTTGTTGTTCATATATTCTCTTATAACTTGTTATATGTTGTAGCATGACGTCACCGGATGGGGCATGGCATATAGCCATTTTAGTCTATGTCGCACTTACTAAGTTAGATGTGTTGTACAAGCTGTTTACCTTTATGCTCTGCAATAAAATAGTGTTGTACCTTCTATGCTGTGTCCTGTATCTCATGACAGGGCCAACTGATTAAGATTCTATTTAGGAAATCCTTAGGCCAAGGTTTTATGCACTAGCTTCATTTGAAGATCACTCTGTGTCCATTCCAGCATGTATTTTCCTTTGTATTCCTAGCCATTCTTGTCCTAACTGATTTCCTCTCCCTGTGTTCTACTGATCACAAGTACCCAGCTGCATTTTGTTTTGTTTATTCCTGTTGCATTTATCCTGGACACGGCTACTTTGTATACTCTGAACTCTGCAACATTTCTCAGTTTCCAAAGAATCCATTCATCTGCTACACCTATATTGTATACTCTGACCATCCAACACATCTCAGTTACCAAATAACTATTACTGCAATTATCCAGTCATCTACTACTGCATGTTGTATATATCAGTCCTGCAAGATACCCCAGTTACCAGAGTGTCTTCAACAACCTTCCACTGCCCCAAAGTTCAGTCTCCTCGATAGTTATACACCGGGTCATGAAAAATGTTAGTCAGGAGCTGGCCATAGATTTCACCAGGTAAGCAGAACCATACTCATACATAAAGTCCTAAAGATGTTGCAGAAGAATAGTCAAGGGAGAGGCCGGGGTCAGGAGCCTGTGTAGACAGCAGTAACAAGATGTTAAAGCAGGAGGAATATGCAAAACAATAATCCAACAGTTTGAAAGTCAGCAACAGGAATCAAAGTCCAAAACTTATAATACAATAAGGGGTCAAGCAAAAAATAAAATCCAATACACAAGGAGGGGTCATAAAATGGACAGGTTAGGAAAAAGAAAGACAGGGTTTCCATACAAAGTAATGTCTTCAAGGGCCATTTAACACTCCCTGTTAAGATTTTGGCTCTAACTGTGAAACAAGGTTACTTCCGACACTAAGGCTACAAATAGAGAGCTACATTTAGCACCGACCACACTGGATTATTGCTTAAAAAGCATAAACTCCTACCATGCTAATCCTAGAGCACTCCTCTTCAGATGATACACCCTTCTCTAAATCTGGAATTGGATCAAAAAGTTCACTAAAATTCCATTGACTGTGTTAACCATCTTTTTCGTAGCATGGCCCTGGACTCCAGCTGCACTCACAGCCTTGTTATTACTGAGGCCTCAAACTCTAGCTGCACTAAAAGACTTCATATTAATGCAGCCCTGCAACAGCTAAGACTTTTGTAGCATGACAGTAGCTGCAGCAGTATAAATTAAAAGAACACACTCTCAGACTCATTTGTAATTCATTTTTGGTTAAATATATATTTATTTTATATGTAGGGTAATTAATGTATCTAGTAATTTTATAAGACCCATTTCCCCCCATTTATGAAGCTGTGTATGCAGCTTCAGGCCAATGCAATGCAACACCAGCTTTAAGATAGTTGCTTTGTAACCTGTCCACAACATCAGAGGTTTTGGATGTTAAACTTTCTTTGATAAATGTAGGCCATTATTTGTAAGATATGTATAACCTCTGAAATAGGGCCAGATTTAACAAAAGTTCAGGCAGACAGGGGCAAACATCTTCACCCCTGTCTACCCCGGCATTGCGTCTAGCAGGCAGCAATGCACTGCCTGCATTTATTATTGCACACAGCTAGAGTGCAACACCGCCCCCTGCTAGCGTGCAGCCAATTGTGCGCGAACAGGGGCTTTAAATCCCTGCAGTCAGATTAAGATACACCACATAGCAGCTGGTGAAGCAGGTTAAGAAGCAGTGATCTGATGACCGTTGCTTCTTAAACCACGGCTGCAGGCTTGCTTGTGCCATTGCAGCTTCATAAATGGAGCCCTTTGTGTTTAATATAAGTAACAATATTTTAAAGCTGAAGCTCCTTTTCTAATTATAAAATATATTCCTTAATCATTTTGAAATTATTTAAGCAATGTTAATCACATTTGTATTTATTGCAACTAGCAGAACATAATTGTTTTCACATTTACTATAATTCCTTAAAATAATGTCTGAGCAAACACATTTTGTTTCTTTTAGTTTCAGCAGCATTTTTATCTCAGGGGAGTAACTCAATTTATATCATCGCAGCTTAGACATTCAGCATACAAATCTTAAAAATCTTAGTACCTGAAAAACTGACCTTTATTCTGTTCTGATCCTTCCAACTTATTTTTCTGAATACTTTAAGTACACAATGCAGGTACTCGAAGAAAGCTAAGTAGAAACAGGTCAATATTGGTCACAGTGGTAAAAGCAATAAAATAATTCAACTGACTGAACATTTCTTGAATAGTAATGATAATGTGGCATCAGTGTTAGAGCATATTCTTGTGATATATATATGTTTTCGAATAATATAAATAGGACTTTTATTTGACAAACAATATTGCATTAAATTAGGAAAACACATTTAAAATTCATAACAATAAAACATAAATAAAATAGTTATTATTATTGCAAGCTTAGGTTTTATTGGGGCAGTGACTATAGGGACCAGGATCCAGTATGCATATTGTTGAAGATAAATGATTATCTATGTCATCCAAAATTCACTAATTTAACAGATTTTAAACGAAAACACTGCGCGTGTTATGGCTTTTTCGCATTTGGGGTTATGCAGCTATTACAAGTTGAAAAAAAAAAACTATTTTGCGTGCGTGTTAAGATGCGTAATCCAAACAACCAAATTGTGTGCACGTTCACGTAATCCCCATAGAGTAGAAGACAAATAGAAAAGAAAAAGACATAAAAACCGTAATATGTTGCGCAAAGCCCTTGACGTATTCTCCTCGAAAAGTGTACATGAAAATGCGATTATATCATATTGTGAAAATGTTTTTGTAGCGGAATATATTCTATATATATAAATAAATAAATAATTCTATATAAAGGTGTTGATTTTTTGACTGATATACTATTTATAGCAAGATATGTATATACAGTATATCTCAAGATCTATTTGCAAATTTCTCTTTGAAAATCCATCTGGGATATTGTTTAATGTGCATAAGATTGTAATGTAAAATATTTTCATTATCTCCTAGTTAAACATATCTCTTACCTATAATCTATGTTTCTCTATGTAATGCGTATGTATGTCAATGTAAAATCCCTGAATCTGCTTATTTTTTCTAGCACCCAAGATATTGTGTCTTTGAGGCCTTAAACTTTTGTGTGCAATATTTTTTTCAAGCATTTTTTTTATTAGACAGTGTTAATGTGAGTGTAAGTATACTTTGTAATTTATTTTTGAAGTGTTATGTGAAACTTTTATGTTGTGCAAAAATGTCAACTACAGTTCTTCGACCACGGAAAGGATTGTTGTGTTTAAGGCGAATGCAGGTGTGCACTCGCGATTTTTCAAAACTTGTAATAGCTGCGCAATGGAAATTTCTTGTGATAAGACCATATCATGCGCCGCAAACTCATAACGTGCGACATTGTAATCTGCCCTTTGATTGTAATATAAACATGTTTACTAAACTTATTAACACATTTTGCTAGATAGTTTCATTATTAATTTTTGTCTCCTTTTCCTGTAATCTGATTTAAAAAAATGTGGGTTTTTCATTTTCAGTTACAAGTAGAAGGGAAGACTCTAGACTTAAAGGGACATTCCAGCCAAAATTTTAATGCACACAGGTGCATTTCATTTTTGAATAGAAGCAGTTTTGCAATATATGATTAGACACAAAAGAAAAATGGGAAGGAGTCCAATTCTAGAATACACTTGTAGCACTCATTATAGGCATAGGATTTAAATAATATTCAAGCTTAGAAATGATCAACAAAAGGAATCACAAGGTCTCAGGCCTAAATAAAATATAACTTTTATTAGGAACACATAAAAATAGGAGTTTTAAAATTAAGGGATGTGCAACTTAAAAACAGTTGCTCACACTAGGGTGATATAGTACCTATATGTCACAAATTATGGTTCAAGAGGTTCAAATGAATATATGTTATAGTGAACCTAAATGGATCTCTAGGTATAGTGGATCCAAGTCACATATAAGCTGTACTGAATAGAAAGTAATAACACTTATGAACCTCGTGGATTGTGAGAGTCTGTGGACTATTTGTACAGGTAACTAATGTCAGTAAGATTAGTTCATTACAGAAAGGTATTTAAAGATCAGTATATTTGTTGGACATACTGAGGTATCCTCAAAGGTAATAGTGATTAGAATGTTGGCTGTGTACTTGGGTATCACATTGTAGTGTGTTGGTGCATACTTAGATATGCCAACGTAACTTGGCCATAGGGTGGCTTTATAAATACTGATAGCTAGGATTATGAGTTACTACCATTACACTCGTAACAACATGAGAACACGATTGTGCTTGGATATTCTATGTCAGTGTGGTTAGTGTAAACAGTAATTTCCAGCAGAGCCTAAAACTCTGAAGATAGCTGGATTGATGGATTTATTCCACTTAACCGTTCAAATACTAAGAACAAGATTCCACTTGGATGTCACATTGCAATGTGATTGATCCAAAATCTAATATTACAGTGTTTTCCTAAATCCTGGTTATTTTAAAGGTCAGGTAGCTGAGTATATTAAGAATATTTGAAAATAGCTGGATAATATCCCAGTTACCAAGTATTTCTATGTAATTACTTGAGCACCTGTTAATTCATATGGTCTGGCACATGCATATAATTCTATACCAAAGGTGTTACCACGACTGTGAATGCTATGCAGGGTTAATACATTCCTGAATTGTTAGGTGATTTTGGTAAAGATTAGACATGTGCACCGCTAAAAAATTCGGTTCGTTTTCGGTTCGGATCGATTCAGACTTTTCGAAATTCGTTTCGGATTTAATCGGATTCGGCTGAATTCGGTTCTATTCCGTTCCGAAATTCGGTATGTTTTTAGTACACTAACACCCATTTAGTACACTAAGTCACTAACACCCATAAACTACCTATGAACCACTAAACCGAGCCCCCCCACATCGCAAACCCTATAATAACATTATTTAACCCCTAATCTGCCGATCGGATATCGCCGCAACCTACATTATAGCTATTAACCCCTAATCTGCTGTCCCTAACACCGCCGACCCCTACATTATAGTTTATTAACCCCTAATCTGCCCCCCCCCAATGTCGCCGCAATCTAACTACAAGTATTAACCCCTAATCTGCCGACCCGATATCGCCGCCGCCTACATTATAGCTATTAACCCCCTAATCTGCTGTCCCTAACACCGCCGACCCCTACATTATAGTTATTAACCCCTAATCTGCCACCCCCAATGTCGCCGCAATCTAACTACAAGTATTAACCCCTAATCTGCCGACCCGATATCGCCGCCGCCTACATTATAACTATTAACCCCTAATCTGCTGTCCCTAACACCGCCGACCCCTACATTATAGTTATTAACCCCTAATCTGCCCCCCCCAACGTCCGCCGCAATCTAACTACAAGTATTAACCCCTAATCTGCCGACCCGATATCGCCGCCGCCTACATTATAGCTATTAACCCCTAATCTTCTGTCCCTAACACCGTCGACCCCTACATTATAGTTATTAACCCTAATCTGCCTCCCCCCAACGTCGCCACAATCTAACTACAAGTATTAACCCCTAATCTGCCGACCGCAAATCGCCGCCACTATAATAAATTGTATTAACCCCTAAACCGCCGCACTCCCGCCTCGCAAACACTATAATTCATTTTATTAACCCCTAATCTGCCCTCCCTAACATCGCCGCCACCTACCTACAATTATTAACCCCTAATCTCCCCGCCCCCAACGTCGCCGCTACTATAATAAGGTTATTAACCCCTAAACCTAAGTCTAACCCTAACACTAACACCCCCTAACTTAAATATAATTTAAATAAAACGAAATAAGTTTACTATAGTTAAATAAATGAATCCTATTTAAAACTAAAGACTTACCTGTAAAATAAACCCTAAGATAGCTGCAATATAACTAATAGTTACATTGTAGCTATTTTAGGATTTATTTTTATTTTACAGGCAACTTTGTATTTATTTTAACTAGGTACAATAGTTATTAAATAGTTAATAACTATTTAATAACTACCTAGCTAAAATAAATACAAATTTACCTGTAAAATAAATCCTAAACCTAAGTTACAATTACACCTAACACTACACTATCATTAAATTAACTAAATAAATGAATCCTATTTAAAACAAAATACTTACCTGTAAAATAAACCCTAATATAGCTGCAATATAACTAATAGTTACTTTGTAGCTATTTTAGCATTTATATTTATTTACAGGCAACTTTGTATTTATTTTAACTAGGTACAATAGCTATTAAATAGTTATTGACTAAATAATAGCTACCTAGTTAAAATAATTACAAAATTACCTGTAAAATAAATCCTAACCTAAGTTACAATTAAACCTAACACTACACTGTCATTAAATAAATTAACTACAAGTACCTACAATTATCTACAATTAAATAAACTAAAGTACAAAACCCCCCACTAAATTACAAAAAAAAACAAACACTAAATTACAAAAAATAAAAAAAATATTACAAGAATGTTAAACTAATTACACCTAATCTAAGCCCCCTAATAAAATAACAAAGCCCCCCAAAATAAAAAAAAATGCCCTACCCTATACTAAATTACAAAAGTTAACAGCTCTATTACCTTACCAGCCCTGAACAGGGCCCTTTGCGGGGCATGCCCCAAAGAAAACAGCTCTTTTGCCTGTAAAAAAAAAACACAATCCCCCCCACACATTACAACCCACCACCCACATACCCCTACTCTAACCCAACCCCCCTTAAATTAACCTAACACTACCCCCTGAAGATCTCCCTACCTTGAGTCGTGTTCACCCCAGCCGGGCCGAAGTCTTCATCCGATGGGGCAGAAGAGGACATCCAGACCGGCAGAAGTCTTCATCCAAGCGGGGCAAGAAGAGGTCTTCCATCCATCATACAAGTACCAAAATACAAACAAACACTAAATTACAAAAAATAATAATAATATTACAATAATTTTAAACTAATTACACCTAATCTAAGCCCCCTACTAGCTATTAATATAGCTTCAATATAACTAATAGTTACATCGTAGCTATTTTAGGATTTATATTTATTTTACAGGCAACTTTGTATTTATTTTAACTAGGTACAATAGCTATTAAATAGTTAATAACTATTTAATAACTACCTAGCTAAAATAAATACAAATTTACCTGTAAAATAAATCATAACCTAAGTTACAATTACACCTAACACTACACTATCATTAAATTAACTAAATAAATGAATCCTATATAAAACTAAAGACTTACCTGTAAAATAAACCCTAATATAGCTGCAATATAACTAATAGTTACATTGTAGCTATTTTAGCATTTATATTTATTGTACAGGCATCTTTGTATTTATTTTAACTAGGTTCAATAGCTATTAAATAGATATTGTCTATTTAATAGCTACCTAGTTAAAATAATTACAAAATTACCTGTAAAATAAATCCTAACCTAAGTTACAATTAAACCTAACACTACACTATCATTAAATAAATTAACTACAAGTACCTACAATTAAATACAATTAAAAAACTAAACTAAAGTACAAAAACCCCCCCACTAAATTACAAAAAATAAAAAAATATTACAAGAATTTTAAACTAATTACACCTAATCTAAGCCCCCTAATAAAATAACAAAGCCCCCCAAAATAAAAAAAAATGCCCTACCCTATACTAAATTACAAAAGTTAACAGCTCTATTACCTTACAGCCCTGAACAGGGCCTTTTGTGGGGCATGCCCCAAAGAAAACAGCTCTTTTGCCTGTAAAAAAAAACACAATACCCCCCCCACATTACAACCCACCACCCACATACCCCTACTCTAACCCAAACCCCCCTTAAATAAACCTAACACTACCCCCCTGAAGATCTCCCTACCTTGAGTCGTGTTCACCCAGCCGGGCCGAAGTCTTCATCCGGTGGGGCAGAAGAGGACATCCAGACCGGCAGAAGTCTTCATCCAAGCGGGGCAAGAAGAGGTCTTCCATCCATCAGAAAAGTACAAAAAAACAAACAAACACTAAATTAGCAAGAATAATAAAATATTACAATAATTTTAAACTAATTTACACCTAATCTAAGCCCCCTACTAGCTATTAATATAGCTTCAATATAACTAATAGTTACATTGTAGCTATTTTAGGATTTATATTTATTTTACAGGCAACTTTGTATTTATTTTAACTAGGTACAATAGCTATTAAATAGTTAATAACTACCTAGCTAAAATAAATACAAATTTACCTGTAAAATAAACCCTAACCTAAGTTACAATTACACCTAACACTACACTGTCATTAAATTAACTAAATAAATTAATCCTATATAAAACTAAATACTTACCTGTAAAAATAAACCTAATATAGCTACAATATAACTAATAGTTACATTGTAGCTATTTTAGCATTTATATTTATTTTTACAGGCAACTTTGTATTTATTTTAACTAGGTACAATAGCTATTAAATAGATATTTACTGTTTAATAGCTACCTAGTTAAAATAATTACAAAATTACCTGTAAAATAAATCCTAACCTAAGTTACTATTAAACCTAACACTACACTATCATTAAATAAATTAACTACAAGTACCTACAATTAAATACAATGAAATAAACTAAACTAAAGTACAAAAAAAACAAACACTAAATTACAAAAAATAAAAAAAATTACAAGAATTTTAAACTAATTACACCTAATCTAAGCCCCCTAATAAAATAACAAAGCCCCCCAAAATAAAAAAATGCCCTACCCTATACTAAATTACAAAAGTAATCAGCTCTATTACCTTACCAGCCCTTAAAAGGGCCTTTTGCGGGGGCATGCCCCCAAAGAAAACAGCTCTTTTGCCTGTAAAAAAAAACACAATACCCCCCCCCCAACATTACAACCCACCACCCACATACCCCTACTCTAACCCAAACCCCCCTTAAATAAACCTAACACTACCCCCCTGAAGATCTCTCTCTACCGTGTCTTCACCCAGCGGGCCAAAGTCTTCATCCGATGGGGCAGAAGAGGACATTCAGACCGGCAGAAGTCTTCATCCAAGCGGGGCAAGAAGAGGTCTTCCATCCATCAGAAGTCTTGATCCAGGCGGCATCTTCTCTGTTCATTCCATCCGGAGCGGAGCGGAGCGGCAGCATCCTGAAGACATCCCACGCAGAGCATCCTCTTCTTTCTTGATCCGACGACTAGGTGACTGTACTTTTAAGTGACGTCATCCAAGATGGCGTCCCTTGAATTCCGATTGGCTGATAGGATTCTATCAGCCAATCGGAATTAAGGTAGGAAAAATCTGATTGGCTGATTCAATCAGCCAATCAGATTCAAGTTCAATCCGATTGGCTGATCCAATCAGCCAATCAGATTGAGCTTGCATTCTAATGGCTGATCGGAACAGCCAATAGAATGCGAGGTCAATCTGATTGGCTGATTCCATCAGCCAATCGGATTGAACTTGAATCTGATTGGCTGATTAAATCAGCCAATCAGATTTTTCCTACCTTAATTTCCGATTGGCTGATAGAATCCTATCAGCCAATCGGAATTCAAGGGACGCCATCTTGGATGACGTCACTTAAAGGTACAGTCACCTAGTCGTCGGATCAAGAAAGAAGAGGATGGTCTGCGTGGGATGTCTTCAGGATGCTGCCGCTCCGCTCCGGATGGATGAACAGAGAAGATGCCGCCTGGATCAAGACTTCTGATGGATGGAAGACCTCTTCTTGCCCCGCTTGGATGAAGACTTCTGCCGGTCTGGATGTCCTCTTCTGCCCGATCGGATGAAGACTTCGGCCCGCTGGGTGAAGATACGGTAGAGAGATCTTCAGGGCAGTAGTGTTAGGTTTATTTAAGGGGGGTTTGGGTTAGGAGTAGGGGTATGTGGGTGGTGGGTTGTAATGTGGGGGGGGTATTGTGGTTTTTTTTACAGGCAAAAGAGCTGTTTTCTTTGGGGCATGCCCCCGCAAAAGGCCCTTTTAAGGGGCTGGTAAGGTAATAGAGCCGATTACTTTTGTAATTTTGTATAGGGTAGGGCATTTTTTTATTTTGGGGGGCTTTGTTATTTTATTAGGGGGCTTAGATTAGGTGTAATTAGTTTAAAATTCTTGTAATTTTTTTTATTTTTTGTAATTTAGTGTTTGTTTTTTTGTACTTTAGTTTAGTTTATTTCATTGTATTTAATTGTAGGTACTTGTAGTTAATTTATTTAATGATAGTGTAGTGTTAGGTTTAATAGTAACTTAGGTTAGGATTTATTTTACAGGTAATTTTGTAATTATTTTAACTAGGTAGCTATTAATTAGTCAATAACTATTTAATAGCTATTGTACCTAGTTAAAATAAATACAAAGTTGCCTGTAAAATAAATATAAATGCTAAAATAGCTACAATGTAACTATTAGTTATATTGTAGCTATATTAGGGTTTATTTTACAGGTAAGTATTTAGTTTTATATAGGATTAATTTATTTAGTTAATTTAATGACAGTGTAGTGTTAGGTGTAATTGTAACTTAGGTTAGGGTTTATTTTACAGGTAAATTTGTATTTATTTTAGCTAGGTAGTTTTTAACTATTTAATAGCTATTGTACCTAGTTAAAATAAATACAAAGTTGCCTGTAAAATAAATATAAATCCTAAAATAGCTACAATGTAACTATTAGTTATATTGTAGCTATATTAATAGCTAGTAGGGGGCTTAGATTAGGTGTAATTAGTTTAAAATTATTGTAATATTTTATTATTTTTGCTAATTTAGTGTTGTTTTTTTTTTGTACTTTTCTGATGGATGGAAGACCTCTTCTTGCCCCGCTTGGATGAAGACTTCTGCCGGTCTGGATGTCCTCTTCTGCCCCATCGGTATGAAGACTTCGGCCCGGCTGGGTGAACACGACTCAAGGTAGGGAGATCTTCAGGGGGGTAGTGTTAGGTTTATTTAAGGGGGGGTTTGGGTTAGAGTAGGGGTATGTGGGTGGTGGGTTGTAATGTGGGGGGGGGATTGTGTTTTTTTTTTACAGGCAAAAGAGCTGTTTTCTTTGGGGCATGCCCCGCAAAGGGCCCTGTTCAGGCTGGTAAGGTAATAGAGCTGTTAACTTTTGTAATTTAGATTAGGTGTAATTAGTTTAAAATTCTTGTAATATTTTTTTATTTTTTGTAATTTAGTGGGGGGGGGGTTTGTACTTTAGTTTAGTTTTTTTTATTGTATTTAATTGTAGGTACTTGTAGTTAATTTATTTAATGATAGTGTAGTGTTAGGTTTAATTGTAACTTAGGTTAGGATTTATTTTACAGGTAATTTTGTAATTATTTTAACTAGGTAGCTATTAAATAGTCAATATATATTTAATAGCTATTGAACCTAGTTAAAATGAATACAAAGTTGCCTGTACAATAAATATAAATGCTAAAATAGCTACAATGTAACTATTAGTTATATTGCAGCTATATTAGGGTTTATTTTACAGGTAAGTCTTTAGTTTTATATAGGATTCATTTTATTTAGTTAATTTAATGATAGTGTAGTGTTAGGTGTAATTGTAACTTAGGTTATGATTTATTTTACAGGTAAATTTGTATTTATTTTAGCTAGGTAGTTATTAAATAGGTTATTAACTATTTATAACTATTGTACCTAGTTAAAATAAATACAAAGTTGCCTGTAAAATACATATAAATCCTAAAATAGCTACAATGTAACTATTAGTTATATTGAAGCTATATTAATAGCTAGTAGGGGGCTTAGATTAGGTGTAATTAGTTTAAAATTATTGTAATATTTTATTATTTTTTGTAATTTAGTGTTTTGTTTGTATTTTGGTACTTGTATGATGGATGGAAGACCTCTTCTTGCCCCGCTTGGATGAAGACTTTCTGCCGGTCTGGATGTCCTCTTCTGCCCCATCGGATGAAGACTTCGGCCGGCTGGGTGAACACGACTCAAGGTAGGGAGATCTTCAGGGGGTAGTGTTAGGTTTATTTAAGGGGGGTTTGGGTTAGAGTAGGGGTATGTGGGTGGTGGGTTGTAATGTGGGGGGGGGATTGTGTTTTTTTTTTTACAGGCAAAAGAGCTGTTTTCTTTTGGGCATGCCCCGCAAAGGGCCCTGTTCAGGGCTGGTAAGGTAATAGAGCTGTTAACTTTTGTAATTTAGTATAGGGTAGGGGCATTTTTTTTATTTTGGGGGGCTTTGTTATTTTATTAGGGGGCTTAGATTAGGTGTAATTAGTTTAAAATTCTTGTAATATTTTTTTATTTTTTGTAATTTAGTGGTTTTTTATTTTTTGTAATTTAGTGGGGGGGTTTTGTACTTTAGTTTATTTAATTGTAGATAATTGTAGGTACTTGTAGTTAATTTATTTAATGATAGTGTAGTGTTAGGTTTTATTGTAACTTAGGTTAGGATTTATTTTACAGGTAATTTTGTAATTATTTTAACTAGGTAGCTATTAATTAGTCAATAACTATTTAATAGCTATTGTATCTAGTTAAAATAAATACAAAGTTGCCTGTAAAATAAATATAAATGCTAAAATAGCTACAATGTAACTATTAGTTATATTGCAGCTATATTAGGGTTTATTTTACAGGTAAGTATTTAGTTTTAAATAGGATTCATTTATTTAGTTAATTTAATGACAGTGTAGTGTTAGGTGTAATTGTAACTTAGGTTAGGATTTATTTTACAGGTAAATTTGTATTTATTTTAGCTAGGTAGTTATTAAATAGTTTATTAACTATTTAATAACTATTGTACCTAGTTAAAATAAATACAAAGTTGCCTGTAAAATAAAAATAAATCCTAAAATAGCTACAATGTAACTATTAGTTATATTGCAGCTATCTTAGGGTTTATTTTACAGCAAGTCTTTAGTTTTAAATAAGATCCATTTATTTAACTATAGTAAACTTATTTCGTTTTATTTAAATTATATTTAAGTTAGGGGGTGTTAGTGTTAGGGTTAGATTTAGGTTTAGGGGTTAATAACCTATTATAGTAGCGGCGACGATGGGGGCGGGAGATTAGGGGTTAATAATTGTAGGTAGGTGGCGGCGATGTTAGGGAGGGCAGATTAGGGGTTAATAAAATGTATTATAGTGTTTGCGAGGCGGGAGTGCGGCGGTTTAGGGGTTAATACATTATTATAGTGGCGGGCGATTTGCGGTCGGCAGATTAGGGGTTAATACTTGTAGTTAGATTGTGGCGACGTTGGGGGGGGGCAGAATAGGGGTTAATAACTATAATGTAGGGGTCGGCGGTGTTAGGGACAGCAGATTAGGGGTTAATAGCTATAATGTAGGCGGCGGCGATATCGGGTTCGGCAGATTAGGGGTTAATACTTGTAGTTAGGATTGCGGCGACGTTGGGGGGGGCAGATTAGGGGTTAATAACTATAATGTAGGGGTCGGCGGTGTTAGGGACAGCAGATTAGGGGGTTAATAGCTATAATGTAGGCGGCGGCGATATCGGGTCGGCAGATTAGGGTTAATACTTGTAGTTAGATTGCGGCGACGTTGGGGGGGGGCAGATTAGGGGTTAATAACTATAATGTAGGGGTCGGCGGTGTTAGGGACAGCAGATTAGGGGTTAATAGTTTATAATGTAGGTGGCGGCGATATTCGGTCGGCAGATTAGGGTTAATAAAATAATGCAGGTGTCAGCGATAGCGGAGGCAGCAGATTAGGGGTTAATAAGTGTTAAATTAGGGTGTTTAGAGACTCGGGGTACATTGTTAGGGGTGTTAGGTGCAGACTTAGTGTTTCCCCCATAGGAAACAATGGGGCTGCGGTGTTAGTTTTTTTTCAGCCGAAACTCCCATTGTTTCCTATGGGGAAATGCCGAATTTTAACGAGCTAATTCGGATTTATTCGGAGATACGGCAGCTATTTCGGATTCATGCGGTAGATTCGGAAGTATTTTAATTCGGAAATCCGAATCGATCCGAATCTCCGTAATTACCGAATTTACCGAATTTCCGAATTATCCGAAACGAACCGCACATGTCCTAGTAAAGATAGATTCTTCAGGACCTGCAATAAGCATGAGTATAACTCCTAAAGATATAGTATTGGTGCGTGAAATAGATTGTCTTTCACTATGCAGTTCTGATCAAATATAAACAAAATTATATGAAGATCTCAACAACATTCTCGCTGTATATAAACCTAGTCAATTCGTATTGTTTTAATGTAACTTATGTATTTACGATTGACTGCAAATTTAAAGCAGCAATATCACTACAGCATTGAGAGTTCTCTTGAATACTTTGTTTGACTGCAGAGTTAAGACAGCTGCATTTGTAATCAAATGTTAGCTGCACGTACACCAGGGGTTAATACTTAGTTTAGCTGGTTAACCCGCCAGACCCAGATTGATGTGAGTCAGCGTATTCACAGGTTCTGATATTATCCCATCAATTATCTTCAAGGTGTATGGTTATTTTTATACAACTTAAGGATCATTAAGTCACAGCATATCAGGTTTATGTCAAATGATAGGGCATAGGTAGTAAGCTCCCCATGTACCGTTAATTTTGTGACCGCAAGTGCAGTTCAGCTCTTGTTATCATGTAGATACCTAAAAGTAATCCTCAACTGATCATGGATACCATCTGAGGTATCCGGTATTGATGAACTAAGGCTAAATAATCCTAGATAGAGCAAGCCCTAACATACACAGGAGCTCCCTGACTCCTCACCAGTACCCGAACATGTTTCGCCGTTCTCATGGCTTTCTCAAAGGGGGGGTGTGTGCGCGCGTCGCGCTTGGATTGGCTTTTTATGTGTGAAGAAGCTGTGAGTACCCTCCCCCATCTATGATGTCAGATGGTCATGTGACTTAAAGCCCTAAAACAGGTACTCCGTTCTTGCAAGTATAGATTGTGTCTTGATTACATAAAATAAGAGTACCTACGCTGATATAATTATCAGTTTGTTATTTGTTCATGTATATATATTACCCTAATACTTGTGTTAATGATAGATATGGGATAAACCTCGTACAGCCATACATGAGGAATGACATAGTAATATTGACAAGCTTACTGCTTATAGTGGTGATGTGACATATTAAAGAGTGCTTGTGAATGTGTTACTGCATCAAACATATCTATAATAATGTAGATGCACATATATAGAGTGATGCGTGTTGGAGGGTTTGGGAAACACTTATAAGGAATAATAATAATAATAATAAATGTGAATTGGTAAACAAGTGCTCATGGAGATTTTAATTATCATATAAGAATAAAATGCCTAAATTCTCTCAAACATAGTAAGTGATTGGACGTGTGCTAGTGTAGCCTGACCAAATATGGTTAAGCGCTAACTGATAGTGTAAGTTGAAAAATTATTATAATATTGCATAATTGCAATTTTGGATAAGATTTAACAAAACATTGTGATTATATATCAAAAATAACAATGCACCACTGGTGCAATCTGTGTAATATATGCTAAAAGAGTTTATGATTTGTGTACAGGTTGACTTGTCACTCATAAAAGTAAATATTTACTTGCTCATGTGTGTACTTTTTCTTTTGAGATATGCAAATATTTTTGATTTATGGCCCTCGCACTTGAGGGGCCATTATCTAAACTTGATATGTTATATATGAACTTCAGGTTGATATTAATACTATACTCTTACTTTATATTATTGTTTATGAATTATCATATTAAATATTATTTGTTTTTTAATGTATTATTAATTATATGATTAATCCATTCAATCCTCATGTTCTTGCAAGATTAGATGCTCATATGTTCAGCATAACATACTGTTTGGCGTAATATGACCTATTGTTATAGGAGCAAGACATACCCCTCGACATGAACTATTGAAGAAAAAAACTAACACCAAATCTGTTGAAACAGTTAGATTCATCACCACTCATAATCCTCAAACCAAAAAAGTGATTAAAATTCTGCAAGACAATTGGCACATCCTGAAAACTGATCCTATTTTGAAAAATATACTGGATGATAAGCTAGCTGTAGGGTTTAAAAGGGCACGAAATCTCAAAGATATGATCAGCCCGAGCCATTTCCCTGGAGAAAGAACAAAAACAAAACTAAAGCAGGGAACCTTTAGATGCGGTACTTGCAGCACTTGCAGTTTCGTGAAAAAAACAAACACAATAACTGATAGATTTGGTAAGATACACAAAGTTAATGCACACATCAACTGCCATACAGAAGGGGTTATCTATGCTCTGACTTGCAAATGTAATTTATTCTATGTGGGTATGACCACCAGAAAGCTCAGAACCAGACTACAAGAACACCTGAGGAACATCAAAAATGCCCAAAAAGACAAGGATGCAGATAAAACCATTACCTCAGTTGCCAGGCACTTTCTACAAGTACACAAATCCAAACAATCAGACTTACAGTGTTTTGGATTACAGAAAGTCAACCTGGGAATAAGAGGAGGAAACCAAGAAAAGGCACTCCTCAGAGCAGAAACAAGATGGATCTTTCTGCTAAACTCTGTTCACCCGTATGGGTTAAATGAATACAATAATTTTGTCCACTATTTGTGAACAATAGGTCATATTACGCCAAACAGTATGTTATGCTGAACATATCAGCATCTAATCTTGCAAGAACATGAGGATTGAATGGATTAATCATATAATTAATAATACATTAAAAAACAAATAATATTTAATATGATAATTCATAAACAATAATATAAAGTAAGAGTATAGTATTAATATCAACCTGAAGTTCATGTATAACATATCAAGTTTAGATAATGGCCCCTCAAGTGCGAGGGCCATAAATCAAAAATATTTGCATATCTCAAAAGAAAAAGTACACACATGAGCAAGTAAATATTTACTTTTATGAGTGACAAGTCAACCTGTACACAAATCATAAACTCTTTTAGCATATATTACACAGATTGCACCAGTGGTGCATTGTTATTTTTGATATATAATCACAATGTTTTGTTAAATCTTATCCAAAATTGCAATTATGCAATATTATAATAATTTTTCACCTTACACTATCAGTTAGCGCTTAACCATATTTGGTCAGGCTACACTAGCACACGTCCAATCACTTACTATGTTTGAGAGAATTTAGGCATTTTATTCTTATATGATAATTAAAATCTCCATGAGCACTTGTTTACCAATTCACATTTATTATTATTATTATTCCTTATAAGTGTTTCCCAAACCCTCCAACACGCATCACTCTATATATGTGCATCTAATTTATTATAGTTATGTTTGATGCAGTAACACATTCACAAGCACTCTTTAATATGTCACATCACCACTATAAGCAGTAAGCTTGTCAATATTACTATGTCATTCCTCATGTATGGCTGTACGAGGTTTACCCATATCTATCATTAACACAAGTATTAGGGTAATATATATACATGAACAAATAACAAACTGATAATTATATCAGCGTAGGTACTCTTATTTTATGTAATCAAGACACAATCTATACTTGCAAGAACGGAGTACCTGTTTTAGGGCTTTAAGTCACATGACCATCTGACATCACAGATGGTGGAGGGTACTCACAGCTTCTTCACACATAAAAAGCCAATCCAAGCGCAACGCGCACACACACCCCCCTTTGAGAAAGCCGTGAGAACGGCGAAACATGTTAGGGTACTGGTGAGGAGTCAGGGAGCTCCTGTGTATGTTAGGGCTTGCTCTATCTAGGATTATTTAGCCTTAGTTCATCAATACCGGATACCTCAGATGGTATCCATGATCAGTTGAGGATTACTTTTAGGTATCTACATGATAACAAGAGCTGAACTGCACTTGCGGTCACAAAGTTAACGGTACATGGGGGAGCTTACTACCTATGCCTATCATTTGACATAAACTGATATGCTGTGACTTAATGATCCTTAAGTTGTATAAAAATAACCATACACCTTGAAGATAATTGATGGGATAATATCAGAACCTGTGAATACGCTGACTCACATCAATCTGGGTCTGGCGGTTAACCAGCTAAACTAAGTATTAACCCCTGGTGTACGTGCAGCTAACATTTGATTACAAATGCAGCTGTCTTAACTCTGCAGTCAAACAAAGTATTCAAGAGAACTCTCAATGCTGTAGTGATATTGCTGCTTTAAATTTGCAGTCAATCGAAATACATAAGTTACATTAAAACAATACGAATTGACTAGGTTTATATACAGCGAGAATGTTGTTGAGATCTTCATATAATTTTGTTTATATTTGATCAGAACTGCATAGTGAAAGACAATCTATTTCACGCACCAATACTATATCTTTAGGAGTTATACTCATGCTTATGCAGGTCCTGAGAATCTATCTTTACCATAATCACCTAACAATTCAGGAATGTATTAACCCTGCATAGCATTCACAAGTCGTGGTAACACCTTTGGTATAGAATTATATGCATGTGCCAGACCATTATGAATTAACAGGTGCTCAAGTAATTATATAGAAATACTTGGTAACTGGGATATTATCCAGCTATTTTCAAATATTCTTAATATACTCAGCTACCTGACCTTTAAAATAACCAGGATTTAGGAAAACACTGTAATATTAGATTTTGGATCAATCACATTGCAATGTGACATCCAAGTGGAATCTTGTTCTTAGTATTTGAACAGTTAAGTGGAATAAATCCATCAATCCAGCTATCTTCAGAGTTTTAGGCTCTGCTGGAAATTACTGTTTACACTAACCACACTGACATAGAATATCCAAGCACAATCGTGTTCTCATGTTGTTACGAGTGTAATGGTAGTAACTCATAATCCTAGCTATCAGTATT
Organism: Bombina bombina; assembly: GCF_027579735.1. Taxonomy (NCBI): domain Eukaryota; kingdom Metazoa; phylum Chordata; class Amphibia; order Anura; family Bombinatoridae; genus Bombina; species Bombina bombina. The sequence goes on from NC_069502.1 coordinate 572,483,972, forward strand.
TATAAAGCCACCCTATGGCCAAGTTACGTTGGCATATCTAAGTATGCACCAACACACTACAATGTGATACCCAAGTACACAGCCAACATTCTAATCACTATTACCTTTGAGGATACCTCAGTATGTCCAACAAATATACTGATCTTTAAATACCTTTCTGTAATGAACTAATCTTACTGACATTAGTTACCTGTACAAATAGTCCACAGACTCTCACAATCCACGAGGTTCATAAGTGTTATTACTTTCTATTCAGTACAGCTTATATGTGACTTGGATCCACTATACCTAGAGATCCATTTAGGTTCACATATAACATATATTCATTTGAACCTCTTGAACCATAATTTGTGACATATAGGTACTATATCACCTAGTGTGAGCAACTGTTTTTAAGTTGCACATCCCTTAATTTTAAAACTCCTATTTTTATGTGTTCCTAATAAAAGTTATGTTTTATTTAGGCCTGAGACCTTGTGATTCCTTTTGTTGATCATTTCTAAGCTTGAATATTATTTAAATCCTATGCCTATAATGAGTGCTACAAGTGTATTCTAGAATGGGACTCTTCCCATTTTTCTTTTGTGTCTAATCATTAATTTAATACACAGCACCACCGACCCCAGTTGTAATTTAGCATACAAGCTATTTAATACCATGAGGGTACAGTCATAGTGAATTACATCACACGGTAGTGCCATTGATACCCCTTTTTCTCTATCAAAGTTTTGCAATATATACATGTATTAGCAAAAATGTTTCTGATAAAAGCTATAGCTGTTTCAAAAGTGTTTTTAAGTATGCGCCGTGCACTATCATTTTAAATACAGCGCTTGCTCAGAGAGCCTAAAGTTCTTGTATCATTTGGTAATGACTTAATTTCTTAATTGCTGAGATACAAGCCTCACTCTCTGAGCTGCATGCACGTGCAGAGGAAAATATTATCACTAAAATAGTGATAACTTTTACGAGAAGAATTATCGACAATATATCTATATTGTAAATATTTTTCTATTCAAAGTTGTAAATCATTTATGTGCATTTTGTTTTTGACCAAAATGTCCCTTTAACACTTCTATATTTTCCACAGTCATTAGTTGAATACTCTACTAACCCATTCATAACTGTCCCTACTTGGCTTCAGCAGAAAAGGAAAACTAGGTTTTAACATGGCAGCATCTATTGATTTATGGGCACTAAAACTTTAGACTTATCTTTTCCAACATTTAAACAACGAATAGGGATTTTCACACAGTAATAGCACAAAGGTAGGACAAGCACACCTGTATTCATCAGATATCCATAAATATCATGGTAGGTGCAACCATATAGAGTCCAATCCCATAGACTCCTAATAAGTATCCAAAGCAAATAATGATGCACTCTTATGAAGTGAAAGGACTTTTTATTAAGTGAACAGCAACGTTTCGGGGCTTCTGCCCCTTTGTCAAGCTAAAAATGCAATGCACATACAAACAGTTTATAGCACAGCTAATTAAAACAAGGACCAATAGGAACACACTTGGAGGGCGGAGTTATACAAAGGAAACAAAGTTTTTTTTATATATACACAGTAACCCCAATTTAATTAACCCTGTGTTACCATATAGGAAATCCTAAAGGACCAAGATTAAAAACAACATATCTGAGAGTCCATACAGGAATCCATAGCCATCTACATATAAAAGGAGAGATATACATGAACAAAGGAATAAATAAAAGCCAATATTAGATCATAGTAATGGATTGAGATCAAACTCCCGGTTCATACCCTTGGATTAAAGTGTATCTAGTTTCCATATCCACTTAGCCTCTCTATACAGAAGCTCTTTGTGTCAGCTCCGGCCGAAAGAGGAGGAATGTACACTCGACGACAACAGAAGCGGGGCAGGTAAACGTTGTCAACTTGTCTCCAAGACCGCTTAGTGACATTGAACTATGTGTGCTCAGTAAAGGCCTGTCATTTTGTCCAACGGAGTTACCGGACACTTTGAACTCAATGTAGATCTTATGAGGTGTTTCAGATTACTAAGATTGAAGGCTTTTTTCAGTAATATCCCCCAATCGTCTATTGTTGATACACAGGTTACTGATAGTGAGATTTTGGATGTAGCTAGGTTTGGTTTACATAATAAAAGCAGCTTTACCCCACCTTGCACGAACCCCAGTGTTGAGACCTTTATTAAGGTGGTAGATAACCAATTCAAGTCCTTAATTAATAAAAATTGCAGCAAAAAACATGGTTTTGTAATGTGTAATTTAACCAATGAAGAGAAATGTGAATTAACTGCTTTACAGAATGATGTTACCATAATGATTAAAAATGCTGACAAAGGCGGGGCAGTGGTTGTCTGGGATACTAAAATGTATATTACTGAAGCTTTACGCTAGCTAAATGATGCAGCTGTATACACTGAATTATCAGGTGACCCAACCCTTAAGATACATACTCAATTTATAAGCTTGTTAGACCGTGCCTTTCACCAGGGTATAATTAGTAAAAAATTGTATGATTTTTTGTTTATCCAGCATCCCATTGTACCAGCCTTTTATTTAACACCAAAAATACATAAAGACCCCGTCAATCCACCAGGGCGCCCTATAGTGGCCGGTATTGGCTCCATTATGAGTAATGCTGCTAAGTTTATGGATAAAGTTCTGGCCCCTTTGGTACAAAAAGGTAAATCTTACATTAAAGATACCAATGATTTCTTGGTTAAAATTAAACAAGTCAGTGGTCTTGATGACAATACTGTGCTTGCCACATGGGACGTATGCAGTTTATATACTGTTATCCCACATAATGTGGGCATTGAATGCACCCGGAAACATGATGCATGTGGCAACTACAATAGACCCCAGATAGGGTTTATGATTGACCTACTGGAAGCTATCTTTTTTTTTTTTTTTTTTTTGAAAAGTATTTTTATTGAGGCAATGAAATATATCAAAGTACAAACACAGCAAATAGGGCAATATCTCAAACAATAGTACATGACAGCAGTTCCTTCATTCAAGCATAAATACACTGAACAATAGTAGGAGTGCGGTATTGACCCTGATGATGCCCCTTTTTATAATTTAATAACAGAACATACAAGTGTCAACAATGTGAAATAGATCCACTTATGGGACCTGGAAACTAGTACTGATCAGAAGACAGAACTCTCAGGAATAAGTATTCTCAGTATGGCTCATATAACAAAGCTGCAAACACTGCTTCACCATTAAACCTGAAAATTAGTAGTTAAAGGGATATGACCAACCGCAGAGGGGTCCAGCTAATTCTTGTGAAAAGCGTAAAAACATTTATAATAATTTCCTTAGATCCTCTACCGCTGAGGCACCCTCTTAATTGATCAATCATAGACATTAAACACATGTATGAGCTAGTATCTATACCAAAATTTTAGGGATATACAGGTTGCTAACTTTGGAACACAGAACAGTGATTATAATACTTCTTTAAATTGTGAGATCTGGAGAACCATTCTTATCATGAATACAGGCACAAATCCTAACATGGGCTTCATGGACAGGACAGAGACTGCCTAACTCTGTCAAATAGAGAGTGTGGAGGATAATCTATGTATCCCTTACCACACAGTGGAGAGGAGCAAAAGGGGGGGGGGAGAGGGGGTTGCAGCTTCAGGACTGGTGATGGAGTCCTCTGTTTGGAGTGAGCCACACAGCCTAGCTTATATGTAATGCTAGTGCTTTCCTCAGCACATCATATAGTGTCAGGGGGGGACTATCAAAATTCTACATTTTAAGGGAGCTGGCTGAATACAGGTGTATGTGGAGAGGAGCCCCAAGAAACATATAATAAGGGCTGTAGAAATGCAAGCTATAGTGAGTGCCTGTTTACATAATAAAATTGAGCAGTTCACCAGCATAAACACTATGATCCCAACCAGCAAGGGCTCCACATAAAGTACTCATATATCAGCTTGTCAGGACCCTGAAATTATAGCTCATAGGTTTAACCCACAAATCATTTAAGTCAGACATTAATATATTGTTAGGGCCTAGCATAGAAGAGGTGAAATACTCAGGACATCACTTCATGACACAGGTTCAGACATTAACCAGTAAGCATGCATACAAACATCAATGAACATGTGAAAAAGATAACCCAAACATTTAAAGAAACCCCAAATAGCTTCCTATAGAAAATGAGATAGTAAAGGGCAGCAATAGTCAGTAGTGCGACATAAGGTATTAGGGGAAACAATAATAATAGCAACATGAATAGATAACAAAACACGTGAAAAAAACTATTTAGTTCTATATGTATTAATATGTATTAGAAACATGGGGAGGGTTCAGACATAGAATCCACACTTTATCAGATATTGGCCATCATGTATGTGGATTATTCAATGTCAGCTGCTATAAAGATAGTAAAGTTATCACCCTATTCCGGTCTTGAGGCTGGCAACATAGAGCCAAGAATCTTCATATCGCAAGACCATCCCGTTCAAGGTACGGTGCTCAAAGCAGAAACGCTGTTACAAGTGTGCAGAGCTCCACAGTCACCTCAGTTCATGCGGTTACTTTATCCAATGCCCATCCGGTGCATCTGGAAACTTTGGTAATGTTCCCAGCAGACTTGCTGTGAAAAGTCCGCCGAGCTAATGCCAGAGAGAAACGAGTGTGACAGCACGTGGACACCGCAGTGCACCACAGAGCCCACCCCCATGTACAAGTGGACATACTGTGTGTCCTCCCGTATGAGTAATCTATTTGCGGTGACAGGGGGAAAACGGAGCTCTAGCTTGGGACCCGCACTCTAAAACACCAGTGATGGGGAGCACGGCTGGGATTCCATAGGTGCTGTGTCACACTGTGACTCTGGCGCTGTTCCTTGTTCCCCAGCAGCAGTATCGCTTCGTATTCGCGCTGCTTGAATTTTAACAGTAAGGGCATCCAGTCTTTCCCACATCCTCCTCCCATACTCCTCCAATAAATCTCTGATGCTGGTATGCAGTACTTGGGTCTCCATTACGGGCAGCAGTACATCCACAACCAAAATGGCGCTTCAGCATGTGATAGGGAGCCCCGCTACAATTCCTCAGCTCAGCATGAGGTACACAACCACCGATTCTTTATCCACACGTCTCCGGCTTCTTCCTATGTTGATACCCTTTAGATACAAGCTGAATAGAATAGTTTTATCAGGGATAAATCACATTTTATGGGGTTGAAGTCAGGAGCTCCTGAGCAATGCGACCTGTAGTTTTGGCGGTTAACTCCGCCCCCTACTGGAAGCTATCTTAACTCAAAATGACTTCCTTTTTGACAAAAAGTATTATCTGCAGAAGACAGGCACAGCAATGGGGTCCAATGTGGCCCCATCCTATGCCTGTCTGGTCATGGATTATATAGAGGAATCTATTGTGTATAATCACCCCTTATTCCAAAAGCATTGCTTGTCATGGCATAGGTATATAGATGACCTATTTATTATCTGGCAGGGCACCCCTGATTGCTTAAACCAACTGAAAAATGACATTGAAAGATCAGCATCGTTTAACATGATTCTACTAAAATTGAATTTCTTGATACTTTGGTGTATAAAGATAAGGGTCACTTGAAAACTGACCTTTATGTTAAAATAACAGATAAAAATATACTACTTCATAGAAATAGCTTCCACCATCCTGCTATATTCAAAACAGTCCCTTAATCACAATTCCTTAGGGTTGATAGAATTGTCTCTTACCCCTCAGTTAAGGTAAATAGACTTAATGAGATACAGTCTAAATTCAAAGAGAGAGGATACTCTGACAAGGAACTAACAGATGTGAGGTCCAATTTCCATTTTAAAAAGAGTTACCCCCAAAATTATAGATTAACTTTTGTCAGTACATACAATACCCTAAGTTATAAAATACAAGGTATTCTTAAGCACAATTGGCATATCCTAAAGGAGTCATGTCCTGACATTACAGAGTTTACTCAAGCTCCAAGAGCAGCATATCGTAAGGGGTACACGTGTGGCAAAAGGATTACTAGATCTATTGTTAATTCTGAAACCAATAAATCTCCTTTTTTTGGGAAACCTAAAAATGGTACCTTCCCCTGTTTGGGTTGCCCCCGCTGCAACAGTGTCATGAAAGGGGGTGAAATTTGTCACCCCTACTCTGGTTGTAAATTTAAAATACCGGGGTTCTTCACCTGTAACTCTTCTTACGTTGTATATGCCCTAAAATGTCCGTGTGGGCTATTATACATAGGGGAGACCACCCAAAGGGTAAGGGACCGTATAGGACAACACAAGTCTACCATTAGAAATGATAGTACTAAAGATCTTCCTGTACCAGCACATTTTTTAGAAATGGGGCATCAAGCTAATCAACTCCGCTTTATGGTATTAGACCAAATAAAAAGAAAACCCATGGGAAGTGATAGACACAAAGAGCTTCTGTATAGAGAGGCTAAGTGGATATGGAAACTAGATACACTTTACCCCAAGGGTATGAATCGGGAGTTTGATCTCAATCCATTACTATGATCTAATATTGGCTTTTATTTATTCCTTTGTTCATGTATATCTCTCCTTTTATATGTAGATGGCTATGGATTCCTGTATGGACTCTCAGATATGTTGTTTTTAATCTTGGTCCTTTAGGATTTCCTATATGGTAACACAGGGTTAATTAAATTGGGGTTACTGTGTATATATATAAAAAACTTTGTTCCCTTTGTATAACTCCGCCCTCCAAGTGTGTTCCTATTGGTCCTTGTTTTAATTAGCTGTGCTATAAACTGTTTGTATGTGCATTGCATTTTTAGCTTGACAAAGGGGCAGAAGCCCCGAAACGTTGCTGTTCACTTAATAAAAAGTCCTTTAACTTCATAAGAGTGCATCATTATTTGCTTTGAACGCATAGGGATTGATCATAATTAGAAAAATATTTCAAATGATTTATCTAAAAAAAAACACCCATAGACTTTAATTTAAAATTTTGCAGAAAAATCATTACATTTTGTAAAGGATTGTGCTTTGTATAATAGCATTAGTCCTGCAGGACCTATAGAAACAAATAAATTATTGTAAATTCATAAAGAAAATGTATTATTTTGAACTGATAAAAAATGTTGGTAGATTATTAAATACTGAAACTTACATGAGTGATGGAAAATTATGTATTATTGTTCTTTTTTTGTCATAGATTGTTTAATGGGATAATACACACTAAATACATTTTATAAGTATAGTAATGAAGTTATTACCCACCTCCCTCTAATCTTGGGTGCCGCCATGTAAAAATCTATGTTTCACTACAATTCAGAGCTGACCAGTTTGCAAATGTGCAACAAATCTCCCTCAGATACCTGTAGTGTAACCTAAATTCTATGGATGAGATTACATATGCGGCACAGGCTTCAGCATAACTGCCGAAACCCGCGTCGCTCGTAATTTCCCCTCGCACATCGGGGAATCACATATACAGTGCCAGCAGTTCATAAAGTCGGATAAACTGCTGTCCAGAAATGTGCGTAAATACAAATTTCTGAAGTCGCCAGTAACTTACGGCGCGTTTGGAAAAAAAAAAAAGTAAAATCTTTTGTAAAAGTCTAACACGCCCCCTGAAAATAAACCCGACATGTCAAAACCCCTATATCCACCATCACCCCTATATCAGAACTAATAATAAATGAATTAACCCCTAAATCAGCCAACCACCTAATAAAATATATTAACCCCTAATCCGCCATTAACTCACATCACAATAAACATAATAAATGTATTAACCCCTAATCCACCATTAACCCACAACGCAATAATCCCATAAAAACTATTAACCCCTAATCCGCCAAACCCACACAACGCAATAATCCTAATAAATCTATTAACCCCTAATCCGCCAAACCCTCACAACGCAAATAACTAATTAAATTACTAAACCCCCTAACCTAACACCTCCTAAATTAACCCCAATTACCTAAATTAAAAAATACTAAATTACAATTAAAATAAAAAAGCTAACATTACTTAAAAAAAAAAATTAATCTAAGAAGTCTAACATTACATAAAATAATAAACCAAATTATTCAAAATAAAAAAATTAAACCTAATCCCTATGAAATAAAAAAAAAACAAAATAAAAACACCCCCTAATGTAATACTAAACTACCATTAGTCCTTAAAAGGGCCTTTTGTAGAGCATTGCTCTTTTACCTTTAAAATACTAAGTCCCTCCTCTAACAGTAAAACCCTCCACCCACCAAAATAAAAAACCTAACACTAAAAACCCTAAACTACCCATTGCCCCTAAAGGGGCATTTGTATGGGCATTGCCCTAAAAAGGGCATTCAGCTCTTTTAAGAGTGCCCAATAAATCCCTAATCTAAAAAATAAATAAATAATAAAAAGCCTAAGTCTAACCCCTAAATAGGTACTCACCTTTCCTGAAGTCTGGCGGAGAAGGTCCTGTTCCAGGCGGTGAAGTCTTCTTCCAAGCGGCCGACCTCTTCCTTCTTCATCCAGGACCAAGCCAGGGTGGAGCGTAGATGAGAGCGGAGTAGGAGCGGTGACCGCGGTACCATGGAGCGTGAAGGATCCTCTTCGTACGATCGCCGCCATGCACTGAATAGTGAATTCAAGGTACGTGCTTAAATATGGCGTCCATTGCATTCCTATTGGCTGATTTGATTCTTCAAATTCAAATCAGCCAATAGGATGAGAGCTACTGAAATCCTTTTGGCTTATTTGAACGGTCCTGGATAAAGAAAGAAGAGGTTGGCCGCGTGGAAGAAGACTTATCTAATTACAAAAAAAATAATTACAAAAAATTCCAATCAGCCAATAGGATGAGAGCTCAATCCTATTAGCTGATTGGAACAGCCAATAGGATTTTAGCAGCTTTAATCATATTGGCTGATTGAAATCTTTCAGCCAATAGGAATGCAAGGGGCACCATCTTGGATGGCGTCACTTGCATTGAAGTTCCAGTTTACGGTGGCGTTCTATGGATGAAGATAGAAGATGCCATCTGGATGAAGACTTCTTGCCGCCTGGATGAGAACTTCGCCGGATGGATGAAGATGGAAGAGGCCGCCTGGATGAAGACTTCTTGCCGCATGAATGATGACTTCGCCAGCTGAATGAATCCTTCCAGCATGACTTCAATAACTGTAAGTGGTTCATCGGGGGCTAGTGTTAGGTTTTTTAAGGGTTTTTTAGGTGGGTTTTATTTTTAGTTTAGGGCCTGGGCATGTAGAAGAGCTAAATGCCCTTTAAAGGGCAATGCCCATACAAATGCCCTTTTAAGGGCAATGTGGAGCTTAGGTTTTTTTAGATAGTTATTTTATTTGGGGGGTTGGTTGTGGGGTGATGGGTTTTACTGTTTGGGGGGTTGTTTGTATTTTTTTACAGATACAAGAGCTGATTTCCTTGGGGCAATGCCCCCACAAAAGGCCCTTTTAAGGGCCATTGGTAGTTTATTGGAGGGTAGGGTTTTTTTTATTTTTGGGGGGGGGTTATTTTGATAGGGCTATTAGATTAGGTGTAATTCTTTTTATTTTTGATAATTTGTTTGTTATTTTTCGTAACTTAGTATTTGTTTTTTTTTGTAATTTAGTTAGGCCTAGATTTGGAGTTTTGTCGGTAAGGACCCGCGTAGCTAACGCCGGCTTTTTTCTGGCCGCACCATAAAAATAACTCTGGTATTGAGAGTCCACATAAAGGCTGCGTTAGGCTCCAAAAAAGAGCGTAGAGCATTTTTAACGCAGCTTCAACTCTCGATACCAGAGTTGCTTACGGACGCGGCCAGCCTCAAAAACGTGCTCGTGCACGATTCCCCCATAGGAAACAATGGGGCTGTTTGAGCTGAAAAAAAACCTAACACCTGCAAAAAAGCCGCGTTCAGCTCCTAACGCAGCCCCATTGTTTGCTATGCGTAAACACTTCCTACGTCTGCACCTAACACTCTAACATGTACCCCGAGTCTAAACACCCCTAACCTTACACTTATTAACCCCTATTCTGCCGCCCCCGCTATCGCTGACCCCTGCATATTATTATTAACCCCTAATCTGCCGCTTCGTAAACCGCCGCTACTTACATTATCCCTATGTACCCCTAATCTGCTGCCCTAACATCCCCGACCCCTATATTATATTTATTAACCCCTAATCTGCCCCCCACAACGTCGCCTCCACCTGCCTACACTTATTAACCCCTAATCTGCCGAGCGGACCGCACCGATACTATAATAAAGTTATTAACCCCTAATCCGCCTCACTAACCCTATAATAAATAGTATTAACCCCTAATCTGCCCTCCCTAACATCACCGACACCTAACTTCAATTATTAACCCCTAATATGCCGACCGGAGCTCACCGCTATTCTAATAAATGTATTAACCCCTAAAGCTAAGTCTAACCCTAACACTAACACCCCCCCCTAAATTAAATATAATTTTAATCTAACTAAATTAATTAACTCTTATTAAATAAATTATTCCTATTTAAAGCTAAATACTTACCTGTAAAATAAATCCTAATATAGCTACAATATAAATTATAATTACATTGTAGCTATTTTAGGATTAATATTTATTTTACAGGCAACTTTGTAATTATTTTAACCAGGTACAATAGCTATTAAATAGTTAAGAACTATTTAATAGTTACCTAGTTAAAATAATTACAAAATTACCTGTAAAATAAATCCTAACCTAAGTTACAACTAAACCTAACACTATACTATCATTAAATTAATTAAATAAAATACCTACAATTACCTACAATTAAACCTAACACTACACTATCAATACATTAATTAAATACAATATCTACAAATAACTACAATGAAATAAACTAACTAAAGTACAAAAAATAAAAAAGAACTAAGTTACAAAAAATAAAAAATATCTACAAACATAAGAAAAATATTACAACAATTTTAAACTAATTACACCTACTCTAAGCCCCCTAATAAAACAACAAAGCCCCCCAAAATAAAAAATGCCCTACCCTATTCTAAATTACTAAAGTTAAAAGCTCTTTTACCTTACCAGCCCTGAACAGGGCCCTTTGCGGGGCATGCCCCAAGAAGTTCAGCTCGTTTGCTGTAAAAAAAACATACAATACCCCCCCCCAACATTACAACCCACCACCCACAACCCCTATACCTCCTAATCTAACCCAACCCACCCCCTTAAATAAACCTAACACTAAGCCCCTGAAAATCTTCCTACCCTTATCTTCACCATACCAGGTTCACCGATCCGTCCCTGAAAGAGCTCCTCCGATGTCCTGATCCAAGCCCAAGCGGGGTGGCTGAAGAGTGTCCATGGTCCGGTAGAAGTCTTCATCCAAAGCGGGGCAGAAGAAGGGTCTTCCATCCGAATTGAAGTCTTCATCCAAGCGGGGCAGAAGAGGTCTTCCATCCGATTGAAGTCTTCATCCAGGCGGCATCTTCTATCGACATCCATCTCGAGCGGAGCGGCAGCATCCTGAAGACCTCCCGACGCGGAACATCCATCCTGGGCCGACCACTGAACGACGAATGACGGTTCCTTTAAATGACGTCATCCAAGATGGCGTCCCTCGAATTCCGATTGGCTGATAGGATTCTATCAGCCAATCGGAATTAAGGTAGGAATATTCTGATTGGCTGATGGAATCAGCCAATCAGAATCAAGTTCAATCCGATGTTCCGATCAGCCAATAGAATGCGAGCTAAATCTGATTGGCTGATTCAATCAGCCAATCAGATTTTTCCTACCTTAATTCCGATTGGCTGATAGAATCCTATCAGCCAATCGGAATTCGAGGGACGCCATCTTGGATGACGTCATTTAAAGGAACCGTCATTCGTCGTTCAGTCGTCGGCCAGGATGGATGTTCCGCGTCGGAGGTCTTCAGGATGCTGCCGCTCCGCTCCAGATGGATGTCGATAGAAGATGCCGCCTGGATGAAGACTTCAATCGGATGGAAGACCTCTTCTGCCCCGCTTGGATGAAGACTTCAATCGGATGGAAGACCTCTTCTGCCCCGCTTGGATGAAGACTTCTACCGGATCATGGACATCTTCAGCCCCCCGCTTGAGCTTGGATCAGGACATCGGGAGGAGCTCTTCTAGACCGATCGGTGAAGCCTGGTATGGTGAAGATAAGGTAGGAAGATCTTCAGGGGGCTTGAGTGTTTAGGTTTATTTAAGGGGGGTTTGGGTTAGATTAGGGGTATGTGGGGTGGTGGGTTGTAATGTTGGGGGGTATTGTATGTTTTTTTTTACAGGCAAAAAGAGCTAAACTTCTTGGGGCATGCCTCCCGCAAAGGGGCCCTGTTCAGGGCTGGTAAGGTAGAAGAGCTTTTAACTTTAGGTAATTAGAATAGGGTAGGGCATTTTTTTATTTTGGGGGGCTTTGTTGTTTTATTAGGGTGCTTAGAGTAGGTGTAATTAGTTTAAAATTGTTGTAATATTTTTCTTATGTTTGTAGATATTTTTTTATTTTTTGTAACTTAGTTCTTTTTTATTTTTTGTATTTAGTTAGTTTATTTCATTGTAGTTATTTGTAGATATTGTATTTAATTAATGTATTGATAGTGTAGTGTTAGGTTTAATTGTAGGTAATTGTAGGTATTTTATTTATTAATTTAATGATAGTATAGTGCTAGGTTTAATTGTAACTTAGGTTAGGGATTTATTTTACAGGTAATTTTGTAATTATTTTAACTAGGTAACTATTAAATAGTTCTTAACTATTTAATAGCTAATGTACCTGGTTAAATAATTACAAAGTTGCCTGTAAAATAAATATTAATCCTAAAATAGCTACATGTAATTATAATTTATATTTGTAGCTATATTAGGATTTATTATACAGGTAATGTAGTTTAGCTTTAAATAGGAATAATTATTTAATAAGAGTTAATTAAATTTCGTTAGATTAAAATTATATTTAATTTAGGGGGGTGTTAGTGTTAGGGTTAGACTTAGCTTTAGGGGTTAATATATTTATTAGAATAGCGGTGAGCTAGCCGGTCGGCAGATTAGGGGTTAATAATTGAAGTTAGGGTGTCGGCTATGTGTTAGGGAGGGCAAGATTAGGGGTTAATACTATTTATTATAGGGTTAGTGAGGCGGATTAGGGTTAATAACTTTATTATAGTAGCGGTGCAGTCCGTCTCGGTTAGATTAGGGTTAATAAGTGTAGGCGACGTTGAGGGGGGCAGATAGGGGTTAATAAATATAATATAGGGGGTCGGCGGTGTTAGGGGCAGCAGATTAGGGGTGCATAAGTATAACGTAGGTGGCAGTCGGCAGATTAGGGGTTAAAAAAATTTAATTGAGTGGCGGCGATGTGGGGTGGACCTCGGTTTAGGGGGTACATAGGTAGTTTTATGGGTGTTAATGTACTTGTGAGCACAGTAGTTAAAGAGCTTTATAACCGGCATTCAGTTTTGTCGTTAGATTTCTAACGCTCACTTCAGCCACGACTCAAAATACCGGTGTTAGAAAAATCCCATTGAAAAGATAGGATACGCAATTTACGTAAAGGGGATCTGCGTATGGAAAAGTCGCGAGCTGAAAAAGTGAGCGGGTTAGACCCTTTTTTGAGTGACTCCCAAATACCGGAGTTAGCCTAAAACCCAGCGTTAGGAGCCTCTAACGCTGGTTTTCACGGGCCTACCGCCAAACTCCAAATCTAGGCCTTAGTTTTTATTTTTTTGTAAATTAAGATACCTTTTGTAACTTTTAGAGCAGTGTTAGGATTTTTTTTATTGGTAGTTTAGTTTTTATTTAAATTGGTAGTTAGTTTAATTATTATAATACTTTAATTGTGAGGTTTAAATTTTTTTTTTTTAAATTTAATTTAATTTAGGGAAATTGTAATTTTTAATATAAAGTTAGGGGGTGGTTAGGTTTAGGGGTTACTAGTTTAAATTAGTTTTATTTCATGGTGGGGGGCTTTTGGTTTAGGGGGTTAAAGTCTTTAATTGAGTATATTTCATTGTGGGGGGCTTTTGCGGTTTAGGGGTTAATAGGTTTATTATAGTGGCGGTGTGGTCGGACAGCAGATTAGGGGTGGTTAATAATATTTAAATAGTTTTTGCGATTGCAGGTTTAGGGGTTAATACGTTTATTATAGTGGCAAGAATGTCTGGGAGCGGCGGAATAGGGGGTTAATACATTTTTTTAGTGGCGGCGATGTCGGGAGCGGCAGAATAGGGTTTAATAAATTTATTCAAATATGTTAGGAAATGGAGGCTAGTAAAACTTAGAAAAATATTTACTTTACCTTGGGCTGTAAATACACGCCCCGGTTGATAGAAAACCTTATATGAAGGGAAAAAATAGTGGTATGCAGACCCTTAAAATTAATTATATATTCCACAATAGAAAGTGAGATTAAATAGCAAACCGTAATTTGATTGTTATGTAGATAGACAGGATTTCAGCACACCTTTTTTTATGTTGTGGATGCTATGCAAGTGCCAAGCTCGCGCAGTTAGCATACTCTAACGTATGCTTCAGCTGCTAATGTGTTCATGCTGCTTGATTTAGATTACTTATACAGATACTTGCACTGACATAGATCCTCAAGGATCTCTATTGGTGGCGGATTTTACGTCTAGTACGTATCCACCCTCTAGTGGAGGTGTTTGTCAGTACATACTGTTCACAGTCTCAGCGATCCATTTGTTGCTCTATGTGTATATAATTAATACATTTTTGCAGCGTTAACTGTGCCAAGGCATAAATCTACCTATGCTTCCTTTGCTTTATTGGTTCATGTGTTTTATTTTAATTTAATATGTTATTATCTCTGAATGGCCTGTTGGTCTGTAGTGAATGAGAAAAGACTTCACTTACCGCTAACTGCGGAGCTTGGCACTTGCTTAGCACCCACAACATAAAAAAGGTGTGCTGAAATCCCTGTCTATCTACATAACAATCTAATTGCGGTTGCTATTTAATCTCACTTTCTATTGTGAATATATTAATACATTTATTACAGTGTTTGTGATGCGCGAGGGCCTCAGTTTAGGGGTTAATAGGTAGTTTATGGGTGTTAGTGTACTTTTTAACACTTTAGTTATGAGTTTTATGTTACAGCTTTGTAGCGTAAAACTCATAACTACTGACTTTAGATGGCGGTACAGATCTTATCGTTTTAGGCTGTAACGCTCACTTTTTAGCCGTACCGCAAAACTCGTAATACCGGCGCTATAGGAATTCCATGAAAAAACATAATTTTTACACGTGCAGGACTGATGTTGCGTTACAGGCTAAAAGGTGTGCGGTACACCTATACCAACAACACTTGTAATAGCTGTGGTGCTGTTTTAACGCTGAAAATGCCATATTTTCAGCGTTACAATCCGCAACGCAAAACTTGTAATCTAGGTGTATGTTAGACAATCCCAGACTGCTCCATAATAACAAAGTATACTAGAAATGAGCATATATGTTAAGACATAGCTCATACCTATGAATACCTTGTAGAAAAAAACATGTAACAAAAATACATTAGGCAAAAAAAATATATAATATGATGTATAACAGGACATAGGTCCTAAAAACATAAATTCAAAACATTAATGCCATCATTATTAAATATCCAGATGTTATAGAAAAACTAAGGAGAAACCTCAGTACTACTCCAGTAGATTAAATGTTACAACAATACCTCTTATTGAGTAAAAAAAACTGTACAGATGATCTACCCGCTAATGGGATAATCTATAAGATAAAATCCAAAGCATTTAAAGATTCCTTAGGGAAGTGAAAGAAAACACAAACCTAACTATAGAAACCGAACTGAGGCCAAGCACCACCACAGTACATAAATAACAGACACTCAAATGAGAGTATCCTGAATTAATCACTATTCATAAGAGATAAATAGATGTCTAGTAATGTACAACAAAAATACACAGTAATAAATAGTAGTAGTATGGTTGTACAAGTATGATGACTAGTATAATATTGCATGGCAATAAATAACATTAATGCAAGATATGGAAAATACTATTCACACATAAGTATATTATTGAACAGCAATAAATAGTAGTAGTATAGCAATACATGTATAACAAATATCATATTATTCAATCACAATTATAATATTGCATTATTTTTTGTAATTTAGTGTTTGTTTTTTTATTCCAAGTTCTTTTTATTGAGGTAATTTCGAAAAAAAAATAATACAAAGTCACAGTGACAGTACAAAACTCAATCGTCATAAACATTACACTAAAATCATTCTGTCTAACAGTAGTAACTACTCTCATATAAAATATGTGAGTTACCTAACATTTAAATGAACATAAACAAGGAAAAGAGGCCAACCAGGTCGAAATGCTATACCAAATCCAAATGTTACAGGAATGGATGAAAATAGATGCAAGTAATTGACAGCAACTCTTTGTCTTCACAGATAAATATGGCAAAATAAAAGTTATCTCTTTATTGTGTAGGCACAGGTGAGTCCTCAATTGAATTTACATATTGGGTTCACATATCTTGAGCAATAATATAAATGTCCCTAGTGTCTAATCTAAAGGCTCTATACTCTTCTAATTCTATAAGATCATTAACCTTACATCTCCACATTGTGGTAGTGTTTGTTTTTTATGTAATTTAGTTATTTTTATTTTTAGTCGTTTTAGTGTTTATTTTTTTTATTTTAGGTTTTAGTGTAAGGCAGGTTAGGTGTTATTTCACAGGTAAATTTGTATTTATTTTAAGTAGGTAGTTAGTAAATAGTTAATAACTATTTACTAACTAGTCTACCTAGTTAAAATAAATACAAACTTACCTGTGAAATAAAATTAAATCCTAAGCCAGCTACAATGTAACTATTAGTTATATTGTAGCTAGCTTAGGTTTTATTTCACAGGTAAGTATATATTTAGTTTTAAATAGGTATTATTAAGTTAATAATTGTAACTTTAGTTTAGCTCTATTTTAATTATGTTTAAGTTAGGGGGGTTAGGGTTAGGTTTAGGGGTTAATATAGTTTAATTTAGCTTGTTGCGATGTGGAGGGGCTAGCAGTTTAGGGGTTAATAGGTTTATTTAGTTAATAATTGTAAATTTAACTTAGCTATATATATATATATATATATATATTTATTTTTTTAAAGAGTAATATAGTATTTATGATTTGTGCATGCTTGAGCAAGGTTTAGGTTAAACCCTCCACTGTGCGTCTAGAATTCCTGGCAAAACCCACGACCAGCCCTTCTTTTGCACATATGAGGTTCTCATTCTGTCTTGAGACCTTTGTCCAACCTGTTTGCAAGTGTGGTAGTTGTAGTTATTACTGGATGAAGATGGATGTCCGGACTTCAGGAACTGTGAGTAGATTTCCTGGGGTTAGTGTTATGTTTTTTTGGGGTGGGCTTTTTTTTATATTAGGGCTTTTTTTTTTTTTTTTTTTTTTTTAAATATTTTTTATTGAGGTTTTGCATGTCAAACATTGAACAGAACACGCCTCTTATGAAAAAGAGAAAAAAATACAAACAAAATTAAACAAAATACTTTGACAATTATAAAGAGTATTAATGATAGGCTAATGAGACCTCGATTTTTCAATAAAATAGCATATATGACTGACCAGATGGGAACACAAATTTAGGCCCAATGAGCCAGAATTGCAGAAAAAAAAGAAAAAAAAAGAAAGAAAAATCTACTGGTCAGATACACAGCTCTTTAGGAGCTTCCAGAAGCGAAGGAATATATATATAGTAGTGGTGGGGGGAATATTCAGCGGGTAAGCACCGCTCTAAATATGGGGAGTGGTGGAGGGCGGAGCCATAAACTATATTGCGGCTAACATATCTCCCAGGCTGCTACTAGTAGTATTTTATGAATATCCTTGAGTAGAGACCTAATAAAGGTCTCTAGGCTTTTGTGTGTATAATGAAAAGGATTAACTCCTAAGATAGTTATACCTAGGGAGGGATGCTAGTATATAAGTAATATGAAATATTGAGCAAAAGACATAAAAGCCTTCTGGATGGGCTCCTCTCCTAGGGGAATGCCAGCTATAGGCGATGTGGGAAAAAGGAGTAGGGATATGACCCGCAGGCAAAAAGTACTGGCAGGAAAGGGAGGAGAGGGGCCCAACAGGGAAAGGATGGTTTACTCTAGTGATAAAGTCAACATAGGGAGCACCCATAACCATAATAAGGCTGACAGTGTAACCTTCACATGTAATCACGGCATGCACAGGATGGGGGTCATATATAGGAATGTCGCCACAATAGAAAAGTAATACATACTACCTCTATATACTCTTGCATGGCATAATATCAACTAGTCTGAGTATTATGTATAATATGAGTAGGGGGTTAAATAGCATTCTAGCAGCCAGGATCCCAACATGAAAAGCCGGCATGGAGGAAAAGAACTTAAGAATATAATGTGCTATTTACTCTCACTTCCCATAATCAGGGTTATATGCCGTGGGCTAAAAGTGGAGATGTCTTTAGGTATATCTTAATAGTAGCCAATAGCTAAAGTTTGCTATGACACCCAGATAATAAGTAAGTAGTGCTAAAAGGCTATATGTGTAACAGAACAGCTCAGGGAAACACAAACAGATTAGAGCTATCTTCTCTGAGGATAATATAAACAGTATCCATGAAAGCTGCCGCTCCATTACGACGCTGGCTGAAAGCGCCACCGGAAGTCACAGGGGGAAGGCAATAGGTGTGGAGCCACAGGAGGTGCAAGCCAAAAATGCGGCCGGTTCCACCCCAGGAACAACAATTGAAGAAATTTGAAACCCACTAAAGGGGCCATACCATGAACACCTGTCCTATGATTAAGTGCCGTGTTTGGCACGAAACATGTAGGATGTTCTGTCTGCTTAGCCTGCCTGTACCTTGTTTTTAAATTGCATCAATAAAATTTTGGATTTTTTATATCTCACACCACTAGTGCAGCTAATTACCTTTTCTTCAATAATATAAACAGTACTTGTCTGAAGAAGAATTAGGTAATATAGATAACATTACTATACATACTAACATATAACATAGTTGTACTATCTGTAGTAGGATCTAGCAGGTATAAATATACAATTTTAGAAATAGGGGTAAGTAGCATGAAATTCCCATATTATAGTGATATGTTAATAAGCTAGGTAGGATATGTAACAGGTAGCAGACAAACCAGATTAATTATACTATATTTCTCATGTCACGTCTGAGGTTTATAATCCCAGTTTCCATGTGGTATTGCAGAAACATTGGAAATAGGCAGTACTATAAGTAAATATATCCTAGCAAGGAAAAATTATGTACCAGAAGTTACCATAGTAAGGGCACTTATAGTAGTATGTAAACATGAAACTGGGGTAGAATAGTTCAACCTTACAAACCTAATGAAGAGTGTAATTTATCACATTAATCCCAACTTAGAATTATGACATATAGAAGGCTATTAGAAATATCAGAGCTATGCAAAAAGAAAACAAGCAATGTGTGCACTCCTCAAGGACCTTGGATTGTATATTGAACAAAGAACCTTAAAAGGTGCAATGAGTTTGTGTAAATTGTAAGATCCAGTAGGGCAGCAGTGTGGAGGCCTAACTGATTTTATGTGATGAGTTTAACCTAATCTAGCCACGGTAGTATCAGGCAGTATGAGGTATGATAAACACTAACAGCATAAATGGCAAATTTTGTCAGGCAACATATAGGCAATTGAAGTTAAACAAGAATAGCTTGGTAGTGACTGAATGGGAAGGGGTTGTCCGTTTCAAACCATTATTAGGAGGGTTATCAGAGGATATTTGTTTCCAGCATGTATAACCTAAGTACTGCGGTACATATATTAAGAGATTGACCTGATACCTTTTGCCCCTAGAGCAAGCAGAGAAACATAACTGTGCATATCAAACAGCATACCAAACATTTAAAGCGTGTCGCTATCAACGTGTGAAACAATAGAGCCAATAATAAACCTAACTTTAGCAGATAAATTAACTGTATATACTACATAAACCCCTGCCGTGCTAGCATAGATGACAAGTAGCAAATAATACAGCATGTGAAATTAAGCCATACGAAGCACATTGAATACAGACTTATTAATAACAATTGCGTGCATCAGAATTCTCCCATCCAGTTAAGTGTTTCATACACATATTAACCAGATGCCCCGAGTGGTATATATATGGGACCAGGCATCTAAGGCAGTCTAAGGTTTACCCCAACGGGGGCAGAATCAAGAGAGTATCAGAATGTCATAATATCAAAGAACAGTGAGAGCTGGGTTAATAGTTCCAACATTGGGCTCATGTGGACCTCAAATAGTCACCCCTGTAAAGAAGCCTGATATTGAAGCAGGTGTCTCAGCTGCGCAGCTCCTAAGTTCATCCCACTCCTGCCCTAATGAATCGGCTTATGAGGAAGGCAGCAAGTCCACACCGGGATAGTCCCCAAACCTGGAAGAGCCGGCTCACCTGAGAAATAGTGAAATAATAGAAGTCCTGATCTTTCCGTAGTAAGTAGGAGGGTGAAAGCAAAAACTGGAACCCGTTGATAAGATAGGCAGGAACAAGACTCTGATCCATCTGAAAACTAGCCAAGGTGATGGTGATGTCTCGCAAGTCACCCGTTGGATGTCTTGGGCTGGTTGAATTGGTGTGCATGGTTGTGATGTGCGACCTCCGAAGTGCCTTCATGTCTGTATGGCTGAGATCCTTTATGAGCATGGCTGAGTTAAGCGGTGCCCGCGGAGCACCATCCATCTCCTTCATAGCTGAAGTGCTGATAGTGTTGCTAGCGGGTCCGGTAACAGGCAAGGCTATTTCAATATCAGTGCTCCTGCTCTCAGTGTGAGGGTGTAGACCCCTTGTGTGAAATGAAGTGTCATCCATTATGCTCGCCTCTTTACCAAGAGAATCTGGGGCAACGGAACACCTCTCCTTAACGAAAACTGACATTGTACTCAGCGAGGTAATATGTGGAGATAAGTCCGTGCGGTTCTGCGGTGTCTCCGACAGTGGGGCTGATGTTCTTACTGGAAACCGGGAGGTCTCCTCATTCTGAGCAGGATCTAGAGAGGCCGCCATCTTGGGCATGGGGTTGATCTCTTCCTCTCCCTGATTTCTAATCGTAAATAGTAGATCATGAAAGGAGCAATCCATCCTCTTTTCAAAGTTGTCGAGCAACGCTAGGAGTTAGCCATATCTTGTCGGCTAAGTATCTATTCTGCCTCGTGGCGATACCCAGTGGCTTGCTTCCAGGCCGGTGCCTCAATGTAAAGTTAAAGATTCGTTGAATAAGGCAGTTAAAGGCTTTCTTTCCCTCTCACATAAGTGTAATACCAGAACTGAGATAAAAAAACATAAATTATACGCTCCATAAGCTTAATATTTGCTAAGTTTGTAAGAGCCCATGGATAGTGTGACTTGTCTCTCCAAATGCTAGCTCCGTCCCCCACTTAGCTATATTTTTATTATGTTAAAGTTAGTGGGTGTTAGGGTTAAGCTTAGGGTTACGTTAGGGTTAGTTTTAGGGGTTAATGGATTTATTTAGTGGTAGTGATGTGGGAGGCCAGACGTTTAGGGGTTAATAACTTTAATATAGTGGCGGCAACATTGGGAGCGGCAGATTAGGAGTTAATAGTTTTATGTAGGTGGCGGCGATGTTGGGGGTAGCAGATTAGGGGTTAATAACTGTATGTAGGTGGTGACGATGTTGGGGGAAGCAGATTAGGGGTGTGTAGACTCAGGGTTTATGTTAGGGTGTTTAAACATTATTTTCTTTTTCCCCATAGACATCAATGAGGCTGTTACAGAGCTTTTGTTTCCGCGATCGCAAATGTTAGGTTTTTTTTTTACCGGCTCTCCCCATTGATGTCTATGGGGAAATCGTGCACAAGCACTTCAAAGCAGCACTTGTTTTCTCAACCATTTTGCCCGCATAAGCCTGCTTTTTAAAACCTTTAATACCAGCGTTATAGGGAGGGGAAATAACGCAGCTTTTGTGGCGGTTGTTAAAATCCCTATAGCGCTCAAAACTCGTAATCTAGCTGTTAATTAGTTATTTGCATTGTGGGGGTTTGGCAGATTAGGGGTTTATAGATTTATTAGGATTACTGCATTTTGTGGGTTTGTTGGATTAGGGGTTAATAGTTTTATTGGGATTATTGCGTTGTGGGTTAATAACGGAATAGAGGTTAATAGTTTTATTAGGTTTATTGCATTGTGGATTAATGGTGGATTAGGGGTTAATATATTTTATTTGTTATTGCGATGGGGGTTGGCAGTTGACAGGTAGGTAGATATTGTGCATGCGTTAGGTGTTAGTTAACATTTTCAGGCAGTTACGGGAGTGAGGGTGCTCACATTTTCAGCGTAAGGCTTGCTGTGCCTGCCTATGTGTGGTGAGGTGAAAATGGAGTAAAATGTCTCCATTTTCACAGCGTATGTCCATGCGCTGAATATGTGACACCGTTTTATGACGCTGTTCTATGTTATCTTATGGGAGTTAAATTTGCGGGCGGCGGGTGAAATATACGTGCCGCATTTATATGCGGCGCCGTATATATATGTGATACCAAAACCTCTTAAAAAGTCGACTTTTGCGGGCGAGGCCGCATATGTAATCTTGCCCGATAATGGCATTACCCATGATTAGAGCAAGATGTTTGAATTATATTTAGTGTTTAGTGTAGCTTTACAAAAGGTTGGAAGGGAAACATAAGAAAATGATATGTTATACAATTTATAAAAAATACAGTTAAAATGAAATATTAGTTTCTGTTTCAGCACTCCCAGGTTTAGTGTATTGTCATCAGAAATAGTTGCCACGACCTTTCTTGTCCTCTTATCATTTTTTTGTTTCATTTTTTTTCCTGATACTTCCTGACCTCTACCTCCTGCACTGACCTTTTTCAATCTCCTTACTACAGCTGGTGCTCTGGTACTCTGTCCAGAAGCCATAACAAAAGTGCAATTTTACACTTTTGCACAATAAGTGGTTTTGCTAATATAATTAGTTTTCAAACATCAATTACAAAATTAAGACTTGAACCGTGCCAAATTGACCACGGGCAAAAATTTGGCAGGGAAACCCACCACCCCCTTTGCTCCACCAACCACCTCTCCTACCTCTACCTCTCCTCCACCATTTTATTGACATATAAAGAGAGCAATGTCCTCTCTATTTTTCTTTTAGCACTGTGTACAAAACTTTTGACCTGTGCAATTTTTGTCCAAGTGACTAAAATGTTCTTGAGTGTAGTCAAACTTAAAAATATTGTAAAAGTAGTAATAAACACATATACACTGCCTTTCCTTCACACAAACAAATACACACACACATACAAATATACTCTCTCACACACACACAGAGATACACTGTCTCACACGCGCACAAATACACACTCTCTCACTCTTGAACAGATGCATACACTCTCACCTATGCACAGATAATGCTCCTTTAGTAGATTGTGATACCTTTTAATGGGCCAACAAAATCAAGGATTTTTTTTTTATTCCATAAGCTTTCACTTCACAGGTCTCATCTTCAGATGTAGATAAAAGCTGTATGAACAAGGTGAGGCTTTTATATATATATATATATATATATATATATATATATATATATATATTGGGCTGCTACAGCAGCCCACGGCTAAAACTATTTTTGGCTAAGAGGTGACGTTTTCACCTCTTAGCCAATAGCCGTGCAGTAAATCCGGCTTGGCGCCCATGGGAGCACTAGTCTAAGTGTTTTCATTTTCTCTCCTACTGATATAAAATATCTGCTTATTTTCTTTACATACAATCAGTTTGCAGTCTGAGTATACCTATTGCCTTGCAGTATAATATTTGTGAGTGAATACAACATATTTGTTATGCTTGTACTGTTTTACTGTTACTATTTATTGTGGTGCAATAATATACTTATGTGTGAATAGATACTCCGATATTTTCCATATCTTTTATTATTATACTGATGAGTAAATACTACAGTATTTGTTATACCTGCACTGCTATACTACTATTATTTATTGCTATGCAATAATATAATTATATGTGAATAGATACACCCGTATTTTCCATATTTTGTATTAATTTTAATTTATTGCCATGCAATATTATAATTGTGATTGAATAATATGATATTTGTTATACCTGTATTGCTATACTTCTACTATTTATTGCTGTTCAATAATATACTTATGTGTGAATAGTATTTTCCATATCTTGCATTAATGTTATTTATTGCCATACAATATTATACTAGTCATTGTACTTGTACAACCATTCTACTACTATTTATTGCTGTGCAATAATAAACTTTTATGTTATTGGATCTCCAGTGTTTTCCATATAATGTATAATGTTATTTGTTGCTATGTAATTGTATGCTTGTGTATGGATAATACATTATTTTCCATATTTTGTGTCTTGTTACTTATTGATTGGTACTAAGGCACTATGACCATGCATAGTAATGCTGTTATTTAATGCAATACACTGTTATACCTTTATTTGTGTAAGTCAGTATTTTCCATTTTTGTAGTGCAATGGTATTATTCAGCTTTTCCTTTATTGTACTTTTGTTGTACATTACTAGACATCTATTTATCTCTTATGAAGAGTGATTATTTCAGGATACTCTCATTTGGAGTTTCTGTTATTTATGATGTACTGTGGTGGTTCTGTCCTCAGTACGGTTTCTATAGTTAGGTTGTGTTTTCTTTCACTTCCCTAAGGAATCTTTAAATGCTTTGGATTTTATCTTCTAGATTATCCCATTAGAGGGTAACTCATCTGACAGTCTTTTACTCAATAAGAGGTATTGTTGTACCATTTAATCTACTGGAGTAGTACTGAGGTTTCTCCTTAGTTTTTCTATAACATTTAGATATTTAATAATGATGGCATTAATGTTTTGAATTTATGTTTTAAGGACCAATGTCCTGTTATACGTCATATTATATATTTTTTTGCCTAATGTATTTTTGTTACATGGTTTTTTCTACAAGGTATTCATAGGTATGAGCTATGTCTTAACATATATGCTCATTTCTAGTGTACTTTGTTATTATGGAGCAGTCTGGGATTGTCTAACATACACCTAGATTACAAGTTTTGCGTTGCGGCTTGTAACGCTGAAAATATGTCATTTTCAGCATTAAAACAGCACCACAGCTATTACAAGTGTTGTCGGTATCGGTGTACCGCACACCTTTTAGCCTGTAACGCAACGTCAGTCCCGCACACGTAAAAATTACGTTTTTTCATGGGATCCTATAGCGCTGGTATTACGAGTTTTACGGTACGGCTAAAAAGTGAGCGTTACAGCCTAAAACGTCAAGATCCGTACCCCCATCTAAAGTCAGTAGTTATGAGTTTTACGCTACAAAGCTGTAACATAAAAGTCATAACTAAAGTGTTAAAAAGTGCGCTAACACCCATAAACTACCTATTAACCCCTAAATCGAGGCCCTCCCGCATCACAAACACTATAATAAATGTATTAACCCCTAATCTGCCGTCTGCCCACACTGCCACTATAATAAACCTATTAACCCCTAAACCGCAAGCCCCCCACAATGAAATATACTCAAATAAAGTATTAACCCCTAAACCAAAAGCCGCCACCATGAAATAAACTAATTTAAACTAGTAACCCCTAAACCTAACCACCCCCTAACTTTATATTAAAATTACAATTTCCCTTAAATTAAATTAAAATTTACCTGTCAAATTAAAAATTTTTTTTTAAACTAACAATTAAAGTATTATAATAATTAAACTAAAATTAAACTAACTACCAATTAAATAAAGCTAAACTACCAATAAAAAAATCCTAACACTACTCTAAAAATGATAAAAAGTATCTAATTACAAAAAATAAAAACTAACTAAATTACAAAAAAACAAATACTAAATTACGAAAAATAATAAACAAATTATCAAAAATAAAAAGAATTACATCTAATCTAATAGACCAACCCCCCCAATAAAAAACTATCTAAAATAACCTAAGCTACCCATTGCCCTAAAAAGGGCATTTGTATGGACATTGCCCTTAAAAGGGCATTTAGCTCTTTTACTGCCAAGACCCTAAAACTAAAAAAAAAAACAACCCGTTGAGTAGGGGAGGGGTTGACGTAGCTAAAAAACCCACCCCAAAAAAAAACCTTAAAAAAACCTAAAACTAACACCCCGACGATCCGCTTACAGTTGTTGAAGTCCCGCTTAAAACGATCTTCATCCGGCCAGCGAAGTCATCATTCATAGCGGCACAAAGTCCTTCATCCAGATAGCCTCTTCTATCTTCATCCAGTCGGCAAAGTCATCATCCATGTGGCAAGAAGTTTTCATCCAAACGGCCTCTTCTATCTTCATCCAGCCGGCGAAGTCCTCATACAGGTGGCAAAAAGTCTTCATTCAGGCAACCTCTTTGATCTTCATCCAGCCGGCGCTGAGCGGGTCCATCCTAAAGACATCTGGCACAGAGCATCCTCTTCATACGGTCGTCGCCGTACACTGAATCTTCAATGCAAGGGACGCGATTCAAGATGACGTCCCTTGCATTCCTATTGGCTGAAAAATTTGAATCAGCCAATTGGAATTAGTGCTGCTAAAATCCTATTGGCTATTCAAATCAGTCAATAGGATTTAAGCAGCTCTCATTCTGTTGGCTAATTGTAAATTTAATTTAGCTATGTCTATGTCTATGTCTTTGTCAATGGGGAAATCGTCTCAGCAGCGCTCTGATTATGATTATGTGCGGTATGGAGCTCAACGCAACCATATCGCACGCAAAAGGCATATGTTTGAAAACTTGCAATGGCAGCGATATAGGAAATGAAATAACGTAACTTTTGTTGCGTTCATTAATTTCCCTATAGCGCTCAAAACTTGTAATCTAGGTGATAGTTAGAACATTTAATGTGAGTCTATTCTGCAATTATTTTTACAGCTTTCAGATATCTGAGTGTGTCTTGCTTTATTGAACAAAACAGTATTTTCTTTCTTAAGGAAATTTGATATCCTTAGCATTTAGGATGAGTCCTTTAAGAGTCTTCCTTATTGCTTAATCTGCGTAAGAAAGGCTTGTTTTGATTTCTTCATCTCCTGTTTCAAGAGCAGAGTTTCATACTGGCACCTCCGCTCCTTAGTTCTACCTCATCTGTGCCGTTGCTAGTGGCCACATGGGGTTGTTGTTGTGCGGACACCAGCAGTGACATAATCGCTGTGTGCTGTGAGTGCGGCTCTGCTTGTCTCTTTGCACACCTGGGCGCCCCTCCTTGGCAATGAGCCCTGCACCTATTTAAGGTAACCTCCTTCAATGTTTAGTTGCCCTGGTATAGGTTGTGCTGCGTGTGTACCTCCTGGTGTGCTGTGATTCTATTGTGTAAAGTTTTGACATTGTTAGCCCGCTGCTGAACTCTGCTCTGCCTAAGTGACTACTCTATTGCTTAACCCTTTTGATACTCTGAAAGATTGGGAGCTGACTACCTGCTACTGAACCTTGCTCTGCTTACACTGACTACTTTATGGCTTAAAACCATTTGGTACTCTGAAAGATTTGACTGACTACCTGCTACTGAACCTTGCTCTGCTTACACTGACTACTTTATTGCTTAACCTTTTGGCACTGACTATTTGGCACTGACCTATTTGTTGCTGAACCCTGCTTCTAACCTAGTTACCCTTCTATATTTACCTTAAAAAATTTGTGCTTTGAATTATTAGTTTGGCTTTCTGTTGGTATCTCCTGCTTTGCCATGTGGCTTACTTCTTTGCCTTACCTTTTATTTCTCAGAGGTCTGAGCTACCTATGTTCTGCTGTGCCTGTCCTAACCTCATTCCTGTGCTGTTAAATTTAGGGTCTGGGGTTTTTCTTTATCTTTCCACTTGACATTGTGGAAAGACACAATAACACAATTTATGCTTACCTTATAAATTCCTTTCTTGGTGGTGATAGCCCACAAACCTGCCCATGTTTCAAAGTTGGCGGAAGTTTTTGTTTGCACCTCTTTACCCTACTATCTTGCTTACTTCTTCCTCCTTTCCTTGGCTATTCATAACTACTGGGAGAGAGAAGGAAGTGGGAGGGATATTTAAAGCTTTGTTTTTAGGGTGTCTTTGCCAGTGGGAGGAAGAGATTATGCAAATTATGTGACAGTTGTATGATATTCTTAGCAAGAAAAGCTCCCAATATTAAAGCAATTTGTAGAAAAATACTAAAATAGGAGCTGTTGCCTAATTTCTACCCTTCCTTCTTGCATATTTCTGCCCTAGTTTCCTTACAAAAAAATCTTGGAACTCCATAACCTGCCCAGGAATCCCAAAACTCTGACCAGAATTGTCCATCTTTGCCCCAAATAGTCCCACCCCCACAGACCACTTGCTTGTCCCTACACCATCCTATTCCAGTATTCATCAAAAGCGTGAAGTGTATAGTTATCGGGGTTAGCCATGGAAAAATTAAATGTGTATGCATATTCATAAAAATGTCAATATAAACCATGTTGCAAATGTTTATTAGTAATGCTAGGCAACATTTTGCAGGCCAGGGGTAAATACTGTGGGGCTGCTGGCCTTTCTAATCCTGAGGGAGGAGGAGAGGGAGTGAAGGATGGGAGAAGAGGTACAAGTCCCCAAAGAGCCAGAGCTCCTTACCTGCAGTAATAGACTGGGTGATAGCTGAAACTTGCCCCCCCAGAGCCTGAGAGACCAGGGGGGCTAGGCAAGCTAGGCAGCTCTGGGGCTTGGAGTGGCAAGCTTGATCAACTAGTAGCTCCTGCTATGCTCCTTTGTGAGTCTGCTGCCCAGAGTTTCCACTTCTAAATAGTTCTGCCCATAGATTGTCAGAGAGAGTGCTTTTCTTACCTAAAACCGGTTTAGAAGACAGTGCCCCACATGAGGCCCGATATAATAGCTGACTCTCTTCAGGGCTTTTTTCATGATTGGCCTAATTATGTCATATTGACCCGTAACCTGTCAGGGGCAGAGTGTCCACACTCCATCCAGCACCTTCTAAGCTATTGTGTAATTAAGGGAGGCTGAACTCATTGCTGCCTCTCTCTCTTTTTTGTTTACATGAAAAGTGCCTCCCCTGA
Source organism: Bombina bombina (assembly GCF_027579735.1). NCBI lineage: Eukaryota > Metazoa > Chordata > Amphibia > Anura > Bombinatoridae > Bombina > Bombina bombina. Next base: position 572,513,044 of record NC_069502.1, read on the forward strand.
CTGCACGCCACTGCTTTAAATTATGTTTTATACATGTTTGGAAACAAATGTATCTACAAAAGCAAACAAACATAATTTACAATTTATAATATTCAGGTAACATTAGTATAATCTATTTCATATTGAAATTGACATTTTAGATATTTATTGCAGATTTTTTAATTAACTAGGGAAATTTAATAGAAATGCATTAATGTCAGAGTTGTAGTTCTAAATCAAAGGTAACAGCGGTGTTTCAATTCTTAATGGCAATTTAAAAAACTTTACTGCAACCTGGAACTGCTCCACTCTGGTGTTAATATAAGATTGTACCATTGGCTTTATATAAATTAAATGGTATATAAAATATGTGTTATGTGAAACAAACGTTTTTTGTTTTTTTTAAATCACTTTTTCTATGTTTCTTTTATATAATAAAGACATAATTTCCCCTTTAAATTATTTTCTATTCTATCTTGTTTACTGGATTTCATCTTCTTTTTTGCTTGTTCAGACTCCTTGTTTTGTCTGACTATACCCTGGATTTGACCCTCTAGATACAGTACCTCACCTAGTATAATTCTATCCTTCCTGTTCATTTAACTGGTTTATCTCTTATCCTGTGTCCTCTTCTTATTGGTATCTGCAAGTTTTTCTGACCTTTGACACTGCCTTTATTACAGGACCCCTCTTTGCCTGCAGCTTGCATTGACATTTTCTTTTTCTTTAACCTTTTGTCAGCTTGCAGCTATTTGTGTGAGTAAGCATTTCATACACAAGTCCCTGCTCAACTACTCTGCATGCAAGTGCCCTAAGATCAAGCACAATTTGTTAAAGTTCCTATTTAGCAACTGTGTTTCTGTTTATTTAGTCTACAATTCAGATGAACAAACCTCTTCCCAGAAGTTCCTGCAAAGCTACTCTATTTTTACTGCATAGAAAACTGTTCCCTACCACTATTCTGCCTGAGTTTAATTTGTTCTACTCTGCTAATGGAGTGCATTTGTATCAGATTATTCTGCTGCAGTGTTGCATCTAATGCTAGATGTGTCAGAGGCCCAGCAGTGAAACAGTTAATAAACTCACCATACCTTGCTTCCTGCATTGTGTAGTGTTTGCTAACTGCAGGGTGTGGCTCACTAATTAACTATTTCACTACTGAGCTGCTCACAAAATCTGGCCTTAGAGCAAACGCTGTTCTGCTGTTTATTTAAAAATCTTTGTTCTGCAGCTCACCAAACTTCTTCTGAGGCAAAACCATTGCTAATGTTGATTAGCAGTGTTACACCATTTATTATGATTTCTGTTCTCCCAATAACTTATATTTTAGTATTTTCTGCTTATCGTCTCATCCTTTTTTACCAGCATTCAAAATTCCTAGTAATGTTTTCACTTTGATATATAAAATGAAAAAGGTGCAGAAAATGGTGACAAAGTTTATAAAGGGGAGTAGAAGTTTAGATTATGAAGAGGGCTATATATACAGTTTTCAGCTAACCTATTTATCATCAATAGTCTGTACAAAGGACAAGAGACATCCCTCGAGACGTATGGAACAGACATTTCACCTACAGCAGTCTAAGGGGTCTTTTTAGGATATAGAATTCTCTGCCTATTAAGGTTGTTTTAGCAAATTAGGTAGATGCTTTAAAAATGGACTGGATGCTTTTATGGCAAAGCAGCATATACAGGGTTCTAACAGTAAAGTATTGGCTGTATATTATATTATATTAGGAAGAAACCTGCTTGAAATTTTTGAGTCAAGAAAGATTACAGGGAGTGCAGAATTATTAGGCAAGTTGTATTTTTGAGGATTAATTTTATTATTGAACAACAACCATGTTCTCAATGAACCCAAAAAACTCATTAATATCAAAGCTGAATAGTTTTGGAAGTAGTTTTTAGTTTGTTTTTAGTTTTAGCTATTTTAGGGGGATATCTGTGTGTGCAGGTGACTATTACTGTGCATAATTATTAGGCAACTTAACAAATAACAAATATATACCCATTTCAATTATTTATTTTTACCAGTGAAACCAATATAACATCTCAACATTCACAAATATACATTTCTGACATTCAAAAACAAAACAAAAACAAATCAGTGACCAATATAGCCACCTTTCTTTGCAAGGACACTCAAAAGCCTGCCATCCATGGATTCTGTCAGTGTTTTGATCTGTTCACCATCAACATTGTGTGCAGCAGCAACCACAGCCTCCCAGACACTGTTCAGAGAGGTGTACTGTTTTCCCTCCTTGTAAATCTCACATTTGATGATGGACCACAGGTTCTCAATGGGGTTCAGATCAGGTGAACAAGGAGGCCATGTCATTAGATTTTCTTCTTTTATACCCTTTCTTGCCAGCCACGCTGTGGAGTACTTGGACGCGTGTGATGGAGCATTGTCCTGCATGAAAATCATGTTTTTCTTGAAGGATGAGGACTTCTTCCTGTACCACTGCTTGAAGAAGGTGTCTTCTAGAAACTGGCAGTAGGACTGGGAGTTGAGCTTGACTCCATCCTCAACCCGAAAAGGCCCCACAAGCTCATCTTTGATGATACCAGCCCAAACCAGTACTCCACCTCCACCTTGCTGGCGTCTCAGTTGGACTGGAGCTCTCTGCCCTTTACCAATCCAGCCACGGGCCCATCCATCTGGCCCATCAAGACTCACTCTCATTTCATCAGTCCATAAAACCTTAGAAAAATCAGTCTTGAGATATTTCTTGGCCCAGTCTTGACGTTTCAGCTTGTGTGTCTTGTTCAGTGGTGGTCGTCTTTAAGCCTTTCTTACCTTGGCCATGTCTCTGAGTATTGCACACCTTGTGCTTTTGGGCACTCCAGTGATGTTGCAGCTCTGAAATATGGCCAAACTGGTGGCAAGTGGCATCTTGGCAGCTGCACGCTTAACTTTTCTCAGTTCATGGGCAGTTATTTTGCGCCTTGGTTTTTCCACACGCTTCTTGCGACCCTGTTGACTATTTTGAATGAAACGCTTGATTGTTCGATGATCACGCTTCAGAAGCTTTGCAATTTTAAGAGTGCTGCATCCCTCTGCAAGATATCTCACTATTTTTGACTTTTCTGAGCCTGTCAAGTCCTTCTTTTGACCCATTTTGCCAAAGGAAAGGTAGTTGCCTAATAATTATGCACACCTGATATAGGGTGTTGATGTCATTAGACCACACCCCTTCTCATTACAGAGATGCACATCACCTAATATGCTTAATTGGTAGTAGGCTTTCGAGCCTATACAGCTTGGAGTAAGACAACATGCATAAAGAGGATGATGTGGTCAAAATACTCATTTGCCTAATAATTCTGCACTCCCTGTATTTTTCCTTTTAGGCACAATTGGAAATCACTTAGATGGAGCTTTTATGCCTTCTTTCATATCAACAACAATAACAGGGATGTGTAAAATGTTGAACTTTTGTCAACCTATATTACTGTGTAACAATGTAACTATACATTTTCTCACCCATACAAACGCCGCCAGGGATAGTTGGTCCATTATGCTTCACACGCGGTCAGCAAGATGGCGGCAGTCTCTTCCAGGTCTGATATATATATCTAGCTCCGTAGCATGCTTCTGTGTATCTTTTCTGCAACTTTACTTAGGACTATTGTGTTCTGTAAGCATTCGCCACTGTGCTGTGTATGTTTTAGGCTTGCCACAATATTAAGGCTAGTGATCGGGCTTTTCCTCCACACGGAGCGATCTCACTTTGTTGGCATTCGCCTGCGAGGCCAAACTCTGTCTAAATCCCCTAAACTAACACTCCCTATCTTAATCCAAATTAAAATACCCCTAAATTTACTAAAACAATACTAACTACCTTAAAAAAACTTGCCTGTAAAATTAAATAAAAATCTTACCTTTAAAAATAAAAATCTAACATTACACAAATAAAAAAACCTGACATTACAGAAAAAAACCCTAACATTAGAGAAAATAAATATAAGAAATTACCAAAAATGTTAAAAAAATCAGCTCTTTTGCTGCCCAAATGAAAAGAAAAAAACCTAATCTATAAAACATCCAAAAAAAAAAAATCCAGGCATTGATCCATCTTCATCCAAACGGAGGACCATTATCATCCAGGCAGAGGTCCATCTTTATCCAGGCACTCCATCTTCTTCCAGACAGCAGTTCATCTTCTTCCAGGCAGCAGTCCATCTTCTTTCAAGCGGATGTCCACCTTTTTTATCCTGATGAAGGCAGCAGCGAGGTTGGTCCTCCTCTTGCGATCTTCAACACGGAGGTCCTCTTCATAAGGTCTTCAGCTGCACACTGACTAGTGAATGTGAGGTACCTCATTTATATAGGGGTACCCTTGCAGTCCTATTGGCTGATTAAAATCTTGAAATTCAAATCAGCCAATAGAATGAAATCATTTTAGATATATATTTTACCAAAGAAAATCAGATATTTCAAGAAATATTTATTTATAAATAGAACATATTCTACTATGTGAATAACATAGTAATGTAAAATAGTAATATTTCATGTCCGGTTAGTTTAAACTACAGCTCCACTCCTAATCTAGCCCTTTGATGGCTGTGACTTAAAAAAGGGCTCATCTTCAGTTGTTAATAGGACAGTAAAGTCAAAATGAAATATTCATGAAACTGACAGAGCGTGCAATTTTAAACAGCTTTTAAATTGACTTCTGCTATTAAATTTGGTTTGTTCTTTCATAAGCTTTTGTTAAAAATGGATACAAACGTTCTCTGTGAATGAAATCACAAGACAAAGGCACCTCCTAGTGTGATATAGTTTGTACAAGATGAATAATTAGGTTGTCAAATGGATACTCACAAATGGAGCATCACCCAATTGTGCTCAGTAGTGCCTCCTGGCGGAGTTAGCAGTGTCCCAGCTCAATGCCACAGCAATACTGCCAGTCTCTCCAATGTCCTCAATAGGTGAAATAAGCTCAGACTCTCAATTATGGTAAAAAATTCCACAATTTAATAAAATGCATAAAAACAGGAGTCAAACAAATGATATTTAAGACTAAAAATGAAAGCTAGAGAGGCTGATAGGAGCTCTGGAGAATGCACGTCTTTAGCATTCTATGGCCGCAACTAATTATAACATTGCTACAACCATTGTTGCAAACACTACTGCCAGATGGCTAAAGACACGTGCATGCTCCAGAGCTCACCTAGGATTGCTCTTTTACAAAAGACACCAAAAGAAAAAGGCAAATTTGATAATAGAAGTAAATTCAAAAGGTGTGTTAAGTTCCAAACTCTCTTCAATCTATTTTAGTTTAATTTTGATTTCACTGTCTCTTTAACATACAATGTCAATTGATAGATTGACATTTGGTTAAATAAAAAAAAACTGCATTAAAACAAATTAACCAAACAACCTTGTTTTTTGAATAACTTACCTTTCGTGTTATTTTTGATTTGGTGCTGTATTTTTGGTTCCATAAAGGTTTGTAAAATGACTGAGAAAAAGCCTCTTGAAAATCCAATAAAATCCATTCGGGTAGATTTAGAGTTTGGCGTTAGTCGTCAAAAGCAGCGTTAAGGGGTCCTAACGCTGCTTTTTACCCCCTGCTGGTATTTAGAGTCAGCCAGGAAAGGGTCTACCGCTCACTTCCTTGTAGCTATTTTAGGATTTATATTTATTTTACAGGCAACTTTGTATTTATTTTAACTAGGTACAATAGCTATTAAATAGTTAATAACTATTTAATAGCTACCTAGTTAAAATAATTACAAAATTACCTGTAAAATAAATCCTAACCTAAGTTACAAATACACCTAACACTACACTATCATTAAATTAATTAAATAAATTAACTACAATTAGCTAAACTAAAATGCAATTAAATAAACTAATCTATAATACAAAAAAAACAAACACTAAATTACAAAAAATAAAAAAAAATTCAAGACGTTTAAACTAATTACACCTAGTCTAAGCCCCCTAATAAAATAAAAAATCCCCCCAAAATAAAAAAATGCCCTACCCTATTCTAAATTAAAAAAGTAATCAGCTCTTTTACCAGCCCTTAAAAGGGCTTTTTGCGGGGCATTGCCCCAAAGTAATCAGCTCTTTTACCTGAAAATAAAAATACAATCCCCCCCCCAACATTACAACCCACCACCCACATACCACTACTCTACCCACCCAAACCCCCCTTAAAAAAAATGATTGCTAACCCCCTGAAGATCATCCTACCTTGAGTTGTCTTCACCCAGCCGAGCCAAATTCTTCATCCAAGGTGCGCAGAGGAGGTCCTTCATCCGGTAGAAGTCTTCATCTAGGCGGCGTCTTCAATCTTCATCCCTCCGGACCAGAGCAGAGCCATCTTCAAAGGAGCCGACGTGGAGCCATCCTCTTCAACCGTCAACTTCCCGACGAATTAAGGTTCCTTTAAGGGACGTCATCCAAGATGGCGTCCCTTCAATTCCGATTGGCTGATAGGATTCTATCATCCAATCGGAATTAAGGTAGGAAAAATCTGATTGGATGATGCAATCAGCCAATCAGATTGAAGTTCAATCCGATTGGCTGATGATTGGAACAGCCAATAGAATGCAAGCTGAATACGATTGGCTGATTGGATCAGCCAATCGGATTGAACTTCAATCTGATTGGCTGATTGCATCAGTCAATCAGATATTTCCTACCTTAATTCCGATTGGCTGATAGAATCCTATCAGCCAATCGGAATTGAAGGGACGCCATCTTGGATGACGTCCCTTAAAGGTACCTTCATTCGTCGGGAAGTCATCGGTTGAAGAGGATGGCTGTGCGTCGGCTCCTTTGAAGATGGCTCCGCTCCGGATGGACGAAGATTGAAGACGCCGCCTGGATGAAGACTTCTACCGGATGAAGGACCTCCTCTGCGCACCTTGGATGAAGAATTCAGCTTGGCTGGGTGAAGACGACTCAAGGTAGGATGATCTTCAGGGGGTTAGCGATAGGTTTTTTTAAGGGGGGTTTGGGTGGGTTAGAGTAGGGGTATATGGGTGGTGGGTTGTAATGTTGGGGGGGTATTGTATTTTTATTTTTAGGTAAAAGAGCTGATTACTTTGGGGCAATGCCTCGCAAAAAGCCCTTTTAAGGGCTGGTAGAGCTGATTACTTTTGTAATTTAGAATAGGGTAGGGCATTTTTTTATTTTGGGGGGATTTTTTATTTTATTAGGGGGCTTAGATTAGGTGTAATTAGTTTAAACTTCTTGTAATTTTTTTATTTTTTGTAATTTAGTGGGTTTTTTTTGTATTATAGATTAGTTTATTTAATTGTATTTTAGTTAGCTAATTGTAGTTAATTTATTTAATTAATTTAATGATAGTGTAGTGTTAGGTGTATTTGTAACTTAGGTTAGGATTTATTTTACAGGTAATTTTGTAATTATTTTAACTAGGTAGCTATTAAATAGTTATTAACTATTTAATAGCTATTGTACCTAGTTAAAATAAATACAAAGTTGCCTGTAAAATAAATATAAATCCTAAAATAGCTACAATGTAACTATTAGTTATATTGTAGCTATATTAGGGTTTATTTGATAGGTAAGTATTTAGTTTTAAATAGGAATAATTTATTTAATTATAGGAATATTATTTTGTTTAATTAAAATTATATTTAACTTAGGGGGGTTTAGGGTTAGGGTTAGAGTTAGGTTTAGGGGTTAATAATTTTATTATAGTAGCGGCGACGTTGCAGGTGGGAGATTAGGGGTTCATAATTGTAGGTAGGTGGTGGCGATGTTAGGGAGGGCAGATTAGGGGTTAATACAAATTTACTATAGTGTTTGCGAGGCGGGGGATGCGGCAGTTTAGGGGTTAATACATTTATTATAGTGGCGGTGAGGTCCGGTCGGCAGATTAGGGGTTAATAAGTGTAGGTAAGGTAGCGGCGACGTTGGGGGAGAAGTTTGGGGGGTAATTAATATAATATAGGTGTCGGCAATGTTAGGGGCAGCAGATTAGGGGTTCATAGGGATAATGTAGGTTGCGGCGGTGTCCGGAACGGCAGATTAGGTGTTAATAATATAATGCAGGTGTCAGCGATAGTGGGGGTGGCAGATTAGGGGTTAATAAGTGTAAGGTTAGGGGTGTTTAGACTCGGGGTTCATGTTAGGGTGTTAGGTGTAGACATAGAGAGTGTTTCCCCATAGGAAACAATGGGGCTGCGCTAGGAGCTGAACGCTGCTTTTTTTCCAGCCAGCTCAGCCCCATTGTATCCTATGGGGATATCGTGCACGAGCATGTTTTTCCAGCTTACCGCTACCATAAGCAACGCTGGTATTGAGAGTTGAAGGGAAGGTAAATTCTGCTCAACGCTCCCTTTTTTGAGCCTAACGCAGCCACTCAGACAACTCTAAATACCAGCGTTGTCTTAAGGGAACGCTGGGAAAAAAAGCAGCGTTAGCTACGCGGGTCTTTACAGACAAAACTCTAAATCTAGGCGCTTGTTTCTTATATTTTTATCTATGCAACTAAAGTTGTTTAACTATATTGTACATCTCATCTAATCAATAGTAATTACTTAGCAATGTAAGTATAAAAATCACCCAAGCTCGGGTCCCAGTAAAAAGAAAATATTATAAGGTTTATGCGTTGCATTTTTAAAAGTCAATGCCAGGAATGAACTACATGATACCTAACAAAGAATACCAAATGAGCCACAAATTAAGATGTTAAAAAAAATTATTGTTTTCTTTAAAGCAATTAGTTGTTTTTTTTTTCCTTCAAAACATTTTTTCTGCCATGTTTTTGTCCTTAGACATTTTTTTTATAGCATCAGAACATTTTTATTAAAATGGTTAACTGAAACGGATTCTTCATTATGACACATCATTCAGGCACATGGAACAGTTTTGTTCATAAAAGGGGAAGCATATGTGAGTTCCCCTAGGTTAAGCTCATCCATATGGTGCTGAAGCCTTTTGAATTGCAAATACTGTTCAGAAACAAGTCTGTAAATTCCTTTTAGCTTTCTGATGCTTTATATTGCTAAATTTGTCTTGTAATCTTAATAGAAAATATTAATTAACCCTTACCACTTAAGTACTAGGGATATTTTGGCATATATGAAGCAAAATATTTTTTGTTGTTAATGTTATAATAATATGTACCTGTAAAAACATATTGATTCATCATGCTAAAAACTAACGGCTAGATTTAGAGTTTGGCTTTAGCCGTCAAAAACCCGCGTTAGAGGCTCCTAACACTGGTTTTGGGCTACCGCTGGTATTTAGAGTCTTGTAAGGTAAGGGTCTAACGCTCACTTTGCAGCCCACGACTTTTCCATACCACAGATCCCCCTACGCCATTTGCGTATCCTATCTTTCAATGGGATCTTTCTAACGCCGGGTATTTAGAGTCTTGGCTGAAGTGAGCGTTAGAAATCTAACGACAAAACTCCAGCCGCAGAAAAAAGTCAGGAGTTAAGAGCTTTATGGGCTAACGCCGGTTTATAAAGCTCTTAACTACTGTGCTCTAAAGTACACTAACACCCATAAACTACCTATGTACCCCAAACCGAGGTCCACCCACATCGCTGCCACTCTAATAATTTTTTTTAACCCCTAATCTGCCGACCGCCACACCGCCGCAACCTACGTTATCCCTATGTACCCCTAATCTGCTGCCCCTAACACCGCCGACCTCTATATTATATTTATTAACCCCTAATCTGCCGCCACCAACGTCGCTGCTACCTTACCTACAATTATTAACCCCTAATCTGCCGACCGGACCTCACCGCTACTATAATAAAGTTATTAACCCCTAATCTGCCTCACTCCCGCCTCAATCCACCCTATAATAAATATTATTAACCCCTAATCTGCCCTCCCTAACATCGCCGACACCTAACTTCAAGTATTAACCCCTAATCTGCCGACCGGGACCTCACCACTACTATAATAAATGTATTAACCCCTAAAGCTAAGTCTAACCCTAACACTAACCACCCCCCTAAGTTAAAAATAATTTAAATCTAACGAATAAATAAACTCTTAATAAAAAATTGTTCCTATTTAAAGCTAAATACTTACCTGTAAAATAAACCCTAATATAGCTACAATATAAATTATAATTATATTGCAGCTATTTTAGGATTTATATTTATTTTACAGGCAACTTTGTATTTATTTTAACCAGGTACAAATAGCTATTAAATAGTTAAGAACTATTTAATAGCTACCTAGTTAAAATAATTACAAAATTACCTGTAAAATAAATCCTAACCTAAGTTACAATTAAACCTAACACTACACTATCAATAAATTAATTAAATAAAATACCTACAATTAAATCTAACACTACACTATCAATAAGTTAATTACATGAAATACCTACAAATAAATACAATTAAGTAAACTAACTAAAGTACAAAAACATAAAAAAGCTAAGTTACAAAAAATAAAAAAATTAATTACAAACATAATAAAAATATTACAACAATTTTAAGCTAATTAAATCTACTCTAAGCCCCCTAATAAAATAACAAAGCCCCCCAAAATAAAAAAATGCCCTACCCTATTCTAAAATTACAATAGAACAGCTCTTTTACCTTACCAGCCCTTAAAAGGGCCTTTTGCGGGGCATGCCCCAAAGAATTCAGCTCTTTTGCCTGTAAAAATAAACACAATACCCCCCCAACATTACAACCCACCACCCACATACCCCTAATCTAACCCAAACCCCCTTAAATAAACCTAACACTAAGTCCCTGAAGATCTTCCTACCTTATCTTCACCACACCGGGTATCACCGATCCATCCAGGCTTCGAAATCTTCATCCAAGCCCAAGCGGGGGCTGGAGATCCATCATCCGGCTGAAGTCTTCTATCAAGTAGCAAGAAGAAGTCCAGAAGAGGCTCCAAAGTCTTCATCCTATCCGGGCAGAACGAGGAGGATCCGGACCGGCAACCATCTTCATCCAACGCGGCATCTTCTATCTTGAAGACCTCCGGCGTGGATCCATCCTCTTCTCCCAACGTCCTAAGTCCGAATGAAGGTTCCTTTAAATGACGTCATCCAAGATGGCGTCCCTCGAATTCCGATTGGCTGATAGGATTCTATCAGCCATTCGGAAATAAGGTAGGGAAAATCTGATTGGCTGATTGAACCAGCAATCAGATTGAGCTCGCATTCTATTGGCTGTTCCGATCAGCCAATAGGAATGTGAGCTCAATCTGATTGGCTGATTGGGATCAGCCAATCGGATTGAACTTGAATCTGATTGGCTGATTCCATCAGCCAATCAGATTTTTCCTACCTTAATTCCGATTGGCTGATAGAATCCTATCAGCCAATTGGAATTCGAGGGACACCATCTAGGATGATGTCATTTAAAGGAACCTTCATTCGGACTTAGGACGTCGGAAGAAGAGGATGGATCCGTGCCGGAGGTTTTCAAGATGGAGCCGCTCGTCATCGGATGAAGATAGAAGATGGCGCTTGGATGAAGATGGTTGCCGGTCCTGATCTCCTCTTCTGCCCGGATAGGATGAAGACTTTGGAGCCTCTTCTCGACTTCTTCTTGCCGCTTGATAGAAGACTTCAGCCGGATGATGGATCTCCAGCCCCCGCTTGGGGCTTGGATGAAGATTTTGGAGGCCTGGACGGATCGGTGATACCCAGTGTGGTGAAGATAAGGTAGGAAGATCTTCAGGGGCTTAGTGTTAGGTTTATTTAAGGGGGGTTTGGGTTAGATTAGGGGTATGTGGGGTGGTGGGTTGTAATGTTGGGGGGGGGGGTATTGTATGTTTTTTTTACAGGCAAAAGAGCTGAATTCTTTGGGGCATGCCCCGCAAAAGGCCCTTTTAAGGGCTGGTAAGGTAAAAGAGCTTTTCTATTTTAATTTTAGAATAAGGGAAAGGGGCATTTTTGGGGGGGCTTTGTTATTTTATTAGGGGGCTTAGAGTAGGTGTAATTAGCTTAAAATTATAATAATATTTTTATTATGTTTGTAATTAGTTTTTTTATTTTTTGTAACTTAGCTTTTTTATTTTTTGTACTTTAGTTAGTTTATTTATTTGTATTTATTTGTAGGTATTTTATTTAATTATTTTATTGATAGTGTAGTGTTAGGTTTAATGGTTTAATGGATTTTACAGGTAATTTTGTAATTATTTTACCTAGGTAGCTATTAAATAGTTCTTAACTATTTAATAGCTATTGTACCGGGTTAAAATAATTACAAAGTTGCCTGTAAAATAAATATTAATCCTAAAATAGCTACAATATAATTATTTGTTATATTGCAGCTATATTAGGGTTTATTTTACAGCTTATTTAGCTATTTAGCTTTAAATAGGAATAATTTATTTAATAAGAGTTAATTTATTTCGTTAGATTTAAATTATATTTAATTTAGGGGGTGTTAGTGTTAGGGTTAGACTTAGCTTTAGGGTTTAATAAATTTATTAGAGTAGCGGTGAGGTACGGTCGGCAGATTAGGGGTTAATACTATTTATTATAGGGTTAGTGAGGCGGATTAGGGTTAATACATTTATTATAGTAGCGGTGAGGTCCGGTCGGCAGATTAGGGGTTAATTATTGTAGGTAGCTGGCGGCGACGTTGTGGGGGGCAGATTAGGGGTTAATAAATATAATATAGGGGTCGGGGGTGTTAGGGGCAGCAGATTAGGGGTACATAGGTATAATGTAGGTTGCGGCGGTGTACGGAGCGGCAGATTAGGGGTTAAAAAAATATGCAGGGGTCAGCGATAGCGCGGGGGGGGTTAATAAGTGTAAGGTTAGGGGTGTTTAGACTCGGGGTTCATGTTAGAGTGTTAGGTGCAGACTTAGAAACTGTTTACCCATAGGAAACAATGGGCTGCGTTAGGAGCTGAACGCTGCTTTTTGCAGGTGTCAGGTTTTTTTTCAGCTCAAACTGCCCCGTTGTTTCTATGGGGGAATCGTGCATGAGCACGTTTTTGAAGCTGGCCGCGTCCGTAAGCACCGCTGGTATTGAGAGTTGCAATGGCGGTAAATATGCTATACGCTCCCTTTTTGGAGCCTACGCAGCCCTTCTTGTGAACTCTAAATACCAGCGGTATTTAAAAGGTACGGGGGAAAAAAGCCAGCATTAGCTACGCGGGTCGTCAAAACTCTAAATCTAACCGTAAATGTTTTAATTGACTGTGCTATTATTATTATTCTTTATTTATAAAGCGTCAAGAGATTCCGCAGTGTGCTGTTCCTTGGGTAGAAAGATAAAAGTACAGTGCAATACAATATAAAAGACACTAGACAAAGCTTAACAAAAAAATACAGGGGGAATTGAGGGCCCTGTTCCCGTGGGAACTTACAATCTAGATGGGTAGGAGGGTGAGAAACAGGAGGTGGGGACTGCAAAGGTGGGAATGATGTTAGTGTGGAGTTAGATGAAGGCAACTGTTAGGCAAGTGGAATTCATTTGTTACTGATTTGGAGATAGGTTTACCTGAACAAAAAGGTCTTTAGGGAGCATTTAAAGGAGGAATGGTTTGGGGAAAGTCGGACAGCTCGAGAAAGTGCGTTCCAGAGGGTTGGTGCTGCACGGGAGAAGTCCTGTAGTCTAGCATGGGAGGAGGTGATGGTAGAAGATGCAAGGAGCAGGTCATGGTTTTATCTTAGCGGGCGGGCTGGAGTATATTTGTTGATTAGTGAGGACAGGTAGGGGGGGCTGCGTTGGTAAGGACTTTGTAGGTCAAGGTGAGAATTTTGAATTAAATTCTGCTGTGAATGGGGAGCCAGTGAAGGGACTTGCAGAGAGGTTCAGCAGATACAGAGCATCGGGAGAGGGGGATTAGCCTAGCAGAGGCATTTAGGATGGATTGAAGAGGGGAGAGGCGGGAGAGGGGAAGGCCAGTTAGTAACATGATATACATGGATATCGGAATGAATGCAGCACTAAAAGAAATTTAAAGAAAAGAAATTAATTAATTTCCTTTAAATAGTTCAAATACTTACCTTTAGCGCACTTTAGGGCTGCGCTAATCCTGTCCTCTTCTTCACAGAGCTTCGGCATTGCTAATAGGAGGCTTGGTGTGGCTACTCCCAGGGCCTGCACTAAAGGAGAAAGCTTTTTTCAAAGGAATACGTAGATTTGTTTAAAGAAACCAAATGCAAATGTTCAGTGAATGGTCGTTATTCATTCATTGAAAATGAGACATTGGCAAAGAATATTCAAAATACAAAGTATTTTGAAATTTCAGAATGAAAGGTTGGGCCGAACCAAAGATTTTTACCATGTATTTTAATGTTTCTGCCAATCTAGTGATTGAATCATATACACAGACATAAATACATTGATAAGTATAGTAAAATCTGTATTTCCTATTTCCACACCAAACATTGGCAATAAGATAACAGAAAGGACATTTACTTTGTTTTACTGTAACCAAACTGGAAAAATAATGAATTAATAGTATGGTGATTCATCATAAAAATATTACCAAATATGAAACCAAGCGCACACACAAACACATATAATATGATTACATTGACATCACATATATTTGTGGATATACCTAAACAAAAAAAAAACAAATACTTTAAAAAACTAAGTACACAATATATATGTTTAAAGTGGGTAAGCATCTCATTTCTATGTCCCCATAAAGTCTGTTATTTGTGGTATTTAGTGCACCTGGCCTATCCAACATCTAGATGTTTCAGCGCCCTATACTTTCGTTCCTTTACTTTTAACTTGTAATATGTAAGGACAAAAATAAAAGTACTACTGATTTAATGTGTGCAATGTTAACACACAATAAAGCTGATATTTTGTAACTCCACTTGTAATATAGACCAAAATGTTTAATTATAGATTTATACTATATTTATTTTACCAGTGTTTGCTGTCATTAAAATACTCAAAAAGAGACTGCAATGCATTTTGTGGAATTCAGAACCCTGACTTTATTACATGCTGCTCAGTGATTGTTATACAGGAGCTTATTTATATAATATGACCCTAAATGAACACAGTGCTAAACAACAGTAAAGGGACATGAAACCCAAAGACGTTAATTCATGTCTCAGATAGAACATACAATTTTAATCAACTTTACAATGTACTTCTATTATCTAAATAGCTTCATTATCTTGGAATTATTTGTTGAAACGAATACCTAGATAGGCTCAGGAGCTTTGAGCTAGCTGCGGATTGGTGGCTGCAGATATACTATCTCCCATTAGTGCATTGCTGCACCTTCTATAAAGGATACCAAGGGAATGATGCAAAATTGATCATAGAAATGAATTGGAAAGTTGTTTATAATGGTATGCTCTATTTTTTAAAATGTTTTGTTTCATGTCCTTTTAAGAGGCTTTTCAAGGGATGTATCCAGGTCTGCAACACAATGCAGATGTCGCTAACGTTACGACAGTCTTAAATAATTTGAACACTTTTAAAGCTCATCAATAATAATAGGCTATGTCCATGTAACACAGCACACCCCAGGAACATTTTACACTTCTTGAAATGGTTACAAAAATAAAACCAAGCAATGACAATTTAGTAATGTTATACTTTATTATGTGAACATTATAAACATTAGGCATATGCATTCATTTTTAGATGATTTTCATGTATCGTATCACATTTTTCAGGAGTAGGATAAATAAGCGGTTCCTTGAATGAGTCAACAAACAAATGCAGTCTCAAAAGTACTGTTGATCCATTCATGTGGTTAAGATCATTACTCTAAAGGTGGGTAAGGCTTTTGCACAGATGGGAAAGGATTGAATTTTACAAAATTCAATAACAATCTAGCAATGACTATTTACTGATTCCTTTGTCAGCCAATATCTATTATTTCTAAAAATAATATATATATATATATATATATATATATATATAAAATTACAAATATTTTTTTTTCTGTTGATGGTTTGCAGCAGTAGCACTAGCTACTATTTTAACTTTTTTTTAAAAAAAGTTTAAGCTGCTGTCCAGCTGCTCCTCTGCTTCCCTAAAGATGGTCCTCTTAGGGAAGAGCAGGGGGATGGATTTTTATTAAAAAAAAATCTGAATTACCACATGAGTGAACATCAGATAAAAATGAAATAAATCTTTTTTCATGATCAACGATTTGTCCAAAACAATGTTTTGTCCAGTCACATATATAAAAAAAAATTTATTCAATGGAATTTACTTGAAAACATCTTTGAATGCATTTTGTATCATTATATACATACTTGTGTCACTATGTAGATGAAAGTGAGAAGCAAAAAAAAAAAATGTATAGGCAGTTTATGTTCCAAACAATTACAGTAAAAAACCTTTGGGCCAGATTACACAGGGCATGCTAATTATAGCGCGGGACAGAAAAAACAGTATTGCTAGACCATGCATTCGCAAGCAACTTGATATTACAAGTCCATGGAAAGCCACGTTTACCAAAGAACGATTAGTGCGGCCAACATTACTCTAGCGCACCCATTACTGTCAATTGATATTGCAACGTGCTGACTAACACTGATGTTACATATAGATATATAGTATAAAAATATATTTTACAAAAATATATACAGTTGTAATCAAAATTATTTAACCCCCATTGCAAATCTGGTTTATTGTCAACATTTGCAGACTTTCAGCTGTTTGCAATGAACAAATAAAACAAAAGCAATTGAAATAGCTGAACTCTATGAATGCTTCAAGTGGTTTCCCCAAATTCATCTGAAAATTCAACTTTTAATGAATTCTGCAGTCTCAAAATTATTCAACCCCCGGAATAAGATCCCTCACAACAGCACAATATACAAACACAGGTGTTGTCTCAAGCACACCTGATGCAACTAATCAAGGGCTTCAGTAGTTGCACCATGTGTGCTTGAGCTAGAACACATGAAATACCTGAACTAGCTAGGGGTTTGTTGAGTGTCACATTTGACTGCGTGTTAGAAATATGGCAAAAGAAAGGTCCAGAAAGTTAAGAGAAGAGATCATTGCCCTTCATAAACAAGGAATAGGATACAAAAAAATAGCGAATGCACCGAATGTTCCTAGAGATACCATTGGAAACATAGTTGAGGCAGAAAAAGGAAGCTATCAAAAGCTGCAACCAGATTTCTGAGAAGGCAGATTGAAAAAACCATGAGCAAGACTTGATGGCAAAAGGCACTAAGGTTTCAGTTTGCACAGTAAGGCACTTACTAAACACAGCAATGAGACAAAACTGGAACTTTTCAGCTCAATGGATCAGCGGTATGTCTGAAGGAAGAAGAATGAAGCATACGCTGTAAAGAATAACACAACTATTTATATTTGCGCCCTCAGCAAACCTCCTACTATAGGAATTTGCATTAGACACGCTAAAAAGAACACTCTGCCTACAGTTAATCATGGTGGTGGCTTGGTGATGCTCTGGGGATGCTTTGCATCCTCTGGCACTGGAAACCTACAGCATGTTGAAGGCAAGATGGATTCATTGAAGTATCAGGAAACTCTAGGAGAAAAAATCATGTCGTCTGTGAGAAAGCTGAAACTTGGTTGTCATTGGCCCTTCCAACAGGACAATGATCCCAAGCATACCTCAAATTCCACCAAGGCTTGGTTGCAGAAGAAGTCCTGGAAGATTCTATAGTGGACATCACTGTCACCTGACTTGAACCCTGTAGAAAATCTCTGGTCAGATTTGAAGAAGGGGGTTGCAGCACGCAAGCCCAAGCATATTACTGAACGGCAGGCCATTGCTCATGAGGAATAAGCTAAGATTCCTCAGGAATGCTGCTAGAAGTTGGTGTCTAGCTATGCATCTCATTTGCAGTAGGCCATAACATCAAATGGGTGCTCTACTAAGTACTAAAGATGCTTGCAATGAAGGGGTTGAATAATTTTGAGACTGCATAATTCATTAAAACTTGCATTTTCAGTTGAATTTGGGGAAACAACTTGAAGCATCCATTCTGTTGAACTATTTCAATTGCTTTTGTTTGATTTGTTCTTTGCAATATATATATAGTAGGTGACAAAACAGGCGCACAGGGCACACTTCGTGTAATATGTTCTGGTATTGAAAAACAGAAAGAATGTGAAAAATCCACGCTCACCTGGTGTATCCTCACAATATGAGGTATTTAAAGAGCCTTAGTGTTAGTGAAGTCTTTCTCCTCTTGCTTCTCTGTTTCTCCACGATCCTAGGGTGCTTGTGGATATTTCCCCTATTGCTAGGGAACTTTGTAGGATCAAAGTAGATGATATTTGAAGGAGAGGGGATGGGGAAGACCAATGTGTTTTTATCACATAAATACTACTAACACAATGAAAAATAAACACCAGATTTATTGTTAAATATATAGTATAGTAAAACACCTATTGCTCAGATAGGCACAAATAACAAGATAACAATAGTCTTACAAGACTAGAGAGCCGTAGTCGGTACTGGTAACAGGATCCTGTGTATGGACCTTACAAACCAGGTATTGGCTAAATTGCTCTCCACAAGTAAAATATAAGGCAGCAATGGAGCACTAAAGGAATATCGCTAGACCGCTGCACTGTGTTTCAATTGTGCAGCAGTCTGTTCCTTATGCAGCTCCGTGTGAAAACTCCTGTGTGTAGTGCTGACGTTTGGCGGGGGGCGGAGCCTAACACATTTCGTAACCAATGGGTTACTTCATCAGAGGCCTAGCAGTGCAGCGGTCTAGCGATATTCCTTTAGTGCTCCATTGCTGCCTTATATTTTACTTGTGGAGAGCAATTTAGCCAATACCTGGTTTGTAAGGTCCATACACAGGATCCTGTTACCAGTACCGACTACGGCTCTCTAGTCTTGTAAGACTATTGTTATCTTGTTATTTGTGCCTATCTGAGCAATAGGTGTTTTACTAATACTATATATTTAACAATAAATCTGGTGTTTATTTTTCATTGTGTTAGTAGTATTTATGTGATAAAAACACATTGGTCTTCCCCATCCCCTCTCCTTCAAATATCATCTACTTTGATCCTACAAAGTTCCCTAGCAATAGGGGAAATATCCACAAGCACCCTAGGATCGTGGAGAAACAGAGAAGCAAGAGGAGGAAGACTTCACTAACACTAAGGCTCTTTAAATACCTCATATTGTGAGGATACACCAGGTGAGCGTGGATTTTTCATATTCTTTCTGTTTTTCAATACCAGAACGTATTACACAAAGTGTGCCCTGTGCGCCTGTTTTGTCACTTACTTTTCAGATAAACAAGAGGAACCTCGCCCAGCAGGGGATCACCTTTATTTCCAGACGGGCTGCCATACATTCAAAGCACACGGGAACCTGTACTGTGGATTATAAGGAACTTTTATATTTCCATAGACTAACCATCTTTATACACATGAGACTGTTGGTTACAGAAATTGTAGTAGTCTAATATACATATATATAATCTGGATAATAGATGGGATTATATATCTAGACAGACAGATATCTCATACCCTTCAAGCGCTGATTGTTTACTATTTGTATATATATATATATATATATATATATATATATATAAATAAATATCTATTTAAAAATAAAAATAATAATTCCTTCTAAGTGAAGAACATAGGAATGGGAAGTATTCCTAATGCACCTTTGACTTTAGTGCAGTTGGTCTAGAGCAGTTTCGGGTCATTGCACGATAAAAGAAAAAGGCTTTCTTTAGTGTTCCCCCATATAGGGAGAGGGAGTTGGTGTATCACAATATCCAAAGTCCTGAAGTTAGCACGTCTGAGTCCTTTTCTCCCACGCTAACTTTTTACTTTCAACTTGTAAAACCAGTAATAACCCAACAGTGCTCAGTTTTTACCTTGGCCTTCATGTGCAATAATAAATTAGCAAACTACTTGTAATCTAGCCCTATGTATTTAAAATCAATAAATATAACATTTATTAAAATATTATACATTATATGTTATATGACACTTACTTTTAAATAGTAAACAGGTTTTCTTTCTACATGCGCTGTTTGATGTTTATTCAACAAGGAATTGACTTATTCAGAATGCACTGCATTGATATAGGGGTAAGTAAGTAAAATCTTCATACGGTATTAAAATACTTGGCCAATAAAGGAAATAATATTTTATGGAACCGGATTCACATTTATATATATGGCTTTTACATAAAAGTAAAGTAGATATTTTGACAACACAAAATATAGAAATGTTCTTCCAGGAAATAAAAGTTTTATTTTGCTGATTGTAAAATTGGATATATAAAGCCCCCTGTTGGAGACTAAGTCATAAAAAAAGCTGATTATTTACTGTGCCAACAAGTAAATGTGAGTCATAATATTGAGACTCTCTTATTTTCTGCAACATGAAATGCAAACATTTAACTGTAACGTAATTTAAGGAGCAGTCTGTTATATTTTAAACAGAAATGCACATATTCTAGCAGCTAAGGATATAGTAACATAACCTAAGTTAAATAAATAAATACATATTAAAATAATAATAAAATAAAATAAACTTGCAATCATTTGGAATGTGCTGCCTCAAAAAATGCATTTTAAATGATTAAAGAATAAAGATACAATAATAAGATTAAAGACACAGATATTACATGTAATTAGTTTATTCCTTATACTTATTACTAGACTAGGGCATTTTTCTTCTTTTTTTTTTTACTTCCTTTAATATCAAAGCACATAATTAAATATCATGGACCTAATACATGTGACTTAAAGAGCAGGGTTTAGGTTTGACTACTCATAACCCTTCTTTGAAACATATCAAATAGCAAAACAATGCATTGCTATACAAAGCTAAGCACATTTTTATTTGTCATATATTCAAAAAAATGTGGGCAATTCAATGGCAAAAAAATGAAAGCCAGTGTTTAAGTTCTACTAAAAAATGTTTCATTAGCTTATCAAAAATAGATATTTCTTCTTTGAGAAAAAAACAAAACAATCTGTCAGAAATACAACTATGTTTAATAGAGGCATGTCATTTTCCCCAATAAAGCGCTAAGCAATCTTTTACCAAAATATCAGTTAGGTACAAACACACTTACTGTTAGTTTTAAAATACTTATTATATTTAAAATAAAAATTTAATTTTACCTTATATGTGTTTGGGAGAGATCATTGTTCTCTCCTTTTTTATGCATAAATCAATATCCACCCAACAAAATATCAATTACTTGTTCTTTCTGGTTCCATTTTATTGTGCAGACACAGTTTAAAGTGACAGTCTAGTCAAAATTAAACTTTCATGATTCAGGCAGAGCATGTCATTTTAAACAACTTTCCAATTTTCTTTTATTATAAAATTTGCTTTGTTCTCTTGGTATTCTTAGTTGAAAGCTAAACCTAGGTAGGCTCATATGCTAATTTCTAAATCCTTGAAGGCAGCCTCTTATCTGAATTAATTTGACAGGTTTTTCACAGCTAGAGAGCGTTAGTTCATGTGTGCCATATAGATAACATTGTGCTCACACCCGTGCAGTTACTTATGAGAAGGTACTGATTGGCTAAAATGCAAGTCTGTCAAAAGAACTAAAAAAGGGGGCAGTCTGCAGAGGCTTAGATAGAAGATAATCACAGTGCTAAAAAATATATTAATATAACTGTGTTGGTAATGCAAAACTGGGGAATGGGTAATAAAGGGATTATCTATCTTTTTAAACAATAAAAAATCTGGAGTAGACTGTCCCTTTAAGTTAATTTACTAAATCATTATGTATTCCATTTTTCAAATGCTTGTAGCTCTTAACTGAAATCACGTTTCAGTTTTTTAGAGGATTGAAAGTCCGGATGTAACTCTCTCAAATGGTGTAGCATTTACTATTGAATTTTTGCCCCCATACAAAGGCTGAATAGAATGCAACTCCTCTTCCACTGTTTTTTTTATAAAAAGAAATTAACATTTCTGTTAAATTCCATTTTTAGTTACAGCACAATATTGAAAGTGGGAACTACTAAAAGCTAAGTGGCACAATATCTGTATGTAATTTCAGGTCGATTTGCCCACATTAATTGGTTTTCACCAATGGGTGATGTTAATACAGTTAAAAAGGAGGGAGGCTCAAACTTAAAATATATGTTTAGGAAATGTAATGAACACTAAAGAGAGCAAAGAACTGTAAAAAGGTAAACATAATAAAATATGACCAAATAGTCAGAGCTAAAAAAATATTAATAAAAAACAAAACCACAACAAACACACTAAATAAGAGAGATAAACGCTAACAGCTGCAATGATTTGATATATTTTGAATTCAATATAACACAGAAACAAGCCATCAACCTTTTTAACCTCATAATATGATAAAACATAATAAAAAGAATGATGTACAGTTGCCTCTAGATCAATTAAATATCTACATAGAAAATTAACCAGCAAATGAAATTATAGACACTGTAATAAACAGCAGCCAGAGAAAGATTGACTAAGCACTAAAATAAATTAAATAAAAAGGGTATAGACAAAAGCTGAACAACTCCAACCAATCTATAACATATACAAATTCCTATAAAATACCTTTATACAAATATTATTAAAGAAAGTCATAAAAAGTATAATAAAGTGGTTATCATATAATGATAAAGAAAAAACACATTCAATTGTTAACTGAGTAAAATAAAACATGCTAAAACTTAACAAAGAAAAAATTAAGTCTGAGTACAAATATCTGCACCAAAGATTGTATGGAAAATTCCTTAATGTTGCACATGTGCAAGACACTGAAATGGCCACAGATTACATTTTAGAGGTGTATTTGTATATTGTTTAACAGTTATCAGGATGGATTTATATTACAATAGGCTAATTTCAAGCATGTAAATGATGACTTCCCATACACAATGTACAAGGGGAGTAATTGAAATCAACTGTAATGTAACTTTAAACATGGGAAATGGCCATTGTATACGTCAATCTGAATTGAATTCCCATTTCCTGGCCTGATAACAACCATAAAGCAGTTTCCGGAGCTTTATGAGTTAAAACTTGTTCTCAGCTGTAAGCTTTTTGGATTTTGATCACCCAAAAAACACGCTTCCCATATCACCTGTAGATGGAATCTTGTTATCGAGACAGATATCTGTGATCACCATGGGTCCCAAAATACAAATACAGTCCTAGTGGAAAATAGAAAAATACCATTTCAGATATTATATTTGTCTTGAAAATAGAAACAGTTTAATTAAAAACAAAATAATGCACAAAACATCACGTAAAGTTCCAAAAGAAAACAGAAAGAAACAAGAGACTTTAAGAGACTTTAATTCTATTATAAAATGTACCTCTTTTCTCATAGTATTTGTTCTCTTGGTATATTTTGTTTAAAGCCTGCCTATGTAGGCTCAAGAACAGCAATGCACTAGATTGAAGCTAGCTGATGATTGGTGGTTACACCCATATGTCTCTTGTCATTGGCTCATCAGATATGTTGAGCTAATTACCAACAGTACATTGCTGCTCTGAAGTTGACTTTAAAAGGGCAGTATACTGTAAACTTTGTTTTTCCCTTAATGTGTTTCCAAATATGTTTTACCCCAGCAGCAGAGAATATGATAAATGAGTGTGACAACCACAGAAAGGGTTAACTGACCCTTTCCACCTTAACCATCTGCCACAGTCCAGCCACTCCAGCCTGTGACTTAGTCAGTGGGGGCAAAGGTTAACAACACTCTCTAGTCTGTCCTAGACCTAGAAGAAATGCCCAAAACTACCCTTTAATGTCACCCACACTAAACTATATCTAAGCCGCCGCCACCACTTAAGATTTATTATATGGGAAATCTTAAGGAAAACCCAGACTAACTAATTAACTAACTAATTAACTAATTAAATCCCAGAATATAACTTAGCACAACAATAATCTAAAAACACAATATTAATACTACCAGTCTCTTTCAGCAATGTGGTTCAAATATTAGACAAAGGCAAAAACTCAAGTCACAGTGCATTATTAATAAAAAGATGTAAACAAATAGAATTATACACAAGCAAGCAGTTTTTAAAATAAAAAGGAGAAATAACAGACCTAATCCTTTACTAGCTTAGATGTCTGCACCAGGGAGATTGGCAAGAAAAGATGATCACTCACTCTGTTGGTATACAGCCTCCCATGTAAAATGAACAACTTGTATTGTTAGTCACAGAATTTTATACCTGTTCCTCTGATATCAAATTGCTTGACCCAACCTTCTTACAGAGGGCCCATGGAAATATCCACCCCTCTCTTTTATGACTTGTCATAAATCTCAGAATCTTTGGCTGAAATTAAATAACATCTTATAACTTCTGATATGTATATCTATTTCATATACACAGATAGACAATCCCTTAGTGATGTTGTGAGGAGTATTTTGATACCAAACACCATATATTTTGCATTCATAATGGTTCTGAGACATTATGACCTATAAAAGTATATTTATTTGCAAGGCTGGTTGTCCTGTCAATAACCTCCGTTTAGTGCCTGGATAGAGGCACTGTGTTCCATCATCCTCTATGCTGAAAGGTGGTGGCAATAAAACTGACCATAGGCAATAAAGTTCTCTCTTGTGCATCTTACAAATTATTTATGAGGGCTCTGGCTTATCTAAGGGAAAACACAACAACACATTTCTTCTGAAGAAAAAAAAAATATTTTAGCACACAAGCTAAAGAAAATTTACCCTTTAGCATCTAAATCATGAGATATTCATGACACCTCCCCCAAATAAGAGACATAAAGGGAGGTGGCACACAAGCCACTCCAGGTATGGATCAAAGGTAGCTTCTTCTTGATGTGATGACGCCATTCCCAGACAAATTACATATAACAGTTTTGTCATCAAGATGCCCCCCATTTAAAAATGACACACAATTTGCTCTACCCTGGTTTAATCTATTGAAGGGATCCTCCCATGCAGCCTGTAGCTTGTTCTGCCTCATGGGTGTACCAGAACATTCTGCCCCATTTCATACACTCCATCTCTGACAATAGAATCCTGCAACTGTTCTTGTATGAATATGGCATTGGCAGCTCTGAGTTTGTGGTTGGTAGGGGTTGCCTAACTGCATCCCCCATTTTCTCCACTGTGAGGCCTATATGCAGGGCCCGCTGGGAACTCTCACCCCTATCAGTGTATGTAATGAATTGAACTGAGATGTTGTGCAAATACACTTCTCTGTATTCCTCCCCCTTGTATCTGCATTCTGTGTCAGTCTCTGTTCGGTAGTCTGTGCAGTCTTCTTATAGGCCACAGCTGAGGTTACTGGGGTCTCTGTTAGCCACAATATTTCACACTCACTCTGGGGATCCCTCAAGGACCATCCTTTGCCCTCCTGCCCCTCACACTCTTGATTCTGAGTCACTGCTGCTTCTGGCACTGATTTGTCTACACTCTCCCTCTGTCCTCTCTTACAGTCAGTCTGCCACTTCACATCATCACCCTCATCTACACCCAGGATTTGGAATCCTTCTGACTCTGATAGACAAGTACACATCTTCCTTCTGCCATTTATCCTGTCTCTTTCTTTCCACATGGTACTCCACTTGTTCTGAAACAGACTGGCACACATCATCCAGTTGCCCATTCGTCCAGTTATTCTCTCCCCCTTATATTTTCCCTCTTTTCTATAGACTCGACTGTTTCAAGCACAGACAGATACACACCATCTATCTGCCCCTCCTCACAGTCAGTTTCTCCCTTTACAGTTAAACTCTGTTCTACAGATACTACTGGTTCAGGCACAGACAGGTACACACAATCCATCTGTCTTTCTCTCCAGTCAGTCTCTCCTTTAACATTTTCATTATTTTCAGCTGACCACATGGGTTCAAGCCCAGACAGACACACACCATCGATCTGCCTTACCTCCTTGTCAGACAGCCCTCTCCCACTTCCATATCTCATTACAGACATCCCCAGTTCAGGCACAGCACTTTGCACATATGCACTCTGTCCTCCCTCCTGGTCAGCATGTCTCTTTTTTACACACAGCCCTTTGCACATCAGGGTCCACAGCTAATGCTACTAGGTCACATGTATCATTGTCAGGCACATACAGAGATAACAACCTGCCCAGATCAGTACCCAGTAATACATCATTAGGAATATTGTCAGATACTAGACATGTGCATCGATTTCATTAGTAAAATAAATAATTTAGTTTCTGCAAATTAGTTTAGTTAAGTTAAAAAAAAATTGTTTCGGCAAATTAGTTATGTTAAGTTAAATATTTTTTTCGGCTCCGTTCCCTTTTTTCGGATAATAATTAATAATAATTGGATACTTGTATAGCGCACAACCTCGAACATAATCGACTTGCAACAGTGATAACAGGTATTATTAGTTTAGAATAGAATAGAATAATGCATATGAATAAAGAATGGATCCGAAAAAACGATTAAACTAAAAATAACAAATATGCCACAACAAAATTATCTAAAATCACTGCCGCCACCCACATCGCCGGCACAAAATAAAGCTATTAACCCCTAACCCGCGATCCCTCAACATAGTCGATACAAACTAAATCTATTAACCCCTAAACCACCGCCCCCCACATTGCCAACACTACTAAACCTATTAACCCCTAAACCGCAGTTCCCCGACGTCACCAACACTAACTAAATCACTAAATAAAGCTATTAACCCCTAAACCGCAGTTCCCAGACATCGCCGACACTAACTAAACCTTTTAACCCCTAAACCGTCATTCCCAAACACCCCTGACACTAACTATTTTTAAATAAGTAGTTAGTTAATAATTGTAACTTTAATTTAGGTCTATTTTAATTATGTTAAAGTTAGGGGGTGTTAGGTTTAGGGGTAATATTGTTTAATTTAGATTGTTGCGACGTGGAGGCTGGCGGTTTAGAGATTAATAGGTTTAGTTAGTGTTTTAGTTAGTGTCGGCAATGTTTGGGAACAGCGGTTTAGGGGTTAATAGGTTTTGTTAGTGTTAGCAATGTTTGGGAACAGTGGTTTGGGGGTTAATAGGTTTATTTAGAGTTTCAGTTAGTGTCGGCGATGTCGGGAACTGCGGTTTAGGGATTAATAGGTTTAGTTAGTGTTGGCGATGTTTGGGAACGGCGGTTTAGGGGTTAATAGGTTTAGTTAGTGTCGGCGATGTCGGGAAACTGTGGTTTAGGGGTTAATAGGTTTAGTTAGTGTTGTCGATGTCGGGTAATGGTGGTTTAGGGGTTAATAGCTTTATTTAGTGATTTAGTTGGTGTCGGCGATGTCTGGGAATTGCGGTTTAGGGGTTAATAGTTTATTTAGTGATTTAGTTGGTGTCAGCGATGTCGGGGAATGACAGTTTAGGGGTTAATAGCTTTATTTAGTGATTTAGTTAGTGTAGCGATATTGGGGAACTGCGGTTTAGAGTAGAACAATTAAAAATTCCGAATATGAATAATGGATCCAAAAATGTTAAACTGATTTATTAATTTTCAGAATTTTTGGGGATTTTAGTTATGGTGCCAATTCGGAAAGTCGGATGCATTCAAATCTCTGAATCATCCAAGATACGGCCAAAACAAAACGCACATGTCTATCAGATACCGCCACATTTCTTAAACCTCTCCCTGCTCCCCATTATAAGGGAAAACATAGCAACAAATTTCTTCTGAAGAAAAAACCCCAAATGTTTTTAGCACACAAGCTAAAGAAAATTAACCCTTTAGCATCTAAATATTCATGACAATAAGAAACTCCTTTAGGTTTAGTTTTGTATATAAAATAGCTGGTTTTGTTCTTTGACGCCATAACCCATAACCCATCAATATGGGTTGAACTTGCAGAAAAATCAGATATCCTATTGTTATCAGTTTCTGCACATACAAATGCTTTCTTATCTCTGTTTGTATAGCAAATCGCAGTACTTAGAGAGAACAATTGCAAATACACAATGTCAGCCGTTTAGGAATCAGTCCGGGATGCAACCCAACTGCTAGCATGAATAGAAAACACACGCTAGCACACTGAGAAATAACCAGGACGTGACCCACTCAGGAAACAGATGAGAATGGTAACAAAAATAATAATTGTTCCAGTATGCAGGGAAGCCACAAAAGAAAAAACGTCCCTTTAAGCAGGTTAGGAAAATACAAAGATAATGCTCTTATTTGCAGTTTGAAAATGTCCCTTTAAGCAGGCTTGTAACAAAAAGGCAAAGTTCTCTCTTGCAGCTTGAAAAAGTAAATGACCCTTTAAGCAGGCTTATAACAAACAGAAAGACAAAGTTCTCTTTTGCAGCTTGTAAAAGTAAATGTCCCTTTAAGCAGGTTTATAACAAACAGAAAGACAAAGTTCTCTTTTGCAGCTTGTAAAAGTAAATGTCCCTTTAAGCAGGTTTATAACAAACAGAAAGGCAAAGTTCTCTTTTGCAGCTTGTAAAAGTAAATGACCCTTTAAGCAGGTTTATAACAAACAGAAAGGCAAAGTTCTCTTTTGCAGCTTGTAAAAGTAAATGTCCCTTTAAGCAGGTAGTATTATTTATCCAAGAAAAGATTGTGGGATAAGGCATAAGCAAGGTCAGGCAGGCAGAAGTCGGTATCCAAACATCAGTAGTAGGAATAAGGCAAAAGCAAGGTCAGGCAGGCAGAAGTCGGTATCCAAACAACAGTAGCAGGGTTAAGGCAAAAGCAAGGTCAGGCAGGCAGAAGTCGGTATCCAAACATCAGTAGTAGGGTTAAGGCAAAAGGCTTGGTCAGGCAGGCAGAAGTCGGTACACAAGAAAAGAAAACAGAACTTGATATGGTACTCACAAACTCCAAGGGGAACAAACAAACGGGCCCTGAGTAAGATCTCCCGCCGTGGTTTAAAGGCAGGAGCGGCGACGTCATCAGAGGGGTGTGTCGGAGGATGCGTCACGTTGCTAAGCAACGTGACGTCATTCACTCAGAGAAGATCCGGGAGCCGCAGTGACACGGCGATGAACGGACAAAATCATGACAGCACCCCCCTCCTCAAGGACCCCTCCGGGGGACAGGACCAGGCCTATCAGGATGAGTCTTGTGGAAGGCCTTGATTAAAGTAGGAGCATTTACCTGATGAGCCGGCTCCCAAGATCGTTCAGTGACTGGATAACCTTTCCAATGAATGAGATAATACAATTTCTTGCCACGAAGCTTGGAATCCAGAATATGGCTGATCTCAAACTCAGGGTGTCCATGCACAAATAGAGGTGGAGGTTTAGAAAGAGGTTTAGAATACCTGTTAGTCATCACAGGTTTTAGAAGAGAAACGTGGAATACCGGATGGACTTTGAGAGTCTTGGGTAAAGCCGCCCGATAAGCAGTGGAACACACCTGACCCAGTATTCGGAAAGGACCCACGTATCGTGGTCCCAGTTTGTTAGAAGGTTGTTTCAGGCGAAGAAAACGAGAGGAAATCCAAACTTTATCACCAGGGCGATACTTGGGAG
Source organism: Bombina bombina (assembly GCF_027579735.1). Classification (NCBI taxonomy): domain Eukaryota; kingdom Metazoa; phylum Chordata; class Amphibia; order Anura; family Bombinatoridae; genus Bombina; species Bombina bombina. Next base: position 572,542,348 of record NC_069502.1, read on the forward strand.
CCTTCTTACGTCGAAGATCTGAAAAGAACTTGTAACGTTTAGAAGCTACAGAAAGGATACAATGTATTCTCCGCCAATGTCGAGTTAATCTTCGGGCAGTAAGATCAGAAGCAGGATTCACTGTGGAAGAAGTATGCAAAGGAAATGTTCTGGGCTGATATCCGTAAGCCGCATGAAAAGGAGAGGTCTGAAGGGAGGAATTATACCGGGCATTATGAGCCAATTCAGCCAAAGGAAGGTAAGAAGTCCAGTTAGAGTGATAATGATCCACATAATGTCTAAGATATGTTTCAAGACACTGGTTTACCCTTTCAGTCTGGCCGTTAGATTGTGGATGATGAGAAGTAGACAGAGATATTGTAGTTCCAAAATGTTTACAAAGTGATCTCCAAAATCGAGAAACAAACTGTACCCCTCTATCTGAAACAATATCTAGAGGAAATCCATGGATTCTTACAATATGTGAAATAAAAAGTTCAGAGAGTCTTTTGGCAGACGGTAATCCTGGTAAGGGTACAAAATGAGCAGTCTTAGTGAACCTGTCGACCACCACCCAAATAGTATTGTTTCCAGCTGACAAGGGAAGGTCGGTAATGAAGTCCATGGATACATGAGTCCAAGGCTGATGAGGTATGGGCAACGGTTGGAGCAACCCTGAAGGAAGTTGGCGAGGAGTTTTGTTCATGGCACATTGTGTGCATACTGAGACGTAATCTTTAACATCTTGAGAGAGAGTAGGCCACCAAACATGCTGTTTGAGATTTCGAGTGGTGATACTGATGCCAGGATGTCCAGAAAGGGGACTATCATGAGCCCAAAATAGAATCTTGGAACGAAGGCATTCAGGAACAAAGAGTAAACCATCAGGAGGTTTACAGGACAAAGGAAGATTCCTTTGAGCAGACTGTAAATCTTGTAACCAAGAAGTTGTTAGCTGGGCTATGACTTCATGAGGTTGGAGAATGGTACCAGACTCAGGAATTGGGGTATCTTGAAATTGTCTGGAAAGGGCGTCTGCTTTAATATTTTTTGAACCAGGTATGTAAGACAAATTATAGTGAAACCGGGAGAAGAATAACGACCAGCGTGCTTGCCTGGAATTCAATCGTTTGGCCGTTTGAAGATAAAGAAGGTTTTTATGATCAGTGAGTATGGTAAACGGCAAAGAAGTACCTTCCAGCCAATGCCTCCATTCATCCAAGGCCATTTTAATGGCAAGCAACTCTTTATTCCCTACGTCATAGTTAAATTCAGAAGGAGTGAATTTTTTAGAGAAAAAAGCAACAGGATGAATCCTTCCAGTCTCCGGTATTCGTTGAGAAAGAACAGCTCCAGCAGCAACAGAGGAAGCATCAACTTCCAGGATAAACTGAAAATCTGGATTTGGGTGACGGAGAATAGGTGCAGAAGAAAAAGCTTCTTTGAGAGACTCAAAAGCTTCTATAGCCTCAGGAGGCCATCTTTTACAATTTTGTCCCTTTCTAGTGAGAAAAGTAAGGGGAGAAGTAATAGTAGCAAAATCCTTGATGAACTTCCTGTAGTAGTTGGCGAAGCCCAGAAAACGTTGTAAAGCCTTCAGAGAATCAGGTCTAGGCCAATCCAAGATGGCAGAAAGTTTAGTAGGATCCATTTCAAATCCAGATGCCGATATTACATAACCCAGAAAGGGTATGGATTTTTGATGGAAAGAACATTTCTCCAGTTTAGCAAACAGATGGTAATCTCTTAAACGTTGAAGTACTTTCTTGACGTGGTGCACATGATCTTGGTGGTTCTGAGAAAAAATTAAGATATCGTCAAGGTATATGATGACAAAGATATTCAAAAAATCACGAAAGATCTCGTTTACAAAATGTTGAAAAACCGCCGGAGCATTGCATAGCCCGAAAGGCATGACCAGATATTCGTAATGCCCAAATCGAGTGTTAAAAGCAGTCTTCCACTCATCTCCTTTGCGTATACGGATCAGATTGTATGCACCACGTAGATCAAGTTTGGTGAATATGGTAGCTCCCTGAAGATAAGTAAAAAGTTCAGGAATAAGGGGTAGAGGATAACTGTTCTTGATGGTAATCTGATTTAATCCTCTGTAATCACTACAGGGTCTTAATCCGCCATCCTTTTTTCCTACAAAAAAGAAACCAGCCCCTACAGGGGAAGAAGAGGGTCGGATAAATCCTCTAGCCAAATTGTCTTTAATATATTCTTCCAAAGCCATGTTTTCAGGTTTAGAAAGTGGATATGTCTTGCCTCGAGGATAGGTAGCCCCGGGAAGGAGATCAATGGGGCAATCAAAAGGGCGGTGAGGAGGAAGACGTTTAGCTTCTTTTTTGGAGAAAACATCCACAAAGTCATGATAAGGCATAGGTAGAGAGTCCGGAGTTTCGATAGTGAGAGCAATAGTGAGTGGTAACTTGGTGATCTTTTGAAGACATTTAGTCTGGCATGTAGATCCCCAGGAGGTGAGTTCACCGAAAGTCCAAGAAAAAGTTGGATTGTGAACTTGGAGCCAGGGTAGTCCCAAGATAATGGGAAATTGAGGAGTGGGAATGACATCAAAACAAATTGTCTCGGAATGAAGTATTCCTACGGTGAGAAGTAAGGGTTGAGTAGCAAACTGAATATATCCAGAACCCAAAGGATCTCCACTGACCGTAGAGACTGAAATTGAATACTCTTTCTTTAGTAAGGGTATAGAGTGAGTAGAGACGAATGTAGAGTCAATGAACACTCCTCCAGCACCAGAATCGATAAGAGCTTGGGTATGAATCTTACTATGTCCAATTTGAAGGGTTACTGGAACAAAAAGTTTCTTGTATAGGGAATGACAACTGTTTTGGCTTAACTCAGTTCCCTGGACTAGAGTTAAGCCCTGGCATTTACTGGCCTAGTAGGACAATCCCTTAATAAATGCCCTTTAAGGCCACAGTACAGACACAAGCCAAGAGACCGTCTTCTCAACCGTTCAGTCTCAGTTAATTTTATACTTCCCACTTCCATGGGTTCAGCCTGATCAGGAGTAGGAGAGGCAGGAGTGACTGGATTAGAAAAACGAGGAGCCAAACGAAAAGGAGTTCGAGTTGAAGACCTCTGTGTTCTATCCTTTTCTTGTTGGCGTTCACGAAATCTGGCGTCGACACTGATACAAAGATTTATTAAGGCTTCCAAGGATTCTGGAAGTTCCCGATACACCAATTCATCCTTGAGACGCTCAGAAAGTCCTTTACGAAAAGCGGCTCTAAGTGCTCCCTGATTCCAAGTAGTTTCTGAGGCAAGGGTGCGGAACTCAATAGCGTATTGAGAAACTGGTTGACTACCTTGACGTAAATCCAAGAGAGTAGCTTCAGCAGCGGATGACCTTCCAGGTTTATCAAATACATTTGAAAACATAGAGAGAAATGTATCAACATCCAAAAGTATAGGGTCATTCTTTTCTAGCAAAGGTGATACCCAAGCCAAAGCTTTTCCTTTCATTAAGGAAATAAGAAATGTGATTCTAGAAGAGGGAGTAGCAAAAAGAGTAGGGCTATTCCGGAAATGGAGATGGCATTGATTCAAAAAGCCTCTACATTCTTCAGGATTCCCATCATATTTATCCGGAAGAGGTATCCTGGGACTCAGTTGTACCTGAGACTGATTGTTAGGAATCGAAGGAGGTAATGCCTCAATAGGATTAGGATTGGGAGGTGCAGTAGCAACCAAATTTTGTAATAGAGCAGTTACTTGATCAAGTTTAGTGTCCAGAGACTGCAAGTGGGTGGCATGAGATCCCAATAGCTGTCCCTGGTGAGCCACGGCCATGGATAATTCAGTGGGGTCCATTTATGGCCCGTTTGTAATGTCAGCCGTTTAGGAATCAGTCCGGGATGCAACCCAACTGCTAGCGTGAATAGAAAACACACGCTAGCACACTGAGAAATAACCAGGACGTGACCCACTCAGGAAACAGATGAGAATGGTAACAAAAATAATAATTGTTCCAGTATGCAGGGAAGCCACAAAAGAAAAAACGTCCCTTTAAGCAGGTTAGGAAAATACAAAGATAATGCTCTTATTTGCAGTTTGAAAATGTCCCTTTAAGCAGGCTTGTAACAAAAAGGCAAAGTTCTCTCTTGCAGCTTGAAAAAGTAAATGACCCTTTAAGCAGGCTTATAACAAACAGAAAGACAAAGTTCTCTTTTGCAGCTTGTAAAAGTAAATGTCCCTTTAAGCAGGTTTATAACAAACAGAAAGACAAAGTTCTCTTTTGCAGCTTGTAAAAGTAAATGTCCCTTTAAGCAGGTTTATAACAAACAGAAAGGCAAAGTTCTCTTTTGCAGCTTGTAAAAGTAAATGACCCTTTAAGCAGGTTTATAACAAACAGAAAGGCAAAGTTCTCTTTTGCAGCTTGTAAAAGTAAATGTCCCTTTAAGCAGGTAGTAATATTTATCCAAGAAAAGATTGTGGGATAAGGCATAAGCAAGGTCAGGCAGGCAGAAGTCGGTATCCAAACATCAGTAGTAGGAATAAGGCAAAAGCAAGGTCAGGCAGGCAGAAGTCGGTATCCAAACAACAGTAGCAGGGTTAAGGCAAAAGCAAGGTCAGGCAGGCAGAAGTCGGTATCCAAACATCAGTAGTAGGGTTAAGGCAAAAGGCTTGGTCAGGCAGGCAGAAGTCGGTACACAAGAAAAGAAAACAGAACTTGATATGGTACTCACAAACTCCAAGGGGAACAAACAAACGGGCCCCGAGTAAGATCTCCCGCCGTGGTTTAAAGGCAGGAGCGGCGACGTCATCAGAGGGGTGTGTCGGAGGATGCGTCACGTTGCTAAGCAACGTGACGTCATTCACTCAGAGAAGATCCGGGAGCCGCTGTGACACGGCGATGAACGGACAAAATCATGACACACAGTGTATTACTTAACTCACCTACCATCTCACCTACCATCCACTGGGATGCTATTTGTAAACAATGGCTATCGGCTAGATTACAAGTTGTGTGTTAAGATGAAAAAGCAGCGTTAACAGGTCCTAATGCTGCTTTTTCACTACCGCTGCTATTACGAGTCTTGCAGGTTTAGAGGCCCGCACACTTTTTTGGCCTTACTGCAAAACGACTTACGTAAACTTCGTAAACCCTTTTTTCTATGGGACTTCCATAGCGCCGGTATTACGAGTCTGTCCTGCGAGGCCAAAAAGTGAGTGGTACACCGTCTACCGACAAGATCCGTAACTCATTCTAAAGTCAGTAGTTATGAGTTTTACACTACAAACGCTGTAGAATAAAACTCATAACTAAAGTGCTACAAAGTACACTAACATCCATAAACTACCTATTAACCACTAAACCGAGGCCCTCCCGCATAGCAAACATTCAAATTAAATTATTAACCCCTAATCTGCCGCTCCGGACATCGCTACCACTATAATAAACATATTAACCCCTAAACCTCCGCACTCCCCCCTCGCAAACACTATTTAAATATTATTAACCCCTAATCTGCTGCCCCTAACATCTCCGCCACCTACCTACATTTATTAACCCCTAATCTGCCGTCCCCAACATCGCTGACACCTACCTACATTTATTAACCCCTAATCTGCCATCCCCAACGTCGCCACCACTATATTAAATGTATTAATCCCTAAATCTAAGTCTAACCCTAAAACCCCCTAACTTAAATATAATTTAAATCTAAATAAAATTACTATAATTAACTAAATTATTCCTATTTAAAACTAAATACTTACGTATAAAATAAACCCTAAACTAGCTACAATATAACTAATAGTTACATTGCATCTAGCTTAGGGTTTATTTTTATTTTACAGGCAAGTTTGTATTTATTTTAACTAGGTAGAATAGTTATTAAATAGTTATTAACTATTTAATAACTACCTATCTAAAATAAAGACAAATTTACCTGTAAAATAAAACCTATCCTAAGTTACACTAACACCTAAAACTACACTACAATTAAATAAATTAACTAAATTAGCTAAATCACAAAAAAACAAAACACTAAATTACAGAAAATAAAAAACAAATTACAGATCTTTAAACTAATTACACCTAATCTAATAGCCCTATCAAAATAAAAAAGCCCCACCAAAATAAAAAAAACCTAGCCTAAACTAAACTATCAATAGCCCTTAAAAGGGCCTTTTGTGAGGCATTGCCCCAAAGAAATCATCTCTTTTACCTGTAAAAAAAAATACAAACAACCCCCTCAACAGTGAAACCCACCACCCACACAAACAACCCCCCAAAAAAATACTAACTAAAAAAACCTAAGCTCTCCATTGCCCTGAAAAGGGCATTTGGATGGACATTGCCCTTAAAAGGGCATTTAGCTCTTTTGCAGGCCCAAAGTCCCTAACCTAAAAAATAATCCCACCGAATACACCTTTAAAAACATCCTAACACTGACCCCCGAAGATTCACTTACCAGGAGAAGTCTTCATTCAAGCGGCAAGATGTCCTCAACGAAGCCGGCAGAAGTGGTCCTCCAGATGGGCAGAAGTCTTCATCCAGAAGGCATCTCCTATCTTCATCCTTCCGACATGGAGCGGCTCCATCTTTAAGACATCCGGCGCGGAGCATCCTCTTCAAACTACATATTATTCCAAATTAATATCACTTAAAGTGATGTCATCCAAGATGGCGTCCCTTAGATTCCGATTGGCTGATAGAATTCTATCAGCCAATCGGAAATAAGGTAGAAAAAATCTTATTGGCTGATGCAATCAGCCAATAGGATTGAAGTTCAATCCTATTGGCTGATCCAATCAGCCAATAGAATTGAGCTTGCATTCTATTGGCTGATTGGAACAGTCAATAGAATGCCAGCTCAATCTAATTGGCTGATTGCATCAGCCAATAGAATTTTTTCTACCTTAATTCCGATTGGCTGATAGAATTCTATCAGCCAATCAGAATCAAAGGGACACCATCTTGGATGATGTCACTTAAAGTGATATTCATTCGGAAGAAAACGTCGTTTGAAGAGGATGCTCTGTGCTGGATGTCTTGAAGATGGAGCCGCTCCGCGTCGGAAGGATGAAGATAGAAGATGCTTTCTGGATGAAGACTTCTGCTCATCTGGAGGACCAATTCTGCCCGTCTGGAGGACCACTTCTGCCGGCTTCGTTGAGGGCATCTTGCCGCTTGGATGACAACTTCTCCTGGTAAGTGAATCTTCGGGGGTTAGTGTTAGGATTTTTTTAAAGGAGTATTGGGTGGGTTTATTTTTTAGGTTAGGGACTTTGGGCCTGCAAAAGAGTTAAATGTCCTTTTAAGGGCAATGCCCATCCAAATGCTCTTTTCAGGGCAATGGGGAGTTTAGGTTTTTTTAGTTAGTATTTTATTTGAGGTGTTGTTTGTGTGGGTGGTGGGTTTTACTGTAGGGGGGGTTGTTTGCATTTTTTTTTACAGGTAAAAGAGCTGAATTCTTTGGGGCTATGCCCCGCAAAAGGCCCTTTTAAGGGCTATTGATAGTTTAGTTTAGGCTAGGATTTTTTTTTATTTCGGTGGAGCTTTTTTTATTTTGATAGGGCTATTAGATTAGGTGTAATAAGTTTAAAGATCTGTAATTTGTTTTTTATTTTCTGTAATTTAGTGTTTTTTTTTGTTATGTAGCTAATTTAGTTAATTTATTTAATTGTAGTGTAGTGTTAGGTGTTAGTGTAACTTAGGTTAGGTTTCATTTTACAGGTAAATGTTGTCTTTATTTTAGCTAGGTAGTTATTAAATAGTTAATAACTATTTAATAACTGTTCTACCTAGTTAAAATAACTACAAACTTGCCTGTAAAATAAAAAAAAACCTAAGCTAGATACAATGTAACTATTAGTTATTAGGGTTTATTTTATAGGTATTTAGTTTTAAATAGGAATAATTTAGTTAATTATAGTAATTTCATTTAGATTTATTTAAATTATATTTAAATTAGGGGGTGTTAGGGTTAGACTTAGGTTTAGGGGTTAATAAATTTAGAATAGTGGTGGCGACGTTGGGGACGGCAAATTAGGGGTTAATAAATATAATGTAGGTGTTGGCGATGTTAGGGGTGGCAGATTAGGTGTTAATAAATATAATGTAGGTTTCGGCGATGTTGGGGGCAGCAGATTGGGGGTTAATAAGTATAATGTAGGTGGCGGTGGTGTCTGGAGCGGCAGATTAGGGGTTAATAAGTGTAAGATTAGGGGTGTTTAGACTCGGGGTTCATGTTAGGGTGTTAGGTGTAAACATAACAAGTATTTTCCCATAGGAATCAATGGGGCTGCGTTACTGAGTTTTATGCTGCTTTTTTGCAGGTGTTAGACTTTTTCTCAGCCGGCTCTCCCCATTGATGTCTATGGGGAAATCGTGCACGAGCACGTACGACCAGCTCACCGCTGACTTAAGCAGCACTGGTATTGGAATGCGATAAGGAGCACAATTTTGCTCAACGCTCACTTCTTGCCTGTTAATGCCAGGTTTGTAAAAACCCATAATACGAGCGCTGCAGGTAAGTGAGCGGTGAGAAAAAATTGCTTGTTAGCACCGTACAGCTTCAGCAAATATCATGATAGGTTCATAAATGATTAATAGGGTATCCATCTAAATTCTAATATATCAATGAAAACCTTTGATGTTATGATATTACTGGTGCACTGGTACAGGAATATAAATAATAAGTTGAGGCTTAAATGTATCACTAGGGGACTAATATTAAAGTATAGCAGTCACCAGTAATCAAATAAAGAAGGGAAACAGCAAAAACATAATTTTTTTTTAAGAAAAGTAAAACATAAGTTTAAAATTGTAAGAATTTAAACCAAATACTAAATTGTAATGTCCCACCAGGCTAAAATCTCATCTGAACAGCATCAGGTATAATAATAGCAAAACTACTTATGAAAGAAAACAGATATTAAAAACATTTCAAAATGTTTGACATAAAACAGTGGTAAACCATATATATATATATATATATATATATATATATATATATATATATATATATATATATACAGGTAGCCCTCAGTTTACGCCAGGGTTAGGTTCCAGAAGGAATGGTTGTAAATCGAAACCATTGTAAATTGAAACCCAGTTTATAATGTAAGTCAATGGGAAGTGAGGGACTTAGGTTCCAAACCCCTCTCAAAATTGTCATAAGTAACACCTAATACATTATTTTTAAAGCTTTGATATGAAGGCTTTAAATGCTAAACAGTATTATAAACAGTATCAAATAATCACACAACACATAATATATAATTAAACTACGTTAAATGAACAAAAACATTTGCTAAACTGCATTATAAACCTTATGAAATAATCACACAACACAGACTTTATCTGCATTTTTCTGCAAGCAGTTCTTTCTATGCATTCCAATTTGGACTGATTTATAGACAGGAAGATCTTGTTCCTATGAAAGCTGCTCGATAGCTCATGTCTAGCTAGACTAATTAATTCCAGCCTGTTTGTGTGCTTGGCTTTGCATAATTTTGCAGCAACACAAGTGGACAGCTCCACCTTCTGGCTATTTTAATCAATGCAATGCTTCTCAATGCTTTTCAATAGCAGTCACATGACTGAAAAAAAAGGTTGTTATTCTGAAACGGCGCAAATTGAACCATCTTAAATCGAGGGCCACCTGTATACCAATAATCCTTCTCTTCTTCTATCAGCTCCAACCCTTACCAATGTAACCATTTAGTCCAATAGATAATTTGTTTTAGCATATTTAACCCTAAATATTGAATATAACGTTCATACGTTTTTAAATTTCTCCTTCTATTTGTTGTTTCATACCATATTGTTCAATAATTATCTGTGAATGCAATACTTATTAGTTCTTTCAGGTTTGGTGGGACATTTGATTTCCACTTTTTCAGGATTCAATTTCTACTTGCCACGATAACCAAATTTAACAAAAAGAACACTTCCTTTGGTACTAATACATTTTTTGTAATTGTTTTGTTTTACCCAAAAAAAAGAGACTTTGAACCAAATTTTTTTAAATTTTTGGCCAAAAAAAAAAAGATATACTAAATGAGCATCCGTTAGTTTACAATTTTGACAATATTAAATTGTATTACCGTTTTTAAACAGCATAAGATAAATATAACAAGCATGTATGGAACTCCCTCCACAAAGAAGATAATGTTGTTTTTATCACTCAATTAAAACTCAGTTTCAAAACTTGTTTTCATTTTCAACAGGTTGCTCCATTTTTGTTCCAAGTAATCCATTACTTTATCTGAAATCTGTAAGATAGGATCTTATACCATAGAACAATGTAGTGAGTACCCTTTTTATAAAGATTTATATTAGGCTTTGATATTCCCTGATTCCAGTCCTATCCATAACATTTGACTTATTTGTTACAATAACTTTTTATTTGTAGATAGTCAAAGAAGGATTTCTTAGAAAGTCCAATTTCTTTTTTAAATTTCTCAAACGATTTAATCTATTTTTCTGGATTGCAAAAATGAATCCTTGGATTCTCCAAAAATTATTTTTTTCAGAATTTATTTTATTCATATTTATTCAAATACAATTTCTGAAAAGCAATTCTTGGTTTAATTTTACCCCATAAAAAGTTTTTGTAGTTTTGTTCTTTTAATAATTAATGTTATATTTTGCATCATCTTTAACAGAACTATCATTTTAATTAGGTTTGAATTTCCTGTCAATGTTACATTTTATTCCTAAATATTTAAGCCCTTTTGAAACTATTTTAAATGGAGTCTTTAGTTTTAAAATTTCTGATTTAAATTTATTCATTCTATAGCTTGAGAATGAACAAACATCTTCAATGAATTTTTTTGGGAAATTTTAATTTTTATTTTCTTATACAAAATAAGATATCATCCACATATAATAATATTTTGGTTACTTTCTCCTTGATTAATATCCCATCTATCTTTTCTCTAATCATAATTGTTAAAGGTTTTAACACTTCCTTTATATTTGATATACACAAATAAACTCCTTCAGGCTTTACCAGGATGTTATCTGATGGTTAAAAGTATTAAAACAATTTTATAGATTACAATACTCCCATAAAAATTTAAAAAATTACCCCTCCCAAAAGAATAAAAAAAAAAAAAAAAGATTCTAAAATATAAGATTGAAACGTTGAAATTAGAATCAACATGCATTCAGGAAAAGGCTGGATGTCATATGGAATCTAAAAACTAACAACAATTTTAAATCTAATATTCTCTAAGGTTATATAGAATTATGGCACAAAACAGTCAAGGTTTACAGATTTAATAGGATGCACTTATTATAAGGCTTCATCAGAAACCTCATTAGAAGATAAAAAAAAATATAACTGGGGAATGAAAGCCTGCATTTATCTGGTGGTTATAGCTCTCTTTAATTAAATCACCTGCTGAGTTCTCCTCCAGTTCCAATGGTGAGTACTTGAGTGAAGCGGTCTGTTTATTTGGACTTAGCGCTGTTTCACAGCTACTTTGTGTTGCATCACACTTGTAAAGAAGACTATGTTCTAGATTTAAGGTTTCAGAGGCACAAAAGGTTGGATATCAAATCCAAACTGCTATATAATGCACAACACTTTTCTTAATGTTTGAATTGAATCCATTCAAACTACATCTGTTGATATATGCAGTCAATACTGTCAGACTAAAAGATTGACCAGAGTTTTCAATCCGAGTTACTGCCTCAACCTATTTATGACTACAAAATTGCCATATTTGGTTAATATGGTTAACACAACATTGCAGTAAAGGAATTTTATTTATCAGAACTTTGACAATGTATTGTCTTAATAAGATAATCCATAGTATTGCAATAAATACATTTTGTAGTTTTCAGGGTTCATTAAACTAGATAATAAACAATTCACCAGACAATGCGCTGAAAAACCAAAAGGTTCCATGGGTTTTTTAAATCATGGTTGCCAATTTTCTGTCACTGACACTGGATATTTTAATTATCCTAAATATTAGACAAATTTCATCACTTCCTTACTTTGTGTATACGTTCTCCACTTGTGGAGCAAAACTTTTTTCTACTTAAGGTAAGTGATTGCATGATTGACTCCTTCACTAAAGTCTTTGATGTTCTTGTGCATGAGTAAAGAAATGTTTCTAGTATTATTGACATCTGTTTCAAGTTCCTGTTCTGTCAGTCAGTACACTATGTAACTCCATGCCCTGACTGAATGAGACATTGTGGAATCAGTAATTCTGATGACTATTTATTGCATGTGTCTAGTAAAACATGAATCAGCATGCAGATAAATACCTGCTATATTTTAAATTATTATAGTTATGTCCCATCACATTGAACCTTTTTTTTTTTTTACAAGAAAACTAACCTTCTCTAGAGAAAGCTTAGACTGATCCAGAAAAACTAAAACATTGCATTATAGAAATATCATACAAATTTAAAAAGGGTACAACATGTTTAGGCTAAGACAAATGCTATTTATTGTTCATCTGCAATTTAAAAAAAAAAAAAATGGCCCTTATTTCTGCTAAAAAAAACCTCAATACCAAGAAGTAGCCTAAAATCAGTGGTTGCCTTCTTGATATTTGCTTAGTGATATATTTATAGAAATCATTTTTTGCTTTATATTAATGCCCCACAAGTATTTTATAATTCAATAAATATGTATTTGTGCAGTGCATTACTCTTGGAATATTGAGTAAGACTTCAGACAAAAATAAAAACAGCATCAGAATCCATAGCCCTTCATTGCTAGATACCTGAAATTGTATTTTTCATAAATGGCAATAAATCAATGTGACATATTATTCTGATAATCTACCTTAAACTGTAGAAAAGCAGCAAGAGATGTATGAGTATAATTCCCAAGGCAGAAAGATCACAATTCAAGTTCATCTACATTTAGGTGAGAAAACACAAAATTGATAAAAAATATTTAATAAATATTGAATTTAAAATAGACAGATAAAAGGCCAGGAGACGAAGGAACAGAATAAGAAGATAAACAGACATGTCTATTATATGCATATATGTGTTAGAATATGTACATTTTATTCTGTTAAATAAAAGGCTTTAGAAAGTGGAGTTACAAATGTTTTTTTTTTTAAATTTCACACTCTGTCTGTACTATTTCTCTCAACTATTAGTCACTTATAAGTTATTTAAGTCAAAATAACAGTCCTTGTCTCTTCTGATGCCCCACTGGCAGCTCTTCTGGAAAACACTTCCATACGCTAAAAAATCTACACCAAGACAAAAAAAGAAAGGCGCCTTCTTGTGGGGATAAGTATATCTCAATATACATTTCTCTAATAATAAGACAGGTAGTCACAAGGGAAACAGCATTCTTATGTGCTGTTAGAAGCAGTCTGGGTATTCCCAGTGACCCAGCTGGTGTCAGCAACCTGGATACTGCCATTTCAATATATATATATATATATATATATATATATATATATATATATATATATATATATATATATATATATATATATATATATATACAGGGAGTGCAGAATTATTAGGCAAGTTGTATTTTTGAGGATTAATTTTATTATTGAACAACAACCATGTTCTCAATGAACCCAAAAAACTCATTAATATCAAAGATGAATATTTTTGGAAGTAGTTTTTAGTTTGTTTTTAGTTTTAGCTATTTTAGGGGGATATCTGTGTGTGCAGGTGACTATTACTGTGCATAATTATTAGGCAACTTAACAAAAAACAAATATATACCCATTTCAATTATTTATTTTTACCAGTGAAACCAATATAACATCTCAACATTCACAAATATACATTTCTGACATTCAAAAACAAAACAAAAACAAATCAGTGACCAATATAGCCACCTTTCTTTGCAAGGACACTCAAAAGCCTGCCATCCATGGATTCTGTCAGTGTTTTGATCTGTTCACCATCAACATTGCATGCAGCAGCAACCACAGCCTCCCAGACACTGTTCAGAGAGGTGTACTGTTTTGCCTCCTTGTAAATCTCACATTTGATGATGAACCACAGGTTCTCAATGGGGTTCAGATCAGGTGAACAAGGAGGCCATGTCATTAGATTTTCTTCTTTTATACCCTTTCTTGCCAGCCACGCTGTGGAGTACTTGGACGCGTGTGATGGAGCATTGTCCTGCATGAAAATCATGTTTTTCTTGAAGGATGCAGACTTTTTCCTGTACCACTGCTTGAAGAAGCTGTCTTCCAGAAACTGGCAGTAGGACTGGGAGTTAAGCTTGACTCCATCCTCAACCCGAAAAGGCCCCACAAGCTCATCTTTGATGATACCAGCCCAAACCAGTACTCCACCTCCACCTTGCTGGCGTCTGAGTCGGACTGGAGCTCTCTGCCCTTTACCAATCCAGCCACGGGCCCATCCATCTGGCCCATCAAGACTCACTCTCATTTCATCAGTCCATAAAACCTTAGAAAAATCAGTCTTGAGATATTTCTTGGCCCAGTCTTGACGTTTCAGCTTGTGTGTCTTGTTCAGTGGTGGTCGTCTTTCAGCCTTTCTTACCTTGGTCATGTCTCTGAGTATTGCACACCTTGTGCTTTTGGGCACTCCAGTGATGTTGCAGCTCTGAAATATGGCCAAACTGGTGGCAAGTGGCATCTTGGCAGCTGCACGCTTGACTTTTCTCAGTTCATGGGCAGTTATTTTGCGCCTTGGTTTTTCCACACGCTTCTTGCGACCCTGTTGACTATTTTGAATGAAACGCTTGATTGTTCGATGATCATGCTTCAGAAGCTTTGCAATTTTAAGAGTGCTGCATCCCTCTGCAAGATATCTCACTATTTTTGACTTTTCTGAGCCTGTCAAGTCCTTCTTTTGACCCATTTTGCCAAAGGAAAGGAAGTTGCCTAATAATTATTTACACCTGATATAGGGTGTTGATGTCATTAGACCACACCCCTTCTCATTACAGAGATGCACATCACCTAATATGCTTAATTGGTAGTAGGCTTTCGAGCCTATACAGCTTGGAGTAAGACAACATGCATAAAGAGGATGATGTGGTCAAAATACTCATTTGCCTAATAATTCTGCACTCCCTGTATATATATATATATATATATATATATATATATATATGTGATTGAAAAATACGTATCATACAAGTCCCATGACAATTCGGGGCCTAACTGGCACCTTTATCAAATGGATTCACCCAGCATGTAGGCAGATGGTATGTCCTGGCATCCAAGAGGTCAGTTAAAAAGAAAGAGATGCTCCAGCCTTAAATACCTGATTTGTCACCAGATTCGCAAGTGAAAGATGCAGTTTTCGGCTCCAGGCGTGCGTGTCCGGTAGTCACGCCCTTTCCGGTCCGCCCGTTCCATGCCAATGACAATGGACACTAGCAAACACTACCCAACCAAGAGGTTGCTAGGAACACGATGCAAAGATGTAGAAATGCTCTTGGTAAAGCCACATCATTTCAATGTTTGAACTATTCAATAAATGCACCAAAGTCCATCTTGACATTAAGCCCCCTCAGTTCTACTGAATCTATAGTGTAGATCCATTTGGTTTCAAGTTGTAACAGGTGCTTCCCCCGGTCACCTCCTCTTGTCAAAGGGGGGATGTGATCAATGATCATGGTTTTGAGACTAGAGACACTGTGTTTGCTATGGGCAAAGTGTCGGGCTACCGGCTGGTTAGAAGATCCGTTCTTGATGGCCTCCCTGATGGCATGTCGATGATTAGCCATTCTCTCCCTGAAGATGGTTATTGTTTTACCCACGTAAATCAGGGAGCATGGGCAGATGAGAATGTAAACCACGTAGGTACTGCTGCACGGCACTCTATGTCGGATTTTAAACCTTCTGCTGGTATGGGAATGTTGGATTGTGGTCGTTGTTAACATCCCATTGCATGTGATACAATCACTGCATTTAAAACATCCCAGTAGTGTAGACTTTAGCCAAGATTCCTTCTGATATGATTCCGTAGGATCCGTTTTAACCAGGATATCTCAGATGTTTCTGGCTCTTTGGTACACCATCCATGGTGGTCTCTTCTTCCAATGTGTCTGATTCTTGTCTGTCTGTAAGATGTCCCATCTATCACAAACAGCTTCATTTATATGTTTGTTAATTGGCGTGTATGTTGTGACAAAGTTCAGGTTGGGAGTGCTGATAGTTTGCTGTGTCTTATACCTTGCCAAAAGGGTCTCTTGGGTCTGGTCATCAGCTGTCCACATCATCTGTCGAGTATCCTCTAGCATATAGCTTGTCACACATCATATCCAACTGTTGTTGGAGGATTTCAGGTTCTGAGTTATTACGTATCACCCTGGTAAGCTGTTAGGAGATAATTCACATTTTCTGGTGGATGGGGTGACAACTAGTTAAAAACAAAAGGGAATTCCTATCGGTAGGTTTGGTAAATAGTGAAGTGCCAAAATGGTAGCTCCCATTGTCAACCACTTTAAAATGTTAAGGTCAAGGAAATGTACACTGTTCAGGTCATATTCCAAATTAAATCTAATGGGGGAGTTAGTGCTATTCAGGTCGTATACCCACCACTCTAATTGATTAGCTGTCCCAGTCCAAATTAAGAATACATCGTCATGTACCTAGTGTAAAAAAGATATGATTGGATGAGATAGTGGTTTTCCTAGCAACCTCTTGGTTGGATAGTGTTTGCTAGTGTCCATTGTCATTTGCCATGACACTATAAAATAGATTTGGGACATTCATGGGCACTAATCTTTTTTAAAGAGGATGAGGTTTTGTTGGCATTATCAAAAATAAATGTAAAAAATTTAGTGAGTACTGATAATATTCATACAAGGGTTTTAAAGGAAAATTGACCTGTGCTAACTGCCCCATTAACTGATCTGTTTAATCATTCACCATTGACAGTAGTTGTTCCAGATGATTGGAGAATAGCAAATGTAATACCTGTAATACCTCTTCATTAGGGAAGAATCTGGTAACTTCGTTCTCATCATACCATACTGGTGAAACATTTAAACTAAAACACAATTTGACATGTAATTCGATCTTTGTGGTATACTTAATCACCTGTAAACTATGTAAGAAACAATATACAGGCCGTACCTCTCGTATGCTCAAAGACCGAATAAGGGAGCATCTCTTATCTCTATCAGATAAGGAGCCTAAGACTCCGGTGGCCAAGCACTTCAGGTCACATTGTGAAAAACCACATAAATACTTCTCATTCAAGGCTATTGATTATGTTCCCAAATTAAACACTGGAGGAAATAGACATGATAAACTAAATAAAAGTGAAACCTTTTGGATATTCAGATTACAAACAGGAGCTCCAATAGGTATTAATGAAAAATCAGATTTAAAATTATTCATAGGATAAACAACTATCACAACCTTTACACAATTATTTCAGGTTTTTCACAAGTTTAGTTGGTCTAAATTAAATTCACTTATCAAAAATATGGGGCCCACTCAGGATCTACACAGTTAAGATCCGACAATGACACATAAAGGTGTCATTATTTTTATCACTAAATTTCCATTTCATTACAATGGAAATATTTTTTCACTTTTTTCTCACCTTTTTTAATTATAAGATTTTAAGTTCACTTGTTTCTTTTGTTTCCTTTTTTTATCTCCATCACGGAAATATATAAGATAGAATACACATTACTATGGATATTAACAAGAATAATATATATAAAATTCACTTTTCTTCTCGGTCTAAATAGTTGTTTAACGATAAGAATATGAAATGACACTTTTTTAGTTCCTTCCAGCAGATATATAGTTAACAAGCATCTTACTGCCAATAAGGATTTCAATATAGAAACAAATTAAATTGTCAAACTTATTCACACTCTAGGGATTCTATCCTAACAACTTAGCTGCATTTAGCTTTTTTGTACATAACGGATTATATCCCTTCACAGGTCAGATCAATAAGGATAGCTAGAAGTTGAATAATACCTAGTATACTTCTTTAAAAGATACATGCATATACATGCACCTAGTTCGCTTAATGCACAACGGATTAGGTTCCTCTACAGATCAGACTAATAAGGATAACTAGAAGCTAAAAAATACAAAAAATACTTTGGATACTTCCTTAAAAGACTTAACTCTGCAGTTTTATAGTTTATAGCATATTCTGCATACCCATGTAAGGCTGTTTATGTATCTACCACTATATTAAATTGATACCTTTCAGCTACTTAGCTGACACATAATATAATATAACATAAATTGTTGCATTCATATTTTGTATACAAATGTATAGTTAAGTTTGTTTGCTGCTATAGCGCAGCATATGTCGGCTGCAATACTAAGGTGCTTTTAACTCTATGTGGATATTCAATCGTGCTGTTTTTAATTTCATTCCCATTGAGAACTTATTTACATCATTGAGCTCTATATCTTCTGTTATTTTTTATGTATGTACAACTAATGATTAGTCTTATATTGAACACCTGTTGCTGCAACTTTGGTCCAAGCTAGACATACAAACGAGGCATTGTATGACACACAATTTGAATTCAGTATCTTGTTCCTTATTGGACAGAGCAAAGCTGCTGAGTTTTGATTGGACCGGATATGCATTTAACAGGTGAACAGTTAACCCTTCACTATCCCTGACGAAGTGCTGTACCAGCACGAAACATGTTGGTCTGTTAGATATAGAGCTTTTGGGCTGACTAGCTTACTGGCTGTGATATTGTAAGTTTTTTCTGTGAAACCTACACAGTACACTTTCTACGGATACTAATAAAGGATACATTTTTAAACTTTCTATCTCGATCCATTTACTGCTGGAACCTTTTCACCTGTGTGGAAGTATTTTGATTGTATCATTTTTTGGCGGTTTGCCCAGGCCTCAAACCGCTCCCAGCAGCTTTACAAGTACTCTCTCTCACTGGATGCACCATACATCATATACACTACAGAAGGTATTTCCAACTATGCTGTGACTCACAGCAACGCTATATCCCAGTGACATTTGAAGGCTAAACAACCCGGCTCTTATACGAAAGAAGAAGGGTGAGTGAGTTACTTGTATTTTGATGTGTTTGTTTGGACTTCCAATATAAAAATCACCACCACACATTTATACAGTGGGATTTTTCTGTACTGTCTGATAAATAACAGGGGCTGTGAAAAAATAGGGGTCACAGGATTTATTGGAACTTTACATATTTTTGTACACGTTTACTATACCTGTCTTACCTCTGAATGAATACAGCTGCCCTGGTTTAGAAAATCCAAACACATCATTCATTCCCTCAAGCCTGTGTCTGACACAGATACAGTGTATTCATTTTGGGAAATAGTTCAGTGTTCTTTTTTCTATAAGAATCTGGTAACTACAAGCCAGTTAGTTTAACTGCAGTAGTAGGGAAATGAATGGAAAGTCTCTTAAAAGAGAGAATTATGACTTACATAAAGACAAACAATCCAGAGGACCAAAAATCAGCATGGTTTTAATTGAGGGATATCATGTCAGAATAATCTAATTGACTTCTTTGATTATGTAACAAAACTATTAGACAAGGGTGGAGCAGTAGATTTAGCAAATCTAGATTTTAGCAAAGCATTTGAAACCATCACACAAAACAAACTAATTCACAAACTGTAAATTGTGAACAGGGTAGAAGAATGGCTTAAAGGGACATTGTACACTATATTATTCTTAGCATAAATGTTTTGTAGATGACCCATTTATATGGCCTATTTATACTTTTATAATTTATACGTTTAAGAAATAGACTTGCTGGGCCTATGGCTCTTATCTGCCATCAAAATCTATCACCTAGATTACTAGTTTTGCGTTAGAGGCTGTGCGGTGCTAACAAGCAGTTTTCCCTCACCGCTCACTTACTTGCAGCGCTGGTATTGCGAGTTTTAAGAAACTCGTCGTTAAAAGACAAGAAGTGAGCGTTGAGCAAAATTTTGCTCAGAATCTCACTCCAATACCAGCGTTGCTTAAGTCAGCGGTGAGCTGGTGTAACGTGCTTGTGCACGATTTCCCCATAGGAATCAATGGGGAGAGCTGACTGAAAAAAAGTCTAACACCTGCCAAAAAGCTGCGTAAAACTCCCTAACGCAGCCCCATTGATTCCTATGGGGAAATAAAATTTATGTCTACACCTAACACCATAACATGAACCCAGAGTCTAAACACCCCTAATCTTACACTTATTAACCCCTAATCTGCCGCCCTCAACATCTCTGACACCTACATTATATTAAAAACCCCTAATCTGCCGCTCCGGACACCGTGACCACCTACATTATAGTTATGAACCCCTAATCTGCTGCCCCCAACATCGCAGACACCTACATTATATTTATTAACCCCTAATCTGCCGCCCCCAACATCGCCGCCACCTACCTACATTTATTAACCCCTAATCTGCTGCCCCAACGTCGCCGCCACTATACTAAATGTATTACCCCCTAAACCTAAGTCTAACCCTAAACCTAACACCCCCTAACTTAAATAGAATTACAATAAATCTAAATAAAATTACTATAATTAACTACATTATTATTATTTAAAACTAAATACTTACCTATAAAATAAAATCTAAGATAGCTACAATATAACTAATAGTTGCATTGTAGCTATCTTAGGGTTTTTTTTATTTTACAGTTTGTATTTATTTTAACTAGATAGAATAGTTATTAAATAGTTATTAACTATTTAATAACTACCTAGCTAAAATAAATACAATGTACCTGTAAAATAAAACCTAACCTATGTTACAATAATACCTAACACTACACTACAATTAAATAAATTACCTACATTAAATACAATTAAATAAATTACCTAAATTAAATACAATTACCTAAATTAAATTAAATTAGCTAAAGTACAAAAAAGCAAACACTAAATTACAGAAAATCAAAAACAATTTACAGAAATTTAAACTAATTACACCTAATCTAATAGCCCTATTAAAATAAAAAAGCCCCCCCCAAAATAAAAAACCCCCTAGCCTAAACTAAACTACCAATAGCCCTTAAAAGAGCCTTTTGTGGGGCATTGTCCCAAAGTAATCAGCGCTTTTACCTGTAAAAAAAAAATACAACCAACCCCCCCAACAGTAAACCCAACACCCACACAACCAACCCCCCAAATAAAATACTATCTAAAAAAAACTAAGCCTAAAACCTAAACCTAAAAATAAAACCCATCCAATACACCCTTAAAAAACCTAACACTAACCCCCTGAAGATCGACTTACCGATGTCTTCATCCAAGCCAGGCAAATTGGCTGTTCCAATCAGCCAATAGAATGCGAGCTCAATCCTATTGGCTAAGTGCATCAGCCAATAGGATTTTTTCTACCTTAATTCCGATTGGCTTATAGAATTCTATCAACCAATTGGAATCTAAGGGATGCCATCTTGGATGACGTCACTTAAAGGTGCCTTCATTCTGTGTTAGTCATCGGATGAAGAGGATGCTCC
The DNA here is from genome assembly GCF_027579735.1 of Bombina bombina. Lineage (NCBI taxonomy): Eukaryota > Metazoa > Chordata > Amphibia > Anura > Bombinatoridae > Bombina > Bombina bombina. Next base: position 572,563,744 of record NC_069502.1, read on the forward strand.
ACGTCGGATGCCTTGAAGATGGACCCGCTCCGTGCCGGATGGATGAAGATAGAAGATGCCGTCTGGATGAAGACTTCTGCCCGTCTGGAGGACCACTTCTGCCCGGCTTGGATGAAGACTTCTGCCCATCTGGAGGACCACTTCTGCCTGGCTTGGATGAAGACTTCTGCCCATCTGGAGGACCACTTCGCCCGGCTTGGATGAAGACTTCTCCCGGTAAGTCGATCTTCAGGGGGTTAGTGTTAGGTTTTCTAAGGGTGTATTGGGTGGGTTTTATTTTTAGGTTAGGGACTTTGGGTGGCAAAAGAGCTAACTTCCCTTTTAAGGGCAATGCCCATCCAAATGCCCTTTTCAGGGCAATGGGGAGCTTAGGGTTTTTTTTTATAAGTTTTTATTTGGGGGGTTGGTTGTGTGGGTGGTGGGTTTTACTGTTGTGGGGGTTGTTTGTATTTTTTTTTTTACAGGTCAAAGAGCTGATTACTTTGGGGCAATGCCCCGCAAAAGGCCCTTTTAAGGGCTATTGGTAGTTTAGTTTAGGCTAGGGTATGTAAAAAGTATGTCTGAGCTGATTTAATGCACTTTAATGATTATTTCATTGTTTAGTTTATGCTGTAACTTCATTTTGGCCATCTTTCATTCCATATCTTTATTTTGTAATTCCTCTATTATATATACATACGAGTCTGCCTATGACTGATATTCAAAAGGATCAAATGTAGTTTGAATTTGTGAACAACTCATAATACAACTGATATTCCTTATTTAGGTTAAGACTTATTAAAACAGTGTTATTTTAAGTATTTAAAGGGTTAATAGGGGTGTATGTTACACTGACCAATAACCTGTATTGAACTTCTTTTTAAAGGGCATTCACCTGTGTTTACCTAGGTTTATGATTACGGCAACATCTGAAACGCGTAAAACCATACACACTTTTGTGTGCTCCATGCTGTTATTTTTAATTCTTTGTGAATAAAGCTGAATTTTTACTTTTTTGGAAATCGGGACCTTCTCTCTCTTTTTTCATTCTGAAATTAATTGTTTTACAGTTTTTATCTGATAAAGCCAGTTGGAGACATATACAGTTGTAATTAAAATTATTCAACCCCCATTGCAAATCAGGTATATTGTCAACATTTATTATTATTATTATTATTGGTTATTTGTAAAGCGCCAACAGATTCCGCAGCGCTAAACATTTACAGACTTTAAGCTGTTTGCAATGAACAAATTAAACAAAATCAATTGAAATAGCTCAACACTATGGGGCCTATTTATCAAAGCGTCAACCAAAAAGGCGCCTGATTTCCATGTCACTCTTGTCGTGAGATTAATTTGCCGTAGTTATCAAAGCCTCAAGATCGCAAGTATTAGAAATTTGTGACGTAACATACGATCCAATGCTCTCAATTCTACGCATATTGATGCAAATAGAAAACCTCTGGAATTATCACGGAAATGTGGGCATTCGCTGTGTTATTCGAGACAATTTGAAGCTTTACAATAGTTATCAATAAATGAACAGTTACACTTGCGTCTTATCCGACGCTACATACCGAGTTTTCAATCCGCCGCATTAGAGGTCGTGGATGCTATATTAGTTAATGGGAATCGCAAAACAGAAATCTTATGTTCGATGCTGCTAGAGTGAAGCATTTCACCTATGGAAAGCATTATTAAATATGTATACCCTTTTATAAATATCATTCCCTTCCTATAATTCCAATATTGTATTAAGAAAAACACATTCAAACAAAGGATAGCAAGAGAATGAAAACACTGCACAACAATGAAAAAGCTTTAAAAAAGAAAAACACATTCAAAGGATAGCAAGAGAATGAAAACACTGCACAACAATTAAAAAGCTTTGAAAAACACATTCAAACAAATGATAGCAAGAGAATGAAAACACTGCACAACAATGAAAAAGCTTTAAAAAAAGAAAAACACATTCAAACAAAGGATAGCAAGAGAATGAAAACACTGCACAACAATGAAAAAGCTTTAAAAAAGAAAAACACATTCAAACAAAGGATAGCAAGAGAATGAAAACACTGCACAACAATTATGCTATCAAGTAATTATACACAATACAAATTAGGCTATCAATTAACTATGTAGAACACCTGCATATTTACATAGGTATTACATGAACTCTGATTTTCTGTTTGTATGGCAGCGTTGTGGAGGCTCAAATGGCAGCGTCGTTGAGGCTTAAAAGGTAAATCACATATTACTTTGATAATAAACAATTATGGCTTTGGCTCATTAATGTCATTGTTTAACTTTGCGCTTTAAAAATACATTGAAATGATTTGTAAATGGTATTATAAATCACATAAATGATATCAAACCATATTTTACATCATAATCTTCGACATTGCATTCTTTTTGTTACTTAGGTTTGTTAATACACAACTTTTTTTTATTGAATATTCAATCTTAAAAACACAGTAATCACTGACCTATTTAACCTTCACAATGCTGCCATCCAAACACAGAAATTTCAGAAATAGGATTTAAACTACAGCGAAATACTCATGTGTTTTTTATAATTAATTTTGTTAATTGCACAAACACACCTGCATTTCTTACAGCTGATAAACACACCTGGATGACCTAATCAGACATTCATTTGGACATCCCATTGTGCTCGTCAAATGACGCAAGAAATATCGAAAATACGTTTTTGGAATAAATTATTCAATTAATTGCTCGTAAAATTACGCTATAGTAATCAAAATGTGCAAGTCATTTGTTAGGTAGTGTTTGGCGCATTATTTATCCAATTACTGAAATTATTCACAGCTGTGAAACTAGGCATTATAAAAGGGGGTCTTCAATCACTTTATTTCATTATTACTTTGAGCATTGAGAATGGACATACTTAATGCAGTCCATTTTTTACTTTTATTAAGGAGACGCAGGGAAAGATGGGTGTTGATGGCTGCGTTGCGACAAGGAAGACGCCAGCGAGTGCCAACGGTTTTCTAGCCAAGGATTGGGCTCCATGCCCTCAGTGACCGAGAGGTGATCTGTCAATTTCGACTAGATAGGGCCTCTATTGAGAGGCTCTATGTCGAGATTGCGGACTCTCTCGAGCCACTCACTGCAAGAACTAGGGCAATCCCTGGGATGGTGAAATTGCTACCGGTCCTCTATTTCTTGGCAAGTGGGTTATTCCAGGCTGTAACAGCTCTAGGCATTGGTATGAGTCAGGCAACCTTCTCACGTCATCTGAAGGTTGTCCTGAATGCTTTGCACCAACGCCTAGTCCATCATGTTCACTTCGCAAATACACCGGAGGAGTGGAATGCTGTCAAGCTCCAGTTCTACCTAAGGGCTGGATTGCCAAGGGTATTGGGGGCCATAGACTGCACCCATGTCTTGGTGCAGGCTCCCAGGGGTACAGGAGCCATACCGGGACAGGAAATTCAACCACTCGCTGAATATCCAGGTCATCTGTGATGCCAGGTGTACGCTCCGGACTCCCTGGCTGCAATCATGATTCCTTCATCCTCTGGAATTCTGCCATATACCATCAGTTCCAGGAGGGCCAAATGCCAGAGGGAATCCTGATAGGTAAATACCTTTTAGATACTCTAACATATGTATATGATATATTTTAATTATTATGATTGCTAATGTCAATTATCTATTTTTTTTACGCAGGTGATTCTGGATATTCGTGTCTTCCGTGGCTGTTCCCACCTGTCAAAACCCTAATGGAGTGGAAGAAGTTCGCTACAACCAGGCACACATCACCACAAGATCGGTGATTGAGCGCACCTTTGGCATATTGAAGAGCCGTTTCTGCTGCTTGGACATCTCTGGTGGTGTTCTTTAATACCCCCCCTCCAAAGTTTCCTTAATTTTTATGATTTGCTGTATGTTGCATAATATTGCCCTAAAAATCCCTGATATAGATCTGGAGAGCTTGGATAACCAGGAGTATGGAGAATACATCCTGGAACATGATGCTTGGATAACCAGGAGTATGGAGTATACATCCATTCCTGGAGCATGATGCTCTGGGAGTCCAAGCTCGAGCAGACTATATACAGGTGGTTTTTGGGCAATATTGTTGACTGTGCAACATACAGTTTTTATTTGTGTTTTTAGTTAATTTACAGTGGCCTAGATTTGGAGTTTGGCGTTAGCCGTGAAAACCAGCGTTAGAGGCTCCTAACGCTGGTTTTAGGCTACCGCCGGTATTTGGAGTCACTCAAAATAGGGTCTAACGCTCACTTTTCAGCCGCGACTTTTCCATACCGCAGATCCTCTTACGTAAATTGCGTATCCTATCTTTTCAATGGGATTTTTCGAACTCCGTTATTTAGAGTCGTTTCCGAAGTGAGCGTTAGACATCTAACGACAAAACTCCAGCCGCAGGAAAAAAGTCAGTAGTTAAGAGCTTTCTGGCTAACGCCGGTTTATAAAGCTCTTAACTACTGTACTCTAAAGTACACTAACACCCATAAACTACCTATGTACCCCTAAACCGAGGTCCCCCCACATCGCCGACACTCAAATAATTTTTTTAACCCCTAATCTGCCGACCGCCACCTACGTTATCCTTATGTACCCCTAATCTGCTGCCCCTAACACCGCCGACCCCTGTATTATATTTATTAACCCTTAACCTGCCCCCCACAACGTTGCCTCCACCTACCTACACTTATTAACCCCTAATCTGCCGACCGCAAAGCGCTGCCACCTACGTTATCCTTATGTACCCCTAATCTGCTGCCCCTAACACCGCCGACCCCTGTATTATATTTATTAACCCCTAACCTGCCCCCCACAACGTCGCCTCCACCTACCTACACTTATTAACCCCTAATCTGCTGACCGCAAAGTGCCGCCACCTACGTTATCCTTATGTACCCCTAATCTGCTGCCCCTAACACCGCCGACCCCTGTATTATATTTATTAACCCCTAACCTGCCCCCCACAACGTCGCCTCCACCTACCTACACTTATTAACCCCTAATCTGCCGACTGCAAAGCGCCGCCACCTACGTTATCCTTATGTACCCCTAATCTGCTTCCCCTAACACCACCGACCCCTGTATTATATTTATTAGCCCCTAATCTGCCCCCCACAACGTCGCCTCCACCTGCCTACACTTATTAACCCCTAATCTGCCGACCGGACCTGAGCGCTACTATAATAAAGTTATTAACCCCTAATCCGCCTCACTTACCCTATAATAAATAGTATTAACCCCTAATCTGCCCTCCCTAACATCGCCGACACCTAACTTCAATTATTAACCCCTAATCTGCCGACCGGAGCTCACCGCTATTCTAATAAATGTATTAACCCCTAAAGCTAAGTCTAACCCTAACACTAACACCCCCCTAAGTTAAATATAATTTTAATCTAACGAAATTAATTAACTCTTATTAAATAAATGATTCCTAATTAAAGCTAAATACTTACCTGTAAAATAAATCCTAATATAGCTACAATATAAATTATAATTATATTATAGCTATTTTAGGATTAATATTTATTTTACAGGTAACTTTGTATTTATTTTAACCAGGTACAATAGCTAAAATAGTTAAAATAATTACAAATGTACCTGTAAAAGAAATCCTAACCTAAGTTACAATTAAACCAAACACTATACTATCAATAAATTAATTAAATAAACTACCTACAATTACCTACAATTAACCTAACACTACACGATCTATAAATTAATTAAATACAATTCCTACAAATAAATACAATTAAATAAACTTGCTAAAGTACAAAAAATAAAAAAGAACTAAGTTACAAAAAATAAATTTTTTTTACAAACATAAGAAAAATATTACAACAATTTTAAACTAATTACACCTACTCTAAGCCCCCTAATAAAATAACAAAGCCCCCCAAAATAAAAAAATGCCCTACCCTATTCTAAATAACTAAAGTTCAAAGCTCTTTTACCTTACCAGCCTGAACAGGGCCCTTTGCGGACTAACGACGAATGACGGTTCCTTTAAGGGACGTCATCCAAGATGGCGTCCCTCGAATTCCAATTGGCTGATAGGATTCTATCAGCCAATCCGAATTAAGGTAGGAAAAAGCTGATTGGCTGATGGAATCAGCAAATCAGATTCAAGTTCAATCCGATTGGCTGATTCAATCAGCCAATCAGATTGAGCTCGCAATCTATTGGCTGTTCCGATCAGCCAATAGAATGCGAGCTCAATCTGATTGGCTGATTGGATCAGCCAATCGGATTGAACTTGATTCTGATTGGCTGATTCCATCAGCCAATCAGAATATTCCTACCTTAATTCCGATTGGCTGATAGAATCCTATCAGCCAATCGGAATTCGAGGGACGCCATCTTGGATGACGTCCCTTAAAGGAACCGTCATTCGTCGTTAGTCCGTCGGGCCAGCAGGATGTTCCGCATCGGAGGTCTGCAAGATGGATCCGGAAGAAAGAAGATTGAAGATGCCGTTGATAGAAGACTTCATCCGGATCATGGACCTCTTCAGCTCCCGCTTGGATGAAGACTTCATCCGGATCATGGACCTCTTCAGCCCCCCGCTTGGGCTTGGATCAGGACATCGGAGGAGCTCTTCAGGACGGATTGGTGAACCTGGTATGGTGAAGATAAGGTAGGAAGATCTTCAGGGGCTTAGTGTTAGGTTTATTTAAGGGGGGTTTAGGTTAGATTAGGGGTATGTGGGTGGTGGGTTGTAATGTTGGGGGGCTTGGGTATTGTATTTTTTTTTTACAGGCAAAAGAGCTGAACTTCTTGGGGCATGCCCCGCAAAGGGCCCTGTTCAGGGCTGGTAAGGTAAAAGAGCTTTGAACTTTAGTTATTTAGAATAGGGTAGGGCATTTTTTTATTTTGGGGGGCTTTGTTATTTTATTAGGGGGCTTAGAGTAGGTGTAATTAGTTTAAAATTGTTGTAATATTTTTCTTATGTTTGTAAATATTTTTTTATTTTTTTTAACTTAGTTCTTTTTAATTTTTTGTACTTTAGCAAGTTTATTTAATTGTATTTATTTGTAGGAATTGTATTTAATTAATTTATTGATAGTGTAGTGTTAGGTTAATTGTAGGTAGTTTATTTAATTAATTTATTGATAGTATAGTGTTAGGTTTAATTGTAACTTAGGTTAGGATTTCTTTTACAGGTAAATTTGTAATTATTTTAACTATTTTAGCTATTAAATAGTTCTTAACTATTTAATAGCTATTGTACCTGGTTAAAATATATACAAAGTTACCTGTAAAATAAATATTAATCCTAAAATAGCTATAATATAATTATAATTTATATTGTAGCTATATTAGGATTTATTTTACAGGTAAGTATTTAGCTTTAATTAGGAATAATTTATTTAATAAGAGTTAATTAATTTCGTTAGATTAAAATTATATTTAATTTAGGGGGGTGTTAGTGTTAGGGTTAGACTTAGCTTTAGGGGTTAATACATTTATTCGAATAGCGGTGAGCTCTAGTCGGCAGATTAGGGGTTAATAATTGAAGTTAGGTGTCGGCGATGTTAGGGAGGGCAGATTAGGGGTTAATACTATTTATTATAGGGTTAGTGAGGCGGATTAGGGGTTAATAACTTTATTATAGTAGCGCTCAGGTCCGGTCGGCAGATTAGGGGTTAATAAGTGTAGGCAGGTGGAGGCGACGTTGAGGGGGGCAGATTAGGGGTTAATAAATATAATATAGGGGTCGGCGATGTTAGGGCAGCAGATTAGGGGTACATAGGGATAATGTAAGTAGCGGCGGTTTACGGAGCGGAAGATTAGGGGTTAATAATAATATGCAGGGGTCGGCGATAGCGGGGGCGGCAGATTAGGGGTTAATAAGTGTAAGGTTAGGGGTGTTTAGACTCGGGGTACATGTTAGAGTGTTAGGTGCAGACGTAGGAAGTGTTTCCCCATAGGAAACAATGGGGCTGCGTTAGGAGCTGAACGCGGCTTTTTTGCAGGTGTTAGGTTTTTTTTCAGCTCAAACAGCCCCATTGTTTCCTATGGGAGAATCGTGCACGAGCACGTTTTTGAGGCTGGCCGCGTCCGTAAGCAACTCTGGTATCGAGAGTTGAAGCTGCGTTAAAAATGCTCTACGCTCCTTTTTTGGAGCCTAACTCAGCCTTTATGTGGACTCTCAATACCAGAGTTATTTTTATGGTGCGGCTAGAAAAAAACCGGCGTTAGTATTTCGGGTCGTTACCGACAAAACTCCAAATCTAGCCGAGTATTATTTATAATCCAAAAGATTATATATTTTGGATTAATTTTGAGCAAATATTGTCATTTCAAGGAATGATACTGTATATCATTGTAAAGCCATTGATTGAAAGTGGTTAATTTTTGCAAATGTTGCAATTGTTCAATGTAAAGTTGATATCTAATCTCTTTAAATAAAAATAAAAACAGAGATGTACACTTGACTCTGTGGTTATTTGTAAGGCTAGAACAATAAATATTTTTAAATATGTGTTTAGATTCTAGCTTGCCTTTTTAAAAATTACCACTTATTTAATTTATTTAGGCATACTTGAATTTGACATTCACTGTTATCTTCAGGATAACTTAAAGTGCATGAGCTCAATGTTATCTATATGAAGTTCAAACAATTAATTATAAATCTTCCTTTTTTAATTTCACTGTCACATTAAACTAATATAAAAGAAAAAGAGAAAATAAAATCTTGCTCTCATTTCTGGAAGTAGCATCAATGCACTACAGGTTTATACATTAATACGTTTTTCTCTCCCTGTCTGTCTGTCTCTCTCTCACAATCTCTCTATCTCTCTCACAATCTCTCTCTCTCTCACACAATCTCTATCTCTCTCTCACAATCTCTCTCTCTCTCTCTCTCACAATCTCTCTCTCTCTCTCTCACAATCTCTCTCTCTTTTTCACTCTCTTTTATATTAAATATTGATAAATAGAAGGTTTATTTTCATGTGCACCCTTCATTTCTTCACATTTTTTTAGATTTAAAGCTTACATTTCAGTCAGTTTTAGGGGTACACTGTATTTTTAAGAACATTGCCAAGGTACCTTTTGTCTAAATGGGTTAACTAACACATTTATAATTTCTTTCATCTTTGCTGTGCGATTATGAGTTAGTTATGTATTGGTTATGTTTATTTATTTTCAATTTCCTGGAGGATTATTGTATATGTTCTTGAGCAGAGGCCTGTACATGCTTAAAGTGACTTTAAACATCAGATTTATTTTCTAAAAAAAGGTCTTTAATTTTTGGGTTTATACACATTCCTCTTTTAAACATTAACAACAATGTTAGATTTATACAGTTTTGACCTCTTTGAATATCTTTTCTATAAGCATTGATTTAAATTTTTTAAAATCCAAATAAACTTTTTTTTTAAAAAATATATATATATATATATATATATATATTTGTCTTTGTGTTTTTCTTTTGTGTATTCCACAGTAATTGCCCCGTTTTTTGGCCTTGCTCCCAAAGCTGAATCTGTATCCTCATTAACTTTGATCGGTGTTGAGGTGATGGGAGCTAGAGCCCCAGAGGTAGTCGGTGTTGAAGCCAAGGCAGAATTATTATCACTGGTCATTGCTGTGCTTTCAAAGCTTGAAAATGTCACTTTCTTGTTACTTTTGTTATTCTTATAACTCCGTTTATTCTTATTATTCTTTTTCTGTGCCCTCCTTTCAGTATTCTAACTATACACAATATTTAGATCATAATCTCGTGTGTCTCTTTCATATTTCTTGTATTTATGATCAGAAAGATCCACACTTAATTTTTCTAAAGTCTCATCCAGTTGATTCTGAAAGGGCAAAAATTTATCATCATTTTTCAATGGCTCTAATTGTTCCTCTAGACTCTCAAGCTCCATTAATATATTCTTTCTTTGTTCCTTTTTAAATGCTACCAATTTTTCCATTAGTACCAGCGAGCAGTCAGTGAGGGACTGATTCCAAGATGACATAAATTCTGGATACTCCTTGTGGAAGGCCGGATATTTTTTCATTCATAAGCCCCTGGGAATTTTCTTTTCCTCTAAATATTGTTCAAGGAATTCTATGTCCCACCATAATTTTAGTTCTTTAATGTGCACTTTTTCTTTGTTCATAAATAAAGTTCCCAATTCAACTTTATTCTCAACTGTTGCTGTGCCTTTAAATAGTTGTTCCAATCTCTCTCTCCTCTGTTTATCATTAAAAGCAGCCATATCCAAATAAATTGATGGTTGTCTAAGAGGATAATAGTATATTACACTTCACACTGTCAAAGTCCACACAGAGATAAATGCAATGCAAATAGAAATTCCGGATTTAGTGCAGAATTATATGATCGTGTGATTTATAATCCATAACTAGCTAGCGTGAATATTCACTCCTAAATTGGAGTCCCACTTCTAGCGGGATTACACTTAGCTATTAGAGAACTTGTGTCAAATATCCTGGTTATTAGACGTATCTGTGGTACAGAGGCTGTTAGAGCCGCAGCGGCAACTTGTGAGTGTAACAGTTGTAAGACTTGAATGATTGCAAACAGTAGCAAAAGGCAGAGTAAGTATCGTTTCACTTGCCCCACATGTCTTTTGCGGCGTTCACGCCTCTGGCTCACACAACAGGTAAGTGCCTCTGTTGATCGCTATCCTGTGCTCCGGAACTATTGGGGCTCCCCTGGACCCGTAACCAAACAAATTCAAATTCCAAACAAATTCACAGTTCCAGAGTAGGAAGGAGAGAGAGGAGAGATGTAGGTATAATAAAACATGTACTTTATTGGTAATTCATAAAACAGACCTGGCACAGCAAACAGAGAGATCCTTCTGCTGACGCGTTTCCTGCCTCACTGGCAGTTCATCAGAGCATTTGGATAGTAATTTACACAGCTGTTAAATAACTTGCAACAATACAAAATAGACCAATCAGAAATAGTCATCAAAATTAACTGCATGCACTGAAGGGATACTAATTTAACCCCTACTGGTACAAGACTAAGTTGTTAAATATTGATTAAAATAGATTTAAAATAGATTAAAATAGAATGCTCTATCTGAATCACAAAAGAAACAAATAGGGTTCAGTGTACCGTTAAATGCTCTATTTTAAAAAATAATTTGGTTGTTGGTGTTCACTTTCCTTTTATTTTTTAAAAAAGTGCATATACTTTTGAAATGAATAAATTTACATAATTTAACAAATATAAATATAAATGAATATCAAATGTTAATGATCAATAGTTAAATTATGATTATTGATTCATGTAACCTTTATTCTAATTGAGTTGTTTATCCAAAAGGTCAATATTATATATTAATATAAAAATTAAATATAAATATCTTGATTAAATTTAACCTTTAATAATAAGACTAGATCATATCTTACACCTGCATTGAATTTGAACATCAGTCATTTGTAACCCGTGAATCAAGTAATAACAAACACATTTATTTATAATAAAAAAAATATTTTATTCATATTTTTTAAATAAAAAATAAAATACATAAATACATAAGGATAGACATAATAAAACAAATACAAAATTAAAATAAAAATAAAAAATAAGGACAGACATAATAAAACTAATATTAAAACTAATGTGCAGATTAAAAACCCTAATAAAATGAGCAAATTAAAACACCCTAATCTATTTTTTTTGGGTGATGGACAGAGGGGGGGTGATCTCTCCCTTGTTCCCCTTCTCCCAAAAGTTAAAAACATTTGATGATTAAAAATCCTGTTGTCTTCGTCTGCCCTCTCCTGACGCTGCCGTTCTAACTGCTCTTCAGCTGCCCTGTCCTTATCAAATGCTAATCTTTCCCTATCAAAGTTTAGTCTATCACTATCCCTCTGCCTTTCATAAAAAAATCTATCCCTCTCTAATTCTAATCTGGCACTATCCCTATTACATTCATATTCAAATCTTTCCCTCTCTAAATCTATTCTAGCTGATTCTATCCTCAACCTTTCCCTCTCTATATCTAATATTTCCCTATCTACTATAATGTCCCTCTCTAATATCTGCCCCTGTTGCTCAACAGATGATCTTAATGCCCCATGCAACTCATGGTGATCATCCCGGTACTGCCTAGCCAGATGTAACATTTCCCGAACTGCCTCCTAATCATTGATGGAAGGCAGTTCATGGCCAGGATTAGCATGGCCATGAGTTGATGGAGCATGAATAGTGACTTGAACAAATAATCAATGAGAGGAGCACCCGGCTATATAAAATATAGCTTTTATCATGCTCAGCAGCTTCCATTAAAAACTTCTGTACATTAACAGCATCTAGACAGGTAGAACAGCATTCTCTAGCTTACGCGTTTTGGCGATAGCCGTAATCATAGCATGAGAAAGTTTAGTACATCACACACATTTAGTACATCAAGTTGGGGAGAAAGAGTGAGCACAGGTGCCATAGGAGCAAAAGTCAGACCCTGGGTGGAGACGGGATATCCCGGAGCACAACAGTACAAGCCAGAAGGCAAAGTGAGGAGGAGGAGCTGCTGCCTGTCTAAACAGTCATTGTAGTAATCGAGGAGCGAGCATAGCCAGAAAAAGTTTCAACACGTAAGAAGTATACTGACCGGCAACATGAGAGGCTCCTGTGGACCGACACACAGACGGGACAGAGATTTCAGCAATCACGTCGCACAGAGCGGGTAAGACCCTCGACGCACACACAGTGTGCACACATAGACTGTGTTAGCTCTGCTTTCAAATCATTTATCAATGACTGCTTGTACTTGCACTTTATCATCGGTAGCCCTGTGCGATTAACAGTGGCGGGACTCACATTTGGGACCAGGTTGGGTCCAACAGAGTTGTGCTTTATTAATGGGATTATCCTATATCACAGGTGAATCAGAGAAATAGGATACAGTGTTAACCTTTGGTGCTAAGACTTTTTTGTTTGTGTCAAGTTATCTATTGATGGAGCATGAGCAACAGGTCCAGGAGGGGCACCAGAGCAGCTGGGTCTTCTAGGTCAGGAGGGGCAGCACAGATGAGAGATTCAATATCCGATGTCCCCTGGGAGACTCTCTGTTCCTGGGATTCTGGATATTGGGTCTCTCCCAGGGACGACTCCTCTATCACATCTCTCAACTGTCGAAGACAACGGTCGATCTCCTCCAAAACATTAAGTTCATGTTCCATATCTAAAGAAATGAGAAATTAAATATATATTGTTAGCCAACTTAATGTAAATTTAAAGATTAAATGCATATGATATTAAACATATATCTTCCATGATTCCTATCAAGATAGAAAATGTAAGACACTGTATTTTAACATGAAAGATTTGTATAGTTAATGTTATCTTAAATGTATAAAATAAATACAAATGCTGATATATATATATATATATATATATATATATATATATTTATACAAAGTGCTTATTGTAAAACCTATATCATATTGAACATTGTATTAAAGTATTCACTGTGCAACTTAAACACATCACTTTTCTTAATTGAACATTTACAAAATCTGTTTAGACTGTTTCTTAATCACTGACATGATTACAAGCCGCACTAATGCTGTGAGAAGCTTGAGTAGTGACAATGTTGTTGCACTGAAAATATCTTATAGACCTATTTATCTTATGGCTGTTGGACATGATCCAACAGTGCGGATCATGTCTGCCATACCTCACTGAATGTGTAGAATGCCCCCTGCAGAGTCACGGACAATGGCCCATCAGCAGAGGGTGGTCAATAAACAAGATCATACTCTATTGTTGCTGCAAGGTTATGGAGCAGCATTCTTTATACGGCTGCTTCATAGCTGCAGTTTCTTGCCTGAAATGAGATATTATCTAAACAATCTATGTTATTTCACATTAATGTTCATGAAAGTGATATTCATTAATACAAATATAGCTTTTAGATATAGCTATTGACATTACTTATAATCTGAGCACACATAACATTCATAAAGAAAAAACAGGGAGGAGGTGGCGCCTACGGCAGTCTGATGTATTTAAATTAAACACTCAATTAGTAAAAACTTCTCAAGAATAAAATAATTTGAAACGAGTGCTTATTACAATTAAATAAATGATTTATTAACACAGTCTAAAACATCTATTCATATAAATATTCATTACAGCTTTTACAAACTCTATCTGGAACAGCTGTATAACACAAACCTTTTGTGCATTTTACACAATAGTCATGTTTGATCTTGTCTTTGTTATCTGAGGAGGAGATCGTAGATCTTGGAGGGGGTCCCAAAGCCCTTCAGACCTCAGCTATATAATAAAAATACCATATACATATTTAGAAATGTGAACAATCAAACAAGTAAGAACAATTTAATTAAAAGCAAAGTAATAATAAAAAACATACCTGTTCAATGGCAAATGCTTGCTCCATCAGGGGTGCTGCACATAATGTCCGGGTGTGTGGTGGCCGAGGAGAAGCTGTTTCTGGATTCAGTGTGGATACTGACGGGCAATAGGAGGGTCTCATCTCCATATGTGGCCGCATCATCATCAGCTGTATCTGCAGCAGCAGCTGCAGCACTGGTAGATGCTTAAACAAAACACAATAAATAAATGATTATTATCAACATAATTTCACATCATAATCTCAATAACACTAAAAATTTAAATATTAAAATTTAACAAAAAAAAATTAAAATGTGTGCGACATAAAAAACGCAAGTAATAGAATATTACCTGCCAACTCGTCAGTATCATGCCCCACCAAATCCAGACCGAGCGTTATATTTGATCCCAGCTTCTCCATCAGCTGAGTCTCATACTCTGAGTGCTCAGCCGTATATGGTGCACCACCACCGGTAGAACGTGCAGCTTGCTTCTCCATGGCCAGCTTGGCCTTTAAGATTCTCTTAATGTCAGAGAATCTCTTCTTACAGTTCTCCACCACTTTGGGATGAGTGCCTTCGGCGCAGACACTGTCAGCTATTTCTCTCCAAAGTTCATTTTTTCTGGAGAGCGAGGTCTTTTGGGCTTTGGAACCATACATAAATTGAAGTGCTCTAAAACAAGGGTAACTAAAACTTTGTTTTGCTCAAAAGTAAACTGAATATTTCTACCCGACTTGGTCTTCCCAGACATAACAAAACCAAATTATAGAGCACACAAATGTCGCAAGAATTATAATCAAATGAACAATCAAATGAAAATGAAGACCTACAGCTCTTGTCACAGCTTAGTAGGACTTAAAAGACTCAATTTTCAATTCCCTTTTATAGATAAATACATAGACAATCAGCTGTTGACAATTAGAGAATCATCAATAAAACAATATGATGACATCATATTTACATTTATGATGCATGATTAATTAATCCTCATATGTCAATTTAATATATAATGAATTACAACCATCTACAATTGTGATAGTTGTCTCATTTAAATAATAGTGATTCATTTTACAGTTCAAGATGGCGCGATCTCAATTATTTAGTGACGGTGAATTAGTCATCCAGTTCAACGGGAGTGACAGCTATTTCAGATGGATTGTGTGAGTGAGTGATATTATGCACAAGGTCAGGGATCGCATCATTTTTTTGGACATTACTATTAAGACGCCACAAATCCAGGTAATCCTATTATAATTTTTAAAGGCCCATATTTTATGGACAAAATAAAATTTGAATTGTATACGCAGTTATTAATAATAGATTTTAATCTCTTGTCGGTTAGTCATTGGTGATGCATTAAATATTATCAATGATTCGCTGTTCATAGCACATGATTCATATGTTGCACCTATAAAAATGCATTTTCAAATTGATATTACAAAGAACCAATAAGATAGCTTTATGTTTTGGATTTTTTTGAGAGAGAGCAGGAGTTTTAGAGAAAGAGCAGTGGTATTTTGTGAGAGCAGTTGAGGTTTTGTTATTTCTTCAAATTTCTTTAGTTATGTCTAAGCCACCACAATTTACTGATGGTGAACTGGTCATCCTAGTGTATGGGATGAACCAGTATTTCCCAAGGAGGATAGGTGGAGTGCATGGCATTAAGCATGAAGATCAGGACACCATAGTCTACGAAATGATGCGATGTATGAGGCGGGTGTCAGGAATCCAACAATCGCGTCATCAATGCCTTAGAAGGTTTAGTGATCTGAGGCGAAGGGAACAGGATCGTTATGCAGCGATCAGATCACTGATCCGGAGATGTGAGTATTAGTTATCAACTATATTGACAAACATGATGCACATGAAATCAAAGCAGATTAAAATTTAAATATTGAAATATTTCATATTACAAAGTATATTTATTGACAAAAAACGCATATTTTTTAAAAAAAATGAATACATGTTGATTGCTTTCATTGTTAATAGATTATAGATTACAAATATATTTTTATATATATTTACTTTAATTGACATAAATAAATACAAAGATAGAGATGTGTATATGTGTGTACATTTTATATATATGTGTATATATATATATATATATATATATATATATATAAATATATATATATTGTAATATTTTAATAAATACTTTTTGTTTACTATGGAATATATAATATCCATACTTTTATTAAAAATTGACATTAAACATCATATTACAATAAAACTGATTATAATTTTGACATTCATCAACACAGGAGACCCAGGTATTTGTTGCCTGTCTCCATGGAGAGCCCAAGGAGCAACAGGGCATCACCGCCACTACCATTAAGCTTTCTAGAACCTTTGAGGGACGCAGAATCACCACATCTTCTTCAGATGTGTCAGGTACAGAAGGTAATTGAACATATCAACAACATATTCTTATTATTTAACTGTAAAAGACTGATAAATGTATATTGTTACATAATGCAGTTTCATCCTGTATTAATTATTGCCTATGAACACAAGTTCGGTGCCCAGGGCATACAATTAGATATAGGCAGCACACCTGTCCTATCCAATATAAAAAAACATTACTACAGTACAGTAAGTAATAATGTGTAGGTATTTCAAGAGAAAGAAGTAACACACATTGATTAAAGCTTACAGGCAGTGAAACTTTAAAAAAAAAAAATAGAGCAGACACCATTGTTGCTGTTGAAGTGTTAAACATGATAAAATTGACCAGAGATATGCTTCCAAAGTGATTTAAACTGCACTTCCTTTCTATAACTTCTCTGATACATAAAATGGTATGAGATGCATGCTATTCAACTCTGGTTCCCACCTCAAACATGTTTTCATGGAAACTTGCAAGTTCAACAAAGAGCAGGGTGTGTATAGAGGGACATGAATAGTGCTGTATTGGGTTACTATTTTTGACTGTCAAGCAGCAAAATGCCTGTTCACCTATGCACACCATGCAAAATGTGTAACTCATAAGTGTTCACGAAAACATGGCCAAGGTGGAAACAATAAATTCTACACACCTGTATGCAAGTGCTTTTCTCTTTATATTTACATATTTTTAATATTATTAAAAAAAAAGGGAAAAAACACAATGGCATCAACAACAAAAAAAGATTAGAAATATAGAGTGCCTAGGGAAGAACAAACCCAAAGAAGACCACTGGGCTTTATGTTAGCAATTGTGTTTGAAAATATTTGATTGATATAATTCATTTTTCATAACCGTCTATAGATTCGATGACCCAAATTATGGACTTATCACATATTCCGCATCACTAACAAGGTTTTTGTGTTTTGTGCTTCTTCTCTGACAGCTGAAGACCAGGGAACCTCTCAAGAGGATATTGTTGTGCAAGCAGGCCAGAGTCCAGAGGGGACTATACAAGAGGGGCCTAATACTGAATGTAAGCATTTATCATATCCTGTTTTGTCAATGCTATATTGATTTTGAATTATGAGAGCTTAATTTATTTTGTTTGGGAGGACAATGTGGGGTGTAACCTAGGCCTTGACACATATTCCACATCACTAACAAGGTTTTTGTGTTTTGTGCTTCTTCTTTGACAGCTGAAGGTGATGAATACGCCACAGCAGCCAAGAGTCCTGAGGGGAGTCTGGAGGAGGTGGCTGATACTGAATGTAAGCATTTATCCTATCCTGTTTTTTCAATGATATGTTGATATTGAATTTGTAGACAAGCAATTATTTTTATGTAAAACTATGTGGAGTATAATCTATAACAAACAAATGGAGTACAGCACCTACCACTCATGAGACTCAGAGAGGGCTTACCAAGCCCAGCACATCAATGATAAATAAAGTTCTTCAGCTTGTGATTAACAGTGACGACCTTTATTGTGCATACAGGGTCCAAATCAGCAATGTTTTGTGCAACAATTTAGGCCTTTTCCAAGTTAAGTTGTTGCCCGAAACGTTGCTGATTTGGACACTGTGTGCACAATAGAGGTCATCACTGTTGATCACAAGCTGGGGAACTTTCTTTCTAATTGGAGTATAGTCTAGGACATGACACATATTATAAACACATAACAATGATTTCGTTTTGTGCTTCTTCTCGGACAGATGAAACAGATGAGGATACTGAATATGCAGCCACAGCAGAAGAGGAGGTGGCAGCAACAGAAAGTAGGAATCTTTAATATGATGTTTTAGAACTTATATCTTAAAAGTTGTAACATATTTCATTTTTTGTTTTTATTCCAGCAATTGAACAGGGCACACAAACGGAGCCCTTTATTCCAGTTCTAATGGGAAACTTGAGGCAGGCATTGGAAAATGTGTTGGAGGCTGTGCGCCAAATCCAAGAAAACCTTTCAAAATTGTAATATTTTTATTATCTATTTATATAATTTTTTTTTTTACATTTTACAACAATTTTTATATCAATAAAAAAGTTTCTCTTAATAAGATCATAAGATGGATAACTGTAATAAAAACAGAAACAGAGGCGCCACATGTGTATATCAATAAAAACCACAGAATCCAAGCGAGGCAAGATACAGGGTACTCACAAACGTGAAGGCACTCTCTTGTGCCTGTTAGAAGCAGGCTGGTATTCTAGCAGCAAACCAGCTGGCTGTGCAAAGGAATCCCCGTTGTGGTATCCTGTAGTAATGTGTCTCCAAACAGCAACCCTTGCCTGGATTGCTTCCTGTGAGTTGGAGCTGAAGAAAGGAGGGGAGAAAGGCTAAACAGCCCTTAGGTTACTTGTAAGGAGATTGTAACACAAACACCAGTCTTGTAAATTAGAAAACTAGTATTTATTATTATACAAAATAAAAATACCAGCAGTGTAACAGATTACAGCTGGGTGTGTTAAAATCAAATCTCCTATAATATACAGAGATAAAAGCAGCGCGTTTCTCGGGGATAACCCTGTTTCCTCAGGCTTGTATACTCTGACTCTGTCTTAATTCCCTTTAAATAGGGCTCAGTAACCACATGTTTTCAATGAACACTCCCCTTCCTTTCCCCAAACGCCCACTTGTTGCAGTAATTAAAATTGTACTACTGTTTGTGTGCATAATTAAAATTACTGGCATATTTCTCTAAGAACTGTGTTCTATAAGGAGGTAATCATAGGGTTTCGTAAATGATAACTTGTGCCGATCGTGAAAAAGTTTGCACATATACCTATGTAAACAAACTACGTCAGTGCAATCCCATTGACCAATTGTAACAAAACTTTGGGAGGCTTGTGTCTCATGAAGCGTCTGATTGGTATACATCATAATGGTAGATAGACTACAAGTACCATCATGCCTACATATGTCGTTCGTAAGTGTAATTTCACGGAAGTGTGACGGCATTGTTCTCCGTCTAATCTCTACGGGTCCCCGCACAGGCGGATATGATGTAATTACATGGCCCTAGGGCTGCGTGATTCTTCTCTAATATGTACAAGTTACGCCCAAAGGGGGATTGGTCAATGGGGTGTGTGAACCTAGCCACCTGATTGGCTGCAATTAAGAGCTCGCCGTGATGTGTCAAATAGTAATGGAAAGTGACTTGAGGATACTAATGATATGTATACCCAAATAAATAAAAGGTCGTAAACACATACCTATGAAGTGTATGTTATTTCTATAAAAAATGCCATACTTACAATAGTTTACAATCAGCTCAATGTATAAATGTGAAATACACAAAATGAGTTATTATATATGTATACAAATGTGTATATGACTCAATACACAAGATTATATATGTGTACAAATGTATATTAGACTCAATACGCATAAGTGTTGTAATCTATCCGGCACTTTGAAATATATGTGAAAATTATTACTATGCTGGTGTATATATTATATTGAAATCCAGAAGTAATATGGACAATGTGTGTGCTAACCAAATAAGTGGAATGACAGGGGAAGAGAAAATACTGAGTATAGACCAATATAATAATTAAGTGTCATAACGTGGATGCATGCATGTGCAAGTGGATATAGAAAATCTAACACTTATGGGGGATGAACCTACTAATAATAATGGGTGAAAGCCATGACGTAGATATATGCATGGACATGTGAAAATAGAAGATATAACTATGTGAAGGATACACCTACCAGTATAATAGTGTATGGGTGCCAAAACATGAATATATTCATGTATAAGTACATATAAAGAATATAAAGTTCAACATAAATATTGAGTGTCACTAGTAATATATACTAATTAATTATGTGTGATAACGTGATAAAACACTCACTATATGAATGAGACCTAAAATAAGCTATGTGTTAAATACATGATTGTCATTCTATTCTATAATAATAGAAATAATGATGGGGGGCACAAGTGAAAATAATAATAAACATCACTGTTGTGTGTAGCTAGGCAACAAGTGGAGAGGGAAAGTCCAGTATACATAATATCTAAAACACTTGCATAAGTAATAAAACAGGATTAATACAGAAACAAATTGTGGTAATAATTAAAACTCAATAAATTTAGAAAATAAAAAATGACATAAAAATATGATGACCATCAGCATTTAATTATGAATATTATAATATATTATAAAGAATTCACCCAAAAATATAGCCAGATGGTATATTGTGTGTCTGATGTCATCATATAAATACAGCTGAATCTATGACCTCATTAAGACCTGTGGGAAACAAACTGTTGAATTTAAAAATCCAGTAGGTTTCCCTTTGTCTGAGTTTGGTAAACCTGTTGTACAAATTACTTTTAGGAATATTTTCTATTGGGGTAATTTTGAATGAGATCTGTGGTACCAAGTAGCACAGATATTCCTGTATTTATACTTAATAAGATCATGTTGTTGCTACATTTTTTAAAATATTATATTAAAGAGACATGAAAATGAAATATATGTATAATCATCTATAGATAGCATGACATGTTTCTTATTACTTTGTTAAATATATTAAATTGGAAAACCATTTATGGATATATCCTTTGATGGGTTGCATATCTATATAAACTATATAGCTGCAGAATTATGTCTACATATGGATGTCTCGTGATTGGCATTGTCTATCTGCATAATGAAATAACATATATAAGTATGATGTCCATTTAAGATATAAAATGTCTATTTTGGTAATATAATAATTAATTGAATAATAACTCACATTGTTTCTTTTTTTACTATAGTATAGATCCAATTAATAATATATTTTCTATTTCTATAATTAGTAATAGGAATAAATAATGAAATATGAAGGTCAAGATTGATATAATTTAAAAATTACAATGAAGAGGAGCATGTTTAAAAATTTAAAAATATACCTAACTAATATATATACAAGTGTGCATACATAGATAAATAGATATGCGTAATTAGATATTAATACCCCTCTCTCTCTCTCTCTCTCTCTCTCTCTCTCTCTCTCTCTCTCTCTCTAGATATAAATATCAAAAGATCAAAATAAGTTATATATATATATCTATAACTATCTATCTATCTATCTATCTATCTATCTATCTATCTATCTATCTATCTATCTATCTATCTATCTATGCTTAGAGAGATAATATGTTTTCTCTCCATATCTATATATAGATATCTATATATAGATATCTATATATATATCTATGTATATATTTATGATATAAAAGTATCAGTATCAATATCTATATCTATCTTTCTATCTATCTATCTATCTATCTATCTCTATATATCTATATATATATATATATCTATATATATGTATATATATATATATATATATATATATATATATATATATATATATATATATTAACAAAGAGATGTACAGATGGTATGAAGAGATTTAAAATAAGATCATTAATAAATTAATCTAGAATATACATGTTTAAAATTTATATAAGTAGGAATTTAGATAAGCAAGGAAATGCGGAATGTTGAATATTCTAAGTTATCAAAAGTACGCTGCTCAATCTGATGCTCATCGCGCCGTACTTGACTCGCCTGTTTTTGAAGACTTTTTTCCTTCATTTGGAGAGTGTATTGAGATTCGCGGCCGCGATGTTTGGCGAAGTTTGGCGAGCGTATTGACACCTGCGAATGCAACATATATGACGCTTTGATAAATAGGGGCCAATGAATGCTTCAAGTGGTTTCCCTAAATTCAACTAAAAATGCAACTTTTAATGAATTCTGCAGTCTTAAAATTATCCAACCCCCTGAATAGAATCCCTCACCACAGCACAAATATGCAAAACAGGTGTTGTCTCAAGAAAACTTGATGCAGCTAATCCAAGGCATTATTAGTTGCACCAGGTGTGCTTGCGCTAGAACATATGAAATACCTGAACTGGCTAGGGGTTTGTTTAGTATCACATTTGACTGCATTTTAGAAATATGGCTAATTAAAAAGAATGGTCCAAAAATGTAGAAAAAGAGATCATCACCCTTCACAAACAAAGAACAGGATACAAAAAGATAGTGAAGGCACAGAATGTTACTAGGGACACTGTTGTAAGCATAGTTTTCAAGTTCAAAGTTATAGGAACAGTGGTTACTCTACATGGACGGGACAGAAAAAGTAAGCTATCAATGGTTGCAACCAGATTTCTGAGAAGGCAGGTTGAGAAAAACCCTTGAGTGACTGCAAAAGACAAGACTTGTTGGCAACAGGCACTGAGGTTACAGTTGGCACAGTAAGGCGCGTACTAAAAGCAGAAGGTTTCCATTACAGAATTTCAAGACGTACACCACTACTGACCCAAAAGCACAAGAAAAGTCATCTTCAATATGTTCAAAATCATATAAATAAGTCACAATTGTTTTGGGATTCTGTCCTGTGGAGCAATGAAACAAAACTGGAACTTTTTGGCCTGGTGGATCATGGGAATGTCTGGAAGACGAAGAATGAAGCATATGCTGAAAATAACACTCTGCCTACAGTTAAGCATGGTGGTGGCTTGGAAATGCTCTGGGGCTTCTCTGCATTGTCTGGCACTAGAAACCTGCAGTGTGTGGAAGGCAAGATGGATTAATTGAAGCATCAGGCAATCATAGGAGAAAACATAATGCCATCTTTGAGGAAGTTGAAGCTTGGGCTTCATTGAGCCTTCAAACAGGACAATTATCCCAAGCATACCTCAAATTCCACCAAGGCTTGGTTGCAGAAGAAGTCCTGGAAGATTCTACAGTGGCCATCACAGTCACTTGACTTGAACCCCATAGAAAATCTCTGGTGGGATTTGAAGAAGATGGTTTCAATATGCAAACCCAAGAATATTACTAAACTGGAGGCCATTACTCATGAAGAATGGGCTAAGATTCCTCAGGAACACTACCAGAAGCTGGTGTGTGGCTATGCATATCATTTGCAGCAGGTCATAACAGCAAAAGGGATCTCTACTAACCACTACAGATGCTTGCCATGAAGGGGTTAAATACATTTGAGGCTGCCAAATTCATTAAAAGTTGCATTTTCACTTGAATTAGGGTAAACAACTTGAAGCATTTATTGTGTTCAGCTATTTCAATTGCTTTTGTTTATTTTGTTCATTGCAAACAGCTTAAAGTCTATGCATTTTGACAATAAACCTGAATTGCAATCGGGGGTTGAATAACCTTAAAGGGAAAGGCTAGTCAACATTAAAGTTTAATGATTCAGGGCATGCAATTTTAAACAACTTTCCAATTTACTTTTATATACAAATTTGCTTTGTTCTCTTGGTATTCTTTGTTGAAAGCTGAACCTAGATTTGCTCATAGGCTGATTTCTAAGTACTTGAAGGCTGTCTCTTATCTCAGTGCATTTTTACTGTTTTTTACAGGTAGACAGCGCTAGTTCATATGTTCCATATAGATAACGTTGTGCTCACTCCCATTTAGTTATTTATGAGTTAGCCCTAATTGGCTAAAATGCAAGTCTACCGAAAAAATGAAATATGGGGGCAGTCTGCTTAGGCTAAGATACAAGGTAATCACAGAGGTACAAAGTATATTAATATAACCATGTTGGCTATGCAAAAATGGGGAATGGGTAAGAAAGGGATTACCTTTATTTTTAAACAATACAAGTTTTGGAGTAGTCTGTCCCTTTAAGTAGTATTTATGGTGCTTTTCAAGTTTTAAGAATTAGAAATTGCTAAATGCTCAGAGCTAAATGACATGAAAAGTGGGCAAAATATATAATACAAATTTATTGCAAAGTTGTTTCATTATACATAAACATTTTATTTAAAAATATCAAGGTGTTTACTGTCCCTTTAACTTGCCAGTTGTTTGCAGGTTACGTTTAGTCAAAGTTTATAATACACTTATTTACCTGACAGAAATAATGTTACTAAACTAGAAGCAAATCCAAGTTAAATTATAGTGAAAACATTTCAGTTTAAATTGAATTTGCTGCAAACTGAAAATGTACATCCTGTAAGATTCACTATCCCAGAGAGTGTCAATACTTTCTATGTTGAATCACTTCAACCTTTAAAGTAATGAAGCATAGCTGTAAAAAGCTGCCAAGAAAATATCACCTGAACATCTCTATGGAAAAAGATTTTTTATCTCAAATTTCCTCAGTAGCCGCATTCCATTTTAACTGGACTTTAAATAGCAAATCAGGAGGCATGCAACAGGGCTTGAAATGTAGTGTGCATCTGGCATGTGCATCACAGTTACTTTATTTCCCACATCATTTTAAGAGTAAAATGTAAGTTCAGGACTGAAGAAGCTGATTGTAGACTCCCCCTGCTGACAGGCTGCTGCACTACAGCTACACTGATAATGTGCTGAATAAGAATCATTTTACTGAGGATGTCAAGTGGCATAACTGACCAACTAGTTGGACTGTGGACTCTTAACATAGTAACAAAGTAGATGAGGTTGCAACAAGACAGACATCCATCGAGTTCAACCTATAAAAATCGTATTATAATTACAATAAAAGCTCTAGTTAAGCTTACATTAATCCCATTTTAAAATGTTACCCATTTAACACAAGTAATCATATTCCTGAATTCTGTTTCTAGCCAGAAATGTATCAAAATCATTTAAAAATGTAACTAAGTTATTGACATTTGCTACCTCCTTAGGTAATGAGTTCCACAATTTGATTGTTGCGAAACAAAAGCTAATTTGTAAGCAATAACTTAAAAAATAATAACAGTTATAAACTTCAAACTACCAAAGAGCATTAGACCAGCATGCTAAGTTTTATGAAAGTACATTCAGCCATGCCAGCTGTAGAACTGGCCAAAAATCCCAATTATAAATCAATGATTTTTTTTCAGAAAATCAGCACTTTCTTTAGAAATTAAATAACTTTAAAATCAGAGGTGTAACTAGAAACCACAGGGCCCAGGTGCAAGAATCTAAGAAGGGTCACCCCCATCGTCCTACCCCCCCAAAAAAAAAATTGAATAATAAGATCTCACTCAAGAGGAGGTTCATCATCAGCATTTTGAAAAATAATAGCAACGTCATTACACCGAGGAGCATTATATCTACATTGATCATTTTTACGATCTTGTACTATTGCCATGGTCACAGTTGCAGGTGTAACACCATCTTGAGATGCATCTTCTAAGCATTCCTGTTCTACTTCATACAACATTTTGCATGCTTTGGCAAAAGGATTGTTTAAAGCCATAAAATAACTCAACTCAGTCATTAGTTCAGGGTTGCAATTTGGATTTTCATTAATCATAAGGCGCTGTTGTGCAGCCTCATTACAGTCATCACTCTGTGAGGTCATGGAATAACAAAACTTTATTATTATTATATTAAATATAAATCAAATATCAAAGGAGCCAAAATCAAATGGTTCATAGAGAGAGGAATAAAAATTGTAATTCTATGAGCCATGACTTAATGACCCCGTGGCTTGTTCTATGTTGCCAAGTTAGTATTTTACAGCATTAAGAGTATCACAGAGACAGCAATATTTAACCATTTTATTGCAAATGATTTAACCACTTAATTGGCCACAATTCCCATGCATGATGCACAGTTGTCAACCCAATTTATAGCAGTTTGTTTTCTGGCTAAAATAACTTTTTATACATTCAACATCATTTCTATCAAAATAAATACAAACCATCTGTAATGTAGAGATACTAGAATGAAAGTCTGCTTTAATTTTCTTGTAGTTAAAACTTACAGTACTGATACTCACAGGCAATGTTACAAATGTAGTATGGAGTTGGACCATTCAAATATAATTAAGACCATTATGGTGTTCTGCAACTAAATATGAAAATCTAATGTTAGCAAGGAAAAAAAAAGCATTTTGTAGTATATTGAGTTGTTATGCAGTTATTAATTGTTCATTACACATATGCAGCAGTGATTTGGCTCCTTGGCTGCCCATTTGCACTGAGCCATGCTTTTTATGGTGATATGGTGATATTATGGTGACCCTAGGTCCCTACTACCCCCCAGCCAGTACTATATGTAGTGTGTGACTGTGAAGTTATACAGTCTGTGAGATGGTTCAGCCTTGATACTCCCCTAAAATGCTCAGCCTCACAGGTTGCGGACATTGCGCTACTGACCAGCTGACACCTGTCCAGTCCACTACTTCAGTTACTGGTTCAATTTAATCAGCCTGGCAGCCTGCCACAATGCCACTCAGCCTCACACTGACTCACCACCACTATCCGAGTAGCCATCTCTAGCTGCCCTCCTCGCTCACCTGCCTCTGCTCGTCACTCGTCTCTCACTCAAACCCTCACACTGACTGACTACACGTGCAGTAACGAGCCAATTGAGCAGGCTACCTGTGCAGTCAGGATCGGAGCCAATGTGCGTGTGGTGTGCCAACCGCCAAAGTGCTGGTGCACTTAGAATGTTACCATTAAAGCAGTGATACATTTTACTTGCAGCATTTTTGTTAATACGTTTATATTTAACAGTTAATCTACCCCTTAAAGTTTAAAGGTCTTAAATACAGTAGAATTTAATTCTTGAGAAATTCACAATAAAAAGAACAATGCAATAACATTTACTTTAAATTTGAAATGAGCAGTAGAATATTTTCTAGTAAATTTCAAAGTTAATCAAGTTTTCCCTTCCCTATCTCATGTGACAGCCATCACAAAATGCATATATGTATGTACTGAGCACTTTTGCACATGCGCAGAAGGAGATGGTTTTTCAGAAAGTGTACTTATAAAAATAATGTGTTCATTTTTATAATGGAAGTATGTTGTTTTTTTTAAATTGCATGCCTTATCTGAATCACTAAACTTCAATTTTGAAATTAGTGGCCCTTTAATCATACAAATTTTGTGATGTCTGATCACATAATCCCTACCCAGTTGCAACATTTAGTTTTAAATATCACTGCTTGTATAGCCAAATAGCATGTAAATAGTGGAACACACTAAGGGTAGTCTCTAAATTATATTGTTTTTAAGGTGAATACACTTAATGTTTGAACACAGGTCTGACAGGCAAGCATGGTATAATATGCCTCTGGGAGTATAGCCTATTGATTAGACTCACCCCTGGAGGAGTGGTTTGTCATTAAGATTTACATGGGATGGAAGAGATTAATCTTTGTTGATTTAGTCAGTTTTACCGGTCCTGCCTTTGGGATGAGTGTAACATACTGTCACATAGAGATGATCAATAGAGCTAATATTAATTAGGTGATTATTTCATAGGCTTTAGGATATAATAGTAATGCACATATTGATCCACAAAAGAAGGCATCTTCCCTTTATGTCTTTGTGTAAATTTCTCTCAATTATATGGACTAAGAGAGACTTTATTATTTTAAATAATCTTGTATACACACCGAACAAAGCCATGCAAACAGACAAATATTTGGAAAGACTCAAAAACCTTGTAAAATCCATGCAAAATGTGTTTTCTTATGGACTGGGATACTGATGTCAAATTATTTTAATTCAAGGTAGTCTTTTTGTTGAATAAAAAAAAATTAAAATAAATAAAAAATGTTTACTAATGTATTACAATTGCCTTTAATTTAAAAACACCACGTAAGCTAAACCAAAACACTTAACATCCCAACAGTCTTTAAATTAACACTATCAAAAGTTAAAAGTACAGACTCATCATTCCAAATATATAAGGAATTTAATAAAGTATGCAAAATAGCAAGCAGGTTAGCAAATATCTAAAATTAAAGGTTAATCAAAAATTATTCTAAAATAAATTATAAAAAGTATATAAATAGCAAAAAATCTAAAACGGAAAACAAAATATAGGTACAATAAAATGTGAGAAGGGCCGCATGATTAAACTTGACCACGGGAATGTGGAGGTGCTAAAATATTTATTTTCTTTGTTATATACAAAAGAGGAACCAATGGGAGAAACATTGAAACAAACTAGAACATACAAGAGCACATCAATAACTGGTTATTTTTAGATGATATCAGGGGAAAAAAAGATAATATCACAGAAAATAAAGTCCAGGATAAGGTAGAATACACCCAAGGGCGCTAAAGGAACTTAGCACCGTCATATCCAAAGTTTGACTATCAAGACTCATAATCCTTAAACATAGTACCCTAGGAGTTGCATAAAGCTGATGTAGTACCACTTTTTAGAAAGGGAAGCAGCACTTACACAGGAAGCTATAGATCAATAAGCCTGACATCGGTAGTGGGAAGCTACTGGATAGAATTATAAAGGATTATATATTATAGTATATTAGTGACAACAAGATTATGAGTTCAAATCAGCATGGTATTATGAGAAATAGATGATGTCAAACTAATCTGTTTTGATTCTATGAGTAAGCAAGTCTATAGATAAAGGTGAATAAGTTGTTGTGGTATACTTGTATTTTGCAAAGGCTTTTGATACAGTACCACACAAGAGATTATTAAACAAAATTATGGGACTGGGAATATCTGAAAATGTTATTTTATGGGTAGATAACTGGATAAAAAAACAGAAAAATGAGTTGTAGTAAATTAATCATGCTCCCACTGGACAAGAGTAATTAGATGGATAAGTACTGGGTCCTGTTCTTTTTAATATTTTTATAAAAGATTTTGAGAAAGGATTAAATATCAGTCACAATTTTTGCAGTGATACAAATTGTGAAAGGTCAGTGTATTGTATACTGTTATATGTAAGGTTTTAAATTTTGGAAGTAAAGATCTGCAGATTATCTTTTATCAGGGATAGGCATGGACCCAAGTTGCGGCGGACATTTTCCAAAGTACAGATCTTAGTGAAGGACACCAAGGTCTACATTTAGCTACCAATCAGCAAGCTCTACCCAGGTGCTCAACCAAAAATGGGCCAGCTACTAAGCCTACATTCCTGTTTTTTCAAATAAAGATACCAAGAGTACGAAGAGAAATTGATAATAGGAATAAATTAGAAAGTTGCTTAAAATTGCACGCTCTACCTGAACCATGAAAAAAAAAAAAAAAAAATTGGGTTTAGTGTCAATTTAATGAAAACAAAATTTCCATCAATCTAACTTGATCATATATTATATTGTGTGTGGTGCAAAAAGGTTAAAGAAAATATCACCATTTTGTTGGCTTTAGGGCATAAAGAATACAGTAACAAAAATGAAAGTGTCATAGAATGCTGGCCTCTTTGTGACCTGTTAGTTTGTGAAACCCCACAAGTTTCTTAAATTTCATTATTATTATTAATGGTTAAAAATCTAATCTTTCAGAGAGAAAAAAATAAATAAATACAAAAACAGACAGAACTGTAACTTGTATGTGAAAAAACATTAAACAAATGTTATTGTAATTTTCTATGTATAGTAGTTTTCTATTATTTTTCTTAGCTATTCTTCTGAATTTATAAATATTATGCATTTTAAATTAAAATGTACACAGCCAAAATTACAAAATAGTATTGAGCATTTATATATCATGACATTCTGGGATATCAGAATAGCTATTGTCTTCAACTGAAGAAATTAAAATTGGAATACATTTATAACATAGGTAAACTAGAGATGTGCAAAAGCAGGACACAAGCTAAAATTACACTATTGTTTCCTTATAATCATCACTAGATCTCAGGTCGCTGCCTGTTAAAGTGCATTGCTTTTGTATGCTTTACCTTTGCATATAAAGAAACACAGTGCAATTGCAGCTTGCTTCTTGAATCGTCCCTCTATCATCTCACTCGGAGTAATTTTCCCTCTACTGAGTGGCTTCCTCATGACGGCGCTGCCCCAACCCTGCAAAACATGGCGCCACATGTGTCAAGGAGGATTCTATTCATCCCGAGTCCCTCCCCAACGCAAAACGGACACCTTGCCTATCCCTGTCTATTATTTAAATGGGACTAGATATAGTAAAATAGACAAGGAAATTAATTTAAGTGTATATATAGATAACAAGTTAAGAATAAGTGGGTAATGCAGGGCAGAGGCTCTAAAGGCTAATAATATACTAGCGTGGATTAATATAGGTATAGATGCAAGAGAGGAAAGCATAATTAATTTCCTATATCCTCTAAATCACCGGTAAAGCATCACCTTTAGTATGGAGTGCAGATCTGGGGACTAATTTTATAAAAGGGATATTGTAGAATTACAAAAAGTTCATACCTATGAGGAGATTTAGTCAAATTGGGTCAGTTTACACTAGAAAAAAAAGGCTTGAGAGGTGACATGATTATTCCATATAAATATATTCAAGGCCCATATACAGAGATGGTGGAAACTCTGTTTATTCCAAGGAAAATGTTTATGACAAGAGGCCACACTTTAAGGCTAGAGGAAAGGAGATTTAATCTATAGCAATGGAAATGTTTTTCACTGTAAGAGCAATCAAATTGTGGAACTCATTGCCTAAGGAACTAGGGAATGCCAATACCATAGATACATTTCTGACTAAAATGTAAATATAACATACTAGGTGATAAGCTTGCCCAGAGGGCAGTCTATTTATTTTTTAAGCTACAGATGCAGCAACACCCTTGCCTAGATTACGAGTTTTGCGTTAGAGGCTGTGCGGTGCTAACGAGCAGTTTATGCTCACCGCTCACTTACAGACAGCTCTGGTATTACCCAGCGTTAGCTGCAAAAAAGTGAGCGTAGAGCAAAATTTTGCTCCACATCTCACCTCTTTACCAGCGCTGCTTACGTTAGCGGTGAGCTGGTAAAACGTGCTCATGCACGATTTCCCCATAGGAATCAATGGGGGGAAGCTGGCTGAAAAAAAACCTAACACCTGCAAAAGAGCAGAGTAAAGCTCCTAACGCAGCCCTATTGATTCCTATGGGGACAATACATTTATGTCTATACCGAACAGTTTAACATGAACCCCGAGTCTAAACACCCCTAATCTTACACTTATTATGCCCTAATCGGCCGCCCGACATCGCAGACACCTGCATTATATTATTAACCCCTAATCTGCCGCTCCAGACACCGCTGCCACCTACATTATATTTATAAACCCCTAATCTGCCGCCCCCAACATCGCCGACACCTATATTTTATTTATTAATCCCTAATCTGCCGCCCCCAATGTCGCCGCCACTATAATAAAGTTATTAACCCCTAAACCTAAGTCTAACCCTAACCCTAACACACCCTAACTTAAATATAATTAAAATAAATCTAAATAAAATTACTACAATTAACTAAATAATTCCTATTTAAAACTAATAGTTACATTGTAGCTAGCTTAGGGTTTATTTTTTATTTTACAGGCAACTTTGTATTTATTTTAACTAGGTAGAGTAGTTATTAAATAGTTATTAACTATTTGATAACTACCTAGCTAAAATAAATACAAAAGTACCTGTAAAATAAAACCTAACCTAAGTTACAATTGCACCTAACACTACACTACAATTAAATTAATTACCTAAATTAAATACAATTAATTACAATTAAATAAAATTATCTAAAGTACAAAAAAAAAAGCCCTACCCTACACTAAATTACAAATAGCCCTTAAAAGGGCCTTTTGCAGGGCATTGCCCCAAAGTAATCAACTCTTTTACCTGTAAAAAAAATTACAATTCCCCCCCAACATTAAAACCCACCACCCACACAACCAACCCTACTCTAAAACCCACCCAATACCCCCTTAAAAAAAACTAACACTAACCCCTTGAAGATCACCCTACCGTGAGAAGTCTTCACCCAACCGGGCCAAAGTCCTCAACGAATCCAGCAGAAGTGATCCTCCAGACGGGCAGAAGTGGTCCTCCAGATGGGCAGAAGTTTTCATCCAGATGGCATCTTTTATCTTCATCCATCCCGCGCGGAGCGGGTCCATATTCAAGACATCCAACGCGGAGCTTCCTCTTCTTTCCACTTTAGTTAAGAGTTTTATGCTACGGCGTTGTAGTGTAAAACTCTTAACTACTGACGTTTAAATGCGGTACCAGGCTTAACAGGAGAGGGTTTACCGCTCACTTTTGGTCAGACTCGTAATACCGTCACTATGCAAGTCCCATTGAAAATATAGGAAACGCAATTGACGTAAGTGGATTTTCGGTATTTCCGAGTCTGGCCAAAAAAGTCTACCTTCAAGACTCGTAATACCAGCGGGCATTAAAAATCAGTGTTAGGACTTCTTAACGCTGCTTTTTAAGGCTAACGCACAACTCGTAATCTAGGCCCCTATTTGGTAAGTCTGTTTTTTTTATAAATATTTAAGCGGACTGCTGTCCTAAATATATCAAATATATTTTATATATATATATATATATATATATAAAGCTACAGGTAAAGCAACACCCTATTTGGTCACACTTATTTTATATATATATATATATATATATATATATATATATATTTAAGCTTCAGGTGTAGTGACACCCTATTTGGATGGACTGCTGTCCTAAATATATCCAAAATTGCTGTTCTTCTAATTATGTCTAATTTGAGTATATTTTGTTGTAGACCACATTTGTTTGTGAAACAGGCATCACTTCCTGTTTATAAGTAGCCTTGTTCTCGTTAATCTATGACTTTAGCTTTTACATCAGCAGAGCTTTTTACTCGAGAGAAAGCTACATATAGCTGACCATGGCTGAAAACAGGTTCAGGCAAATAGATGCCAACTCTATCCAAAGTTTGACCTTGAGACTTGTTAATAGTCATAGCGAATGCCAATTTAACTGTAAATTGTCTTCTTCATAATATAAAAGTAAGTTCTGTATTACTTGGGGCTAAGTCTATTCAAGGAATAAATATATTTTACCCTTCAGCAGTACCTGTTAGTAGTTGAGCAATAATTAAATTTTTCCACAAAGCTTTCACAACCAATCTGGTGCCATTACAGAGACCTCTCTTAGTATTAAGGTTACGCAAAAGCATAATAATACTGCCAATTTTAAGATTGAGTTTATGAACTGGCATTCCAGAAAGAGACAATTCATTTAAAAAACTCAACTGGGTAATTATTCCTGTCTTTCTGTGATTCATCATCAATAGAATCAGTGATTAAATAAGTAGAGGTTTCACCTTCTAACAAACTAAGAACTTCTTCATTGATCTTGTCAACATCACTATTTTTTAGACATAAAATTGCCATTTTGGCAAACTTAAAAGCATCAGAATCTTTTAACTGTTCACCAAAAATCTCCTTTACAATGGAGTCTTTGCAGATCATTTGAGATGGAATTTCAAAAATATCTTCATGAAAGCCATGCTCGTTTGTCAGTAGTCCATCTCCAAGCTTTAAAAGCCAAGAGCTAACCTCAGGATCTTAAACTTATGCCAGAGTGGATTGAATTTCATGCTGGCTTTAACTATAGCTGATCTACTTCCATGTGCAACAACAGAAAGAGTTTGTCTAAAATCACCTCCAAGCAGAATTGTTTTTCCTCCAAAAGGTTTGTTGTTATTCATCAGCTCTTGAAGGAATTTGTTGACGCATCTGAGTGCATCACTAGAAGACATGGTAGATTCATCCCAAATAATAATCTTTTCTGTACAAATCATTTGCACATCATTAGAGGTTTCCCTCATGGAAGATGTTGAAGTATCCAACAAAGGAACTGGCAACTTAGACTGCGAGTGGTATGTTTGTCCACCTTCAAGCAAATTTTCCGAAATACCTGTTGAAGCAACTGGTAATGATACCTCACTGTTTCCTCTAAATGTCCTCAACAAAGTCTTGTATAGGTAGGTTTTACCACTACCACCAGGACATCAAGGAAATCACACCTTTGTGGTAAAGTGTCATTTTCTGATGCAGCAATGATTTCTTCAAAACTTTGAAGATCATTAAAAGATGCCTTTATTTGGACTCCAGTATAACTTTCCAAAGCAGTATAATATATTCTGGTAAATTGTTTGGAGGATTTGGTAAACCAAAATGCTGACAATTTTTGCCATTATAAATCAAGATATCCTGTGCATCCAGTGCATCATTTAAAACAATTTTGACACTCTAGTGTGTGACCAGGGTGTCTTGCTTTTTTAAATGTGTAAAATTGAACTCCATCAACTATTCGGATATCTTCAAAAGAAGTTGCTCTTTTAACATGGAGTAAAAGTAATCATAAACAAAATCTCTCAACATCTGAAGTTAGATTTACAGAGTACATGCGACCAATGGTGTTATTTGCTCAATCTTGTACTCTTTTTTTTTCCATTTTGTTGACTTTTGATGAAAAACAAAATGCTGAGGAATATCAGTGAAAAGAAAGGCATGAGCTGACAAATCTTCTTGGTTTAACTTAAACCAAGCAGTCAAAGTGGTATCTCTTAATTGTGTTCTTTCTACAACAGTTTCAATATTATCTTCAGTAAAATATATTGACTGTACTCCAGGAAGGCAAACTTGTAATTGCCTGATGGTATGCAATTGATGGTACCAATGGAAACCAAAAAGCCGCAATGCTGCTTCTGGAGCAATGACATATTGAGAATCCATAAAGGAAGTTATCTCATCATGAAGAAGAGTTTCATGTTCTTTAATTGCTATATTAGAGCAGTCATGCCCTTTATAAATATATTTGAATATGTACTTTACACTTTTTATGGAAGCACAGATTTCTATGTTAATATGGTAGTTTTATTTTATTGTCAAGTATGGGTTGTATGGTAAAACCCAACAGTTATCAATTGTTTTTCCATTTGTTTCAATAGAAACAGTTTTTTTGGATCTCTTGTAAAGTGGATAACCATCTACATTGATCAAAGTTTATTCCTGGGAGGATTTTGGAAATTGCTTAGAGCAAACACCATCAACCATACATGGAGATCTTAGATTATGCTCCCCACAGGGCCCATGTATCATGTGCTTGGTTACAATTGCAACCGGGGATAAAGCTATCAATTATTTCAGCATTTTTAGGCGTATCTTCTGCAGATAAAATAAGCAAAATATGTGCATGAGGTAAACCACGTTTCTGAAATTCAATAACATAACTTTTGCAGCTGGTTTACCCAAAACATGTTTCTTTGTGATATCATAAAGACGTTTTTGAAGTTTTAAATTAAAAACTCTTGCCACTAAATCAGGATGAAATTTCACTGCTGAGATTAACAACAATTTCAGACCTTTCTGGTTTACATGTCATGGTTATGAAAAAAATCAGGGTTCCCATACTTTCCAACAATAGCCATGGCATCTTGGTAATTCTGTACCATGTTACTTGGACTACCTTGGAAAGTAGATGAAGTATAACTGCTTTTCCTGGAAGTAAGCTCTGGTCTACAGCTACACTTTGAAGATGGTCCATGAGACCTTTGTACTTTTCAACCCTCAATTTTGACTGATATTATCTAACATAGTTTAAACGATTACCTTCTGTCTTAACGTATGCATCTACAAAGTACTGCTGGGTCAGAAATGTGTTAAACTTGTGTCGGATAGAAAGCTTGTACCCATAAAATTGCATTTGTGTGACCCTTTCTCTTGACTTTGCTAAAGAATGACTTATTATGTTTGAAACCGTAGT
This sequence comes from Bombina bombina, assembly GCF_027579735.1. Taxonomy (NCBI): domain Eukaryota; kingdom Metazoa; phylum Chordata; class Amphibia; order Anura; family Bombinatoridae; genus Bombina; species Bombina bombina. The sequence continues at coordinate 572,599,898 of NC_069502.1, forward strand.
AGTAGGGTTGTAATTAAGTTTCATTTTAGGTGACCAACTTTGGTCCCCAAAAGGGAAAAGAAGTGGATACAACATTGGCTTCAAATCTGGATCTAAAATAATTACAGCTAGATTACGAGTTTGCATTAGAGGCTGTGCGGTGCTAACGAGCAGTTTTCACTCACCGCTCACTTACCTGCAGCGCTGGTATTACGAGTTTTCAGAAACCCGTTGTTAAAAGACAAGAAGTGAGTGTTGAGCCAAATTTTGCTCATTACCACACTCCAATACCAGCACTGCTTAAGTCAGAGGTGAGCTGGTCGTACGTGCTCGTGCACGATTTCCCCATAGAAATCAACGGGAGAGCCGGCTGAAAAAAGTCTAACACCTGCAAAAAAGCAGCGTAAAGCTCCCTAACGCAGCCCCATTGATTCCTATGGGGAAATTAAATTTATGTCTACACCTAACACCCTAACATGAACCCCGAGTCTAAACACCCCTAATCTTACACTTATTAACCCCTAATTTGCCACCCCGAAATTGCCGACACCTACATTATATTATTATTAACCCCTAATCTGCCGCTCCGGACACTGCCACCACCTACATTGTATTTATGAACCCCTAATCTGCTGCCCCCAACATCACTGACACCTACATTATATTTATTAACCCCTAATCTGCCACCCCCAATGTCGCTGCAACCTACCTACACTTATTAACCCCTAATCTGCCGCTCCGGACACTGCCACCACCTACATTGTATTTATGAACCCCTAATCTGCTGCCCCCAACATCACTGACACCTACATTATATTTATTAACCCCTAATCTGCCACCCCCAATGTCGCTGCAACCTACCTACACTTATTAACCCCTAATCTGCCGCCCCAACGTCGTCACCACTATAATAAACATATTAACCCCTAAACTGCCGCACTCCCGCCTCGCACACATTAGTTAAATATAATTAACCCCTAATCTGCCGCCCTTAACATCGCCGCCACCTACCTACATTTATTAACCCCTAATATGCCGTCCCCAATGTCGCCACCACAATATTAAAGTTATTAACCCCTAAACCTAAGTCTAACCCTAAACCTAACACCCACTAACTTAAATATTATTTAAATAAATTTAAATAAATATTACTATCATTAACTAAATAATTCCTATTTAAAACTAAATACTTATCTATAAAATAAACCCTAAGCTAGCTACAATATAACTAATAGTTACATTGTATCTATCTTAGGGTTTATTTTTATTTTACAGGCAAGTTTGTATTTATTTTAACTAGGTAGAATAGTTATTAAATAGTTATTAACTATTTAATAACTACCTAGCTAAAATAAAGACAAATTTACGTGTAAAATAAAACCTAACGTAAGTTACAATAACACCTACCACTACACTATAATTAACTAAATTAACTAAATTAAATTAAATACAATTACCTAAATTAAATTAAATTAGCTAAAGTACAAAAAAACACTAAATTACAGAAAATAATAAACAAATTACAGATATTTAAACTAATAACACTTAATAGCCCTATTAAAATAAAAAGCCCCCCAAAAAAAAAAAAAAAAACCTAGCCTAAACTAAACTATCAATAGCCCTTAAAAGGGCCTTTTGCGGGGCCTTGTCCCAAAGTATTCAGCTCTTTTACCTGTAAAAAAAATACAAACAACCCCCCAACAGTAAAACTCACCACCCACACAACCAAACTCACCAAATAAAATACTATCTAAAAAAACCTAAGCTCCCCATTGCCCTGAAAAGGGCATTTGGATGGGCATTGCCCTTAAAAGGGCAGTTAACTCTTTTGCCGCCAAAATCCTAACCTACAAATAAAACCCACCCAATAAACCCTTAAAAAAAACTAACACTAACCCCCGGAAGATCGACTTACCGGGAGACGTCTTCATCCAAGCCGGGCCGAAGTCCTCAACGAAGCCAGGAGAATTCTTCATCCAATAAAAGCCAATAGAATGCGAGCTCAATCCTTTTGGCTGATTGGATCAGCCAATAGGATTAAACTTCAATCCTATTGGCTGATTGCATCAGCCAATAGGATTTTGTCTACCTTAATTCCGATTGGCTGATAGAATTCTAGCAGCCAATCGGAATCCAAGGGACACCATCTTGGATGATGTCACTTAAAGGTACCTTCATTCAGCTTTAGTCGTCAGATGAAGAGGATGCTCCGCATCGGATGTCTTGAAGATGGACCCGCTCCAAACCAGATGGATGAAGATAGAAGATGCTGTCTGGATGAAGACTACTGCCCGTCTGGAGGACCACTTCACACAGCTTGGATGAAGACTTCTCCCGGCTTCATTGAGGACTTTGGCCCGGCTTGGATGAAGACGTATCTTTAGGGGGTTAGTGTTAGTTTTTTTTAAGGGTGTATTGGATGGGTTTTATTTTAAGGTTAGTGTTTGGGTGGCAAAAGAGCTAACTGCCCTTTTAAGGGCAATTCTCATCCAAATGCCCTTTTCAGGGAAATGGGTAGCTTAGATTTTTTTAGATAGTATTTTATTTGGGGGGTTTGGTTGTGTTGGTGGTGGGTTTTACTGTTGGGGGGGTTGTTTGTATTTTTTATACAGGTAAAAGAGCTGATTACTTTGGGACAAGGCCCCGCAAAAGGCCCTTTTAAGGGCTATTGGTAGTTTAGTTTAGGCTAGGGTTTTTTTTTTTATTTTGAGGGGGCTTTTTTATTTTAAGAGGGCTATTAGATTAGGTGTAATTAGTTTAAATATCTGTAATTTGTTTATTATTTTCTGTAATTTAGTGGGGGGTTTTGTACTTTAGCTAATTTAATTTAATTTAGGTAATTGTATTTAATTTAGTTAATTTATTTAATTATAGTGTAGTGTTAGGTGTTATTGTAACTTAGGTTAGGTTTTATTTTACACGTAAATTTGTCTTTATTTTAGCTAGGTAGTTATTAAATAGTTAATAACTATTTAATAACTATTCTACCTAGTTAAAATAAATACAAACTTGCCTGTAAAATAAAAATAAACCCTAAGATAGATACAATGTAACTATTAGTTATATTGTAGCTAGCGTAGGGTTTATTTTATAGGTAAGTATTTAGTTTTAAATTGGAATTATTTAGTTAATGATAGTAATATTTATTTACATTTATTTAAAGTATATTTAAGTTAGTGGGTGTTAGGTTTAGGGTTAGACTTAGGTTTAGGGGGTTAATAACTTTAATAAAGTGGCGGCAATGTTGGGGGCGGCAGATTAGAGGTTAATAAATGTAGGTAGGTGGCGGTGATGTTAGAGATGGCAGATTAGGGTTTAATAATATTTAACTAATGTTTGTGAGGTGGGAGTGCGGTGGTTTAGGGGTTAATATGTTTATTATAGTGGCGGCGACATTGGGGGCGGCAGATTAGGGGTTAATAAATATAATGTAGGTGTTGGCGATGTTGGGGGCAGCAGATTAGTGGTTCATAAATATAATGTAGGTGGCGGCGGTGTCCGGAGCGGCAGATTAGGGGTTACAATTTTTATTATAGTGTTTGTGATGCGGGAAGGCCTCGTTTTAGGAGTTAATAGGTAGTTTATGGGTGTTAGTATACTTTTTAGCACTTTATTTATGAGTTTTATGTTACGGCATTGTACCATAAAACTCTTAACTACTAACATTTAAATGCGTTAGGACTCTTGACAGGGTAGGCTGTACCGCTCACTTTTTGCCCCCCCAGGACAGACTCGTAATACCGGCGTTATGGAAGTCCCATAGAAAAAAGACTTTATGAAGTTTACGTAAGTCGTTTTGCGGTAAGGCCAAAGAAGTGTGCGGTACACCTAAACCTTCAAGACTCGTAATACCAGCGGGCGTAAAAAAGCAGCGTTAGGACCTCTTAACGCTGCTTTTTTACCCTAACGCACAACTCGTAATCTAGTTGTTAATCTTTCTGTTTTTTTTTCATTGTTAGGAATTCGACAATGAATAATAAGATATCACTCAATAATAATAGCTACCTCATTACACCAAGGAGCATTATATATACGTTAATCGTTTTTACGATCTTGTACTATTACCATGGTCACTGTTGCAGGTGTAACACCATTTTGAGATGCATCTTCTAAGCATTCCTGTTCTACTTCATACAACATTTTGCATGCTTTAGCAAAAGGATTGTTTAAAGCCAAATAATAACTCATCTCAGTGATTAGCTCAGGGTTGCAATTTGCATTTTCATTAATCATAAGGCGCTGTTGTGCAGCCTCATCAGGATCAAGAATATATAGTTGTGCAAACTTTCGGTTATCCTCATTGGAAGGATTAAGTAATCCAGTTTTGTGATAAATTTGTCCATTAATTCTAAAGCAGTATGGCCCATAACCGGGAGGAGGGGCAATATTCGCCCCCATTGAAACAAATGCTGAAGAATTATTTAAAGATCGAATGTTTTTGTAAAAGTTTTTTGAATGTTTATGTTCCTGTCATTAGGCTTTGTATTAAAGGAGCGACTTTAATAGGTTAAATAATTACTTTTCCTTTGCTGCAGCATTGACTAAATAGTTTGTCTGATGGCTGTTCTTTTGGAAAATTGTCTGCATCACAGTTGGTGCATATAACATTTAGCTCTCCACAGTTATGATCATCAAATGAATCATCATATCTCTCAATTGCAGCAATGTTTTTAATATGTTTTGCAAAATATGTACGATGGCGTTGAACAGGACTTGCACTGTTTTCTTTTACATTCCCTTTCTGTATTGCTTATGCTAAGCTGTCTTTTTGTTTGAGATCGTTCATTTTCTGCACATTCTTTTCTATGAGCAAATGTGTTTCTTTGTTGTTCTTTATGTCTCTGGTTTTCTGTCATATTGCTCTCTTTTTTTCTAAACTGCTTTTGCTTCCCTTAAATGGGCCCTTTCTTCATCAGTCATTTTAATTTTTATTTTTTTTATCCCTCTCATTTTGCCTCCTTTTTGCATCAGATTGTTCATCTAAAGATAACTTTCTTTTAGGGGGCATGTTTTTAAAAAAAATATTTTTAGTTATTTAATATATCTATTGAAGCTACAGGTGTAGTGACACCGTATTTGGATGGACTGCTGTCCTATATTATACATATAATCTACAAGTGTAGCAACACCCAGAGGCATAACTAGAAACCACAGGGCCCAGGTGCAAGAATCTAAGAAGCCCCCCCCCCCCACCACCCCCAAATAAAAGTTTGAATCAGATTACATGTCTGCAAAAGTGGGTACCCTGTGCCCACAGTCTGTGAGATGGCCTGACCCCCTATTACTGTATATAGTGACACTGTTTAACACACCAGTGCTGTATATAGTGAGTTAGTGACACAGTCTGTAATCTGCCAGTGAGATGGCTGGCCTGACCCTACCCGCCCCAGTACTTTATAAAGTGACCACAGTAGTCTGTGACATGGTCCAGTCTCCCCGTACTGTATATAGTGGTACTGTATAGTGACACGGTTTACCCCCCAATGCTGTAGTAACAAGGTCTGTAATCTGCTGGTTCTACAAACATACTCACACACACATACATGCATAAATACACACACAGTCACATACATACATACACACATAAACACAAACATACATGCATAAATACACATACAGTCACATACATACACACACACATAAACACAAACATACATGCATAAACACACACACATACAAATAAACAGACATACACATACATGAACATGCCTATAGGTTTAAGCTTCGGGTTGTACATTACAGTCATCACTCTGTGAGGTCATGGAATAACAAAACTTTATTATTATTATATTAAATATAAATCAAATATCAAAGGAGCCTAAATCAAATAGATCACAGAGAGAGGAACAATAATTGTAATTCTATGAGCCATGACTTAATGACCCCGTGGGTTGTTCTATGTTATCAAGTTAGTATTTTACAGCATTAACAGTATCACAGAGACAGCAATATTTAACCATTTTATTGCAAATGATTTAACCACTTGATTGGCCACAATTCCCATGCATGATGCACAGTTGTCAACACAATTTATAGCAATTTGTTTAATGGTTAAAATAACTTTTTATACATTCAACATAATTTCTATCAAAATAAATACATACATTAATACAAAACATCTGAAATGTAGGCATTGCGCTACTGACCACCTGCAAACTGTCCAGTCCTCTACTCCAGTTACTGGTTCAATTTAATCAGCTTGGCAGCCTGCCACAATGCCACTCAGCCTCACACTGACTCATCACCACTATCCGAGTAGCCATCTTTAGCCGCTCCCCTTGCTCAGCTGCCTCTGCTCATCACTCGTCTCTCATTCAATCTCCCACACTGACTGACTACATGTGCAGTAAAGAGCCAATTGAGCAGACTACCCATGCAGTCAGGAGCAGAGCCAATGTGCGTGCGGCACGCCATCCACCAAAGCTAATCACAGTCAGTCAGGCTCAGAGTCAGGGATCATGATGGAAATTAACTAAGTTCCTGGCATGGCCAATGGGTAAAACCAGAAACACTAACCCCTGTAGTAAGAGACACAGACACTAGTAAAGCATCACGTCACACTCATATGATATCTATGCAGGCAGCAGCAGGTCAACATTTTTTATTTCAAATTTTTTTTTCTTTTTTTTTGCTGAAGCTGCCCCCCCAGGGGCCCGATCATTAGGAACAACAGATAATGTTTCGCTTTTAAAGACTTTTATCGCTCTCTGCAGCAACTATCCTAACAGACTATATTTTCCTAACTGCGGCAAATAATATAAACACTTTATATTTAAATTGCCTAAACAACGGGAGCAAGGGGCGTGATTAGTCGCGACACACGCCATTTGCCGCAAGCGAGAGGTGTGGCTTTCCTCAAATGTGCGGTGTTTGATTGACACTGACATATATGTGTATTTTTATTAAGCATGCCTGTATAAGATTTTCGGAAATTGTGATTGGCAATTTCCGTAACTCGGCCCATACATTATTTATACAGTAACAATGCATAGTTACTGTGTAAATAATGCCCACACTGACACTGAAATAATAAGCAGTTCTATAAATCATGTACAAACTGTACGTATGCACTTTTTAGCGTAAAATGATTCATACACTTCCTTTCAGTACATACGACAAAATGTTAAATTATTTAAAGTGTCAGTATGTACATTATATATATATATATATATATATATATATTTATTACAACTGCTTATTATTGTAGTGTCAGTGTCTACAATATGTATACAGTCACTATGCATTGTGACTGTATAAATAATATATAGAGTGAGCCACCTACCAATAATAAACCTGACACTTCAAAACCAATATTTCCGCCATCCCCATAAATCGCAACTAATAATTAAACTAATAACCCCTAATCCGAGAACCCCCCCAGATCACAATCTACCTAAAAAAAGTTATTAACCACTAAACCACAAAGCAACCCATATTACCACCATACCCCTAAAACAGCAAATAATAATAAATTAAATAATAAATAAATCTGATTTGAATAGCCAATAGAATTTCAGTAGCTCTCATCCTATGGGCTGATTTGAATTTCAAAAATAAAATCATCCAATAGGAATGCAAGGGATGCCATTTAGAAAAGGCACCCTTGCATTGAAGATTCAGTATATGGCAGCAACCGTATGAAGAGGATGCTCTGCGCCGGATGTCTTCAGGATGGACCCGCCCCGTGCCACCGGTATGAAGATGGAAGATGCCGCCGGGATGAAGATAGAAGATGCCGCCTGGATGAAGATAGAAGATGCTGCCAAAATGGATGAAGACCTCGCCGGCTGGATGAAGACTTCTCACTGCCTGGATGTCCGGACTTCAAAAACTGTAAGTGGATCTCTGGGGTTAGTGTTAGGTTTTTTTAAAACTTTTTTTGGGTGTTTTTTTTTAGATTAGGGTTTGGGTTTTTCTTAAAAAAGCTGAATGCCCTTTTCCTGGCAAAAAAAGAGCTGAATGCCCTTTTAAGGGCAATGCCCATACAAATGCCCTTTTCAGGGCAATGGGTAGCTTAGGTTTTTGTTAGTTAGTTTTTTTATTTTGGGGGGTTGATTGGGTGGTGGGTTTTAATGTTGGGGGGTCTTTGTATTTTTTCAGGTAAAAGAGTTAATTTCTTTAAGGCAATGCCCTACAAAAGGCCCTTTAAGGGCTATTGGTAGTCTATTATAGGCTATGTTTTTTTTTTATTTTGTGGGGGTTATTTTTATAGGACTTTTTAGATTAGGTGTAATTGTTTTTATTTTGGATAATTTAGTTTGTTGTTTTTCATAATTTAGTGTTTGTTATTTTTTGTACTTTGGTATTTTTTTATTTTTTGTAATTGTAGATTTTATTTTTTTAGTAGTGTTAGGTTTTTTAATGTGTAATTTAATTTATTTAATTGATAGTTATTTTCATTTTAGTACAATAGTAATGTTAGTTTAATATATATAGTTTAAACTTAGATTTTTTAATTTCACAGGTAAGTTTTTATTTATTTTAAAGTTAGGGGGTTGTGTGTAAGTGTGTTAAAGTGTGCGCAAGAGGCACCAAGCTGCTCCAACCCTAAAGTCCCTCAAATTAGGGGTAAAAGATATGTGAAAGAATGAAGAAACAGGAGAAGCGCTAGTAAAAGCTAAAGGTGCTAAAATGAATAAAATAATTTGCTATGCAAACGAAATGAGATAAAATAAAATAAATTTACTTGCTTTGCAAATATAATCAAATCGTCTTAATACACGGACGGTACACCTGAAGGTAAAACGGGTTTGCATTTACCCGGCTCTGGTTCTCTTTTGATCTCATCTGAGGACTTTAGTTTTTATGCGGAATTCCTCCACACAATATTGAGACAAGGTTTATATTGGCAACAGTAGTCATTTATTTTAATTCTGTGTTTTTTATATACCGGAGACGTCCGATTCTCAAATACTTGTATGTTTTTTCATTTTATTTTTGCAGGATATGTACTTCTATGATTGTTTGATTATATTTGCAAAGCAAGTAAATTTATTTTATTTTATCTCATTTCGTTTGCATAGCAAATTATTTTATTCATTTTAGCACCTTTAGCTTTTACTAGCGCTTCTCCTGTTTCTTCATTCTTTCACAAAGTTTAGGGGTTGTTAGGTTTAGGGGTTAATAGTTTAATTTAGTGTTTTGCGATGTGGGGGACTGGCGGTTTAGGGGTTAATAGGTTTATTTAGTGGCAGTGATGTAGGAGGCCAGAGGTTTAGAGGTTAATAACTTTATTTAGTGGCGGCGATGTCTTGGATCGGCGGAATAGGGGTTAATATCTTTATTATAGTGTGGGCGATGTCGGGGGGCGGGGGAATAGGGGTTAATTATTATAGTGGTGGCAATGTCGGGGAGCGGCAGAATAGGGGTTAATAAATGTTATTAGTGGCAGCGATGTCGGGAGAGGCAGATTAGGGTTAATAAGTTTAATATAGTGTTTGCGATGTGGGAGGGCCTCGGTTTAAGGGTTAATAGGTAGTTTATGGGTGTTAGTGTACTTTGTAACAGTTTAGTTATGTTTTGTTGCGTAAAACTCATAACTACAGGTCTCAGATTGCGAAATGGATTGTGTCGGTATAGGGTGTAACGCAAGCTTTTTAGCCTCACCGCAAAACTTGTAATGGCAGCAATATGGAAATCCCACACAAAAACGTATTTTTTTTGAGTGCGGGACTGACGTTGCGTTACAGGCTAAAAATGCTTGCGGTACAGCTATACCGACAAGACTCGTAATGGCTGCGTTACTGTTTTAACGCTGAAATAACAATTTTTTCAGTGTTAAAACACAAATGCAAAACTTGTAATCTAGGTGTTTGTAATGTGATCAATATTTTAACATTTGAATAAAAACATGGAAATAATGTTTATAGAAATGTGAGCTGAAGTTTTGACTGATCCTGAAAAAGCTGTAAAATATATAATAAAGTCATGCAAAAAACATTGTAAAAAATATTTTCAGATGGATTGGAAAATCACTGGTGAAGGTCATTAATATGAAGTGTCAGAAGGGTTTGTTCAATATAATGTTATGAGAAACCACTAGAAAAATCCATTTAAATTGATTATTTACTGTTATAATGACAGTTGTAACTGATAGCTCCTTTTAAATCATGTTTTAAGAATCTGCTGAGCCAAGCTTGCAGTGAGTTCTGTATTGTCATTGCTGTATTACTATTAAATGCTATTACTGTTATTACTGTTAGCACTTATTAAATAACAAAAAATAACAGCCTGGTATTGTGGTAGGGAAACCAACCTTTCATTTCACATCTCCATGTTAAACATTGCCAGATTTAAGTAATAATTATATAAATAGATGATTACTCCACATTCATGCATAACATTTCACAATTCACAGTATCAAAAATAACTAAGCTACAATCTTTATTGCGTTAATTGACTATATAATTATTATGCATTGATTTAATAATAAAAACATTTATCTTGTATAAATCATAAAAGTGATTTATGAATCTTCATTATCATTGATTCCAGAACTTAATTTCATGGAAACAACAAAAGCAAACATTTTTCAGACTGGTAGTGAACTAAGTTCAAGCTATTTGTAATTCTCACTGTATATAAGGTTCTCTTAAGAATAGGTTGGACACCACTATCATATTTTTTATGTAAATTTAGGCCTCTATAACTTTACAAATATATCCGTATTAAAGGGACACTAAACGCAAATCTTTTCTTTCATGATTCAAATAGAGCATTCAATTTTATGCAACTTTCTAATTTACTCCTATTATCATTTTTTATTCAGTCTCTTGCTATCTTTATTTAAAGGGACATGAAACCCAAAATTTTTCTTTCATGATTCACATAGAGAATACAATTTTAAACAACTTTCTAATTTACTTCTATTCTCGAATTTGTTTCATTGTCTTGATATACTTTGCTGAAGGAGCAGCAATGCACTACTGGTTGCTGACTGAACACATGGGTGAGCCAATGACAGTCGGTATTTATATGCAGCCACCAATCAGCAGCTAGAACCTAGCTTCTTTACTGCTCCTGAGCTTGCCTAGATAAACCTTTCAGCAAAGGATAACAAGAGAAGGAAGCAAATAAAATAATAGAAGTAAATTGGAAAGTTGTTTAAAATTGTATTATGTATCTGAATCATGAAATAAAAAAAATTGGATTTCTTTAAAGAATGTAAAGCTTAGGTGCCAGCCCATTTTAGGTTCAGCACCCTGGATAGCGCTTGCTTATTGGTGGCTGCTTTTCTGAAATAAAAATGGGCTGGCTCCTAAGCTTTACATTCCTGCTTTTTAAATAAAGATAGCAAGAGAAAAAAGAACAATTGATAATAGGAGCAAATTAGAAAGTTGCTTAAAATCACATTCTCTATCTCAATCTTTAATGAAAAAATGTGGGTTTAGTATCCCTTTAAGTATGTTTAATTTACCATACAGCCCTGAAGCCCACTAATAAGATTTTTATTGCGGAAAATACCAGGGCCTGTACTAAAGGCAAAGATCCTGTAGTGCAGGCCCTGGGATCTCCAGCGCACTAAAGGTAACGTATGTAACGTTACAAGTGAATTTTTTCACCTGTAGCAAAGCAACATTTACATTTGTTTAACAGAAATTAACGTAAATGTTCAATGACTATTTTATTTAAAATGAAACGAATACTGAATAGCACGGCAATCAAATATTCCGAAAATTACATTTTCTGAATATTCAGTGTGAAAGGTTTAGTTGAATGGAACTTTTTACCCATGCTCATGTCTATAAAATAATTTTAATTAAGTTGACCAAATCATAATACATAATTACATTTTTCATAAAACATAACAAAAATATACATTTACTTAAATGTTCTCTTTCTAATGCTATATTTTGACAGCACTTTCATTTACAAATGCTTTTATGTTGCTACTGTGTATTTACAGTAATGAACAGAAACATCTTTAGATGCTCTTTAATGTGTTCATAGGTACATGTTTATTTCATCATCTTGGCAAAACGTATATATTAAACTTTACAACTTACTTCAAAAAAGCTTGTCATAAAATCCAACATCTGTGTTCAGTCTTTGACACATAAATTGAAGATATTATACACGACAAGAACATTGTAATTCTTCTTTATTGGGCAAGGTTTCTCTATCAAATGAAGTAGAAAGGTTATGTTCTCTAGTAATATTAGATCATTTACATCTTTTTAACAGCAAATGAAAGCATATAATTATTATTGCATAATGATACAAAACCCTTTGTTTATTTATAAAAAGGGAACATACATACGTATTGACAATGATTTTGTCTACTATATTCAGAAAGGAGGAGCGAAGAAAGAAGATTGAAGATGCCACTTTGCTTGAAGACATCACCGGATGGAAGAAGACTTCACTGCCACTTGATTGAAGACATCACCAGATGGAAGAAGACTTCACTGCCGCTTGATTGGACATCGCCCGGATCGGATGAAGAGTTCTGCCCGGCTGGGTGAAGACAAGGTAGGGAGATCTTCAGGGGGGTAGTGTTAGGTTTTTTTAAGGGGGGTTTGGGTGGGTTTAGAATAGGGGTATGTGGGTGGTGGGTTGTAATGTTGGGGGGTGGTATTATGTTTTTTTACAGGCAAAAGAGCTGTTTTCTTTGGGGCATGCCCCACAAAAGGCCATTTTAAGGGCTGGTAAGGTAAAAGAGCTGTGAACTTTTTTAATTTAGAATAGGGAAGGGAAATTTTTTTTATTTTGGGGGGCTTTATTATTTTATTAGGGGGCTTAGAATAGGTGAAATTAGCTTATAAATCTTGTAATATTTTTTTTATTTTTTGTAATTTAGTGGGGGGTTTTTTGTAATTTAGTTTAGTTTATGTTATTGTATTTTAGATATTTGTAGTTTATTTAATTTATTGATAGTGTAGGTGTATTTGTAACTTAGGTTAGTATTTATTTTACAGGTAAATTGGTAATTATTTTAACTAGGTAGCTATTAAATAGTTATTAACTATTTAATAGCTATTGTACCTAGTTAAAATAAATGCCAAGTTACCTGTAAAATAAATATAAACCCTAAAATAGCTACAATGTAATTATTAATTACATTGTAGCTATCTTAGGGTTTATTTTATAGGTAAGTATTTAGATTTAAATAGGAATATTTTAATTAATAATATTAATATTAATTAGATTTATTTTAATAAGAATTTAGTTAGGGATGTTAGAGTTAGATAGGGTTATTATACTTAATATATATATATATAATAAAAAAACGATATTAACTATATTAACCCTAATATAATTAGGGTTAATATAGTTAATATAGCTGGCGGCGGTGTAGGGGGATTAAATTAGGGGTTAATATTTTTAAAATAGATGGCGGCGGTGTAAGGGGCTCACTTTAGGGGGTATGTAAGGTAGATGGCGGCGGGGTAGGGGCTCACTTTAGGGGGTAGGTAAGGTAGATGGCGGCGGTGTAAGGGGCTCACTTTAGGGGGTAGGTAAGGTAGATGGCGGCGGGGTAGGGGCTCACTTTAGGTGATAGGTAAGGTAGATGGCGGCGGTGTAAGGGGCTCACTTTAGGGGTTAGGTAAGGTAGATGGCGGCGGTGTAAAGGGCTCACTTTAGGGGGTAGGTAAGGTAGATGGCGGCGGGGTAGGGGCTCACTTTAGGGGGTAGGTAAGGTAGATGGTGGCGGTGTAAGGGGCTCACTTTAGGGGGTAGGTAAGGTAGATGGCAGCGGGGTAGGGGCTCACTTTAGGAGGTAGGTAAGGTAGATGGCGACGGTTTAAGGGGCTCACATTAGGGGGTAGGTAAGGTAGATGGCGGCGGTGTAAGGGGCTCACATTAGGGGGTATGTAATGTAGCTGGCGACGGTGTAGGGGGATCACATTAGGGGGTTATACTTTTAATGTAGGTGGCGGCGGGGTCCGGGAGCGGCAGTTTAGGGTTAAATACTTTATTAGGGATTGCGGCAGGGGATCGCGGTTGACAGGTAGATAGACATTGCGCATGCATTAGGTTTATTTTGCAGGTAGTTTAGGGAGTTACGGGGCTCCAATAGACAGCATAAGGCTTACTACGGCTGCATTTTGTGGCGAGGTGAAAACGGAGTAAGATTTCTCCATTTTCGCCACGTAAGTCCTTATGCTGTATATTGGATACCAAACTGCGCTGGTTTGGTATACCTGTCTATGGCCCAAAAAACTACGGGCGAAGGCAGAAATATACGATCGTAACTTCTAGGTTACGCCGTATATAGGATACCAAACCAGCGCAAATTTCGGCGTCGCCAGCTTTTGTGGGCGACGCAGCATTTCGGATTGGGCCCATAGTCCTCAATATATTGCTGTAACTACTTGTAGCAAAGAATTGTTCATTAGAAAAATTAGTAAAAAATATTAATGCTGAAGCAATAAATGTTTGTGTTTAGAATAAATGTGTCCAACATTTGTTATTCCTAATGGATGTGACACAACATTCATTTGGATATTTATTTTAACTCTATGAAATTTGACATATGACTGTTAATATTTACAATTATTAAAATGGTACATTTGATTAACTGAAAATTAATTAAATACGATAAGTGATACCAACATCACTGGAATACTAAACACAGCATTAAAACATATTGAAACATATATATATATATATATATATATATATGTAACGTTTTTGTTCTTTTCAATTAAAATGTTCTTATATTGTATGTAATAAAGAAACGTATAAAATTTAAATTTTAATAGGTAAATATTTTGCTATGTAGATCTTAATATAATAACTACAATGTATGTGAATAGGAATATGACTGTAACTTTGTTTTTAAGTAATAAAATATAAGGAAAATTATTCCCAACAATGAGAAGAATAAAGAGTATATTTTTCTGCAAAATTAAATTGTATTTCACTAACTTGCTTCTCAGCAGATAAATTTACTCATGGATATTGCAAGTAAATAAAAAAAGAGAGAACATTAAGTGTTGCAGCATATATTTCTATCAGTAAATGTTGCAAAAACAGAAATGGCCCCATGTATTAATGGCCTTGCGAACAAGGTTTCTTGCTTTTGTGTATAATGTGTATAATCACCCTGAACGAGCGTGTTTGGGGTGATTTCTATCTGCCACCTCAGAGAACTGCATCATCTTACATTGCGAAACGCCGGCTCATATGTGCAAACCTGCCCTGCAAGTGGTCAAAAGAAGCTTACACTGCTTAATACATTGAGCCCAAAGAATCACTAACTTCTTGCACATTGATAGAGTTGACGAGTTCTAGGTTCTTAAAGAACATCTGTTAACCTTGTGTTGCTGTGAGAACCACATGGGTGCCATCTATGGCTTTCAGAACATTGTTTATTTCTACCCATTTCCTAATGGGTAGCAGACCATGATGCTATGGTACTTAATATCAGGTTGTCTTAAAGTATGCTGCAAAAAAACTTGTATTTTAAAGCAAAAATGTGTCAAATGCTAAGAACTACAGAAATCTACTCTTTTAAATCCTGAAATAAGAAGAGGGCATGCAAAAGGCACGGAAGCAATTACTGAATATTTTCTTAAAATACATTTTTAACACGCCATGTGAGATCTAAACACTTTAGTAATATAACTCCATGATTCGCTGATTTATAAAAGCAAATAATTATTTTATGGTATCATATAAACATAATGGAATTAACTTCAATGTTTACTTAATAGCCTACATAAGAGAATCCTGGTTAAATATTTCATTGAAACTCATGTATCACAAATATTAAGCAAATAATTGGTTATGAACATAATATATGTAAAAATACAAATCCCATTGCCTCTGCTTGATTGCAAACTGTTAAGATGCAGTTAGGGATTCTAATCAAGCAGCTCCATTTTTCCAAAGAGCGCACTTCAACAGAGTAAATTAAGGTTGCCTTCAGAAAAATTGCTATAATATACTCAGTGAAATTACAGTGACTTCAGGGGTCTGTTAATGTTCAATAGGACAGAACTATTTTAATGAGCATCTAGAATGTAGACCACATCCACATTTACAAACCTTGCTACACATAAGCATCTTTTAATTATTCTCAGAGATGATGTTTCTTGGAATTGATGTCTAACTGGGATAATAACAAATAGATAGGTCTATGAATTGTTGCTGTAGTGCAGGAGCTTCCTAATTAAGTATTTTAATCCTAAAAGTGTGAATGTTCCTTTCCAGTAGAATTATACAAATATATGCAGTTAGAAAAAAAAGTTCTGCAAAGAGAAAATTTTTAAGTAATAAGATGTTTATATTAAATAAATTCTTCTGTGTAGTTTAAATTAGTTGGCAAAAGCTGTTCCAATCTGTTAAGAGTTTTTGCACATTCTTGCATGATGTTAAAGGCTGTTTGCAAATTCTGCATTATTCCAATCTGTATAAAAATGCTCGGCTAGATTACGAGTTGTGCGTTTGGGTAAAAAAGCAGCGTTAATTGGTCCTAACGCTGCTTTTTTTACGCCCGCTGGTATTATGAGTCTTGAAGGTTTAGGGTCACCGCACACTTCTTTGGACTTACCGCAAAATGACTTACGTAAACTTTGTAAAGTCTTTTTTCTATGCGACTTCCATAGCACTGATATTACAAGTCTGTCCTGGGAGGCCAAAAAGTGAGCGGTACACCCTCTGCCTCCAAGAGTCCTAATGCATTCCAAAGTCAGTAGTTAAGCGTTTTATAGTACAACGCTGTAACATAAAACTAAAGTGCTAAAAAGTACACTAACACCCATAAACTACCTATTAACCCCTAAACCAAGGCCCTCCCACATCACAAACACTATAATAACATTTTTAACCCCTAATTTGCCACTCCGGACACCGCCGACACCTACATTATATTTATGAACCCCTAATCTGCTGCCCCCAATATCGCCGACACCTACATTATATTTATTAACCCCTAATCTGCCACTCCCAAAGTCACTGTAACTTACCTACACTTATTAACCCCTTCTTCACAGCATTTTTCTTCAGGAGATGCGCAGGGAAATTTGGAACAGCAAGGTACAGATGAGTCCTATTGACAGTGGACAGCGGCCTCATGCTCCTCTACAAGTTCAAGTGTTGAGAGTCAGTCCTATGAACGTTGTAAAGATAGGTGTTGGGTAATCTTGCTTTTCTCCCAATACAGGTGCTCCCAGCATTTAGACTTTGTCACTACTGGATGGACTAATTTTGTAGGATACTAAGTTTAGGAAACCTTCATGAGAATGTTCCAGTTTAAATATGGTGTCCAACCTTCTATGCCTGTTATTTACCTAATCCATATACTTTTAGTCCAGTATTCATTGTTCATCCCACTAATGTTATTTTTATTCAGTAAGGTTAACCCACTTTTAGCCAGGATATTTAAGATGATGGCTCTTTATCTATATGCATACAGTTAGACGAATGATAGAGCCTTATATTATTATTGAAAATGCCCCTCGTATACATTCAGTTTGGTTTTAGGCAACGTTATTATATGATAATTATTTGAGTACCAGCATATTCTGCTTTATTAAGAGCTGTATTCACCCCTAAAGGCACAACTATATTCCACAGTTGAACAGCAAGCCTGATCCTGCATGTAGTTTATATTGAGATATTTTGAAATAAGGGTATGTGATACACTTTCCCGAATATATTTTTATGACGCAGGGTCATTGTCTGGGTCTATTGCGACCATGATGTTCAGTTTTTGCAGGTTAATCTCTCAGTCCACAGTATAGTCTCAGTAGGTCAATATAAAATGGAGTTCTAAGGAATACAAAATGGGCACCCAATATGTATATGCCTTGAGTATACTGCAATTTTTAGATGCTGTGTAGCTCGCATGTAAAGAGCTTTCATACTGTCGTATGCTAACATAATGGGGACCACTTCTCTTTTAATAATGTCACTCGCAAAATACTTTAATAGCTGATAAGCTGCTCAGTGTTATCCCTTTTCCTACAGAAACAGAAAGGGGTCCTTTATGTTTTGTACCTATTACTTTCCTCCATATATAATACTTAAACCCTTAAAAGGGCCAAGAGAGGGAGTCATCTTTATTGAATGGGGATAACCCTTTAATATGTATATTACACACTAGGGGAATTATTTTTACAAACTAAATCTATGACATTCCACTCTTTTATTATATCTATATTTTATATTTTATGTGCCCTTATAGGTTTGTATAGGTTCAAGGGTGGCCATTTATATTAGGGAGGATCCTTTCTAGTTTCACATTCTATTTTTAGGGCACAAGAGTGACTCGAGTTAGTTTAAGAGGTTTTCCATTAGTATAAATCCCAGCATAATATTTAGCTAAGATGTATTGTTTTATATGTTTATATGTTTATCAATATATATATATGCCTATTTTTCTGATGTTATCCTAGACACTATTTAGTCTCATGTATCTATGGACTGTTTTACAAGTGGATATAGCATAATATGTTAGGAGATACCTACTGATCACATAGGCTTAATGCCAGACATAGGAGAACTCATGACCAAATGTATATTTTAAAGACTGTATTATCCCCTACTTTTTGCAATACGCTCCAAATAAGTTAACTATTTCAGGAGAGGTCCATGCTGTCTGCGGCTGGGAAGGCATGGATAAATCTCTTGTATAATGTCACTGGTACATATCAGTTATGAGGGGAAATTTGTTTACCTTTTTACTTCACCATTAGTTCTCTATAGGTTCTTATCTATAACGTAAGCTTAGCTCACTTTTTTTTTTACTGACCCTAGCTCGGTCTTTGGTGTTCCGAGGTTCAATATATGAGATCCCTCAACCAGCCCTATAGTTAAGACAGTAGCACACATTATTCTCTCACCCCCCCCCCACACTTGACTAAGATTAGTCTCTATTCACCCATTTTGGTGAATATTTCTGCAGTTTTAATCCGCCCTATGTACTTTATATCTAGCCCATTATAATAGATACTATGTTTTCTATTGTGTTTTCCTTTTTATTTCTAAAAGGGTACCTCTCTTATTGTTGGTTATTTTTCAAAGTATGCCAGTTTAAAGTATCACACTACCAGACAGAATATTTTAACAAAGAGGTACTGCAGACATTGCAACAAAATTATGAAAAGTTTATTATGTTTTAACATAGAAAACAAAAAGAAAAAGAGGTAACACTTGATTATGAGTATTCTACTTTGTATCTGCATACAATTCCTTTTATTTTCCCTCAGTTATCTGTGTTTTGAGAGGGTCAAATATGGGAAATCCATATTAAGTTTTTTTTGTTGATTTTATTTAATTGTCATATGGATAATTGATGTTTTGTACGCAAAATTTGCCAAAATTATGGAAAATGTATGTTGTTTTTTTATTATGTATTGCCTCAATAAAAAACTTTGATTTAAAAAAAAACCTAAAAAAAAAAACTAAATACTTACCTATAAAATAAACCCTAAGCTAGCTACAATATAACTAATAGTTACATTCTGCGAGATTACGAGTCTTGCGTTAGCCTTAAAAAGCAGAGTTGAGGGGTCCCAATGCTGCTTTTTAACGCCCGCTGGTATTACGAGTCTGGCAGGTACAGGTGTACCGCTCACTTTTTTTCTGCGACTCGAGCTTACCGCAAATCCCCTTACGTAAATTACGTATCCTATCTTTTCAATGGGACTTGCCTAACGACGGTATTACGAGTCTTGGAAGAAGTGAGCGGTAGACCCTCTCCTGTCAAGATTCCTACCGCATTTAAAAGTCAGTAGTTACGTAACATAAAACTCTTAATTAAAGTGCTAAAAAGTACACTAACACCCATAAACTACCTATTAACCCCTAAACCGAGCCCCCCCCCCCCACATCGGAAACACTTAAATAAAGTTTTTAACCCCTAATCTGCCGACCGGACATCGCCACCACTTTAATAAATATATTAACCCCTAAACCGCCGCACTCCCACCTCGCAAACACTAGTTACATTTTATTAACCCCTAATCTGCAATCCCTAACATCGCCGACAATTACCTACATTTATTAACCCCTAATCTGCCACCCCCAATGTCGCCGCTACTATATTAAATTTATTAACCACTAAACCTAAGTCTAACCCTAAGTCTAACCCCCCATAACTTAAATATAATTTAAATAAAATGAAATAAAATTACTATCATTAACTAAATTATTCCTTAAATACTAAATACTTACCTATAAAATAAACCCTAAGCTAGCTACAATATAACTAATAGTTACATTTGTATCTAGCTTAGGGTTTATTTTTATTTTACAGGCAACTTTGTATTTATTTTAACTAGGTTGAATAGTTATTAAATAGTTATTAACTATTTAATAACTACCTAGTTAAAATAAGTACAAATTTATCTGTAAAATAAACCCTAACCTAGGTTACAATTACACCTAACACCACACTATAATTAAATAAATTATCTAAATTACCTACAATTAATTACAATTAAATTAAATAAACTAAAGTACGGAAAAAAAACTAAATTACAGAAAAAAAATAAAATAATTACAAGAATTTTAAACTAATTACACCTCATCTATACCCCCTAATAAAATAAAAAAGCCCCCCAAAATAATAAAATCCCTACCCTATACTAAATTACAAATAGCCCTTAAAAGGGCTTTTTGTGGGGCATTGCCACAAAGTAATCAGCTCTTTTACCTGTAAAAAAAATACAATACCCCCCCAACATTAAAACCCACCACCCACACTCCCAACCCTACTCTAAAACCCACCCAATCCCCCCCTTAATAAAACCTAACACTACCCCCTTGAAGATCACCCTACCTTGAGATGTCTTCACCCAGCCCGGCACAAGTGGTCCTCCAGAGGGGCAGAAGTCTTCATCCGATCCGGGCAGAAGAGGACCTCCAGACGGGCAGAAGTCTTCATCCAGGCGGCATCTTCTATTGTCATCCATCCGGATCTTCTTCATCCCCATAGGAATCAATGGGGCTGCGTTACTGAGTTTTACGCTGCTTTTTTGCAGGTGTTAGGTTTTGCAGGTGTCTCTCAGTCGGCTCTCTCCGTTGATCCCTATGGGGAAATCATGCACGAGCACGTACGACCAGCTCATCACTGACTTAAGCAGCGCTGGTATTGGAGTGCGGTAATGAGCAAAATTTTGCTCATCGCTCACTTCTTGTCTTTAAACTCGTAATACCAGCGATGCATGTAAGTGAGTGTTGAGACAAAACTGCTCATTAGCACCGCATAGCCTCTAATGCAAAACTAATCTAGGCCTTAGTTTTAAATAGTTTCCAAATTATTTCACACCAAAACACCTTTTATACTTTTTCTGTTTTTTCTGCCCAGTTTTTTTAACAAATATTTTTAAGATTTGTTACATGCTAAGATCATATTTTGTTCTATTTTACAAGGCACATCTAAGCTAGGAGTATTTTGTGTGCTTATGTTACTGAGGCCGTGATACTAAAATTGAGATTGGCTGTGGAATGTTCTAAAAGGCTGAAATCAGTGATTAAAGTGAAGGTAAACTTTGGTCAATGAAAGCCCGTTTTATAAAAATACTATTAAAAACAGGGGCACTTTCTTTCATCAAAGTCTACCTTCACTTTAACGGCAGTCTTGCCAAGAGGCGTTTTACTATACTTCTCTGTGGAAAAGCAGCATCGCCACCTGCATTGAAGGGGTTATTTAAATGAAACATTTAGAGAGTATTAAATGGCAATACAATGTACATGTGTCAATTAAAACTTTTGTTACAATTGTGAAACTAGGACATGAAAATGAACCTAGAAAAAAGTAAATTTTACATGCATATATACTGTGTTATGTATTTGAAGTATTTTTGTTAACATGCTTTTTAATTTTTTGGCATATTTTGTTTTAGAAAAGCGCATTTTTTTCTGCTTTGCACTATATAAACATGTTTTTTTAATTGACAGCTTTTTAAATATTGTATTTGTATTGATGCTATATTTTTAAACTATTTTAATTCTAATATTATGACCATTCTATATTAATAACATGCTTGTTACTCTTCTTTCATATGAGGGGTATTGTGTGCATATGTGTTATATGCTGTCTTTAGGGAATAGGAGTTCCCTTGGATCCACTACCTCCCTCCCTGTACAGTAAATACAGATAATACAGAAAAAATGACAATCACCTATTAATGAAAAGGATATAAAATAAGACCCCCACATAGGAAGAATGTGGGGTCCTATACCCTTTTTCTAAAATAAAGTCTCTTACCCCTCTATGTTTTATCGCCATATTCTGCACTTGTGTGTACTTGCGGCAAGAGATCCCCATTACTATGGTGATCACCTGAAATGTAGAGGAGTGTGATCTGTAAATTAAAATAGGAAAAAACCCTCTTTCACATGAGGAGTCAATTGTGCCTAGCTGTAAGATGATGCTGATTGGCCTTAAAGTGGCAATAACATGAAATACACATAAACATGCTGTTTCACAGAGGTGGAGAGCATATCTAACAGTGCCCCTATCTCCCCCTAGTTTCTGCTAAAGAGACAAGTGGCCCTCATATGAAAGGGTATATTACCTTTTTTTAAATGGGTTAAATGTTCCTCTAAAACAAGTGAAGGGAGCCCCCCTCAAGTTAAACAGCAGTTTTGAGAGTGAGGCTCTGCATCTTACAGGGGCATGGAAACCCTCATTTGATAATCAAACTCTCCTCTTTCAACTAAGGGGTCTCATGACTGTAAAATGCAGATGATCACTACCCTCTTTCAAATGATTGTTCACTGTTAGTGACCATCGGCTGAGCCACCGTGTCAGTCTCCATAACTTCATGCATTAGCAGGTAGTTCCCACCACTCCTTTGATGTCACCAAATGTGTCTGTGGTAACCTTACATGGTTTAGGAGAAGCAGACAATGATGGGAAAGGAGACTACAGTCTACTTTATCATCTGCAATTTGGGGTGTCCTCAAGATCCTGTCATAAGGGGAACCCACACAGAATGATGACAAATGGTTGTCTTCCACCCTGTGGAGTGAATATGTCATGTGTATCTTCTATCCCTTTAAGCTTTCACCTGGCTGACTTCACTTTAGCAATAAAAATCAGCTTCATCTGCAAAGACGTTCTTGGATATTGTAAAGCTACATCTCGTGTATACAGGTTATTAACATGCTCTACTGGTCAAATATTCTGTTCTCAGATTCTTCAATCAAAGTTCCTTTTGTCTGGTGCCTTCAACCTAAGTCTTCACCTTAATAATTTAATGTTCCTCATTGAATCTCCATTTTCTGCAGGCACCGAAACTGTTCCCAGTTGGTCTATACCTCTATCTAGCCACTACAGAGCTGCAGCATTTTGGTGCTCCAGACACATCCTCCGGCTGGAACTACTTTCCTCCAAATCCTGCATTCTGTGAGTCTCTTAGCAGTTGGAAACACTTCCCAGGTACTGTCTCTCATAACCGCTCACTCATAGCAGCACGTCTCTCTCTTTTAAGGATCCTCAGGTATTGAACTTTCAATTATTTTACTATATTGTTCTTCATGCATCAAGTTTATCTTGTTTTGGTCTATTTACTGCTCCAACCAAAGTATATGGTCCTCAATGTACTCCTAACCTAATGCTGTTTCCTCTTATCCGGTCAGGTTCAATCTGCTATTCTATGTGAATACTCTCCAGTGGAATTATTAAGTTTGCTCTATCTTCATGTACTTGTCCTACTCTCTAATATAGGGAACTGATCCTGCTTTTCATTTTTTTGTTATCTTTGTTGATAGTCCTTTTATTCATATCTGTGTTTTATATTTTCTCTTATTATATATAACATTATAGGTGTTATCATCTAGACTAACTGTAGCATTGCAGTGAGCAGGATTTCTCAATAATTCATACTCTAGAAATTCTACATACAAACAAACATTTGAAATACCAACTGAGTTATATATGTCATGATATATTATACGTGACAGAATGTGCATGACCACTACTTTTTTTCATGCAAATCCAAGGGGTTAATAACTTTGGATTGTTTGGAAAGGAAACAGTGGCGCCACAATGGCCTAGTACCACCAAAACAAAGGGTAATATGAATGATGCAAGAAATGTACAAAAGCGTGATGCACCCAATGGTGCTGATGGAGCAGGCTGGAACTTAACAGTAGTCCAGCTCACTGTGTCCAACCAACTGTGATCCAAGGTCAAAGCTTCTTAGAAAGTCCACCTGAATACCTATGTAGGGATGAAGAGCAAACAAACATAACCCAGTATAGCATATACATGGACAAAGAGGTATGCAATAATTACACTTAAAAAAGGGAAGCACCTCCAGGTGCAATATGGGAAAACTGGGACTTTACAGCCACCCAGCTGACTGATCTCCACAGCAAAGGACTGGATATGCTCCAATATCTCCAAAATAGATGTAAAAAAGTCCACTACAGCAGCAAATGTAAATAAAATACAGTATCTTTATTTTAAAAAGCTATGTGTTTCTTAGCCTCTGTAGGGCTGTTTCCTCAGGCTATTCATAAAAACATTAAAAATACACTTGCTATCTAAAGGGTAACAAACTCTCTAATAGGTTAATTAATTGATCAGTATCATCTGTGTGCTGTAATACTGCTAGTTTTCTTGGTAAAGACCCGTTCAGCCGAATGAACCACCACTTCAACCCTCAATACCAGCGTTGCTTACGGTAGCGGTAAGCAGCTAAAACGTGCTCATGCACAATTCCCCCATAGGAAACAATGGGGCAGTTTGGGATGAAAAAAAACCTAACACCTGCAAAAAAGCAGCGTTCAGCTCCCAACGCAGCCCCATTGTTTCCTATGGGGAACCACTTTCTAAGTCTGCACCTAACACCCTAACATGAACCCTGAGTCTAAACACCCCTAACCTTACACTTATTAACCCCTAATCTGCTGCCCCCGACATCGCTGATACCTGCATTACACAATGAACCCCTAATCTGCTGCTCCGGACACCGCCACCACCTACATTATCCCTATGTACCCCTAATCTGCTGCCCCCGACATCGCTGATACCTGCATTACACAATTAACCCCTAATCTGCTGCTCCGGACACCGCCACCACCTACATTATCCCTATGTACCCCTAATCTGCTGCCCCCAACATCGCCGACCCCTATATTATATTTATTAACCCCTAATCTTCCCACCCCCAACATTGCCGTTACCTTACCTACACTTATTAAGCCCTAATCTGCCGACCGGACCTCGCCGCCACTATAATAAATGTATTAACCCCTAAACTGCCGCACTCCCGCACTCGCAAACCCTATAATAAATAGTATTAACCCCTAATCTGCCCTCCCTAACATCGCCGCCACCTAATTTCAAGTATTAACCCCTAATCTGCCGACCAGACCTCGCCACTACTCCAATAAATGTATTAACCCCTAAAGCTAAGTCTAACCCTAGCCCTAACACCCCCCTAAATTAAATATAATTTTAATCTAACAAAATAAATTAAATCTCATTAACTAAACTATTCCTATTTAAAACTAAATACTTACCTGTAAAATAAACCCTAATATAGCTACAATATAACAAATAATTACATTGTAGCTATTTTAGGATTTATATTTATTTTACAGACAACTTTGTATTTATTTTAACTAGGTACAATAGCTATTAAATAGTTATTAACTATTTAATAGCTACCTAGTTAAAATAATTACTAAATTACCTGTAAAATAAATCCTAACCTAAGTTACAATTAAACCTAACACTACACTATAATTAAATAAATTAAATAAATTACCTACAATTACCTACAATTAAATAAACTAAACTAATTTACAAAAAAAAAAACACTAAATTACAAAAAATAAAAAAAGATTACAAGAATTTTAAGCTAATTACACCTACTCTAAGCCCCCTAATAAAATAACAAAGCCCCCAAAATAAAAAAATTACCCTACCCTAATCTAAATTACAAAAGTTAACAGCTCTATAACCAGCCCTTAAAAGGGCTTTTTGCGGGGCATGCCCCAAAGTAATCAGCTCTTTTGCCTGTAAAAAAAACCCACAATACCACCCCCCAACATTACAACCCACCACCCACATACCCCTACTCTAACCCAACCCCCCCCCATAAATAAACCTAACACTACAATTAGATTGAGCTCACATTCTATTGGCTGTTCCGATCAGCCAATAGAATGCAAGCTCAATCTGATTGGCTGATTGGATCAGCCAATCTGATTGAACTTGAATCTGATTTTCTTACCTTAATTCCGATTGGCTAATAGAATCCTATCAGCCAATCGGAATTCGAGGGACGCCATCTTGGATGACGTCACTTAATGGAACCTTCATTCATCAGTAGTCGTCGGAAGGAAGAGGATGTTCCACGCCGGAGGTTTTGAAGATGGAGCCGCTCCTCGTCGGATGGATGAAGATAGAAGATGCCGCTTGGATGAAGATGTCTGCTAGTCCGGATGTCCTCTTCTGCCCGGATAGGATGAAGACTTCTGCCGCTCTGGATGTCCTATTTTGGTCCATCGGTGCCCAGCTGGGTGAACACGACTCAAGGTAGGGAGATCTTCAGGGGGATAGTGTTAGGTTTATTTAAGGGGGGTTTGGGTTAGAGTAGGGGTATGTGGATGGTGGGTTGTAATGTTGGGGGGTGGTATTGTGTTTTGTTTTACAGGCAAAAGAGCTATTGTACCTAGTTAAAATAAATACAAAGTTGCCTGTAAAATAAATATAAATCCTAAAATAGCTACAATGTAATCATTCGTTATATTGTAGCTATATTAGGGTTTATTTTACAGGTAAGTATTTAATTTTAAATAGGAATAGTTTAGTTAATAAGATTTAATTTATTTCGTTAGATTAAAATTATATTTAATTTAGTGGGGTGTTAGGGTTAGGGTTAGACTTAGCTTTAGGGGTTAATACATTTATTAGAGTAGCGGCGAGGTCCGGTCGGCAGATTAGGGGTTAATACTTGAAATTAGGGAGGGCAGATTAGGGGTTAATACTATTTATTCTAGTGTTTGCGAGGCGGGGGTGCGGCTGTTTAGGGGTTAATAACTTTATTAGAGTAGCGGCGAGGTCTGGTCAGCAGATTAGGGGTTAATAAGTGTAGTTAGGTAGCGGTGATGTTGGGGGGCAGATTAGGGGTTAATAAATATTATGTAGGTGTCGGCGATGTTAGGGGCAGCAGATTAGGGGTTCATAGGGATAATGTAGGTGACGGCGGTGTGCGGTCGGCAGATTAGGGTTTAAATTTTTATATTATAATGGCGGCGATGTGGGGGGACCTTGGTTTAGGGGTACATAGGTAGTTTATGGGTGTTAGTTTACTTTGTAGCACAGTAGTTAAGAGCTTTATAAACCGGAGTTAGCCCAGAAAGCTCTTAACTACTGACTTTTTTCTGCGACTGGAGTCTTGTCGGTAGAGGGTCTACCGCTCACTTCAGCCAAGATTCTACATACCGGCGTTAGGCAGATCCCATTGAAAAGATAGGATACGCGTCTTGAAAGTGAGCATTAGACCCTTTCCTGGCCGACTCTAAATAGCAGCGGGCGGCCAAAAGCAGCGTTAGGACCCCTTAACGCTGCTTTTGACAGCTAACGCAGAACTCTAAATCTAGGTGATAGTTCTTGGTTGGCATAGTGACAGCAATAAACAAACTCTCTAGTAAATTAATTAATTAATCAATATTATCTGTATGCTAATATAGTTGATTCTTAGTTGGCATAGCAACAACAATAAACAACTTGGAATAGAGAGTCACCATAGTACTTGGATCCTACGTTTAAAATTTTGACAATATATACACACACATAGCGGGGCCCAAGGCAGGATTACAAAATGGGGCCCCTTTCTCCGTGCCCCCAACCCCTCCCAATCTCTGAACCAACTCCGCCCTCCCCCGCCCACTATCTGCCCACTCTCCGCCCCCAACCACGCCCACTTTCTGCCACCAACCCCACTCAATCTACGCCCCACAGCTTTTAAAATTAAAAAAAAATAGAAGAAAAATAATTTAAGGTAATGCACAACATTATATATATATATATATATATATATATTAATCCACTAATGTGGAGCACTATAACATTGTATATATTGCAATATACCATTTGTACTATTGGAACAACTGTTTATGTATAGAATGAAGAATTATGCTGATAATTTGGAACAGTTGAGTTGAACTGGGCCTTATTTTTATGTGTTTTCTTATGATAACAGGAACATTACAGAGACGCCAGGACTGACCCTAGCAAATGCAGGTCCCTAGGCAGATTGACAGTGTGGGGCCTCTACCAGAACAAAAAATACTTAAAAGAAATGGGGCAATCATGCACTGTACCACACAAACACACATATATAATACACAGAGATACTTATATACACATATATCCATACACTCAGACACATACACAGGTGTATACACACCACACACACAGCCCACACACCACACACACAATAAAATGAAGCCCAGGCCCCAGCAATAAAATAAATCCCCCAAACCCTGCATTAAAATAATGCCACAGCCCCACTGCAATAAAATGATGCCCCAGCCCCACAGTCTGCAATAAATGAAGCCCCCTGCAATAAATGATGCCCCAGCAATAAAATGAAGCCCACAGCAATAAAATTATGCCCAGTCCCCCTACAATAAAATGATGCCCCCAACAAAAATATGATGCCCCCAGCAATAAAATGATGTTCCCAGCAATAAAATGAATCCCCCTGCAATAAAATGATTCCCCAGACCCCTTCAATTGCCCCCAGCCCCCTGCAATAAAATGAAGCCCGAAGCAATAAAATGAAGCCCCCCTGAAATAAAATAAAGCCCAGTCCCCTGCAGCCCCCGGCCCTCCTGCAAAAAAATGATGCCCCCTGCACAAAAATGATGCCCCTGCAAAAAAATGATGCCTCAGCCCCCCTGCAATAAATGATTCCCCAGCCCCACTGCAATGATGCCCCCAGCAATAAAATTAAGCCCCCAGCCCCCCTGCTGTAAAATGATGACCAGTCCCCCTACAATAAAATGATGCCCCATCCCCACTGCAATAAAATGATGCCACAGCAATAAAATGAAGCCCCAGTCCCCCTGCAATAAAATGATGCCACAGCCTCAAGCCCCCCTGCAATAAATGATGCCCCCAGCAATAAAATGAAGCCCCAGCCCCCTGCAATAAAATGATGCCCCAGCTCCCCTGCAATAAAATGATGCCCCCAACAAAAAGATGATGCCCCAAGCCCCCTGCAATAAATGATGCCCCAGCAATAAAATGAAGCCCCAGTCCCCCTGCAATAAAATGATGCCCCAGCCCCACTGCAATAAATGATGCCCCAGACCCCACTGCAATAAATTATGCCCCCAACCCCATTGCAATAAATTATGTCCCCAGCAATAAAATGAAGCCCCCCTGCAGCAATAAAATGATGCCCAGTTCCCCTGTAATAAAATGATGCCCCTGCAATAAAATGATGCCCCCAGCCCCCTGCAAAAAATGATGCCCCCAGCAATAAAATGATGCCCAGTCCCCCTCTAATAAAATGATGCCCCTGCAATAAAAATATGCCACCTGCCCCCCTGCAAAAAAATGATGCCCCCAGCACAAAAATGATGCCCCTGAAATAAAATTATGCCCCATCTCCACTGCAATAAATTGATGCCCCCCAGCAATAAAATGATGCCCCCAACAAAAATATGATGCCCCAGGCAGCCTCAAGCAATAAAATGAATCCCCCTGCAATAAAATGATGCCCCAGACCCCTTCAATTGCCCACAGCAATAAAATGATGCTCAGCAGCCCCCTTCAATTGCCCCCAGCAATAAAATGCTGCCCCCATGGAGCTCTGCAGCTGAGCTGCTTACCATGATTCTGATGGCCCTGGGATGATGATCTGATCACACACAGCTGAGCCAGCCCTGCCCTCTACTCCTCCTCTGGTCCGAGTCCGAAAGTCCCACACTCGGCTCCCACACTCTTCTCTCGAACCGACCCTGCTGCTCATCCTCCTCCCACCAGAGTCCCAAGTCTCACCGTGCCGCTCCGCTCCTCCTGACAGACACACACTTCACAGTGCATATTGCACAAATGGCGCCATTTTTAAAAAAAATGTATTGCAATTTGCACCTGCGGCGTGGTGCCGGGGTCCTCTAAATTGCGCCCCCAAAAAATTAAAAATGGTGCAAAAAAAGTGTCAGTGCACAAAAAATATAAATTATATATATGTTTGTTGAACCTGCGGGTCCCCTCTAAGTGCGGGTCCCGAGGGGGTCACCCACTGCCGCCACACCCTAAGGCCAGCCCTGTCTTGAGTGACCAGACATCTCCAAAAATGATATCGGCTTCACTGCTATCAAACCTCAAAACTTCCGCCTTCCATCTCTGCATACGAGGACTTTGTTACATCTATTTTAGGGATATTGGAGCATATCTAGTCCTTTGCTTTGGAAATAAGATGGGCGGCTGTGAAGTCCTAGCTTGCCCATATTGCACCTGGAGGTGCTTCCCTTTTTGTAAGTGCAATTATTCCATACCCCTTTGTCCCTGTATGCTGTTTTTTTTTGCTCTTCATCCCTTCATAGATATTCGGGGGGACTTTATAAGAAGCTTTGGCCTCGGATCACAGTCTGTTGGGCACAGTGAGCTGGACTACTGTGAAGTTCCAGCCTGCCCCATCAGCACTATTTTGTGCATCACGCTTGTGAGTACATTTCTTGCATCATTCATATTACCCTTTGTTTTGGTGGTACTAGGCCATTGTGGCGCCTCTGTTTCCTTTCCACAGATCATCATTCACATGGATTTGACCGTCCTTTGACAGAGAGCTGCCTCGTTTTGGAAGATATGGACTTTTTGTATGTTTTGTATTTGTTTCATTGATATATGTTACACTATTAGGTAGGAAGTGCCCCCTATGGGATTATTTGTGCTTTAGTGCATTTATTTCATTTATATCACCTTTGGATTGTGGACTCATCTGGCTTTCCAGATATCAGATATGGATCTATTACTACCCACCGAACCTGCAAAGCTAATATGTGATATTCTGGGGAGTCTCAATGTTCTGGAACTTAAGATGCCAATATCAACTCTGGTGTGCTCATGAATTCCTCAAGCATCTTGCTAACATACATATTTCACAAGATTTTGGATCAGCTGCCTCTTCATGATAGGTGGTAAAGATTTTTGCACTCCTTTGTGATAGTAATAAGACTGATGGAGAGGTATACTGTGCAAACATTGAAGACACAAATGCAGAGATAAGCCTCCAGTAAGGCTGCAAACAAGGCGATGTAGTAGTAGCCCATACTAGGCCCTCTTGCTTTGAAAAGAGCAGTGCCACTGCCTATAGAGTAGGGTCCTGATGATGTCATATACAACATTTGGAAGAACATAGCTTACAGATTTTATCCCTGGAATATTCATACAGCTGTTTTTAAAATCCCTTCCCCCCCAGATACACCTTTGCCTCTTAAGCTAGGTGTTAAAGATACTCCCAACTAGTCTTTGGCTGGCTATGATAGGCCAAATCCTTTTGAATTGAGCATAAAATTGTGAAACCAAACTAGTCTCTTTAAAATTCCCCCTCTCCTGAAATATTCCTGGGATAAAATTATCTGTGATTATTTTATTTAGTTAGCAGTGTTGCACAAATTGGGATTGTGGAAGCTAGTTGCCCTGTATTATTTGGACTGTTTTTTTTTGTAAAATATTTGTGTTTATATACCTGTAAATATTCATTTTATTAATATATATATATATTCTCACCGGACACTTTATTAGTTACACCTTGCTAGTACCGGGTTGGACTACCTTTTGCCTTCAGAACTACCTTAATTCTTCATGGCATAGATTCAACAAGGTGTTGGAAACATTCCTCAGACATTTTGGTCCATATTGACATGATAGCATCATGCTGTTGCTGCAGATTTGTCAGCTACTCATCCATGATGCAAATCTCCCATTCCACCACATCCCAAAGGTGCTCTATT
The DNA here is from genome assembly GCF_027579735.1 of Bombina bombina. Taxonomy (NCBI): domain Eukaryota; kingdom Metazoa; phylum Chordata; class Amphibia; order Anura; family Bombinatoridae; genus Bombina; species Bombina bombina. Next base: position 572,631,761 of record NC_069502.1, read on the forward strand.
GGATTAGGATCTGGGGACTGTGGAGGTCATTGGAGTACAGTGAACTCATTGTCATGTTAAAGAAACCAGTTTGAGATGATGTGGTCTCCTGCTGCTGTAGCCCATCTGCTTCAAGGTTTGACGTGTTCTGCATTCAGAGATGGTACTCTGCATACCTTGGCTGTAACAAGTGTTTATTTGAGTTATTGTTGCCTTTCTATCATCTCAAACCAGTCTGCACATTCTCCTCTGACCTCTCACATCAACACGGCATTGTCATCCACACAACTGACGCTCACTGGATATTTTCTCTTTTTCGGACCATTCTCTGTAAACCATAGAGATGGTTTTAGTGTGACAATCCCAGTAGATCAGCAGTTTTATAAATACTCAGACCAGCCCGTCTGGTGCCATCAACCATTCCACGTTCAAAGTCACTTTAAAAATCCCTTTCTTCCCCATTCTGATTATCGGTTTGAACTTCAGCAATTCATCTTCACCACATCTACATGCCTAAATGCATTGAGTTGCTGCCATGTAATTGTTATTTTTGTTATTATAGCTTTACATCTTTCTGCTCTTTACATGCACCACTTTTATCATTTTTGCCTTAAAATACCTTGCTATCGGCTAGATTTAGAGTTTTGTCGGTAACGGCCCGCATAGCTAACATTGGCTTTTTTTTCCCCGCACCTTTTAAATACCGCTGGTATTGAGAGTTCACAGAATGGCTACGTTAGGCTCTAAAAAAGGAGCGTATAGCATAATTTACCGCCACTGCAACTCTCAATACCGCCGAACCCTATATTATGTTTATTAACCCCTAATCTGCCCCCCCCCCAACATCGCCGCTACCTACCTACAATTATTAACCCCTAATCTGCCGACCGGACCTCACCGCTACTATAATAAAGTTATTAACCCCTAAAGCTAAGTCTAACCCTAACCCTAACACCCCCTAAGTTAAATATAATTTAAATCTAACAAAATAAATTAACTCTTATTCAATAAATTAATCCTATTTAAAGCTAAATACTTACCTGTAAAATAAACCCTAATATAGCTAATAAATAAATAATAATTATATTGTAGCTATTTTAGGATTAATTTTAATTTTACAGGCAACTTTGTATTTATTTTAACCAGGTACAATATCTATTAAATAGTTAATAACTATTTAATAGTTACCTAGTTAAAATAATTACAAAATTACCTGTAAAATAAATCCTAACCTAAGTTACAATTAAACCTAACACTACACTATCAATAAATTAATTAAATAAAATACCTACAATTATCTACAATTAAACTTAACACTACACTATCAATAAATTAATTACATACAAATACCTACAAATAAATACAATTACATAAACTAACTAAAGTACAAAAAATAAAAAAAGAACTAAGTTACAAAAAATAAAAAAATAACTAAGTTACAAAAAAATAAAAAAATATTTACAAACATTATAAAAATATTACAACAATTTTAAGATAATCACACCTACTCTAAGCTAACAAAGGCCCCCAAAATAAAAAAATGCCCTACCCTATTCTAAAATACAAATAGAAAAGCTCTTTTACCTTACCAGCCCTTTTTTTTATTATAATTACAAAATTACCTGTAAAATAAATCCTAACCTAAGTTACAATTAAACCTACTCTAAGCCACCTAATAAAATAACAAAGCCCCCCAAAATAAAAAATGCACTACCCTATTCTAAAATACAAATAGAAAAGCTCTTTTACCTTACCAGCCCTTTTTTTTATTTACTAACACTATCAATAAATTAATTACATACAAATACCTACAAATAAATACAATTACATAAACTAACTAAAGTACAAAAAATAAAAAAAGAACTAAGTTACAAAAAATAAAAAAAGAACTAAGTTACAAAAAAATAAAAAAATATTTACAAACATTATAAAAATATTACAACAATTTTAAGCTAATTACACCTACTCTAAGCCCCCTAATAAAATAACAAAGCCCCCCAAAATAAAAAAATGCCCTACCCTATTCTAAAATACAAATAGAAAAGCTCTTTTACCTTACCAGCCCTTTTTTTTAATTATAATTACAAAATTACCTGTAAAATAAATCCTAACCTAAGTTACAATTAAACCTACTCTAAATCCCCTAATAAAACAACAAAGCCCCCCAAAATAAAAAAAATGCCCTACCCTATTCTAAAATACAAATAGAAAAGCTCTTTTACCTTACCAGCCCTTTTTTTTATTATAATTACAAAATTACCTGTAAAATAAATCCTAACCTAAGTTACAATTAAACCTAACACTACACTATCAATAAATTAATTAAATAAAATACCTACAATTATCTACAATTAAACTTAACACTACACTATCAATAAATTAATTACATACAAATACCTACAAATAAATACAAATACATAAACTAACTAAAGTACAAAAAATAAAAAAAAGAACTAAGTTACAAAAAATAAAAAAAGAACTAAGTTACAAAAAAATAAAAATTTTTTTTCAAACATTATAAAAATATTACAACAATTTTAAGCTAATTGCACCTACTCTAAGCCCCCTAATAAAATAACAAGGCCTCCCAAAATAAAAAAATGCCCTACCCTATTCTAAAATACAAATAGAAAAGCTATTTTACCTTACCAGCCCTTTTTTTTATTATAATGGGGACCTCGGTTTAGGGGTACATAGGTAGTTTATGGGTGTTAGTGTACTTTGTAGCACAGCTCTTAACTACTGACTTTTTTCTGCGGCTGGAGTCTTGTCGGTAGAGGGTCTACCGCTCACTTCAGCCAAGATTCTACATACCAGCGTTAGGCGGATCCCATTGAAAAGATAGGATACGCGTCTTGAAAGTGAGCATTAGACCCTTTCCTGGCCGACTCTAAATACCAGCGGGCGGCCAAAAGCAGCGTTAGGACCCCTTAACGCTGCTTTTGACGGCTAACGCAGAACTCTAAATCTAGGCAATAGTTAGTTCTTGGTTGGCATAGACACAGCAATAAACAAACTCTCTAGTAAATTAATTAATTAATCAATATTATCTGTATGCTAATATAGTTGATTCTTAGTTGGCATAGCAACAACAATAAACAATGTAACTTGGAATAGAGAGTCACCATAGTACTTGGATCCTACGTTTAAAATTTTGACAATATATACACACACACAGTGGGGCCCAAGGCAGGATGACAAAATGGGGCCCCTTTCTCCCCGCCCCCAACCACGCCCAATATCTGCCCCAACTCCGCCCTTCTCCGCCCACTATCCGCCCCCAACCACGCCCACTTTCTGCCACCAACCCCACTCAATCTACGCCCCACAGCTTTTAAAATGAAAAAAAAAAAATTGAAGAAAAATCATTTAAGGTAATGCACAACATTATATATATATATATATATATATATATATATATATATATATATAAACATATTAATCCACTAATGTGGAGCACTATAACATTGTATATTTTGCAATATACCATTTGTACTATTGGAACAAGTGTTTATGTATAGAATGAAGAATTATGCTGATAATTAGGAACAGTTGAGTTGAACTGGGCCTTATTTTTATGTGTTTTCTTATGATAACAGGAACATTACAGAGACGCCAGGACCGGCCCTAGCAAATGCAGGTCCCTAGGCAGATTGACAGTGTGGGGCCTCTACCCAGAACAAAAAATGCTTAAAAGAAATGGGGCAATCATGCACTGTACCACACAAACAAACATATATAATACACACAGAGATACTTATATACACATATATCCATACACTCAGACACATACACAGGTGTATACACACCACAAACACAGCCCACACACCACACACACAATAAAATGAAGCCCAGGCCCCAGCAATAAAATAAATCCCCCAACCCCACTGCAATAAATTGATGCCCCAGCCCCACAGTCTGCAATAAATGAAGCCCCCTGCAATAAATGATGCCCCCAGCAATAAAATGAAGCCCACAGCAATAAAATTATGCCCAGTCCCCCTACAATATGCCCAGACCCCTTCAATTGCCCCCAGCCCCCTGCAATAAAATGAAGCCCCCAGCAATAAAATGAAGCCCCCCTGCAATAAAATAAAGCCCAGTCCCCCTGCAGCCCCCGGCCCTCCTGCAAAAAAATGATGCCCCCTGCACAAAAATGATGCCCCTGCAAAAAAATGATGCCTCAGCCCCCCTGCAATAAATGATTCCCCCAGCCCCACTGCAATGATGCCCCCAGCAATAAAATTAAGCCCCCAGCCCCCCTGCTATAAAATGATGACCAGTCCCCCTACAATAAAATGATGCCCCGTCCCCACTGCAATAAAATGATGCCCCAGCAATAAAATGATGCCCCAGCAATAAAATGATGCCCTTATCCCCTGCAATAAAATGATGCCCCCATCCCCTGCAATAAAATGATGCCCCACACAAATATGTTGCCCCAAGCCAATGAAGCCCCCAGCCCCCTGTAATAAAATGATGCCCAGCCCCACTGCAATAAAATGATGCCCCAGCTCCACTGCAATAAAATGATGCTCCCAGCCCCTGCAATAAAATGATGCTCCTAACAAAAATATGATGCCCCCAGACCCCCTGCAATAAATGATGCCACAAGAAATAAAATGAAGTCCCCATCCCCCTTGCAATAAATGATGCCCCAACCCCACTGCAATAAATGATGCCCCAGCCCCCCTGCAATAAATTATGCCCAAGCCCCACTGCAATAAATGATGCCCCCAGCCTCACTGTAATAAATGATGCCGCAGTTCCCCTGCAATAAATGATGCCCCCAGCCCTTGCAATAAAATGATGCCCCCAACAAAAAGATGATGCCCCAAGCCCCCTGCAATAAATGATGCCCCCAGCAATAAAATAAAGCCCCAGCCCCCTGCAATAAAATGATGCCCCAGCTCCCCTGCAATAAAATGATGCCCCCAACAAAAAGATGATGCCCCAAGCCCCTGCAATAAATGATGCCCCAGCAATAAAATGAAGCCCCAGTCCCCCTGCAATAAAATGATGCCCCAGCCCCACTGCCATAAATGATGCCCCAAGCCCCACTGCAATAAATTATGCCCCCAACCCCACTGCAATAAATTATGTCCCCAGCAATAAAATGAAGCCCCAGCTCCCCTGCAATAAAATGATGCCCCCAACAAAAAGATGATGCCCCAAGCCCCCTGCAATAAATGATGCCCCCAGCAATAAAATTAAGCCCCAGCCCCACTGCAATAAATTATGCCACCAGCCCCACTGCAATAAATTATGCCCCCAGCAATAAAATGAAGCCCCCCTGCAGCAATAAAATGATGACCAGTTCCCCTGTAATAAAATGATGCCCCTGCAATAAAATTATGCCCCCAGCCCCCCTGCAAAAAAATGATGCCCCCAGCAATACAATTATGCCCCAGCTCCTCTGCAATAAAATGATGCCCCTGTAATAATATGATGCCAACAAAAATATGATGCTCCCAGCCCCCCTGCAATAAATGATGCCCCCAGCAATAAAATGAAGAAACCAGCCCCCCTGCAATACAATGATGCCCCAGACCCACTGCAATAAATGATGCCCCCAGCAATAAAATGATGCCCAGTCCTCCTGTAATAAAATGATGCCCCTGCAATAAAAATATGCCACCTGCCCCCTGCAAAAAATGATGCCCCCAGCACAAAAATGATGCCCCTGAAATAAAATTATGCCCCATCTCCACTGCAATAACTTGATGCCCCCCAGCAATAAAATGATGCCCCCAACAAAAATATGATGCCCCAGGCAGCCCCAAGCAATAACATGAATCCCCCTGCAATAAAATGATGCCCCAGACCCCTTCAATTGCCCCAAGCAATAAAATGATGCTCAGCAGCCCCCTTCAATTGCCCCCAGCAATAAAATGCTGCCCCCATGGAGCACTGAAGCTGAGCTGCTTACCATGATTCTGATGGCCCTGGGATGATGATCTGATCATACACAGCTGAGCCAGCCCTGGCCCTCTACTCCTCCTCTGGTCCCACACTCGGCTCCCACACTCTCCTCTCGAACCGACCCTGCTGCTCATCCTCCTCCCACCGGAGTCCCAAGTCTCACCATCCTGCTCCGCTCCTCCTGACAGACTCACACTTCACAGTGCACATTGCACAGCGCCAATTTTTTTAAAAAAATGGCGCCAACATTTTTAAAAAATTTTTTATTGCAATTTGCACCTGCGGCGTGGTGCCGGGGTCCTCTAAATTGCGCCCCAAAATTTTTTAAAATGGTGCAAAAAAAGTGTCAGTGCACAAAAAATATAAATTATATATATGTTTGTTGAACCTGTGGGTCCCCCCTAAGTGCGGGTCCCGAGGGGGTCACCCACTGCCGCCACACCCTAAGGCCGGCCGTGTCCTGAGTTACCAGACATCTCCAAAAATTATATCGGCTTCACCGCTATCAAACCTCAAAACTTCCGCCTTCCACCTCTGCATACGAGGACTTTGTTACATCTATTTTGGGGATATTGGAGCATATCCAGTACTTTGCTTTGGAAATCAGATGGGTGGCTGTGAAGTCCTAGCTTGCCCATATTACACCTGGAGGTGCTTCCCTTTTTGTAAGTGCAGTTATTACATAACCCTTTGTCCTTGTATGCTGTTTTTTTTGCTCTTCATCCCTTCATAGGTATTCGGGGGGACTTTATAAGAAGCTTTGGCCTCGGATCACAGTCTGTTGGGCACAGTGAGCTGGACTACTGTGAAGTTCCAGCCTGCCCCATCAGCACCATTGTGTGCATCACGCTTGTGAGTACATTTCTTGCATCATTCATATTACCCTTTGTTTTGGTGGTACTAGGCCATTGTGGCGCCTCTGTTTCCTTTCCACAGATCATCATTCACATGGATTTGACCATCCTTTGACAGAGAGCTGCCTCGTTTTGGAAGATATGGACTTTTTGTATGTTTTGTATTTGTTTCATTGATATATGTTACACTATTAGGTAGGAAGCGCCCCCTATGGGATTATTTGTGCTTTAGTGCATTTATTTCATTTATATCACCTTTGGATTGTGGACTCATCTGGCTTTCCAGATATCAGAAATGGATCTATTACTACCCACCGAACCTGCAAAGCTAATATGTGATATTCTGGGGAGTCTCAATGTTCTGGAATTTAAGATGCCAATATCAACTCTGGTGTGCTCATGAATTCTCTAATTATTTCCTCAAGGTAAAGGGAGTATGTAGTTAATTGATTCTGTCTATACATTAAACTAATTCCTCAAGCATCTTGCTAACATACATATTTCACAAGATTTTAGATCAGCTGCCTCTTCATGATAGGTGGTAAAGATTTTTGCACTCCTTTGTGATAGTAATAAGACTGATGGAGAGGTATACTGTGCAAACATTGAAGACACAAATGCAGAGATAAGCCTCCAGTAAGGCTGCAAACAAGGCGATGTAGTAGTAGCCCATACTAGGCCCTCTTGCTTTGAAAAGAGCAGTGCCACTGCCTATAGAGTAGGATCCTGATGATGTCCTATACAACATTTGGAAGAACATAGCTTACAGATTTTATCCCTGGAATATTCATACAGCTGTTTTTAAAATCCCCCCCCCCCAGATACACCTTTGCCTCTTAAGCTAGGTGTTAAAGATACTCCCAACTAGTCTTTGGCTGGCTATGATAGGCCAAATCCTTTTGAATTGAGCATAAAATTGTGAAACCAAACTAGTCTCTTTAAAATTCCCCCTCTCCTGAAATATTTCTGGGATAAAATTATCTGTGATTATTTTATTTAGTTAGCAGTGTTGCACAAATTGGGATTGTGGAAGCTAGTTGCCCTGTATTATTTGGACTGTTTTTTTTAAAAATATATGTGTTTATATACCTGTAAATATTCATTTTATTAATATATATATATATATATTTTCACCAGACACTTTATTAGGTACACCTTGCTAGTACCGGGTTGGACTATCTTTTGCCTTCAGAACTGCCTTAATTCTTCATGGCATAGATTCAACAAGGTGTTGGAAACATTCCTCAGACATTTTGGTCCATATTGACATGATAGCATCATGCTGTTGCTGCAGATTTGTCAGCTACTCAGCCATGAGGCAAATCTCCCATTCCACCACATCCCAAAGGTGCTCTATTGGATTAGGATCTGGGGACTGTGGAGGTCATTGGAGTACAGTGAATTCATTGTCATGTTAAAGAAACCAGTTTGAGATGATGTGGTCTCCTGCTGCTGTAGCCCATCTGCTTCAAGGTTTGACGTGTTGTGCATTCAGAGATGGTACTCTGCATACCTTGGCTGTAACAAGTGTTTATTTGAGTTATTGTTGCCTTTCTATCATCTCAAACCAGTCTGCCCATTCTCCTCTGACCTCTCACATCAACAAGGCATTGTCATCCACACAACTGACGCTCATTGGATATTTTCTCTTTTTCTGACCATTCTCTGTAAACCAGAAAGATGGTTTTAGTGTGACGATCCCAGTAGATCAGCAGTTTTATAAATACTCAGACCAGCCCGTCTGGTGCCATCAACCATTCCACGTTCAAAGTCACTTTAAAAATCCCTTTCTTCCCCATTCTGATTATCGGTTTGAACTTCAGCAATTCATCTTCACCACATCTACATGCCTAAATGCATTGAGTTGCTGCCATGTAATTGTTATTTTTGTTATTATAGCTTTACATCTTTCTGCTCTTTACATGCACCATTTTTATCATTTTTGCCTTGAAATACCTTGCTATCGGCTAGATTTAGAGTTTTGTCGGTAACGTTGGCTTTTTTTCCGCTGCACCTTTTAAATACCGCTGGTATTGAGAGTTCACAGAATGGCTGCGTTAGGCTCCAAAAAAGGAGCGTATAGCATAATTTACCGCCACTGCAACTCTCAATACCAGCGGTGCTTACGGACGCGGACAGCTTAAAAAACATGCTTGTGCACGATTCCCCCATAGGAAACAATGGGCCAGTTTTTAAACACCCCTAACCTTACACTTATTAACCCCTAATCTGCCGCCCCCGCTATCGCTGACACCTGCATATTTTTTTAACCCCTAATCTGCCGCTCCGTACACCGCCGCAACCTACGTTATCCCTATGTACCCCTAATCTGCTGTTCCTAACACCGCCGAACCCTATATTATATTTATTAACCCCTAATATGCCCCCCCACGTCACCGCAACCTACCTACAATTATTAACCCCTAATCTGCCGACCGGACCTCACCGCTACTATAATAAAGTTATTAACACCTAAAGCTAAGTCTAACCCTAACACCCCCCTAAGTTAAATATAATTTAAATCTAACAAAATAAATTAACTCTTATTAAATAAATTAATCCTATTTAAAGCTAAATACTTACCTGTAAAATAAACCCTAATATAGCTACAATATAAATAATAGTTATATTGTCGCTATTTTAGGATTAATATTTATTTTACAGGCAACTTTGTATTTATTTTAACCAGGTACAATAGCTATTAAATAGTTAATAACTATTTAATAGTTACCTAGTTAAAATAATTACAAAATTACCTGTAAAATAAATCCTAACCTAAATTACAATTAAACCTAACACTACATTATCAATAAATTAATTAAATAAAATGCCTACAATTATCTACAATTAAACCTAACACTACACTATCAATACATTAATTACATACAAATAACTACAAATAAATACAATTACATAAACTAACTAAAGTACAAAAAATAAAAAAAGAACTAAGTTACAAAAAATATAAAAATATTTACAAACATAAAAATATTCCAACAATTTTAAGCTAATTACACCAACTCTAAGCCCCCTAATAAAATAACAAAGCCCCCCAAAATAAAAAAAAATGCCCTACCCTATTCTAAAATTCAAATAGAAAAGCTCTTTTACCTTACCAGCCCTTAAAAGGGCCTTTTGCGGGGAATGCCCCAAAGAATTCAGCTCTTTTGCCTGTAAAAATAAAGATACAATACCCCCCCCAACATTACAACCCACCACTCTTCCTACCTTATCTTCACCACGCCGGGTATCACCGATCGGTCCAGGCTCCGAAGTCTTCATCCAAGCCCAAGCGGGGGCTGAAGATGTCCATGATCTGGCTGAAGTCTTGGCCCAAGTGGTGGCTGAAGAGGTCCATCATCATTGGGCAGAAGTCTTCATCCTATCCGGGCAGAAGAGGAGATCCGGACCGGTAGACATCTTCATCCAAGCGGCATCTTCTATCTTCTTCCATCCGACGACGAGCGGCTCCATCTTCAAGACCTCCGGCACGGATCCATCCTCTTCTTCCGACGTCCTAACACAGAATGAAGGTTCCTTTAAGGTACGTCATCCAAGACGGCGTCCCTCGAATTCCCAGCAGGGGGTGTCAATCAACCCGATCGTACTCGATCGGGTTGATTTCCGGCGATGTCTGTCCGCCTGCTCAGAGCAGGCGGACAGGTTATGGAGCAGCGGTCTTTGTGACCGCTGCTTCATAACTGCTGTTTCATAACTGCTGTTTCTGGCGAGCCTGCAGGCTCGCCAGAAACACCTATCGGAGCTTTGTAAATATGCCCCAATGTCACACACGTAGTGGAATTTTTTATGTAGAATTTTTTAGGTAGTGTTTTTCTATAGTATTGATAATAATAGTTTACTTTGGGGTCTTAAAAAGTGCTGTTTGACAATGATATTTTGTAAAACAAGTGCTATAAGCTCATTAATAGTGCCCCCTGCCCTATTCATTAAAAGAATAGGGAGCACTTAAAAAGTTTCAGTTTTGTTATGATGCTATGGTTAAAATATTTAACCATCCACTTAAAAATCAGATTGCCTGTTATTATTTGTGTGGTTGCACAAAAGATAATGCACCCTGTGCAATTTATAGTGCTCCTCTTATAATCTAGCCCTTTGGTGGCACTATTGCTTTTGTTTACTATTATACATGTTCATCCTCAGCTTCCCATTATGCCCCCAATGTATTTAAGGGTCTGCATATTAATACAATATTTAAACTAGTGTTTTATATATATATATATATATATATATATATATATATAGAGAGAGAGAGAGAGAGAGAGAGGCTGAAGTCTTGGCCCAAGTGGCGGCTGAAGAGGTCCATCATCATCGGGCAGAAGTCTTCATCCTATCCAGGCAGAAGAGGAGATCAGGACCGGTAGACATCTTCATCCAAGCGGCATCTTCTATCTTCTTCCATCCGACGACGAGCGGCTCCATCTTCAAGACCTCCGGCACGGATCCATCCTCTTCTTCCGACGTCCTAACACAGAATGAAGGTTCCTTTAAGGGACGTCATCCAAGACGGCGTCCCTCGAATTCCCAGCAGGGGGTGTCAATCAACCCGATCGTACTCGATTGGGTTGATTTTCGGCGATGTCTGTCCGCCTGCTCAGAGCAGGCGGACAGGTTATGGAGCAGCGGTCTTTGTGACTGCTGCTTCGTAACTACTGTTTCTGGCGAGCCTGCAGGCTCGCCAGAAACACCTATCAGAGCTTGGTAAATATGCCCCAATGTCACACACGTAGTGGAATTTTTTATGTAGAATTTTTTAGGTAGTGTTTTTCTATAGTATTGATAATAATGGTTTACTTTGGGGTCTTAAAAAGTGCTAAGTTTGACAGTGATATTTTGTAAAACAAGTGCTATAAGCTCATTAATAGTGCCCCCTGCCCTATTCATTAAAAGAATAGGGAGCACTTAAAAAGTTTCAGTTGTGTTATGATGCTATGATTAAAATATTTAACCATCCACTTAAAAATCAGATTGCCTGTTATTATTTGTGTGGTTGCACAAAAGATAATGCACCCTGTGCAATTTATAGTGCTCCTCTTATAATCTAGCCCTTTGGTGGCACTATTGCTTTTGTTTACTATTATACATGTTCATCCTCTCCTTCCCAGCATGCCCCCAATGTATTTAAACTAGTGTTTTATATATATATATATATATATATATATATATATATATATATATATATATATATATATATATATATATATAAAGAGAGAGAGAGAGAGAGAGAGAGAGAGAGGGAGAAAGAGAGGCAGATCTGGAAAAAAATGAGACCACAGCAAAATGATCATTTTGTCTGTTATTACTATTTATAGGTATATGTTTGAGTAAAATGAACATTTTTTTTATTCTATGATCTTCTGACAACATTTCTCCCAAATTCCAAATAAATATTGTCATTTAGAGCATTTAAATATTATATATACCACTGCTGTTGTCATCAATATCAATTTGCAATAAGACCAGCCGGATGTCAAAAACAGTGCTAAAAGTAACTAAAAAGTAATTGGAATAATAAAATAACTATTGACCAATTATTGCCAAAAGAGTTAAAAAGAAAAAGTTTGAGTAAGGAAATAAAGGGTTCAATTCTGATTCTACTGGCAGAGGCAAAACAGTGAGCATCAGGTTGCTTCCCTCCTTAAAATTTCAAAGATGGTTGTACATAAGAACCAGATCAAGCAGCAGAAATTGGGTACAACAAAGCTCCAGACTGGCAGAGGGCGAAAATGACTCTCCACTGCCTTGGATGACCACCAACTCATCTTAATGTCACTTAACAACGGTAGGATGAAATAAAAAAGAATGACAAATGGCAGCTGGGATGAAGTGCACGGTGAGGACAGTTAGGCTCCTAGGGGCAGGGCTGAAGTTGTGCAATGCAATAAAAAAGCCCTTCATCATAGAGAAGCAAACAAGAGGCCGGGTGAGGTTTGCAAATGACCATAAGGATTCAAGGTCTGAAAACTGCATCTTTTTTGTTATTTTGACCAGTTGTCATATTCTGCAAATAAATGCTCTAAATGACTTTGAATTTGGGAGAAATGCTGTAAGTAGTTTATAGAGTAAAAACAAAATGTTAATTTTACTCAAACACATACCTATAAAAAGCAAAACCAAAAAACTGATATTTTTGCAGTGGTCTCTTATTTTTTTCCGGAGTAGTATCTATATATATATATATATATATATATATATATATATATTCGGGCTCGCCGGAAATATAATACTAGAAGCAGCAGTCGTAACTTGTCTGCCACCTTTTAGGATGATTGACACCCCCGATTGGCCGCGAATGTGCAGGGGGCGGCATTGCACAAGCATTTCACAAGAAATGCTTGTGCAATGTTAAATGCCGACAATGTATGCTGTCGGCATTTAGTGATGTCGGGCGGATATGATTCGATACAGCGAATAATTTCCACCTGATAATTGATAAATTGACCTTATAGAGTTAAAAAAACTGCCCAAAGCAGCCTTTTTCAAGAGCACCTCTCTTTGCAATAGTATGGTGGTACACTTCTGTACAATAACTAGACGTGAAAGTAAAAATTACATTTTCACAATTTAAATAGAGCATTTAATTTAAAACTCTTTTAATTAAATTTCTGCTATCAAATTTAATTTGCCTTCTTGGCAACTTTTGTTGTAAAGCATAAATACATATCCTCATCAGCAGCAATGCACTACTGGGAGCTAGCTGGTGATTGTTTCACCAGATGTATTCAGCTAGCTCCCAGTAGTGCTTATATGCAAACAGTATTGCAATAATACAATTATCTAACATATTATACTATTTTGCCCTTGTTATGTCCCTTTAACTTTATGCCTCTTTAAGAAGACTATGTTCTCTTTAGCAGACCAAAACATTTCTGGAATTTTTAAGAGGTTAGAATGGGTTATGCTTTATTTTGTACAGCAGTTTGCTATGAAATCTAGATATAAATAAACCTATAATTATTTTGCTTTAATTTCTAAATAATTTAAGTCTGAAATTAGATTTACTGTTACCAGATGTTACATTGACAAGGGGCTAATTATTAATCAGTTACTTTAACACAGATTAAGATCCCATTTTAATCAATTATATTTAACATCCAGTATCATAAACAGATTGATTTTATTTCTCATGGTCTACATTTTATTTATTTCTAATACTTGGCATTACATCTTTTAATTATTCTAGTCCATAAAATGAGTTTAGAGTTACAGACTATCACCTAGATTTAGAGTTTTGAGGCCAAAGGGGTGCGTTAGCTACGCGTCTTTTTTTTCTAGCGCTGCTTCTAAACAACGCTGGTATTTAGAGTTCTCGGAAGGGCTGCGTTAGGCTCCAAAAAGGCAGCGTAGAGCATAATTTACCGCCACTTTAACTCTCAATACCAGCGTTGCTTACGGTAGCGGCTAGCTGGAAAAACGTGCTTGTGCACGATTCCCCCATGGGAAACAATGGGGCAGTTTGGGCCGAAAAAAAACCTAACACCTGCAAAAAAAGCAGTGTTAAGCTCCTAACGCAGCCAAATTGTTTCCTATGGGGAAACAGTTTCTAAGTCTGCGCCTAACACCCTAACATGAACCCCGAGTCTAAACACCCCTAACCTTACACTTATTAACCCCTAATCTACCGCCCCCGCTATCGCTGACACCTGCATTATATTATTAACCCCTAATCTGCCGCTCCGTACACTGCCGCAACCTACATTATAGCTATGTACCCCTAATCTGCTGTCCCTAACATCGACAATACCTATATTATATTTATTACCCCCTAATCTGCCCCCCCCAATGTCGGCACTACCTTACCTACACTAATTAACCCCTAATCTGCTGACCGGACCTTGCCGCTACTCTAATAAATGTATTAACCCCTAAAGCTAAGTCTAACCCTAACCCTAACTCCCCCCTAAATTAAATATAATTTTAATCTAATAAAATAAATTAAATCTTATTAACTAAATTCTTCCTATTTAAAGCTAAATACTTACCTGTAAAATTAACCCTAATATAGCTACAATATAACAAATAATTATATTGTAGCTATTTTAGGATTTATATTTATTTTACAGGCAACTTTGTATTTATTTTAACTAGCTACAATAGCTATTAAATAGTTAATAACTATTTAATAGCTACCTAGTTAAAATAATTACAAAATTACCTGTAAAATAAATCCTAACCTAAGTTACAATTAAACCTAACACTACACTATCAATAAATAAATTAAATCAATTAACTACAATTACCTACAATTAAATAAACTAAACTAAATTACAAAAAATAAAAAAAATTACAAGAATTTTAAGCTAATTACACCTACTCTTAGCCCCCTAATAAAATAACAAATTCCCCAAAATAAAAAAAATTCCCTACCCTAATCTAAATTAAAAAAGTTAACAGCTCTATTACCTTACCAGCCCTTAAAAGGGCTTTTTGCGGGGCATGCCCCAAAGAAATCAGCTCTTTTGCCTGTAAAAAAAAAACACAATACCACCCCCCAACATTACAACCCACCACCCACATACCCCTACTCTAACCCAAACCCCCCTTAAATAAACCTAACACTACCCCCCCTGAAGATCTCCCTACCTTGAGTCGTCTTCACCCAGCCGGGCACCGATGGACCAAAAGAAGACATCCGGAGTGGCAGAAGTCTTCATCCTATCCGGGCTCCAGCCGACGCGGATCCATCCTTCTTCCACGACACCTACTCGCCGAATGAAGGTTCCTTTAAATGACGTAATCCAAGATGGCATCCCTCAAATTCCGATTGGCTGATAGGATTCTATCAGCCAATCGGAATTAAGATAGGAAAAATCTGATTGGCTGATTGAATCAGCCAATCAGATTCAAGTTCAATCGGATTGGCTAATCCAATCAGCCAATCAGATTGAGCTTGCATTCTATTAGCTGATCGGAACAGCCAATAGAATGCAAGCTCAATCTGATTGGCTGATTGGATCCCTTAACGCTGCTTTTGACGGCTACCTCTAAATCTAGGCGTATGTGAGCATTAAATAAATGTTTTTATGGAAGTTAAAATATTTGTTTCAGAGCAGCATATGAATGAAGAAAAAACTTACAGCTAGATTATGAGTATGGCGTTATAACTCAAATGTCATTGTTATGGGCCATAACACTTCATTTTCCCTAAAGCTGCTATTACAAGTTTCCGTTGTGCCACAAATATACACATCTATGCTCAAATACCTAACGCTCACCCAGACCCAGTAGTTAAAGATATACCGCTAACAAAAACATCCACGAATCACCTCAAAAACATTACACAAAGTACACCTGCACTCATACAAACACTCTACAATATTTCATTTTTAAATTAAAATTTTGCATGTCAAAATATAACGGATCAAAGTTACGAGATCTCGGGTGTTTGAAAAAAAAAATGCACACAAACCCATTTTATATTGACTTACATAGACATACATGAACATACACTCATCTAGCTACAACTAACTACAAATATTATCACATATATACACAAATCGATACATACAAACAATATACAGCACATTACCTACAAAAAACATTAGTTTGTTATCAAATGAATACGATTTACTTTTCTACAGAAGGACATGATATCACTCACTTTACGCTCAACACAAGTGTTGGGTTTTATCCGTCTTTAAATTTCTCTCTTCCATTGACTTCTATGGGGAATAACGCACGTAAAATTTTTAGACTTTAAAACTCGTAACACCAGCGTTAGAATTGTGGCGCTAATTCATTAATTCTTGCGTTGGTCCCGCTATGACAAATAGATGAAGAAATTACTATTTCCCTATGGAGTTATGGGTTTTACTTGTGTGAACATCACTACAACATCAATTTTTTTTAGGAAATTACATTACATCAACTATAAATCACCATCAATTCTATCATCACCAATACGAAATCGGTTTAAAAAATTAAATCATATTTAAACGGACAGAAAAAATATTTTTTAAGATTTCATTATTCACAAACAGTAGCCAATTGTAAACACGTCTCATTTATGTATATTATAGCATTTCATTTAATCAACTCATATGCTTGGATGAACAGCATATCTAGATAGGCTCACCAGATGATGATTGATGGATGAACATACATGCCTTTTGGCATTGACTCATACATGTGCATTGATATTCAGTCAAAAAAACAGATGAACACATTTACATCATACAACTACATTGGAAGGTTGGTTAACATTGAATTCTCTCTCAGAATCACAAAAGATTAATTATGGATTTAGTGTCCCTTTAACCTCACGATTTACTCATAATATACCATTAGGAATTACGTACAATCATAACATATCATTAGAAAATATTAGAGTTGTCGCTTTTTTGGAAGGAACAACAATGCTATACTGCTTTATATAAATGAACATATGTGGGAGAGAATCACCATACATACATATATGTACATAATACACATCACACAACAACAAAACACACATTTATCTTTTTAATCAGCACACAATAAGAATAGAACAAAGATTTGCAAACTAGACAGGCAGGTTGTTAATATGATGACATAATTCTAAGCTTCAACCATACAGATTACAGCATTAGGACTGTACCACCCCTTTCAGTAGTTTCTCACTCAATACTACATATACGTAAATGAGAGGGTTGAAAGATATTCATTATTATTGCAATTTCAATGGGACACGTAAAATATTGAAATCTCGCCAATCACTTATATATATTAGAGATGTCAGCCGTTACTTTATCGTTTGTCAACAATATTGCAGCAACATTGATTGAACAGATTCTATGTCATGTCTATGCACATATTATACACAAGTAAGCACTTTCAATCATGTTAGCGTGGACGTGTGGTTTTTACTATAACATCGCGTTTACTAAGTATTTGTTACGCATATGAACAAACATTACGAAGGTGCACTGTATATGTTACATTTTAAACTTTCCCATTACGATTCATTGGGGGGAAAATAAATTTCATCAAACACAAGAAAATCCGCTCACTTTGAAAGCATTCACGCTGCTCAGATACAATTACGAACATGCTACCATTGGACATTTTGCACTATATATCCCCCAAACAACATGGCCAAAGCATCCCTTGTGATTGACATTGTATCAAATCGCTTTTGTGTTTTTGGAAACCTTGTTACTTCTTGTGTGTTTGCTCTGCTGTTTAGCTTTGTGCTGCTTGGCTTTTCAAATATTGAAGATCCCCAGTTAGTTGATGCAGGTGCTGTTGTAGGAGTTGTGTACAACAGAATCAGGCGTGCTCGGCATCTCCAAGAGAGACGTAAGGCTTGTCTGATCAGAGGTTCTCCTGTTCACAGGGTGAGACACACCTTGGATAACATGAGTAGTGATGTCGCGAACCTTAAAAACCGCGTGAACCGCCATTGACTTCAATAGGCAGGCGAACTTTAAAACCCACAAGGACTCTTTCTGGCCACAATAGTGATGGAAAAGTTGTTTCAAGGGGACTAACATCTGGACTGTGGCATGCTGGAGGGGGATCCATGGCAAAACTCCCAAGGAAAATTACATAGTTGATGCAGAGCCTGGTTTTAAGCCATAAAGGGCCTTAATCACCTAACATTCCTAATTTTTTTTAATAATGTGCTTTAAAACATCAGGTATGATGTTGTATCGATCAGGTAGTGTAAGGGTTATGCCCGCTTCACAGTGACAGACCAAACTCCCCGTGTAACGCACCGCAAGCAACTGCAAACAGTCAATTTGCACAACCACAAGTTAGATAGATTTGATAGTTAGATACATACATTACATAGATCAATAGATGCAATATACATATGATAGATACAAATTACATAGATCAATAGATGCAATATCCATTTGATGATATATACGAATTACATAGATCAATCGATGCAATATACATTTGATAGATACGAATTACATAGATCAAAAGAGGCAATATACATTTGATAGATACGAATTACATAGATCAAAAGAGGCAATATACATTTGATAGATACGAATTACATAGATCAATAGATGCAATTTATATTTGATAGATACGATTGATAGTTAGATAGATTTGATAGATAAATAGATAGATTTGATAGATATATGATTTCCCTGACAGAGTATAACAATAAGACATGCGGTCTGGGACCCGTGGTGTGTTAAGTAGTATTATTCTTAGCAGTTTACTACCTGTTACTCCCCCTATCGGGGGAGGTCTATATGGCCTGCATTTTTGGAACAGGGAGATGGAAGAAGATGATTGGTCTGTCCTCCTACTTCAAATTTGGCCGAAACACAAGTGGCTGTCTCAAATCAGTCCGGCCACGAGATAGATAGATAGATTTGATAGATAGATATACATAGATTGATAGTTAGATAGAATCGATAGAAGATAAATAGATCGATTTGATAGATATATAAATATATATATATATAATATATATATACCCTGACAAAGTATAGTAATAAAACATGAGGTCTGGGACCCATAGTAACTAGGTTGTGTTAAGTAGTACTATTCTTAGCACTTTAATCCCTGTAACTCCCCCTATCGGGGGAGGTCTATATGGCCTGCATGATTACCCTGACAAATTATAACAACAAGACATGCGGTCTGGGACCCATGGTAACTAGGTTGTGTTTATATTAGTACTATTCTTAGCACTTTAATCCATGTTACTCCCCCTATCTGTGTAGGTCTATATGGCCTGCATGATTACCCTGAGAAAGTATAACAACAAAACATGCGGTCTGGGACCCTTGGTAACTAGGTTGTGTTAAGTAGTACTGTTCTTAGCACTTTAATCCCTTTTACTCCCCCTATCGAGGAGGTCTATATGGCCTGCATGATTACCCTGACAAAGTATAACAACAAAACATGTGGTCTGTGACCCATGGTAACTAGGTTGTGTTAAGTAGTACTATTCTTGGCACTTTAATACCTGTTACTCCCCCTATCTGGGGAGGTCTATATGGCCTGCATGATTACCCTGACAAAATATCACAACAAGACATGCGGTCTGGGACCCATGGTAACTAGGTTGTGTTAAGTAGTACTGTTCTTAGCACTTTAATACCTGTTACTCCCCATATCGGGGGAGGTCTATATGGCCTGCATGATTACCCTAACAAAGTATAACTACAAGACATGCGGTCTGGGACCCATGGTAACTAGGTTGTGTTAAGTAGTACTATTCTTAGCACTTTAATACCTGTTACTCCCCCTATCTGGGGAGGTCTATATGGCCTACATGATTACCCTGACAAAGTATAACAACAAGACATGCGGTCTGGGACCCATGGTAACTAGGTTGTGTTAAGTAGTACTGTTCTTAGCAGTTTAATACCTGTTACTCCCCATATCGGGGGAGGTCTAAATGGCCTGCATGATTACCCTGCACTAGCAGACTGATGATTCACAGTCAAAAAAGTTTTTATTTTAAATATTTTCAAAACTGTTATAACAAATATGATTGGTGGCAATAGTTGGCAAGTGGGCCTGGCACACATGCTGGCAGGCAGGCAACTTCAATTAGATTACACTAGCAGACTGATGTTTCACAGTCAAAAAATATATATTTTTAAATATTTACACTACTGTTATAACAAATATGATTGGTGGCACTAGTTGGCAAGTGGGCCTGGCACACACGCTTGGAGGAAGGCAACTGCAATTAGATTACACTAGCTGACTGATGTTTCACAGTCAAAAAAGTTTTTATTTTAAATATTTACAATACTGTTATAACTAATATGATTGGTGGCACTAGTTGGCAAGTGGGCCTGGCACACAAGCTGGCAGGCAGGCAGGCAACTGCAATTCAATTGCACTAGCAGACTGATGATTCACAGTCAAAAAAGTTTTTATTTGAAATATTTACAATACTGTTATAACAAATATGATTGGTGGCACTAGTTGGCAAGTGGGCCTGGCACACACGCTGGCAGGCAGGCAGGTGACTGCAATTCAATTGCACTAGCAGACTGATGATTCACAGTCAAAAAAGTTTTTATTTTAAATATTTACAATACTGTTATAACAAATATGATTGGTGGCACTAGTTGGCTAGTAGGTCTGGCACACACGCTGGCAGGCAGGAAACTACAATTCAATTGCACTAGCAGACTGATGATTCACAGTCAAAAAAGTTTTTATTTTAATTATTTACAATACTGTTATAACAAATATGATTTGTGTTACTAGTTGGAAAGTGGGCCTGGCACACACGCTGGCAGACAGGCAACTGCAATTAAATAACACTAGCAGACTGATGTAAAAGTTTTTTTTTTTAAAAGTTACACTAATATTACAACAGTATGTGCTGGCAGCCTGACACATAGGCTGGCACTAGTGGCAAGCTGGCCTGGCAACTAAAATTAAATAACACTAGAAGACTGATGTAAAAACATTTTTTTACAAAATGTAAACTAATGTTACACCAGATAGGAATGGTGGCACAGAGGATGGAAGTAGACACAGTATATGCTGGCAGCCTGACACACAGGCTGGCACTAGTGGCAGCCAGGCTGGCCTAGCAACTAAAATTAAATAACACTAGAAGAGGACTGATGTAAATGTTTTTTTTTTTTTTTTTTTTTTTTTAAGAGTTTTTATTAATGAAATTGAAAACTTACAACATAATGAGGTTACATTAGTGAACAATCAGCAGTGATACATTGTATTAATATCATCTTCAGAAATACAATTACATAAGTGATCTACATTCATTGGTCAGCTGTCCTTCTACTTAGAATGAACACCTAGCAAATTATTTTATTGCATGTATGTATTCTTCCCAAATAAATTTAATATTAAAGTACTCCTCTAGCTTATGGAGTTTGTAGTAGTGATATTTTTCAAGGGACAATACCAAACTAACATATTCCTTCCATTCTCCCATTAGAGGTATAGATTCTTTCTTCCATAACCGGGGAATTAGTTGTTTCATAGTAACATAGTAACATAGTAACATAGTAGATAAGGTTGAAAAAAAGACTGAAGTCCATCGAGTTCAACCTATACAAATCTAAAATACTTACAAAAAGCTCCAGTTAAGCTTAAATAACCCCATTAAAATGTGACCCATTTAATACTAGCAATCATATCCATGAATTTTGTTAGTATACAGAAACTTATCCAGACTATTTTTAAATGTATCTATGGTATTGGCATTCACTACCTCCTTTGGTAATGAGTTCCACAATTTTATTGCTCTCACAGTGAAAAAACATTTCCGTTGCAGGAGATTAAATCTCCTTTCCTCCAACCTTAAATTATGACCTCTTGTCAGAAACAATTTTCTTGGAATAAACAGAGCTTCTGCCATCTCTGTATATGGGCCTTGAATATATTTATATAAAGTAATCATGTCACCTCTCAAGCGCCTTTTTTCTAAAGAAAACAGACCCAGTTTGGCTAGCCTCTCCTCATAGGTTAATTTCTCCAATCCCCTTATTAGCTTTGTGGCCCTTCTCTGAACTTTTTCTAGTTCTGCAATATCTTTTTTAGCAATTGGTCCCCAGAACTGCACTCCAAACTCAAGGTGAGGTCTTACCAGGGCTTTATATAATGACAGAATTATGCTTTCCTCCCTTGAATCAATACCTCTTTTAATACATGCTAGTATCTTATTAGCCTTTGAAGCCGCTGCCCTGCATTGTGCACCCATCTTTAGCTTGTTATCTATTACTACTCCCAAATCCCTTTCCTCCTGTGTTTGGCTAAGTCTTGTCCCATTTAAAAAATACGTAGCCTGCTTATTTTTACTTCCAAAATGTAGAACCTTGCATTTTTCCGTATTAAATCTCATTTTCCATTCACTTGCCCATAGTTCTAATTTTAGCAAATCCCTTTGTAAAGACAGTTCGTCCTGCTCTGACCTTATGACCTTACTTAACTTAGTATCATCTGCAAAAATTGAGATGTCGCTATTTAATCCTTGCTCCAAGTCATTTATAAAAATATTAAAAAGAACAGGGCCCAGTACTGATCCCTGGGGGACGCCACTGATTACCTTTGTCCAATCTGAGTATGATCCATTTACTACTACTCGTTGCTCCCTATCTTTTATCCAGTTATTTATCCATGAGCTAACATTTTCAGCTATTCCCAGTCCCTTAATTTTGTGCATTAATCTCTCATGTGGCACTGTATCAAATGCCTTTGCAAAATCTAAGTATATCACATCCACTGATTCCCCTTTATCTATATTTTGACTTACTTCCTCGTAGAATCTAATCAGATTAGTTTGACATGATCTATTTCTCCTAAAGCCATGCTGATTAGAACTCATAATCTTGTTTACACGAATATGTTCATCAATATAATCCCTTATAATCCCTTCAAATATCTTCCCCACTATTGATGTCAGACTAACTGGTCTATAGCTTCCTGGATCATCCCTGCTTCCCTTTTTGAAGAGTGGCACCACATCAGCTTTACGCCAATCCTGGGGTACCATGCCTGAGGATAATGAGTCTTGAAAAATTAAGAGTAAAGGTTTGTCTATAACAGTGCTAAGTTCCCTCAACACCCTTGGGTGTATTCCATCTGGGCCTGGAGTTTTATTTACCTTAATATTTTCCAGTTTTTTCCTGATATCCTCTAAACAAAACCCAGTTAGTGGTATGACCTGGCATGTTCTATTATGTTCAAAAGTATCATTCAATGGTTCTTCTCTTGTGTATACTGAAGAAAAAAACTGGTTTAGTACCTCAGCCTTCTCCCTGTCATTATTTATCATGCTACCCTCCACACATTTTAATGTACCTATATTATCCTTCTTAGATTTTTTGCTATTTATGTACTTAAAGAACCTTTTAGGGTTAGACTTAGAATCCTTAGCAATTAATTTTTTATTTTCAATTTTGGCTAATTTGATTGCTTTTTTGCATGCTTTGTTACATTCCTTATAAATATTGTATGCTGAGTCTGTACTATTTTCTTTTAATAATTTAAATGCCCTACGTTTTTTCCTAATTTCTCTTAACACATTTTTATTTAGCCATAATAGCTTTGTTTTTTTATTTTTACTTTTATAACCATATGGTATGTGTTGATATGTATATTTATTTAACACATTTTTAAATATTATCCATTTATTCTCTGTATTTTTATTAGAAAATACATTGTCCCAATTTATATTATTTAATGATTTCCTTAAATCGTTGAATTTTGCTTTCTTGAAATTAAAAGTCTTAGTTAAGCCTTTAAAACACTGCATTTGAAAATAGATTTCAAATGTGACCATGTTATGATCACTGTTACCCAAATGTTCTTTAACTTCTATGTTTGATATTATATCTGTATTGTTTGATAGCACTAAATCCAATATAGCTTTACTCCTAGTTGGCTCCTCTATTAATTGTGACAAGAAGTTATCCCTGAGAACATTTAAAAATCTATCCCCCTTAGCTGAATTACTAGTTTCATTGGCCCAGTTTATATCAGGGTAGTTAAAATCTCCCATAATTACAGCACTGTTATTAGCAGCCTTACCTATTTGGATAAGTAGTTGAGTTTCCTCCGGGTCACTAATGTTGGGAGGCTTGTAGCATGTTCCTAGTAATATTTTTTTAGGATTTTTCCCCCCACTCTTTATTTCAACCCACAGGGTCTCTACATTGTCACTTGAATCATAAATATCTTCCCTTATTGTAGGTTTAAGGTTAGGTTTAATATACATGCAGATTCCTCCACCCCTTTTATTATTCCTGTCCCTCCTAAATAATGTATACCCCTCTAAGTTAACTGCCCAGTCATGTGAATCATCCCACCAAGTTTCAGTTATACTGATAACATCATAGTCCTCTTCTGCAACTAAGAGCGTCAGCTCCCCCATTTTACCTGTCATGCTTCTTGCATTTGTTGTCATACATTTAATTTTCATGTGCTTTCTGCTGCTACTCGGTGTGCTTTCCTCTATATTTTCTAATGTGACATTTCTTAAGTCATCCCTTCCTTGAGATATTAAGGGATTGTCATATTCACAGACTGATCTCTCTGTTCTATTTTGTTCTAACTGACCCTCCCCCCCTTTGCCTAGTTTAAAAGGTTCTCTAAACGTGCTACCATCCTTTCCCCCAACACACCTGCACCCATGTCATTCAGGTGCAATCCATCCTTACTGTACAAATTGTACCCTAGTGAAAAATCAGCCCAGTGTTCTAAAAAGTCAAACCCCTCATTTTTACACCATGTCTTTAGCCATGAATTAACAGACCTTAACTCCTTCTGCCTTACTGAATTAGCACACGGCACTGGTAATATCTCAGAAAATATTACTTTGGAGGTCCTTGCTTTAAGCTTGCTACCTAACTCCCTGAAGTCATTTTTTAGGACTCTCCATCTCCCACCGATTCCTTCATTAGTACCAATATGCACCATGACTGCAGGATCAGACCCACATCCCTCTAACAATCTATCAATACGCTCCACAATATGCCTAACACGAGCCCCTGGAAGACAGCAAACTGTTCTATGTAAAGGGTCTGGATGACAAATTACCCTATCAACCTTCCTAATAATAATTATGTTCGCACAGTTTAACATAATGTATAATAATGTAGTCCTCAGTTTACAATTCAATTTAACTGGCTTGTGGAATAAGCATATCAGAGGATCTAGAGGTAGGGTGATGTGAATTACTTTACTTATTTCTCTAATTATATCCTGCCAATATTCACTTATCTTGGGGCAGCCCCACCATATGTGCGTAAGCGAGCCTACTTGCCCACAGCCTCTCCAACAGTTGGCATTTGCCATGGGGTATATTTGTGCTAGTCTTTGGGGCGTGTAATACCATCTACTGAGAAGTTTCATATTTGTCTCCCGGAATCTCACTGAGGATCTCGAGGAGTTCATCTTAGAGATGATGTCTAACCATTCCTTTTCAGAAGGTTTAGAATTTAGCTCTTGTTCCCACTTTTGTGTATATGTGGGAAGTGTGCGAGATGTTCCTTGTGTTAGTAGTTTGTATGTGATGGACAGATATCCCCTAGATATTAGTGTCGTGTAGCAAAGTGATTCAAACGGGGTTAATGCCCTGCACAGTTTGCTTTTCTCGGGATGTGAGCTAATTTTATGAGCTAGCTGATGGTATTTGAACCAGTGGTCAAAATGTGTTATGCCTAAATTAAGCATTTCTGCCTGTGTGCGTAATCTACCATTGTCAAGTAATGTATGAAAGGGTAGCAGTGTGTGTATGGAACATGTCGCACTTGGGTTGGTATTTTTCTCCCCTTTCACTAAAGTTGGTGTAAGTGGAGAAGGATTAGAAGAGAGCATGCTGTCCTTTTTGAGCATTCTGTCTCATTGTTTGAGTGTTTCGGTAGTCAGCCACGACGGTGTAAGTGACGTTTTCCGTTGTGCTCCCTTCTCCCAGCATATACTACCAAGGTTAGTATAAATGGCCATTTCTCTTTCTAACGCTACCCATTCTTTATCATTTTCGTCCTTACACCAATTAATAATGCGTGTTAAGTGCACTGCAGATTTATATAACATTAAATTTGGGACTCCCATTCCCCCCCTCTCCTTAGGCATGTACATTGTCTTCATTGATACTCTAATCATGTGTTTAGACCAGATAAAGGTATTGATGGTGTTTTGTAGGGACTGCATGTATTGTTCAGGTATGGGTATGGGTTAATGTCTGTAGCAGATACAGTATTTTTGGGAGGATCATCATCTTTATGGCGCTAATTCGGCCTAGCCATGACATAGATTTGTATGTCCAGTCCTGGAGTTCCTGCTTAACTCTTTGTTGTAATGGGAGAAAATTTAAGGAGAATAATTTATTTTTATCATTAGGGACTTGTATTCCCAGATACCTAATAGAGGTAATATTGTGTTTATATGAGAATGTTCGTTGTATATGCTGTATGGTATTTTGAGTGTTATTGAAGCTTAGGAATTCTTATTTAGATTCATTAATTTTGAAATATGATACTTTGCTGTACCTAGAAAATTCTGTGGAAAGGGCCGACAAGGATTGTATTGGGTTTGTGAGTGTTAAC
The DNA here is from genome assembly GCF_027579735.1 of Bombina bombina. Classification (NCBI taxonomy): domain Eukaryota; kingdom Metazoa; phylum Chordata; class Amphibia; order Anura; family Bombinatoridae; genus Bombina; species Bombina bombina. The sequence continues at coordinate 572,658,522 of NC_069502.1, forward strand.
ATGACATCGTCAGCATATAATGCCATTTTATACTCTCTATTATGTACTGTGATACCCGAAATATTGGAATTCTGTCTTATATTTGTCGCCAATGCTTCCATGGCCATCACAAATAGAATGGGTGATAATGGGCATCCCTGGCGTGTGCCATTCAATATACTTATTGGTGAGGATAATGTATCATTTAAACGTATTTTAGCTGTGGGATGCCTATAACGGGCAAAGATTTTCTCAATTATGAGGGGGCCAAAACCAAATTTATACAGTGTAGCCTTTAAAAAATCCCAGTTTAGCCTATCAAAGGCTTTTTCCGCATCTACGGACAAAAATATTGTAGGAGTATTCATCTTAGAGGTGTAATCGATAAGATTAATTATTTTAATAGTGTTATCTCTGGCTTCTCGGTGAGGTGTAAATCTTGCTTGATTGGTGTTGATTATTAAAGGGAGTATTCTATTCATTCGTGTGGCTATTATTTTTGCGAATAATTTTGTATCTACATTGAGCAATGATATTGGTCTGAAATTGGCTGGAGTGGTGGGGGGTTTCCCGTGTTTGGGAAGTACTGTGATATGCGCTTCTACCATATTTTGGGGAAAAGGGTTGTCTTTATTTATTTTATTAAAGAGGTTCAAAAGATAGGGAGTCAAGATGTCCTTAAAGGATTGGTAATAGCGAGCTGAGAACCCATCTGGGCCTGGACTTTTTCCCCCTTTCAGGTTTTTAATGGCTTGAAATATCTCTATTTTGGAGATAGGGGCGTCTAATTCTTTTTTCTGCTCATCAGTTAGTGTTGGAAGCTTAGTGTTATCTAGATATGTGGACACACTGGATCCTGGACCTGCTTGTGAGGTTGGATTATTTAGGTTGTACAAGTTATTATAGTATTCCCGGAATCGTGCAATGATCTCCGGGGTAGTATAGATTTTGTGTGTCTTGTAAGTATGTAGTTAGTGAATGTGGGATATGAGTTTCTTGGCCTTCAGGTATCTAGCTAACATTTTCCCTGCCCTATTTGCCTCATAAAAAAATCTCTGCCTATATTTTTGAGCAATAGTCTGCTGTTCCTGGGCTAATAATTTTTAAAGTTTATATCTGCACTCTTGCAATCTTTTGAGAGTACTAGGGTCTGATGGATTATTCTTGTGTTGTATGTCTAGGCCTGAAAGCTGTGTGGTCAAGTCGGTGTAATGTTGTCTGTCTAACCTCTGTTTTTGGGCTTTGTATTTTATAAATTCTCCTCTTATATAGCATTTATGTGTTTCCCATAATGTTATTTCGTCAACATCTGCAGTGTTGTTTATGTCAAAGAAGATTTTAAGAGCCTTATCTAATCTCTCCTTTCTTTCTTCAGAATCTAACAAGGAGTCGTCCAGTCTCCATTGAAACTCAGAATTCCTAGTGTTGGGCCAACATAATTGCAGGGTCATTGCAGAATGGTGTGACCATGCAGTTGGTTTTATCATAGAATTTTTGGAAAGTGGTAGGCCTTTTTGATTTATGAAAAAATAGTCTAATCTTGTGTAGGTTTTATAAGGGGCCGAGAAAAATGTATAATCACGCTTTTCACCATTAAAGTATCGCCAGGTGTCAAAAAGATTATGTTCTCTCAATGCCTTCCATAAAAATCTGGCTGTTTTGAGGGACACTCCGGATGTGGGATTTGAGCTATCTAATATTGGTTGGATTGGGAAATTAAAATCACCTCCCAATATGAGTATTCCCCTGGAAAAGTCTAATATCTTTTGAAACATACTCTTGAATAAGGTTATTTGTTTGTTATTTGGCGCATATATATTTATAAGTGTCACTGGGCTTCCATATAGAAGCCCAAAGATCCCCAAAAACCTACCTTCTCTATCTTTAGATGTTTGAATGTGCTGAAAAGCTATATTTTTATCTATAAGAATGCTAACCCCTCTTTTTTTTGTGTGTATGAGTTATGGAATTGTTGTGTGAAATGTTGACCATGGTACTTGGGCTCCCTATGTCTTTTGTAATGTGTTTCCTGCAAGAAAAGGACATTTTCTTTACGCTTATGCAAATCTGATAGTGCTGCTGCACGTTTTTGTGGTGAATTTAATCCCTTTACATTCTGGGATATGATATTTAGATTATGCGCCATAATATTTGTTGTGAGAGCAATAGGGGAATGTGAGAGCGTAAAAAATATTCAATTCTATGGGATTACATTGGGGGGGGTATAGAATTGGGGTGTACCTTGTAAAGACTTCCTATAGATCTGCTCACCCATATAAACACTTTACCATAACCTAAACTGTGCTTAGAGGGAAGGATCTCCCCTTTCAAACCTAGGAATGTAATTGTGCAATATTTAACCTCAATGTTTACAAAACAAACTAATAATATAACAATGATAACAGTAACAAGTAAAATTCGAACAGTCATTCTCCAAAATTCAAAATTAGAAAATTAGAAAATTGGAAATAACAACACAATACTTAGGGGTCATATATAGGGTGACCTTTGAGTCTAAGTATCATTTATACTTAAGGCTTTAACTGGTAGCTTTAGGGTTGCTATGCAACGTGCATGAGAAATACAAATAAACATTATAAAGATTTAAATAAAAGTGAGGCCTTATGTTAGGTGGTATTATTTTTACCTCTAGAGATAAGGCCTAAACATTATCTAATATAGAGTCTGTAAATATACTTAAATCATCAGATGACACATATTCATATATATAGTTACGGGTCTTCAGGTTCCGATTCACAGTCTTCTGAAGGGATTTGAGTTGTATGCTTAGATAGTCTCTGTTCTTTTGGAACCCCTTGTGAACTGGATGTTGCTTTCTCTCTTTTTTTGCGTGATGAGGCAATGTCCCATGACTTTTCTTGGGATTTTCCTTGTGATCTCGGTTTTTCTTTATCCTGATTTTTGTGTGCTACCTCCATAGCAGGAGGGTCTAAGTCTAGCAGCCTGCAAAATTGTTCCACTTCTGATGGGCTAGAACAGAAGACTCTTTTGTTGTTGTGTAGAACCAGCAGCTGGAAAGGAAATCCCCATCTATAAGGGATTTTTTTATTTCTCAGGAGTGTGGTTAAAGGTGATAATTCCTTCCTTCTCTGCAAAGTCCTTACTGCCAAGTCAGCATAAAACTGTATGACGACTCCTCTAAACCTTACTGGTTGTTTCTTTCTGGAGGCAGCCATGATGTTCTCCTTTTCCAGGAATATTTTGAATTTTATTATAATGTCCCGTGGGGGAGCAGTGTCCGGGGGGTTCGGTCTGAGGGATCTGTGTGCTCGAACCCACTGTATGTTAGAAGCATTTGAGTCATTTAACAGATGTGTGAACAAGGCGGGCAAATACACAGGTAGATCTTTTGGGAGTACTGATTCAGGGACCCCTCTAAGTCTGATATTTTTCCTCCTTCCCCTGTTCTCGAGGTCCTCCAATTTATCTTGTAGGGATGTAATCAATTCCGCCTGCTGTCCAACTGTGTCTTGTATGGTTGTGAGATCCTCTCTCATGATGTCCCCCTGATCCTACAATTCTTCTACCCTGAAGCCTAGGGTATGCATATCCTGCTTAAGCTCTTGTAATTCCTCCCTTATACAGGTTCTGACTACTTTAGCTATATCTTGTGTTGAGGCAAGAGAGGATAAAATATGAGATGGTATTGAAGTTTGACTTGTGTCCATGTTTTCTGAAACTTGGTGGGGAAGTTCACTTGGAGAAGATGGCGTGCTGGGGGTTACTTGGCGCTTTTGTGTTTTCTGGTCAGTGTTAAAAAATGCACTGACAGACTGGCCTTTGTTTAAGGGAGTGCGGGAGCTTTTGGGAGGTTTAATATTCTTTTTTGTAGCCATCCTCACATGTATGTCTGTATTAGGCTCAGGCCTAGATAAAGTCAGGTCCAGTGTGTTGTTGAAAGTTCTTGTGGGAATGTAAAAAATAGAGCTCTGGTTGGGTGATTTAACCCTCTACTCTGTTGTGAGTACTACTGTATCCCCACACTTTACAAACTTATGTCTGCTTTATGATGTGATGTTTATATTAATCCACTCGTTGCGCCCCCAGCTCAGTTTTTCATATAAAATCTGATTGTGGCTGTAGAACCTATCCCCTCCAACTTTCTCCCCACAACGGGTGCTTACTTCTATGTGTCTCTGTGCTCACCCATTAAGAAGTTGATCCTCTCATTTGTACCTCCGTATAACTTTGCCGGGTCCGTTGTGGCGCAGCTCCTATCTTTTCAGCTAAACAGCATGGCCGCTACTGTATTCTGCTGCTGGCTCCGTATCTGGATTTTGCGTTGCGGATCTGGAAACGGAGGATACTGTTAGAATCCCCAAAGCATCCGGTACCTAATCCATTAACTTGCAGCTCTCTATGCCTTCATAAGACCCGCATGGATCTTTCTATCTCTGGTCCCCTTCACAGAGCTCAGGGCTTAAGCAGCCATCTTAGCTGCGGCCGGCTCCGCCCCTCGATGTAAAAGTTTTTTTAAAAAAAATTTACACTAATGTTACACCAGATATAAGTGGCGGAAAACAGAGCTATTAATCACAGTACATGATGTGGGCCTGACACACAGGCCTGATGGAAAATGAAATTAGATAATTAGATTACACTAGCAAAATGATGTAAAAGTTGTTTTTTTTTTTTAAATTTAAAATAATGTTAACCAGATATCAGTGGTGGCACAGAAGAATTAATCACAGTATATGATGTGGGCCTGACACACAGGCTTGATAGAAAATGAAATTAGATTACACTAGCAAAATGATGTAAAAGTTTTTATTTTTTATTTTACACTAATGTTACACCAGATATCAGTGATGGCACAGAGCAATTAATCACAGTATATGATGTGGGCCTGACACACAGGCCTGATAGAAAATGAAATTAGATTACACTAGTAAAATGATTTTAAGAGTTTTTTTTTTTTTAATTTACACTAATGTTAAACAGATATCAGTGATGGCAGAGAGCAATTAATCACAGTATATGATGTGGGCCTGACACACAGGCCTGATAGAAAATGAAATTAGATTACACTAGTAAAATGATTTTAAGAGTTTTTTTTTTTTTAATTTACACTAATGTTAAACAGATATCAGTGGTGGCACTAATCACAGTATATGCTGTGAGCCTCACACACAGGCTGACAGCCAGGCAAATGCAAATAAAATTACAAATTAAAAAAAAAAATGGAAAATGAAATTAGATTACACTAGCAAAATGATGTAAAAGTTTTTTTTTTTTTAAATTTAAAATAATGTTAACCAGATATCAGTGGTGGCACAGAAGAATTAATCACAGTACTAGCACTAGCAAAATGATGTAAAAGTTTTTTTTAAAAAAATTTACACTAATGATTGTTAAGCAGATATCAGTGGTGGCACAGAGAAATTAACCAAAGTATATGCTGTGAGCCTGACACACAGGCCTGATAGAAAATGAAATTAGATTACACTAGTAAAATTATGTAAAAGTTTTTTTTTTTTAATTTTACACTTATGTTACACCAGATATCAGTGATGGCAGAGAGCAATTAATCACAGTATATGATGTGGGCCTGACACACAGGCCTGATAGAAAATGAAATTAGATTACACTAGTAAAATGATTTTAAAAGTTTTTTTTTGTTTTTTTAATTTACACTAATGTTAAGCAGATATCAGTGGTGGCACTAATCACAGTATATGCTGTGAGCCTCACTCACAGGCTGACAGCCAGGCAAATGCAAATAAAATTACAAATTAAAAAAAAAAATGGAAAATGAAATTAGATTACACTAGCAAAATGATGTAAAAGTTTTTTTTTTTAAATTTACACTAATGTTAAGCAGATATCAGTGGTGGCACAGAGCAATTAACCACAGTATATGCTGTGAGCCTGACACACAGGCCTGATAGAAAATGAAATTAGATTACACTAGCAAAATTATGTAAAAGTTTTTTTTTTAATTTTCCACTAATGTTACACCAGATATCTGTGGTACTGGTGGCACAGAGCAATTAATCACAGTATATGATGTGGGCCTGACACACAGGCCTGATAGAAAATGAAATTAGATTACACTAGCAAAATTATGTAAAAGTTTTTGTTTTTTTAATTTACACTAATGATTGTTAAGCAGATATCAGTGGTGGCACAGAGAAATTAACCAAAGTATATGCTGTGAGCCTGACACACAGGCCTGATAGAAAATGAAATTAGATTACACTAGCAAAATGATGTAAAAGTTTTTTTTTTTAATTTTACACTTATGTTACACCAGATATCAGTGATGGCAGAGAGCAATTAATCACAGTATATGATGTGGGCCTGACACACAGGCCTGATAGAAAATGAAATTAGATTACACTAGCAAAATGATTTTAAAAGTTTTTTTTTTGTTTTTTTAATTTACACTAATGTTAAGCAGATATCAGTGGTGGCACTAATCACAGTATATGCTGTGAGCCTCACACACAGGCTGACAGCCAGGCAAATGCAAATAAAATTACAAATTAAAAAAAAAAACAACTGAAGTTCTAGCCCTCAAAAGGGCTTTTTGGGCTGAAGTTCTAGCCCTAAAAAGGGCTTTTTGGGGTGCTGTCCTTATAGCAGAGATTAGATGAGGACTGTAGTGGACTGTAGTGGACACTAAATACACTCATCTAGCTATCTATTTCCCTATAAAATCACGAGCAGCAGCACTAACCCTCCTCTCACTAAGAAAGCAGGATCGTAATGAATCTAAAATGGCTGCTGCCCAGGAGCTGGGAGGGTCTGAGAGGGAGTGTCTTCTGCTGATTGGCTCAAATGTGTCTGCAGGCTGTGAGATACAGGGTCAAAGTTTCCTCAATGATGACGAATAAGGAGCGGATCGAACATCGCATATGTTCGCCCGCCGCATCGAACGCGAACAAGCTATGTTCGCCAGGAACTGTTCTCCGGCGAACTGTTCGCGACATCACTAAACATGAGTGACTTCGAGGATTATGACAAGTATAGGCTCAATCGAGAGCAACTCATGCCACATAAACGTATGCAGACTGTAATCCCTGGCATGACTAAGATGCTAAGTTGCATACAAGTCCTGGCCTCCAGAAGTTTTTAATCTGGAGAGGGGTACATGCATGGGCTGTCTCAGGGTACCTTCTCTGTGGTTTTTGACCATTTTCTGAATGCCATGGTACGAGTTTGTAAGCTTTACATAGGATTCCCTCAAAATTATGGCGATTGGAGGAGCCTGAAGAGGGAATTCTATGCACTAGCTCAAATGCCCAGTGTATTGGGAGCAATAGATTGCACCCACATTGCGCTGCATGCTCCAGCAGATGACCAGCCTTTCCGAAATCGCAAACATTTTCATAGTGTCAAAGTGCAGTTCGTTCGCAACTCACGGATGCTGATTATGAATGTGTGCGCAAATTTCGGGGCTTGTCATGATGCCCGTATCCTCAGGCAGTCCTCACTCTGGCAGCAGTTTGAGGACAGACAGTTTCCCGATGGGTGGCTTGTTGGTGAGTACTTGTGCACAGTGCACGGTGCTTTAAACATTTAATTGTCTCTTTCAGCAAATGTCTAGTTTTAGCTCTAAACAGATATGTAGCATGTCCTAGCTTAAATGTGCAGCTATAGGATGCAAGTTAACCATGTATTTCTCTTTCAGCAAATGTCTAGTTTTAGCTCCAAACAGATATGTAGCAGGTCCTAGCTTAAATGTGCAGCTATAGGATACGATTTAAACATTTCTTTCTATTTCAGTAAATGTCTAGTTTATGTGAAAAACGCATATGTAGCATGTCCTAGCTTAAATGTGCCGCTATAGGATGCGATTTAACCATTTATTTGTCTCTTTCTGCAGATGTCTAGTTTTAGCTCCAAACAGATATGTAGCAGGTCCTAGCTTAAATGTGCAGCTATAGGATGCGATTTAAACATTTCTTTCTCTTTCAGCAAATGTCTAGTTTAAGCGAAAAATGCATATGTAGCATGTCCTAGCTTAAATGTGCACATATAGGATGCAAGTTAATCATGTATTTCTCTTTCTGCAAATGTCTAGTTTTAGCTCCAAACAGATATGTAGCAGGTCCTAGCTTAAATGTGCAGCTATAGGATGTGATTTAACCATGTATTTCTCTTTAAGCAAATGTCTAGTTTATGCGAAAAACACATATGTCGCATGCTCCTAGCTTAAATGTGCAGATATAGGATGCTATTTAACCATTTATTTGATAGAAGTTCCTGTATAAAACAGAAAAAGAGAGGCACCACCATAGGACAATATCGTCTAGAACAAGACAGCAGCTGGGAAAGAATCCCGCCCCCCTTGTGAAGTGGAACTATTCACCAAAGCCGCGGCACAGGAGGGTGCCAGAATCAGTAGATCGGGACTATAGTGAGTCGCCCAACAGACATGATGGAACATCAGATAAGTCAGTGATGTCATCACAGGGTATCACCTAATCGAAAGGCCCAATCCTCCAGTATAGGCACGGGCTATGTTCAGCTGCGAGTACAGATGTAGATACACAAACTCAGAGCGGTAAAGCAAGATAGCTAAGAATGATCACTTATACTGGCAACTCCAGCAGCCTCCTTATGGCATCCCTTGTGTGATCCACTCTGTTGCACAGCCTAATTCCAATTTCGTGATCCTTCAGAGCAACATAAACCACAGCTTATTCCTCACGCACAGGTGATGTTCACTATGAAGTGTTTGCTTCCAGTGCTGCCTGCACAGTAATAAGTAGAAGTGACTTTCTGCAGGGACTATGAGGATGTGTAGGCTTCAAGCTGTGAGCTGCGTTCTTCCAGTCAAAACCTCATAGTACCTGCCGAAAGTCACTTCTACTTATTACTGTGCAGAATGCGATTAAATAAATAATTAATAATTGACATTTTGTTATGTTCATTATTTACAGGTGATTCGGGTTACATGAGCCGGACTTGGCTCATTACGCAGCTGCGTAACCCAGCAGACGAGGCCCAGGAGTGCTACAATCGGGCTCACAAGCGGACTAGGGCTGTAGTGGAGCAAATGGTTGGGCTCCTCAAAATGCGCTTAAGATGCCTGGACAGGTCTGGAGGAGCCCTCCAATACAGCCCTAGGAAGGTGGCGAAGATCAAGCCTGCAGCTTCATTCATAACATAGCTCAGCGGGCTGGTATGCTGCAGGCCATCCAGGTGCCCCGAGCCCTCCTCCAAGATGAGGAGGACAACCCAGTTCTAGAGGGGCCCTTCCGGGATGAGGGGCTCAATGTCAGAGCAAACATCATCAACCTCAACTTCAGATGGTAAATACTAGAAGTTATATAGGAGCATTGCGAATATGTGGGAATTTTAGGGAAATGAGAATTAGAGAATTGTGCAAAAATGTTAGGATTGTTCAAGAAATGATTATATCAAAATATAATTTTATATTTTTTTTATCATAGGTAATTTATACATCAGATGATTATGGCATTGGCTCCTGTAATGACTTTGCCACCTGATTTTCAAAGACAACATCAGATGGTAAGTATACACAATGTATGGCTTGGGGGGGAGGATTTTGCACAATGATTCATGATATGGCATACAATTTTAAATGTTTTATTTAGTTTAGACATTTTTAGATTTTTATATAGTCATAAAGGGATACTCTGAAGCACATAGTATTGCTAAAGTCATACATCAGAGTTTAAGTATGCACAATGTATATGACTCAGCTTCACACTTGATTGATGGAACATAACACAAAAGACGCTACACATGCTTAGTAAGCTATTGAGCTAATTAGTTTAGGAAATGGTTAAGGGGGGATGCAGTACCAAGTCAAACATTTTTTTAATGATTTTCTTTACACTTTATTTTCCATTAGGGAGATGACTTCATCTACAGACTGAAAGTGAAGAATCCCTGACTGAAAGTGAAGAATCCCAGACTGAAAGTAAAGAATCCCAGACTGAAAGTAAAGAATACCAATGTGATCATGTCTGTGGCATTGTCTTTCAACTGTGCTGACTTTGAAAAACATACAAAGACACGTTCACATGGTAAGTGGGCACAATTCTCAGGAACAAGACTGGGGATGCAGGATGCATCCTATGGGAGACACTTATGGTTCATATATTTTTTTTTAGATGGTATTTCACAATCTTCTATTTTGAGAATGACGAATAGGACACATAATGAAGATAAACTGATATTTTGAATAGAATTGCCTTTCAAAGACAATACATCCAGGTTAGTTTGCACAATGCATGCTATTTAAGAATAATAGGATGAATAATGTTCAAATATTTCATAATATATACATGTCCTATTTTAGAATAAGTTTATTTTATATACATTACCCCTACTTTGTGCTAGAGGAGGACTCAGATTGTGAGCAATCAGACAGATAAAGGGATACATTTTTAGTTGACATTTAGGTATATTATTATTTGAAGGGACATGAAATATTACATTCAATTATGTCCCTCATACAATAGAATATTTTGTTTTTCCTTCAAAATTTGATATTATGCATTTTGTCTATTTTTAAATGCTAAGTCAACTCTTGATTAGACAGTTTAATGTAATTAATGTCAAATAATGTGTAGATTGATGGATAGATATAGATCTCCATTCTGAACCTGTCTTTAATATCAAGACAAACAATACATGTTAGAGCATAGACAGAAAATAAATTTACAATTATTATATTTACTGAATATTTTGTAGTCATGTGTTTATTAAATAACCTAATTGATTAATGTTTTTAATTTTTAATTTCTTTCTTTTTCAGATTTTAATTTTGGGTGAATTAAAAAACTAATATAGAATTTTTTTAAATAAATTTCTTTACATACTATCACCTAGATTATGAGTTTTGCGTTAGAAGCTGTGCAGTGCTAATGAGAAGTTTATGCAACTGCTCACTCACAGACAGCGCTGGTATTACAGGTTTTTAGAAACCCGGCGTTAACCGCAAAAAAGTGAGCGAAGAGCAAAATTTTGCTCCACATCTCACCTCAATACCAGCGCTGCTTATGTTAGCGGTGAGCTGGCTGAACGTGCTCGTGCACGATTTGCCCATAGGGATCAATGGGGCAGAGCCGGCTGAAAAAAAACTCTAACACCTGCAAAAAAGCAGCGTAAAGCTCCTAACGCAGCCCCATTGATTCCTATGGAGAAATAAAAGTTATGTCTACACCTAACACCCTAACATGAATCCTGAGTCTAAACACCCCTAATCTTACACTTATTAACCTCTAATCTGCCGCCCCTGACATCGCTGACACCTACATTATATTATTAACCACTAATCTGCTGCCCCCAACATCGCCGAACCCTACATTATATTTATTAACCCCTAATCTGCCTCCCCCAATCTCGCCCCTAACTACATTTATTAACCCCTAATCTGCCGCCCCCAACACCGCTGCAACTATATTAAATGTATTAAGCCCTAAATCTAAGTCTAACCCTAACCCCTCCTAACTTAAATATAATTTAAATAAATCTAAATAAAATTTACTACAATTAACTAAATAATTCCTATATAAAAATAAATACTTACCTATAAAATAAACTCTAAAATAGCTACAATATAACTAATAGTTACACTGTATCTAGTTTAGGGTTTATTTTTATTGTACAGGCAACTTTGTATTTATTTTAACTAGGTAGAATAGTTATTAAATAATTATTAACTATTTAATAACTACCTAGTTAAAATAAAGACAAATTTACCTGTAAATTAAAACCTAACCTAAGTTACAATTACACCTAACACTACACTATAATTAAATTAATTACCTAAATTAAATACAATTAATTACAATTAAATAAAATTATCTAAAGTACAACCCCCCCCCACACTAAATTACAGAAAATAATAAAGAAATTACAAGATTTTAAAACTAATTACACCTAATCTAATCCCCCTAACAAAATAAAAAAGCCCCCCCAAAATAAAAAGCCCTACCCTACACTAAATTACAAATAGCCCTTAAAAGGGCCTTTTGCGGGGCATTGCCCCAAAGTAATCAGCTCTTTTACCTGAAAAAAAATTACAATTCCCCAGCCCCCAACATTAAAACCCACCACCCACACAACTAACCCTACTCTAAAACCCACCCAATCCCCTCTTAAAAAAACCCTAACCCCCTGAAGATCACCTTACCAGGAGATGTCTTCACCCAGCCGGACTGAAGTCCTCAACGAAGCCGGGAGAAATCTTCATACAAGCCGGGCGAAGTGGTCCTCCAGATGGGCAGAAGTCTTCATCCAGACGGCATCTTCTATCTTCATCCATCCGGCGCGGAGTGGGTCCATCTTCAAGACATCTGACGAGGAGCATCCTCTTCTTCCGACGGCTAAACACAGAATGAAGGTTCCTTTAAAATTACATCATCCAAGATGGCATCCTTTCAATTCCGATTGGCTGATAGATATCTATCAGCCAATTGGAATTAAGGTAGAAAAAATTCGATTGGCTGATGCAATCAGCCAATAGGATTGAAGTTCAATCCTATCGGCTGATCCAATTAGCCAATAGGATTGAGTTTGCATTCTATTGGCTGTTCTTGGATGAAGACTTCTCCCGGCTTAGTTGAGGACTTCATTGAAGTCAAATCCCATTGGCTGATCCAATCAGCCAATAGGATTGAGCTTGCATTCTATTGGCTGATTGGAACAGCCAATAGAATGCAAGCTCAATCCTATTGGCTGATTGCATCAGACAATAGGATTTTTTCTACCTTAATTCCGATTGGCTGAATTCTATCAGCCAATCGGAATTGAAGGGACGCCATCTTGGATGGCATCATTTAAAGGAACCTTCATTCTGTGTTTAGCCATCGGAAGAAGAGGATGCTCCGCGTCGGATGTCTTGAAGATAGACAATGCCGTCTGGATGAAGACTTCTGCCCGTCTGGAGGACCACTTCGCCCAGCTTGGATGAAGACTCCTCCCAGCTTTGTTGAGGACTTCGGCCCGGTTGGGTGAAGACATCTCCCGGTAAGGTGATCTTCAGGGGGTTAGTGTTAGTTTTTTTAAGGGGGGATTGGGTGGGTTTTAGAGTAGGGTTGGTTGTGTGGGTGGTGGGTTTTAATGTTGTTGGGGGGAATTTTTTTCAGGTAAAAGAGCTGATTACTTTGGGGCAATGCTCCGCAAAAGGCCCTTTTAAGGGCTATTTGTAATTTAGTATAGGGTAGGGCTTTTCTTTTATTTTGGGGAGGCTTTTTATTTTGTTAGGGGGATTAGATTAGGTGTAATTAGTTTAAAAATCTTGTAATTTCTTTATTATTTTCTGCAATTTAGTGTTTTTTTTGTACTTTAGGTAATTTTATTTAATTGTAATTAATTGTATTTAATTTAGGTAATTAATGTAATTATAGTGTAGTGTTAGGTGTAATTGTAACTTAGGTTAGGTTTTATTTTACAGGTAAATTTGTCTTTATTTTAACTAGGTAGTTATTAAATAGTTAATAACTATTTATTAACTATTCTTACCTAGTTAAAATAAATACAAAGTTGCCTTTAACCCCTTAATGACAACTGACGTACCAGGTACGTCATGCATTAACAACCAGTTAATGACAATAGACGTACCTGGTACGTCAGTTGTCTAAGAGAGTGCTGGAAGCGATCGCAATCGCTTCCAGCAGCTCTCAGGGTATTGCAGTGATGCCTCCATATGGAGGCATCCTGCAATACCTTTTCAGAAGACTCCGATGCAGAGAGAGCCACTCTGTGGCCCTCTCTGCACCGGTAGCGATGGTGCCGGTTCGTTGCTGGGTGGGAGCATATCAGGGAGGCAGGTGGGCGGCCCATCGCTACCCGGCATCCGGTTCCTGTAAGTGCTATGTGCACACCGGGTGCCGGGAGAGTGCGGGGGCGCGCGTGCGTGCGCGCGGGGGCGCGCGTGCGCGATTAGCTGGCCACTGACACCAATGAGAAGGGAAGAGGGGGGAAAAAAGAATTAAAAAAAAATAAATATATAAGGATCTGGGAGGGGGAGGGGGTTGGGGTATTGTGGGGGGCTGCTACACTACAGAAAACATTAAAAATTGCCAAAAAAACACTTGTTTTTGGGGCAAATTGGGTACTGGCAGACAGCTGCCAGTACCCAAGATGGCGGCAATTAGGTAGGGGAGAGGGTTAGAGAGCTGGGGGGGGCGATCATGGAGGTTGGGGCTAAGGCAGGGGTCCATCACAGCTAAAACATTTTATTTTTTTTTATTAAAAAAAAGAAAAACTCCTTTTATTTAGTACTGGCAGACTTTCTGCCAGTACTTAAGATGGCGGGGACAATTGTGGGGTGGGGGAGGGAAGAGAACTGTTTGGGAGGGATCAGGGGGTGGGATGTGTCAGGTGGGAGGCTGATCTCTACCCTAAAGCTAAAATTAACCCTGCAAGCTCCCTACAACCTACCTAATTAACCCCTTCACTGCTGGGCATAATTTACGTGTGGTGCGCAGCAGCATTTAGTGGCCTTCTAATTACCAAAAAGCAATGCCAAAGCCATATAAGTCTGCTATTTCTGAACAAAGGGGATCCCAAAGAAGCATTTACAACCATTTGTGCCTTAATTGCAGAAGCTGTTTGTAAATAATTTCAGTGGGAAACCTAAAGTTTGTGACAAAATTTGTGAAAAAGTGAACTTTTTTTTTTATTTGATGACATTTGGCGGTGAAATGGTGGCATGAAATATACCAAAATGGGCCTAGATCAATACTTTGGGTTGTCTTCTAAAAAAAAATATATACATGTCAAGGGATATTCAGGTATTCCTGACAGATATCAGGGTTCCAATGTAACTAGCGCTAATTTTGAAAAAAAGTTGTTTGGAAATAGCAAAGTGCTACTTGTATTTATGGCCCTATAACTTGCAAAAAAAAGTAAAGAACATGTAAACATTGGGTATTTCTAAACTCAGGACAAAATTTAGAAACTATTTAGCATAGGTGTTTTTTGGTGATTGTAGATGTGTAACAGATTTTGGGGGTCAAAGTTAGAAAAAGTGTGTTTTTTTCAATTTTTTCCTCATATTTTATATTTTTTTTTATAGGAAATTATAAGATATGATGAAAATAATGTCGAGAAAAACGAGAAAAACGGTATATAATATGTGTGGGTACAGTAAATGAGTAAGAGGGAAATTACAGCTAAACACAAACACAGCAGAAATGTAAAAATAGCCATTGTCATTAAAGGTAAGAAAATTGAAAAATGGTCCGGTCATTAAGGGGTTAAAATAAAAATAAACCCTAAGCTAGCTACAATGTAACTATTAGTTATATTGTAGCTAGCTTAGGGTTTATTTTACAGGTAAGTATTTAGTTTTAAATAGGAATAATTTACACCTAAATTACGAGTCTTGCGTTAGGGTTAAAAAGCAGAGTTAAGAGGTCCTAACGCTGCTTTTTTCCTAACGCTGGTATTACGAGTCTTGAAATGACAGGCTCACCGCTCACTTTTTTGGCCGGACTCGTTAATACCGCAAATCCACTTACGTAAATTGCATATCCTATATTTTCAATAGGACTTGCATAACGCCGGTATTACGAGTCTGCAAAAAAAGTGTGCGGTATAGCCTCTCCTGTCAAGACTGGTACCGCATTTAAAAGTCAGTAACACCGCTGTAACATAAAACTCTTAACTAAAGTGCTAAAAAGTACACTAACACCCATAAACTACTTATTAACGCATAAACCGAGGCCCTCCCCCCACATTGCAAACACTAAAAAAAAAATGTAACCCCAAATCTGCCGAACCGGACATCGCCGCGACTATAAAATATTTATTAACCCCTAATCCACCGCCCTCCCACATTGCAAACACTAGTTAAATTTTATTAACCCCTAATCTGAGTCCCTAACATCTCCAACACCTACCTACATTTATTAACCCCTAATCTGCCGCCCCCAACGTCGCCGCAACTATATTAAATGTATTAAGCCTTATATCTAAGTCTAACCCTAACCCTAACACCCCCTAACTTAAATAAAATTACTATCATTCACTAAATTATTCCTATTTAAAACTAAATACCTACCTATAAAATAAACCCTAAGATAGATACAATATAACTAATAGTTACATTCTAGCTAGCTTAGGTTTTTTTTATTTTACAGGCAACTTTGTATTTATTTTAACTAGGTACAATTGTTATTAAATAGTTATTAACTATTTAATAGCTACCTAGTTCAAATAAATTCAAATTTACCTGTAAAATAAATCCTAACCTAAGTTACAATTACAACACTACACTATAATTAAATTAATTACCTAAACTAACTACAATTATATACAATTGAAAAAAATTATCTAAAGTACGAAACCCCCCCACTAAATTACAGAAAATAATAAAATAATTACAAGTTTTTTAAACTAATTACACCTAATCTAACCCCCCTAATAAAATAAAAAGTCCTCCAAAATAATAAAAAGCCCTACCTATTGGCTGATTGGATCAGCCAATAGGATTGAAGTTCAATCCTATGGGCTGATTGGATCAGCCAATAGGATTTTTTCTACCTTAATTCCGATTGGCTGATAGAATTCTATCAGCCAATCGGAATTCAAGGGACGCCATCTTGGATGACGTCATTTAAAGGAACCTTCATTCTTCAGTTGGACTTTGTTTCAAGAGGATGCTCCGAGTCGGATGTCTTGAAGATGGACCTGCTCCGCGCCGGATGGATGAAGATAGAAGATGCCGCCTGGATGAAGACTTCTGCCCATCTGGAGGACCTCTTCTGGCTGGCTTCGATAAAGACTTCTGCCCGTCTGGAGGACCACTTCGCCCGGCTTCATTGAGGACTTCGGCTCGGCTGGGTGAAGACTTCTCAAGGTAGGGTGATTTTCAAGGGGTTAGTGTTAGGTTTTATTAAGGGGGTATTGGGTGGGTTTTAGAGTAGGGTTGGGTGTGTGGGTGGTAGGTTTTAATGTTGGGGAGGTATTGTATTTTCTTATACAGGTAATAGAGCTGATTACTTTGGAGCAATGCCCCACAAAAGGCCCTTTTAAGGGCTATTTGTAATTTAGTATAGGGTAGGGCTTTTTATTATTTTGGGGGGCTTTTTTATTTTATTAGGGGGATTATATTAGGTGTAATTAGTTTCAAAAACTTGTAATTATTATTATTTTTTATAATTTAGTGTTTGTTTTTTCGTACTTTAGATAATTTTTTTCAATTGTATTTAATTGTAGTTAGTTTAGGTAATTAATTTAATTATAGTGTAGTGTTAGTTGTAATTGTAACTTAGGTTAGGATTTATTTTACAGGTTAATTTGAATTTATTTTAACTAGGTAGATATTAAATAGTTAATAAATATTTAATAACTATTGTACCTAGTTAAAATAAATGCAAAGTTGCCTGTAAGATAAAAATAAATCCTAAGCTAGCTACAATGTAACTATTAGTTATATTGTAGCTAGCTTAGGGTTTATTTTATAGGTAAGTATTTAGTTTTAAATAGGATAATTTAGTTAATGATAGTTATTTTATTTAGATTTATTTAAATTATATTTAAGTTAGGGGGGTGTTAGGGTTAGGGTTAGACTTAGGTTTCTAAACACCCGTAATACCAGTGTTACTGTAGGTGAGTGGTAAGGAAAAACTGGTCGTTAGCAGCGTACAGCCTTACTGACAAAACTCGTAATCTAGGTGTTAGTTAATTGTAGTAATTTTATTTAGATTTATTTAAATTATATTTAAGTTAGGGGGTGTAAGGGTTAGGGTTAGACTTAGGTTTAGGGGTTAATAACTTTATTATAGTGGCAGCGACGTTGGGGGTGGCAGATTAGGGTTTAATAAATGTAGGTAGGTGGCGGCGATGTTAGGGCTGGTAGATTAGGGTTAATAATATTTAAATAGTGTTTGTGATGTGGGAGTGCGATGGTTTAGGGGTTAATATATTTATTATAGTGGCGGCGATGTCCAGTTCGGCAGATTATGGGTTAAAATATTTATTTTAGTGTTTGCGATGTGGGAGGGCCTCGGTTTAGAGGTTAATAGGTAGTTTATGGGTGTTAGTGTACTTTTTAGCACTTTAGTTAAGAGTTTTATGCTACGGCGTTGTAGTGTAAAACTCTTAACTACTGACTTTAAAATGCGGTACCAGTCTTGACAGGAGAGGGTTTACCGCTCACTTTAGGTCAGACTCGTAATACTGGCGCTATGCAAGTCCCATTGAAAATATAGGATACGCAATTGACGTAAGCGAATTTGCGGTATTTCCGAGTCTGGTCAAAAAAAGTGAGCGGTACACCTGTACCTGCAAGATTCGTAATACCAGCGGGCATTAAAAAGCAGCGTTGGGACCGGCCAATGCTGCTTTTTAAAACTAACGCAAGACTCGCAATCTAGCCATTTATTTTTATATTTTATTTATTGAAATACATATTATTTGATACATATATCTATCCCAGTAAGATAAGAAGAAATACATTCATCTAATATTCTGACATGTAAACAAAATATTAGTCCCATAACTGTTAAAGTAATCTATTTTACAAGCACATGCCTGATATCAAATATACTAATTTTGATTAATATGTGATTTAGAGATGTCAAAATCATAAAATGTTTATGACGAGGATATGCAGTATATATTATACATAACAAGTTTGCTCATTTCACTTTTAAGAAATGAAAGTGTTTAACTTGTTACATTAAAGTGACAGTGTAGTTTAATGTTATATTTACATTTTAATATCTCTAATCTTTCTTAGGTACCAAAAGCATTCTTAAGATAAATATAGGTTATTTATTATGGTTTCATTATATGAAAGGTAATCTAGGTAGATTAAATTATCTTTAAAGAAAAGCTAGTTATTGTATGCCATATTGATGTCTTTTCACTCTAGTGGAGTCATTTGAAGGGTCAGTTAACTAAAGATATATCAAAATATAATTTCTCACAATTATACTCTTTACCTGTTGGAGTGTATCAAATTTCTATAAGTATTTCTGTTACTCTTGATTTTAATTTAGTATATTTTTCCAATGTTATCTCCACCTATTCCTAGTGGTTTTGTCCTTAAGGCAAGGATGTATAAATACAGCCATTGTAGGATATTTCACTCACAGTGGGGCATACAATACATAAGGTAATACAAATTACAAATCTTTTCGGTTGATTGTTTTGCAGATATAAGAAGTATGTATATGTCTAAAAATTTGATAAAGCTAGGAGTTAGGAGATCAGACTATCTATCCAAGCTAATACACATAATTGTGGTTTTTGTTTCCCAATAATAATTCATAGACCAACATGAACAACTTAATTCCATGCATAATATACTCTGCTGATAATAAAATAATAAGGAATTCTAAACACATTAATTTCTCAAAATATTATAGTATACTTTCCCTTTAAGAGTCTGCACTGAATCATTTAAAAGCTCCATCAAAGGATGGAGATAAATGGACATTTTACAAACAAGGTTCTCACACAGGTCAAATGTATATACATAAAACAGGATCAAATATGCAATAATTAGTAGTGTATTAAAGTAAATATCTTTTGGGTTTACTGTCCCTTTTATATGTATATAAAATCATATATTTAAATATATTTTTCATATTCACACATAACTGCATATTTAAAAAATATACTTAGTTTTAGTTTAGAGCTTGTGATGGCTTATTTCATTTTTATTTCAAGGGGAATGACAAAATAATCTAATCTTCCATGATTCAGACAGAGCAGATTTGAATCTAAAATAAAATGGAATTTAATAATCACATATGGTTTATTCTCATGTTATCCTTAGTTTGCACAAATGAGATACATAGGCTTATGATCAGCAAAGCATTACTGGGAAATATCTACTTATTTGTGGGTGGGCAACAATGCATATTTACAATGTTTAGACAGATGTCTTTAGGTAAATTAAAATATTGCATATCAGCTCATTAAAGGGACATTAATCCAAAAACATTTATTTCCTGATTCCTATAGAAAATATAAATGTAAACATTCAAATGTACTTCTGTTATCTAATTACATTCATTTTTTATATACTTTCCTTTAAAACCATATCTAGATATGCTCAGTATCTGCTAAATGGTGGCTGCACAGAGATGCCTTGTGTGATTGGCTCAACCATGTGCATTGCTATTTCTTCTGTAAAGGATATCTAAATAATTAAGCTAAATAGATAGAGTTAAATTTTAATGTTGTTTAAAACTGTATTCTCTATCTGGATCATGAAAGAAAATATTTGGGTGTAATGTCCCTTTAAAAATAAAGACGCAGTTGCAAAAATAAATATATGTGAGCAGTTCAGACCAATACAAGTTCGATTTTATTTTATTAATAATAATGTGCAAACGTTGATTTGATAATTAAAAATAAAAAACATTTTAATCCAAGTTACGTCCATTATAAATAATAATTACGAATTTCAATTTTTTTTAAATATAGCGTGGTAAACATATCTTGCAACACGAGATTCGCATATTTAGAGATTTCTATTCTAATGTCACGCACTAGCACACAATCGATGTGCATTGTTGGGATTGTAAATACATTTAATAGAGCAATGTCAATACTTCCCAATGAGTCACGATATTGCTTTAATAAACAATGAATACATGCAATGTTTACTTTTTAGAATAAATTATATTTTATTAAATAACCTGATCAATAATAAACATTGAAATGTGTAAAACATTTACTAATGTGACTGGATTATATTTACTATTGTGAGTAAAAATAAAATTGAGTTCAAATGTAAACAATATATTATATATTAAGATTTAACGGATTACATATATTATATATGCATCACACATATACGCATAACAGTCTCATAAATTACAAATAAGTCTACATGCCAAATGTAGTAACATCAGCCCCAGGAGGTATGTGGAAGTTACAAAGATATGAATCCATGAAACATTAAGGAATGGCCAATCAGAGTTCATCATATAAACATAACTTCAGTCAGTATGGACTCACAGACATGATAACAACATTTCAATATTTTATCCAATCAGATGTACAGATACCGTGTCCCATGGTGCATCTCATGTTTACTTCACCATATAAAAGTCCATTACACGTTGCCATTTTTGTCAGTTCTCTAATGCCTGCTGGTATAGTTATATATACATTATATATAAATATATATATATATTATTTCATAAGAAACTCGGCAGGCATGACGTCTCCTAGGTTCACATGGGTGGAAAGTGCTGCACTGGTCAACGTAATCAAGGAGTTTTATGCGCAGCTATTTGGGAATAAGAAGAAGTCGACAAAGCCGAAAATTAGGAGGGCCCTCTGGGTGTCTATCACCCAAGATGTTAAATCGGTTATATTTAGATATGCCATTGATTAATATGATAAAAATTGGCTGTCTAATATAGTAAGAAATCCAACATATGTGAAAGACATCATTTTCTTTACAATCACCTTGATGAGCTAATGAATTTATTGTTCATATTAGTGCTCTAGTCTTCACATTTCAAAGGATATTATTTAGAATATTTTAGACTAATGTGATTTAGTGATGTCCAAACTGTGTTCACTAATATTTTTTAATATCATTAATAGAACTAGTTATTGTGACGAGCACAGAGGGATCAAGCACTTTGCAGGCTTCTGGTAAGTCCATTGACTCATTCATATGTCATTGAAGGTGTCTTTTTCATAAATATTCTGATCATGATTCTGATGAAGCTTTCCATTTTTATAAAACTTATAATGTACTCCTCTACTGAGTTTAATATTAAGATCTCAAAGCTTCTTAGTCTACACCTTTGTGCTTCAGAAAATGGCTAGCACATGTTTATATTTAATATAAATTTAGACAACAATCATCAAGCGATACACACATGAAAACTCTTAAAAGTTCCAAGTACTCTGCTTTTGTGAATATTTACAAAATACAGACAATAAAATTTAATTATTACTCATCGATAATTATAAATCTTATTTCATTTGCATGCTCCATCAAAATGATGTAATTCCTAACTTTGGTTCAGTATCTCTTTAATGCAACATTGATGTGTGTCCTTGAGCACCAGTAAGACATGTTATAATATTTGTTTTTAACGTGTACACAATATATTATGTTTTACAGAGATTGATGTAACATGTGCGATGGAGGAGGAAGTGGCTCCCTTGAAGTCTGATGGTACGTCAAATATTTATAACATGTATATAACGTAGGTTGACCATATTGCCACTTTAAAAAAAAGGAACACATATGAAAAATATGGTCAGGGCTGTTTTCAAGGCTGTTTAAACAAATGTTTTGTATAAGAACCCTGACCTATGTATTTTTCATATGTGTCCATTTTTAAAGAGGGAATATGGTCACCCTAATATAACTTTTATTGTTTATAAATCATACTATTGACGAAAAATAAAGTCTACAGCTTTGTACCTTTCAAATATATTATTCAATTCTTTTCAAATATACTACTGTCCCACTTTCTATATCATGCAGCATGAACATATGTTTTTATTTTGTTTCAAATATATGTATGATTTGTCATTAGTGACATCATGATGTCACATGCATATTACATGCAAAACACCAATAATTATCTTATGATTGTACAGACAGTCATTGCTATTCATCTGAGTGCCTAGATGCAGACCATATCATTATGTCATCATTGTTTTGAATTTCTAAGCCACTTCTAAGTATACATAAAACATAATCGTGTTGAAATTCCTTGATTTAATTTCATGATGTATGATATGTAAATGGTTTTAAAAAAGATTTATGTGTAGACTGTCCATTTCAATCAAACAAACATTAATATTCCTCAAAACTAAAGCATGCATTTCTGAATGTGTCTATTAATATTGGGATGACTTACATTTAATCCTAATGTAAAAGAGAGATTCACCAAACATACTCTGAAAATGTATTGTCACATAGATAAAATTATATTCTTAATTTTTAATATGAATGGTAGTATCTACCGTGTATATATTCTGAATAGTAATTTATTGAACCATCAAGCTTCAAATTATTCCATTTAAGATTACAAAGGCAACCACTGAAATATATATGTAAATCAGTGTTTACCTGGTTTCAAAGGCTAGGTGGAGTGGCCATTTAGACTTGATCATATCACACACTCCCATATTATTCAATTGTTGAATTCAAAAAAATCAATCCACGGGCATGTGTCTAAAAGAACTCTATTGCATTTCAATCTCAAATGCATACATGCGTACCAAAATATTATCCAAAAGATAAATATATTATAAAATCATAAAGATTAGCACATAATGTTGACTTAGAAAAATATGATTTGTAATGTATTTATTAAATGTTACATGAAAAATAACAGTGAACAGTCAGAGTTTAAAGGATCAATTAAATCTTCTTATTAATTATATTTGATTAAAATCAATCAATAACTTAAAACATAGTCATTTTTGTGACTTTGTCTAAATATTTTATGAGAACCAGAATCCAGATTTTAAATAATGTTGAATCTTGATTTCTTTCAAGATAATAATATATTTTCATATCATATATGTATTTATAGAATTGTTTTATATATTTCAGATGGAACTTCCACTTCTGGGCATCGGCCTCCCTCTCCTTCCTATCCAGAAGCCCCCCGTCCCTTCCCAGCCAGAAACCCCTGCCCCAGTCAGAAGCCCCTCCCCCCCACCCATTCCCAGCCACAAGGCCTCCCGCCCCCCTGCCCCCCCCCCGCCCCTTCCCAGCTAGAATCCACTCCCGGCCCTTCCCAAACTAAACCCGTTCCCGGCCCTTCACGTTTTTATTTCTGTCCTGTCCCTCCAAAAAAAGATTACTTTCCCCCACTCGCCACTCTCCCCATTTGGCCTGCCTTGCTTCTACCCCACCTTCACAGCCACCAACTCCCCAGGCCCCTGACTCCCCAGCTGTGCAGGCTACACCGGAGTGGCAACCCAATCCCCTACCTCACCCCATCCCTCCCCATCAACACCTTTACCCTAATCCCAATCCCCACCTTCATTGTCCTGGGTGTCGTGTCCTCCTTCCCAGCCATGGATGTTAGTATCATTACGAATCAACATTAGAACATTCTTAAAGGGACATTATACTGATCTAATTATACATAAATTGATTTTGAAGAGGAATTTGTATTTATCAAATTTTTATTTATTTCATTTATGTAAATGTTTACAATTTTCATTTCATTAAATCATCATCCTGATGTTTTAATATCTAAATTATATTGCCTAGATGTTGGATATATATATAATGTATATATGCCAATATTTTGCATTTGCTATCACCGCCATTTTCACAGTGTGTCTTAAACCAAAAATTATTTTTTTAACAGATTGATAGGCCTATATTTATCAAAGTCTGGAGGACCTGATCCGATAGTGCGTATTCAGCATTGCACCAGCAGCTCACAAGAACTGCTGGTGCAACGCCGCCCCCTGCCGACTTGCGACCAACGGGCCGCCAGCAGGGGGGTGTCAATCAACCCGATCGTACTCGATCGGGTTGATTTCCGGCGATGTCTGTCCACCTGCTCAGAGCAGGCGGACAGGTTATGGAGCAGCTGTCTTTGTGACCGCTGCTTCATAACTGCTGTTTCTGGCGAGTCTTCAGACTCGCCAGAAACACAGGCCATCAAGCTCCTTTCAGAGCTTGATAGATAGGCCCCATTGTGTTTATTTTTTAAATAATATCTTAATGGTTTATCGATCAAGAACATATTTAATCTTTAATTCTTTTTCTCTATAGTAGATTTTATTATAATAATGATTATATTTAAATTAGTACAATGTCTCTTTGCAATATTTTTATTATGTTCTGTAATTCTTATTAATTTTTAATATTTATTTTTGTTTAGGTTGTGACTCAGCATGGTTGACTCTAGAGGCTCTAGCAAGGATAGAGCAAACCATGCTGAGTTCCTATCGGTTGGTGGGAAGGATGCATGACACCCTGCTTAGCAGCTGGAGGGGCTCAGGTAGATGAAGGTGATTCTGATACCCCAGTAAGTGGAGGCTCCGTAGCTGGCCCAAAGGAGCATATATGAATCTTCCATCCACATGTTATGGTTTTTATTGTTGATGATATTTGTTGCCATTTGGCGATTTTTCTAGTTTTTGTTGTACCTGTTGCACTATTTCACCTTGTCATATTTATACTAAGGGCTATGCTGGCCTTTGTTTTGCCTTGTAAACTCCCTCCAAGGATTGTGATGCACTATGCCACCTTGTCAGATGGCTCCAAAGGGGCTGTGTTGGCTTTTGTTTGCCCTTGTCAACTCCCTCCAAGGACTGTAATGCACTATGTCACCTTGTCAGATGGCTCCAAAGGGGCTGTCTTGGCCTTTGTTTTGCCTTGTCAAACTCCCTCCAAGGACTGTGATGCACTATTTCACCTTGTCAGATGGCTCCAAAGAGGCTGTGTTGGCCTTTGTTTTGCCTTGTCTACTTCCTACAAGGACTGATGCACTATGTCACCTTGTCAAATGGCTCCAAAGGGGCTGTGGTGGCATTTGATTTGCCTTGTTAACTCCCTCCAAGGACTGTGATGCACTATGTCATCTTGTCAGATGGCTCCAAAGGAGCTGTTTTGGCCTTTGTTTTGCCTTGTCAACTCCCTCCTAGGACTATGATGCACTATGTCACCTTGTCAGATGCCTCCAAAGGGGCTGTGTTGGCCTTTGTTTTGCCTTGTCCACTCCCTCCAAGGACTGTGATGCACTATGTCACCTTGTCAGATGGCTCCAAAGGAGCTGTGTTGGTCTTTGTTTTGCCTTGTTAACTCCCTCCAAGGACTGTGATGCACTATGTCACCTTGACAGATGGCTCCAAAGGGGCTGTGTTGGCCTTTGATTTGCCTTGTCAACTCCTTCCAAGGACTATGATGCACTATGTCACCTTGTCAGATTTCTCCAAAGGGGCTGTGTTGGCCTTTGTTTTGCCTTGTAAACTCCCTCCAAGGACTGTGATGCACTATGTCACCTTGTCAGATGGCTCCAAAGGGGCTGTGTTGGCCTTTGTTTTGCCTTGTCAACTCCATCCAAGGACTGTGATGCACTATGTCACCTTGTCAGATGGCTCCAAAGGGGCTGTGTTGGCCTTTGTTTTGTCTTGTCAACTCCCTCCAAGGACTGTGATGCACTATGTCACCTTGTCAGATGACTCCAAATGGGATGTGTTGGCCTTTGTTTTGCCTTGTCATCTCCCTCCGAGGACTGTGATGCACTATGTCACCTTGTCAGATGGCTCCAAAGGGGCTGTGTTGGCATTTGTTTTGCCTTGTCAACTCCCTCCAAGGTCTGCAATGCACTATGTCACCTTGTCAGATGGCTCCAAAGGGGCTGTGTTGGCCTTTGTTTGCCTTGTCAACTCCCTCCAAGGACTGTGATGCTCTATGTAACCTTGTCAGATGGCTCCAATGGGGCTGATTTCTCATTATGACTTGTTTTAAAGTTATCTTATTTCTTTATGTTTTATGTCATTCCTATATCATATTTATAATAATAAAAAGAATGTCATTAATGTTATTTTTCTTCTTTATTTATGCATGTCATTTATTAAAAAATATATTTTATGTTGTTAATCCTTAAAGGGACATGAAACCACAAAATGGTCTTTCATGATTCAGATATATAATACAATTTCTATAAACATTCATATTTACATCTATCTTTGCAAGATCATGAGTAGCAGAGATCCTAGTTTCGAGATGTAAATTGTTGGTTGCATATATATATTGGTTGTTATTGGCTCATCCATGTGTTAATTTAGAAACCATTAGTGAATTGATGCACCTTTAACAAATTATACCAAGATTATTAAACTAATGAGATAATCGATGTAAATTATGAAGTTGATGGAAATAGTATCCTCTCTGTGAATCCTGAACTTCATTATTTGTATTTCATGTCCCTTTAAGTGATGCTGACCACAATTCTTAATTTATGTATATACATTTCTAATATACAGTATTTCTTTTCTTTTGACATCAACATACACATATAATATGTTTAACAAAGACTATTAGTTGAATGTTGACAGCATATCTATTGAAATTTCACTTACATCTTATTGTAGTAGTATAACAAAAAATAATTCGCTTAGATTTAGAGTTTGGCATTAGCCGTCAGAACCAGAGGCTCCTAACGCTGGTTTTGGGCTACCGCTGGTATTTAGAGTCAGTCAGGAAAGGGTCTAACGCTCACTTTGCAGCCGCGACTTTTCCATACTGCAGTTCCCCCTATGCCAATTGAGTATCCTATCTTTTCAATGGGATCTTTCTAACGCCGGTATTTAGAGTCGTGGCTGAAGTGAGCGTTAGAAATCTAACGACAAAACTCCAGCCGCAGCAAAAAGCCAGGAGTTAAGAGCTTTCTGGGCTAATGCCGGTTCATAAAGCTCTTAACTACTGTGCTCTAAAGTACACTAACACCCCTAAACTACCTATGTACCCCTAAACCGAGGCCCCCCCACATCGCCGCAACTCTATCGCCGCACACCGCTGCCACCTACATTATCCCTATGTACCCCTAATCTGCTGCCCCTAACACCGCCGACCCCTATATTATATTTATTAACCCCTAATCTGCCGCCCCCAACGTCGCCTCCACCTACCTACAATTATTAACCCCTAATCTGCCGACCGGACCTCACCGATACTCTAATAAATGTATTAACCCCTAAAGCTAAGTCTAACCCTAACACTAACACCCCCCCTAAGTTAAATATAATTTAAATCTAACAAAATAAATTAACTCTTATTAAATAAATTATTCCTATTTAAAGCTAAATACTTACCTGTAAAATAAATCCTAATATAGCTACAATATAAATTATAATTATATTGTAGCTATATTAGGATTAATATTTATTTTACAGGCAACTTTGTATTTATTTTAACCAAGTACAATAGCTATTAAATAGTTAATAACTATTTAATAGTTACCTAGTTAAAATAATTACAAAATTACCTGTAAAATAAATCCTAACCTAAGTTACAATTAAACCTAACACTACACTATCAAAAAATTAATTAAATACAATACCTACAAATAAATACAATTAAATAAACTAACTAAAGTACAAAAAATAAAAAAGAACTAAGTTACAAAAAATAAAAAAATATTTACAAACATTAGAAAAATATTACAACAATTTTAAGCTAATTACACCTACTCTAAGCCCCCTAATAAAATAACAAAGCCCCCCAAAATAAAAAAATGCCCTACCCTATTCTAAAATTAAAATAGAAAAGCTCTTTTACCTTACCAGCCCTTAAAAGGGCCTTTTGCGGGGCATGCCCCAAAGAATTCAGCTCTTTTGCCTGGAAAACAAAAACATACAATACCCCCCCAACATTACAACCCACCACCCACATACCCCTAATCTAACCCAAACCCCCCTTAAATAAACCTAACACTAAGCCCCTAAAGATCTTCCTACCTTATCTTCACCACGCCGGGTATCACCGATCCGTCCAGGCTCCGATGTCTTGATCCAAGCCACAGCGGGGGCTGAAGACGTCCATCCTCCGGCTGAAGTCTTGATCCAAGCGGCGGCTGAAGAAGTCCATCTTCGGGCAGAAGTCTTCATCCTATCCGGGCAGAAGAGGAGATCCGGACCGGTAGACATCTTCATCCAAGCGGCATCTTCTATCATCTTCCATCCGATGACGAGCAGCTCCATCTTCAAGACCTCTGGAGCGGATCCATCCTCTTCTTCCGACGTCCTAAAACCGAATGAAGGTTCCTTTAAGGGACGTAATCCAAGATGGCGTCCCTCAAATTCCGATTGGCTGATAGGATTCTATCAGCCAATTGGAATTAAGGTAGGAAAATTCTGATTGGCTGATGGAATCAGCCAATCCGATTGAGCTTGCATTCTATTGGCTGTTCCGATCTATTGGCTGTCATGTTAGGGTGTTAGGTGCAGACTTAGGAAGTGTTTTCCAATAGGAAACAATGGGGCTGCGTTAGGAGCTGAACGCTGCTTTTTTGCAGGTGTTAGGTTTTTTTTCAGCTTAAACTGCCCCATTGTTTCCTATGGGGGAATCGTGCACGAGCACGTTTTTGAAGCTGGCCACGTCCGTAAGCACCGCTGGTATTTAGAGTTGCAGTGGAGGTAAATTATGCTATACGCTCCCTTTTTGGAGCCTAACGCAGCCCTTCTGTGAACTCTAAATACCAGCGGTGTTCTTATGCAAAAAAATCTATAAACAGTTCTGGAAACATCCCTGACATATGTATTTCTCCCCTTTTTAAAGGGGAAAGATGGTCATCAGAGCTATAGGTAACATATAATGTATAACCAATCCACATGTATCTAGTAGCATTCTTTCTCAGTTAAAGGGACAATAATATATTTTATAATTTAGGTATAACATACTATTTTAAACAAATTTAAAATATTTACTTCAATTCTCAAATTTGCTTCAGTCTCTTGGTATCATGTTTTTAAGGAGCAGCAGTGCACTACTGGTTTCTAACTGAACACATAGGTGAACCAATGACAATCGGTATATATGCAGCCACCAATCAGCAGTTAGAACATAGGTTATTTGCTGCTCTTGAGATTACCTCAAAACACATTTTATCAAAAGATAACAAGAGAAAGAAGCAAATTTAAATAATATAATTAAATTTTAAAGGTTGTTATCTCTTACATAATCGTGAAACATAAAATGTGGGTTTCATGTCCATTTAAACCCTGCTGCTTCATAAATAGTTCATAATCTTCCTATTCTAATGAAATATATAGTTATTACCAACAATGGATTATATTTCATATATCACAGTATTCTGTTGTCTAGCGTTACATTATGTGAAGCTGTGCATTACATGAAACAAACATGTTTCATAGATAACAATATAGCACATGCTATTTTTTAAATAGAAATACGTTTCTTATTGACATGCAAAGCTGTAAAATGCGTCCTATGATTGGATTACATTTTTATGCGATCTTGGATGCACCATGTTGCTTAAGAAATCACATGCAAAGCTGTAAAACCCGTGCTTTGATTGGATTACATTTTTACGCAATCTCAGATGCGCCATGTTGCTTAAGACGTCACATGCAAAGCCTTAAATCGGTCCTTTGATTGGATTACATTTTTTATGCAATCTCGGATGTGACATGTTGCTTAAGATGCCACATGCAAAGCTGTAAAATACGACCTTTGATTGGATTACGTTTTTAGGCGATCTCAGATGTGCCATGTTGCTTAAGACGTCACATGAAAAGCATTAAATCAGTCCTTTGATTGGATAACGTTTTTTACGCAATCTCAGATGTGCCATGTTGCTTAAGACATCACATGCAAAGCTGTAAATCCGTCCTTTTATTGGATTACGTTTTTACATGATCACAGATGCACCATGTTGCTTAAGACGTCACATGCAAAGCTGTAAAATCCATCCTTTGATTGGATCACATTTTTACATGATCTTGGATGCGCCATGTTGCTTAAGACGTCACATGCCAAGGTGTTTAATCCATCTACTTGGATTACGTTCTCCTGCAATATTTGATTTTCCACCTAACCCATGCTTGCGAATGAGAACACAAGTTTAAAAACATGACTTTCTTGGATTATGGATTGTGTCAATCATGTACATTGTTGAACCATAGCTGATAAAGAACACAAAAATATATTTTGATGGCTGTCTAGTTGAAGAAACAAATTAAGGCAATATGTTTTTCATGCAGAATAAATTTTGAGGCAAGTGCAAATCCATGAATATACTGCATCTTGTTTAATATGTTTGTCAACAATATTTTCACTTTACTAAATAATTGATGTGTTGTATTGAATTTTCTACATATATAATTCCTAAAGATGCGCTTTTGTATTTGAATAAAATAATCAATATGCATTGAACTTTATCATATCTTATGTCATGATATTTTTTCTTAATGTAAATGCTCAGTATCGTGTTATTTATGGCTTCCACATTGTTGATCTCCAAATATAGTACTGTGAGCATATATTTCTAATGTAACTCTTAAAAGGACATGAAACCACAATTTTTTTTTTATTATTTAACATACATTTTTAACCCGGTTTGCAATTATCTTATATTCTCAAATGTGCTTCAGTCTCTTCATATAATGTGTTGAATGATCATCAATACACTACTATATTTTAAGTAAACACATGGGTGAGTCAATGACAATAAGAAGGTATATGCAGCCACCAATCAGCAGAGCAGTCCTAGATAAACCTTTCTGCAAAGGATAACAATATAACGAGTCAAAGAATGTGAGTAAGTGTGGATGTTGTTTAAATTGTTAGACTCTCTCAAAATCATGCAAGCGAATGTTCTGCTTTCATACACCTTCTAAATGAAATGTCTTTCTTAAAAAATTCAAACACTATAATGTAGCTTTAAAAAATAGACTTTATTTAACATGTCGAGAGAAATATGGCATTTATGCTTAGTATCTTATTCAAATATTTTCTTGTTTTAACAAGTACGTGTAGATATACCAACAAGTCCGAAAGATTAGTATATGTTAGCATATGTTCTTGTTTAAAGGGACAGTCAAGTCAAGCAAAACATTAATGATTTAAATATGAAATGCAATTTTCTTCAAATTTCTATTAAACTTTTATCATTCCCAATGTATCTTTATTCTCTTGGTGTTCCTAGTTGAAAGCTAAATCTAGCAGGTTCATATGCTCATTTCATAGACCTTAAAGAGTGCATCTAATCTGAATGCATTTTAACACTAGAGGACATTAGTTAATGTGTTTCATATAGAAAACATTGAGCTCATGCAGTATAATTACCCTGGAGTGATTACTAATTGGCTGAAATGCAGGTCTGTCAAAAGAACAGAAATAAGGGGTCATTTTGCAGAGGCATAGATACAAGGTTAATCACAGAAGTAAAACATGTATTTCTATAATAGTCTTGTTATTCAAAACGTGATAATGCATAAGAAAGGGTTTTCTTTGTAACCAACAATAATTCATGTTATGACTGTCCCTTTAAGCTGTGTTGTTGGCATCAAAACAGTGATATGCCATCATGTTTAATTGTAATGGTCATTTTGTTTGAGATTAGGAGAACAGTTTGAACATTACATCGCAAAAAACAATCAATGTAATCAAGGACAGCATGTGATGATGTGGTCTCCAAACACTAGTAAAACACACTCTGCAAAGAATCTGGATCCATGGACCCGGTCCCATAGAAGCCTATTAAATACAGAGTGTGCTCCACAAGTGTATGAAGACCACATTATCTCATACCTATCCTTTACACATTAAATACATAAAATATATACAAAATTACTTCCTCTTCCTTCCCCTCTTCCCACGAGACTGAGGCTCTGGGGGGGGCAACTGCCCCCTCAGATGAGTTCTCATAGGAGATGTTTGGGGAAGAGGGTGAGGAGGAGTACTATGAGTGTTTAAGGGATCACCAGGCTGAGGAAGAGATTGAGGCAGAGGAGAAGATGGAGGAGGCCCAGGAGCAGATGGTACAGGAGCAGATGGAGGAGGAGCAGATGGAGGAGGAGCAGATGGTGCATTTTAGATATGTTCATGATCAAACAAATTTGTTTCGGTTCGGATCAATTCAGAGTTTTTCGAATTTCGTTTCGGATCGATTCGAATTCTGAAAACTTTGAATTATTTCGTTTCGGATTCATTCGGATTCGAAAAAATTTGTCTGGATTCGGTTCGATTCGGTTCGGTTTGGAAATTCGGAATTTTGGTATGTGTGCTGTGTATTAGACTAGTATTATGTACTGTATATTAGGTGTAACCCATAGCAGAGTGATATAACCTAATATACTGTACAATACTAGTGTAATCCATGGCCATCAGAATTTACTGAATAAATCCGAACTAATTCGGATTTATTCGGTAAATTCGGCAGTATTTTAATTCGGAAATTCGGATCGATCCGAATCTCCGAATTTTCAGAATTTTCAGAATTTCCGAATCGATTTGAAATGAATTGCACATGTCTAGTGCGTTTGGCACCTCCTGGAAGACCTGCAACATATTCTTAAGAGTATTCAAAATATCTCTTTGTCCTTCACGAATTTCATTCAGTACTCCTGTCAGGTACACTCTGTATTCCATCTGTTCCCTCCGAGAGGCATGCATCTCCTCAAGAAAATCAGTCAAGATCTGCACCTCTGGTATCTCTGGGGGGATGTTCTCCTGAGGAGCTGATGTATGGCCGGCTGCTGGTGCATGGTAGGCTGCTGCTGCACAAGGGGTTGCTGCAGGGATCTCTTCTGCAGCGGGGGCTTCTTCTTTAGGGGGTACATCAGGGGGATAGTGCAGGGATATCTTCCGTGTCCTTCAGAGGTGGCGAGTCATCTGCACCCCTCTCATGCCTTGGTGAAGGAGAAGCCTGTGGGTGCTTCCTCCTCCCCGGGCTCAGACTCTGTATATTTGAAAAAGAAAGAAATTAAGATATTAGCACAGTTCCAAATAAAGATGTAAATGTTCTATTTGAAAGTGAATTAATGAGGCTGCCTTCGTAATTCTATTGGAAGCAAAAGTAATCAATACGATTTCAGCATTTGCAATCCCATCTTTCTGATATCTATATGGTCAATCTGAATGTCTTTTGTGTTTGTCTTAAATCTGTTTAAATGCACACCTAATCTGTAAATTAGATACTAATGTGATGGCTTTTCTTGAAATGCAACGTTTGCAAGGTATTTGTGAATGCGTTTACGTAATAATGTATAAAAAAGCATAATTGCGTTAGTCATATCCTTAAATAATTTTTGCATGTGAATGGGTTATGGGGTGGATGTAAAGAACAAAAAGTAAAAAGTGCTGAAAGTGTGAATGGGATATAAATAAAAGAGGGTAAGGGGTATTAAATAGGCAAACGTATCTGTTGAAAAAGATGAAAATGAGGATATGTAAACAACATCACCTATGGGATGAAAGGGAATGGGGTATGGGCTTAAAGGGAATGGGGTATGGGATGAAAGGGAATGGCGTATGGCATGTATGTAGTGTTAGTGATAAGTGTATGTATGTATTGAATGTGTTTGTGTGTAAATGTGTTTATATAATGAATATAGGAACAAAACACTTGAACACTCACCCAAACAAACTCTCGCTCACTAACTCGCTCTCTCACTAACTCACTCTCTCACACTAACTCATTCTCTCACACTAACTCACTCTCTCACACTAACTCACTCTTTCACACTAACTAACTCTCACACTAACTAACTCTCACACTAACTAACTGTCACTAAATCACACTAAATCTCTCTACTCTCAAATCTCTCCAACCCTCCAATGCCTAGACCTGCACCTAACTTAAAAAAGCAATACAGTCAAAGAAGCCATGCTTAGAGCATGCTTATATACCCTATGTAAATGTTTAATGATGTACTGGTTTGCAAAATAAAAGAGGTTCAGGTGTGCTTTCTTAGGCCTAGATTTAGAGTTCGGCGGTAGCCGTGAAAACCAGTGTTAGAGGCTCCTAACGCTGGTTTTAGGCTACCGCCGGTATTTGGAGTCAGTGATTAAAGGGTCTAACGCTCACTTTTCAGCCGCGACTTTTCCATACCGCAGATCCCCTTACGTCAATTGCGTATCCTATCTTTTCAATGGGATCTTCCTAACGCCGGTATTTAGAGTCATTTCTGAAGTGAGCGTTAGACATCTAACGACAAAACTCCAGCCGCAGGAAAATAGCAGGAGTTAAGAGCTTTCTGGGCTAACGCCGGTTTATAAAACTCTTAACTACTGTACTCTAAAGTACACTAACACCCATAAACTACCTATGCACCCCTAAACCGAGGTCCCCCCACATCGCCGCAACTCGATTACATTTTTTTAACCCCTAATCTGCCGACCGCAACCTACGTTATACTTATGTACCCCTAATCTGCTGCCCCTAACACCGCCGACCCCTGTATTATATTTATTAACCCCTAACCTGCCCCCTACAACGTCGCCGCCAGCTACTTACAATAATTAACCCCTAATCTGCCGACCGCAAAGCGCCGCCACCTACGTTATCCTTATGTACCCCTAATCTGCTGCCCCTAACACCGCCGACCCCTATATTATATTTATTAACCCCTAATCTGCCCCCCTCAACGTCGCCGACACCTGCCTACACTTATTAACCCCTAATCTGCCGAGCGGACATGAGCGCTACTATAATAAAGTTATTAACCCCTAATCCGCCTCACTAACCCTATCATAAACAGTATTAACCCCTAATCTGCCCTCCCTAACATCGCCGACACCTAACTTCAATTATTAACCCCTAATCTGACGACCGGAGCTCACCGCTACTATAATAAATGGATTAACCCCTAAAGCTAAATCTAACCCTAACACTAACACCCCCCTAAATTAAATATAATTTTAATCTAACGAAATTAATTAACTCTTATTAAATAAATTATTCCTATTTAAAGCTAAATACTTACCTGTAAAATAAACCCTAATATAGCTACAATATAAATTATAATTACATTGTAGCTATTTTAGGATTAATATTTATATTACAGGTAACTTTGTAATTATTTTAACCAGGTACAATAGCTATTAAATAGTTAAGAACTATTTAATAGTTACCTAGTTAAAATAATAACAAAATTACCTGTAAAATAAGTCCTAACCTAAGTTATAATTAAACCTAACACTACCCTATCAATAAATTAATTAAATAAAATACCTACAATTACCTACAATTAACCTAACACTACACTATCAATAAATAAATTAAATACAATTGCTACAAATAACTACAATTACATAAACTAACTAAAGTACCAAAAATAAAAAAGAACTAAGTTACAAAAAATTAAAAAATATTTACAAACATAAGAAAAATATTACAACAATTTTAAACTAATTACACCTACTCTAAGCCCCCTAATAAAATAACAAAGACCCCCAAAATAAAAAAATTCCCAACCCTATTCTAAATTAATAGAGTTAAAAGCTCTTTTACCTTACCAGCCCTGAACAGGGCCCTTTGCGGGGCATGCCCCAAGAAAATCAGCTCTTTTGCCTGTAAAAAAAAACATACAATACCCCCCCAACATTACAACCCACCACCCACATACCCCTAATCTAACCCAAACCCCCCTTAAATAAACCTAACACTAAGCCCCTGAAGATCTTCCTACCTTGTCTTCACCATCCAGGTATCACCGATCCGTCCTGGCATCCGGTGCTGAAGAGGTCCAGAAGAGGCTCCAAAGTCTTCCTCCTATCCGGCAAGAAGAGGACATCCGGACCGGCAAACATCTTCTCCAAGCGGCATCTTCGATCTTCTTCCATCCGGTGCGGAGCGGGTCCATCTTGAAGCAGCCGACGCGGATCCATCATCTTCTTCCGGCGTCTCCCGACCAATGACGGTTCCTTTAAGGGACGTCATCCAAGATGGCGTCCCTCAAATTCCGATTGGCTGATAGTATTCTATCAGCCAATCGGAATTAAGGTAGGAATATTCTGATTGGCTGATGGAATCAGCCAATCAGAATCAAGTTCAATCCGATTGGCTGATCCAATCAGCCAATCAGATTGAGCTCGCATTCTATTGGCTGTTCCGATCAGCCAATAGAATGCGAGCTCAATCTGATTGGCTGATTGGATCAGCCAATAGGATTGAACTTGATTCTGATTGGCTGATTCCATCAGCCAATCAGAATATTCCTACCTTAATTCCGATTGGCTGATAGAATACTATCAGCCAATCGGAATTCGAGGGACGCGTTAGGAGCTGAACGCTGCTTTTTTGCAGGTGTTAGGTTTTTTTTCAGCTCAAACAGCCCCATTGTTTCCTATGGGAGAATCGTGCGCGAGCACGTTTTTGAGGCTGGCCGCGTCCGTAAGCAACTCTGGTATCGAGAGTTGCATTTGCGGTAAAAATGCTCTACGCTCCTTTTTTGGAGCCTAACGCAGCATTTTTTTGAACTCTCGATACCAGAGTTAATTTTATGGTGCGGCCAGAAAAAAGCCCGCGTAGCGTTAATAGCCCATCTACCGCCAAACTCCAAATCTAGGCCTATGTAATTATTATGTGTGCAATGTGTATTAGTTGTTTGAATTTGCACATGCTCATATTGAGTTTGTAAATGCACCTATGTATTTGTGCAATGTGTATAATGCGATGATGTCATAGTGATCGTTTTGCATAACATTCTCAAAAAGTAGTATCTCTAAATGTAAATGCTGATTTGTGATGGTCTCGTATTTGTCAAGTGCTGTAAATGTTTATTCATACTAATGTTACATAATCTGCATTGTGAATGTTTTGTTTGTGTATCAGTGTGCAATTCTTTTTTCATGTTGTTTTGTTCCATGTTGCAAGATCTCAACATATTTAGTGATTCCTTATTTAGTGTAAATGTTGTGAATTATTTTTTGCTTACGATTGTGAATATTGAATGCGTATGTGCTATGTTGTGTGAGCGATTGTTGTTTGTACATTTCAGCTGAGTGTTTTTGTTGTGCATTATTTCGTATACCTAATATGACAGAGCAGTAAGTACTTTTCAAGTAAGTGGTACTTAATACCAGGCCCACTCACTGAGGGCTTTCCAACCCTTCCCCCTTCCTCTCCCTTTGGTCACAGCCTATGAGATAAATATACATACTCATTGCACTTTGCATACAGAATATTCCCTGGACTTCATAACAAATTTTATTGACAAATTGCTGGCACATCATTTTGCCCCTTTTTGTAGGCAGCTCTTAGGAGACAAGTATTTACAGTAGACAAGTATTTACCTTCCCTTTGGTACCTTTTAATGGACCCTCCCAAACAACATATATCAGAGAAGTATAATTTTGTTTTTATTCTGTTCCTATTGTTTTAGTTGGTTTGACCACATGTATATATTTTATTTTTATATTGTATTCACTAATCCATGATGTTGTTGCTGTTTTTTTCTCTATATGCAAATCCTCTTTTATTGTACCGTTCATATGCCTTATCTTTTTTATTTCTTCTTTCAGTGCAAGTATTGTAGATTCCTGGTTTGTGTATTCAGCATGGGATTCCTGAACTTCCTGGCCTGTCTGTCCATCTGTCCCTTATGGGGTTAATATTACATATTTGCTCTGATTCAGATCTACAAATTTGACCCATGAAGATTTAGTGTTTTGCTTGGTTAATGTTCACCTCTTACTACTGGGTGATGGCATCGCAAAGAAAAGAGGAAGTCGAGACAGTGTTCCTTGAGTTTGATACATAATGCTGTGATCTTATTGGTTGTTCATTTTTCCTGCTATGATGTCACTCTGTATTTGCTGCTGTTGGGATTCAGTAAAGAATTGAACGCAAAATACTCACCTTCTTATTTTAATAAAATCTAGATTATTTGGTCACCAAGGCTGGAGTAATCACCATTTTCACTTGATGTTGGAAGGATACTAACAAGAACTTAAGATGGGAATTTTTATAACAGTTCCACCCTCTAGTTGAAGATCAACACCATTTAAACTGAAAGTTTTTCCCATCACACATTCTGAAATTACAATATGTACATATGTAAAATATTTGCAGACCTCCCACAGGAGTATCTATTATTTGAACATTCAGCGCCATCAAGCCCTCTTTAAAATGCCTGTGCTCTTTAAGACTGTTGATGGGGCTGTCTTACTTAAAAATATATAAAACAGTCTGTTTCATTATTGTAATAAAAAAGCACTAAACAGTGGGTTATACTTAATAAAAACCATTGCAATATGTATTATTCATCATTTAAAAAAAGATTTTACCTTTACTTTCTTTTTTATTTTTAACTTCACCTGTAATGGGTTTGTTACTTCCTGTCAAAGCCCAACAAAGGTGCTGGGCTTTCTACAGGAAGGCATGGCATTTTGCTGCAGTTAGTTGATTGTCCATGCTCAGTAGAGGAGTTTTGCTGCAAAAATAATGTGGCAATAGAACTTATATTCTATAATAGTATCCCTCTTATCATTTATCAAGAAAATAAATTATTTGCTGTTTTTAATAAATCTGTTTCTTTTAAAATCTGCTTTGATTTAACTTTTTTATATTAAAGGAGCACTGTGTCATACCCCTTTACATGCAATTTGCTTGATGTACCTCTTTGGTGATTAATGGAAAGATCTTTAATAGAATATTTTTATAGTGTGATTGGATGTTTACTGACTCAGTTTGGTTTTCTTAAATATTCATACTCTCCTTCCTCCTGT
This sequence comes from Bombina bombina, assembly GCF_027579735.1. Classification (NCBI taxonomy): domain Eukaryota; kingdom Metazoa; phylum Chordata; class Amphibia; order Anura; family Bombinatoridae; genus Bombina; species Bombina bombina. The sequence continues at coordinate 572,697,613 of NC_069502.1, forward strand.
CACATCAAATCCTACACTAGAAAGAACACACCTTTTATTTTTTATTTAAATATTTTTTTTTGTCTGTATGGTGGGTGCCTTTAGCCAATTCCAGTCCTATTTTTTGTATCCCTATGTTGCTTCTCTTCACTTTGCCACTCAATTTGTTCTCCACCACTACACTCTATTGTTACAAGTTGTTGAGGTATTGCTGACTGGCATTGGATAAACTACATATGTATCACATAATTTAATAATTCAGTTGAGCTAATATCTACTTGATATGAATTGATTTGGCTATAGCCACAGCAGAAATTGTAATTCAACCCTTTCAGCCTAGACCCCTCTTCCCACTCACTATGCAGATTATGCTTTTATGTATTTCTAAATAACTTGATTAAAACAATTGCCCTGATACTTACTTAGTTCAGGATGCCCCCTGAGGTGACAGAGACACAATTCTGTACTGTTTCAGATAAGATAGCAGGATATGGTAAGTTAACAGATACATGTGATAATCAACATGATGATTCACTAGGTCTTCCTTTGAAAGTCCAATAAACATTCTTGTCTGGGAAAATTGCTAGCTCAGAGATCAACATATGGAAGGCTATGAGTCATATGAAATGAAGTGTGTTTAAATTCATATAGTTATAAAACTCAGATTATATAAATAATGTATATGAATCTAGAAGATTGTCTTAAAGGGAAATGAAACCCAATTTTTTTCTTTTATGATTCAGATATAGAATACAATTTTAAACAACTTTCTAATTTACTTCTATTGTCTAATTTGTTTCATTCTCTTGGTATCATTTGTTGAAGGAGCAGCAATGCACTAATGGTTTCTAACTGAATACATGGGTGAGCCAATTACAATTGATATATATATGTAGTCACCAATCAAAAACTATCACCTAGGTTCTCTGCTGCTCCTGACCTTGCTTAGATAAACATTTCAGCAAAGAATAACACGGGAATGAAGCAAATTAAATTATAAAAGTAAATTGGAAAGTTGTTTAAAATTGTATTCTCTATCTTAATCATGAAAGAAAAATGTTGGGTTATATGTCCCTTTAAGCCCAATATACCATATTGAATGAATGTCCTATATAAAATGAATAGCTATATGGTGAATTTAAAATGTCTAACTTATTTAAAAATAAATAACATTCTTTTGTTTTTCAGACATATGATATACAAATTAGGTTCCAGATATGACTAGTAGATATTGATAAATGAATGCCTATATAATGTGTGCCCTGAATCATATCATATAGCTTATGCACTAAATATTAAAATGATATCCACAGATACAGTGGGGCAAAAAAATATTTAGTCAGCCACCAGTTGTGCAAGTTCTTCCACTTAAGAAGATGAGAGAGGCCTGTAATTTTCATTATAGGTATACCTCAACTATGAGAGACAAAATGTGGAAACAAATCCAGACAATCACATTGTCTGATTTGGAAAGAATTTAATTGCAAATTATGGTGGAAAATAAGTATTTGGTCAATATCAAAAGTTCATCTCAATACTTTGTTATATATCCTATGTTGGCAATGACAGAGGTCAAACGTTTTCTGTAAGTCTTCACAAGGTTGTCACACACTGTTGCTGGTATGTTGGCCCATTCCTACATGCAGATCTCCTCTAGAGCAGTGATGTTTTGGGGCTGTCGCTGGGCAACACGGACTTTCAACTCCCTCCAAAGGTTTTCTATGGGGTTGAGATCTGGAGACTGGCTAGGCCACTCCAGGACCTTGAAATGCTTCTTACGAAGCCACTCCTTTGTTGCCTGGACGGTGTTTGGGATCACTGTCATGCTGAAAGACCCAGCCAAGTTTCATCTTCAATGCCCTTGCTGATGGAAGGAGGTTTGCACTCAAAATCTCACGATACATGGGCCCATTCATTCTTTCATGTACATGGATCAGTCGTCCTGTTCCCTTTGCAGAGAAACAGCCCCAAAGCATGATGTTGCCACCCCCATGCTTCACAGTAGGTATGGTGTTCTTTGGTTGCAAATCAGCATTCTCTCTCCTCCAAACACTACGAGTTGCGTTTCTACCAAACAGTTCTACTTTGGTTTCATCTGACCATATGACATTCTCCCAATCCACTTCTGGATCATCCAAATGCTCTCTAGCATATGTCAGATGGGCCTGGACATGTACTGGCTTAAGCAGGGGGACACGTTTGGCACTGCAGGATCTGAGTCCCTGGTGGCGTAGTGTGTTACTAATGGTAGCCTTTGTTACATTGGTCCCAGCTCTCTGCAGGTCATTCACTAGGTCCCCCCGTGTGGTTCTGGGATGTTTGCTCACCGTTCTTGTGATTATTTTGACGCCACAGGGTGAGATCTTGCGTGGAGCCCCAGATCGAGGGAGATTATCAGTGGTCTTGTATGTCTTCCATTTTCTAATTATTGCTCCCACAGTTGATTTCTTCACACCAAGCTGCTTGCCTATTGCAGATTCAGTCTTCCCAGCCTGGTGCAGGTCTACAATTTTGGTTCTGGTGTCCTTCGACAGCTCTTTGGTCTTCACCATAGTGGAGTTTGGAGTGTGACTATTTAAGGTTGTGGACAGGTGTCTTTTATACTGATAACAAGTTCAAACAGGTGCCATTAATACAGGTAATGAGTGGAGGGCAGAGGAACCTCTTAAAGAAGAAGATACAGGTCTGTGAGAGCCAGAAATCTTGCTTGTTTGTAGGTGACCAAATACTTATTTTCCACCATAATATGCAAATAAATTCTTTCCAAATCAGACAATGTGATTGTCTGGATTTGTTTCCACATTTTGTCTCTCATAATTGAGGTATACCTATGATGAAAATTACAGGCCTCTCTCATCTTCTTAAGTGGGAGAACTTGCACAATTGGTGGTTGACTAAATACTTTTTTTGCCCCACTGTATGCAATATTTATATTAATATGGAATAATAATCAAATGCAAATATAGCTATATGAAATTACATCAGACTGCTACTCACAAGGTATGTATGTGATATAAAGATGATAACTGGAAAAGGTGGAACCATTATATCAGGATATGAACTAAAATACTAGTTACATTCATGCTGAAATTATTGTTATTCTTTTAAGTCCCTTCATAAAAATTTAATTTTAAATACATCTCTTAAAATTTTACAAGTAGAATTGTATGGAAGCACACATCAGATAGGTATATTATATAGATTTAATGTTATGCATAGACCTAATATTTAGAATGTATGGGATTACATACTAAATCAATATACTTGTGTTTGATATTGATATGCACATCTTCAGTAATATTTATGGTCCCATATATTTTGAACATATAATTTATTAATAATAGGAAATATAGTATATTAAGTGAACACTTAAAAATATACATTTGGCTATAGTAGTATTTTGCTAACAATGCCACTTTCCTGCTCATGTTGCCCTCCGGTGTTTTATGCGAGAATTTCAACCAAGGGGTATTGTAGTGTCAAATAATCTGAAATCACCATATGCATTCTCAAAGAATTAATGAGAGAAAAGCACTGATTAGCGAGTATCTGAAATTTTCACCAATGATTATAGAATAGAGGTGGGCTTTATCACTTGATAAAGTCTCATGCACAGGAGAAAAAAGAGGCAGATGCTGCTTAAACTGAGTGCTTAATTGACCTGCTGCCTTGAATTTCAGTCTCTATAAAGCAAAATTGGGCCTAACATTTAATTTTCAGAATTGCACATTCTCTTTATATGACGGTGAAAATAACTTATCTGAAAAAGCTGAAACTTCCAAATTGTTTTTTGTAATGTATTAATGGTCATCTTATATTTTAATAGATTTTATCAAAGAAATTCTTTATAGCATAGTTAAACTACAGCTGTGAGTTACACTGTAATTTATTCTTATATTTAATATTAATTTAGACCAAGGGCAGTAAGTACACTGGTGTTAAATATTAATATTTAGAAATAATTTTTGTATTTTAATGTCATAAGTTAGTTGCAGCTATTGCTATATATTTTAGAATTTGTTTTATTGTGGCTAAATAAGAGGTTGTTTCAGGCCAGATTAATTGGCATATAAATTGGCTGTTGCATTAATAATATAAATTTTCTGGTGTTTTAACTGAAGTTATATAGAGCCATTTGTGGGCTAAATAGTTTAATCATACTCTTTTCTGAAAGTTCTCTTAGATTTACTGAGATTTAGTAAGATTGGTGTGAAGTATCTTGTTATATTGTTAACTAAGCACTGTTAAGTTAGCAGTCCATATTTCAGCATTGGACTAAGTGTTGTTGGCTAATTATAAATCGTTCTGGTATAATACCTGTGTGATATTTAATAAGCAATTCATTTTGAGTAAGGTTAATTAATAGAAATATTTCTTTCATAACTTGCTTGGTATAGAAAATTGTAATAGAATAAGTGTGTATAATTGTTTCATAATCTAGTTTTTACATAAATATAATTCAATTTTGTCTATAAAGGTAACTGATCAGAACAAAGGATTAAATATTAATTTTTAATAATAATATTGTTGTCAAATGTATAGCTATCTCAGTAGGGATATTTTGGAGTACTCTACAGAGATTTAACATCTCACTGAAGTGTATTGACAAAGTTCTGCTATATTAATTGTAGATATCGCTGACAATAGTTTTATACTGCTATTAATTATTAATATTCATAATTACAATATGTAACAAAGTATATTCTTATTGTCTCCACCATTTCTCTTTCCCTATTTGTTTATTAACTGTTTTCTTTCTTTATCTCTCATCACATTCTCATGCTCTGAGAGAAATTATAGTGCAGACGTCATAGGGAACTGAATGCTAAAAAAAGATGAGAAATAACTCCTATAAAGCTCTCCACTCAGATGAAATTACCTAAAATAATTATCATTATCTCTCATAATATTCTCATGCTTGGAGAGAAATTGTAGTGCAGACTTCATAGGGGTGAACTCACTGAATGCTAAAAGAGAAAAGACAAAACCTAGAAGACCCAGAAGACCCCCAGTACTGCAAGATCTATCACAAGGTTCTAGACAGGCACATTTTGCTAAACTTCTCTAAAGGGTGTTCCCTGCATTTCTGTTTGAGAAGGAGAGACAAGCCCACTGCAGTATACCACTGCATAAAATGACAGTTTTGTTACACTTATTCTTTGTACTTTCTATTTTAAATTACTTTACACTTCAGATTGACTACCTTCAATTTTATTACATTTAAACTTTGCAGTTCCTATTTTGCATTGTAAACCCAAACTTTTTCTTTTATGATTCTTATTGACCATTTATAATTTACTTCTATTCTAATTTTGTGTAATTCTCTTACTTTGTTGAAAGAGCAGCAATGCACTACTGGGAGCTAACTGAACACATTTGTAAACCAATAATAAGAGGCATATACAGTATGTACAGCCACCAATCAGCTCCTAGCTCCCAGCTCCTGAGCCTACCTAGGTATGCTTTTAACAAAGGATACCAAAAGAACTAAGGAAAGTAGATACTAGAAATAAATAAGAAAGTTGTTTAAAATGGTATGTTCTATATGAATCATGAAGATATCTTTTTGGGTTTCATGCCCCTTTAATGCATTTAGATTTAGATCCAGCAGTGATTTTATACATTTTGATTATATTTTGTTCCTGTGTTACTTTAACAAATTAGGAGCACATTTTATATATTCCTGTGTATATTTTACAAATTAAATTGCACTTTATATCTGATATATTGTAAAAATTTAAAGAAAATGGGAAGAATAGGTGAGTTCACTGAGATGAACAGGGGAGTTCCCAGGGTATGCCTGGCCTTTTAAACCTTGTGTTTCAATAAAGGATCATTTTTATTGTTAAATGTGGCTTGTAAGGTTAATTTTATCCGTAGTATAGAGATAACCGTTCCACCTCACACCTTATGATCCCTACCTGATCCTTCCCAAACAGCTCTCTTCCTTCCCTCACTCCCCACTGGTCACCACCATCTTAGGTACTGGCATGGACTTTCTTTATTCATATGTCTGAAGTTCTCTCACTAGCCTTGTGAAATGCTGTAAGCATTTTACACAACCTGATCTCATTTAATTATCTCATCAGCTATATTAAGATTCACAATATAAAACACTTACGCCTAGATTTAGAGTTCTGCGGCCAAAGGGGTGCGTTAGCTACGCATGCTTTTTCTGGCCGCACCTTTTAAATACCGCTGGTATTTAGAGTTCACAGAATGGCTGGGTTTTCAGTGCGTTAGGCTCCAAAAAGGGAGCGTAGAGCATAATTTAACGCCACTGAAACTCTCGATACCAGCGGTGCTTACGGACGCGGCCAGCTTCAAAAACGTGCTTGTGCACGATTCCCCCATAGAAAACAATGGGGCTGTTTGAGCTGAAAAAAAACCTAACACCTGCAAAAAAGCCGCGTTCAGCTCCTAACACAGCCCCATTGTTTTCTATGGGGAAACACTTCCTACGTCTGCACCTAACACCCTAACATGTACCCCGAGTCTACACACCCCTAGCCTTACACTTATTAACCTCTAATCTGCCGCTCCCGCTATCTCTGACACCTGCATATTTTTTTAACCCCTAAGCTGCCGCTCCGTAAACCGCCGCTACTTACATTATCCCTATGTACCCCTAATCTGCTGCCCCTAACACCGCCGACCCCTATATTATATTAATTAGCCCTTAATCTGCCCCCCACAACGTCGCCTCCACCTGCCTACACTTATTAACCCCTAATCTGCCGACCGGACCGCGCCGCTATTATAATAAAGTTATTAACCCCTAATCCGCCTCACTCCCGCCTCAATAACCCTATAATAAATAGTATTAACTGCTAATCTGCCCTCCCTAACATCGCCGACACCTAACTACAAACATTAACCCTTAATCTGTCGACTGGAGCTCACCGCTATTCTAATAAATGTATTAACCCCTAAAGCTAATTCTAACCCTAACCCTAACACCCCCCTAAGTTAAATATAATTTTTATCTAACAAAATAAATTAACTATTATTAAATAACTTATTCCTATTTAAAGCTAAATACTTACCTGTAAAATAAACCCTAATATAGCTACAATATAAATTATAATTATATTGTAGCTATTTTAGGATTAATATTTATTTTACAGGCAACTTTGTAATTATATTAACCAGGTACAATAGCTATAAAATAGTTAATAACTATTTAATAGTTACCTAGTTAAAATAATTACAAAATTGTAAAATAAATCCTAACCTAAGTTACAATTAAACCTAACATTACACTATCAATAAATTAATTAAATAAACTACCTACAATTATCTACAATTAAACCTAACACTACACTATCAATAAATTATTTAAATACAATACCTACAAATAACTACAATTAAATAAACTAACTAAAGTACAAAAAATAAAAAAGAACTAAGTTACAAAAAATAAAAAAATATTTACAAACATTAGAAAAATATTACAACAATTTTAAACTAATTACACCTACTCTAAGCCCCCTAATAAAATAACAAAGCCCCCCAAAATAAAAAAAATGCCCTACCCTATTCTAAATTAAAAAAGTTCAAAGCTCTTTTACCTTACCAGCCCTGAACAGGGCCCTTTGGAGGGCATGCCCCAAAGAATTCAGCTCTTTTGCCTGTAAAAAAACACATACAATACCCCCCCCAACATTACAAACACCACCCACATACCCCTAATCTAACCCAAACCCCCCTTAAATAAACCTAACACTAAGCCCCTGAAGATCTTCCTACCTTATCTTCACCATACCAGGTTCACCGATCCGTCCTCGAAAGTCTTGATCCAAGCCTCGGAAGTGTTGATCCAAGCCCAAGCGGGGGGCTGAAGAGTGACGTCCATCCTCGGGCTGAAGTCTGGATCCAAGCAGCGGCTGAAGAACTACATCATCGGGCTGAAGTCGGAAGTCCATCATCGGGATGAAGTCTTCTATCAAGCCGCATCTTCAATCTTCTTTCTTCTGGAGCGGAGCGGAGCCATCTTCTTTCCAACCGACGCGGATCCAACCTCTTCAACCGACGCCTACTCGCCGAATGACGGTTCCTTTAAATGACGTCATCCAAGATGGCGTCCCTCGAATTCTGATTGGCTGATAGGATTCTATCAGCCAATCGGAATTTAGGTAGGAATATTCTGATTAACTGATGGAATCAGTCAATCAGAATCAAGTTCAATCCGATTGGCTGATCCAATCAGCCAATCAGATTGAGCTTGCATTCTATTGGCTGATCGGAACAGCCAATAGAACAGCCCCTTCCTTCCTAAACAATATCCAATAAGATCCTTCCATTTTGGATATTGTTTAGGAAGGAAGGGGAGGGACATCTGTTCATGAGGTTAATGAGCCCTATTTAAAGGGGAACTTTACACATAGAGAGTATACAAGCCTGAGGAAACGGGGTTCTCCTGAGAAACACGTAGCTACTATACTCTTGTTAGGAGATTGATATCCACACAACCCAGCTGTAAATTGTTATACCTTTGGTATTTTTATTCTGTATAATAAAATACTAATTTTAACTTTTACATCAGTCTGGTGTTGGTGTGTTTGTCTCCTTATCAGTAACCTTAGGGCATTCTAGCCCATCTCTCCATTCCACCTGCAGTTCCAGTTGAAGGGAAGGATTGCCATTGGGTATTATTCAGAAGCCCTGCAGGCCGAAAATTCCAACACTGCACGCATCCGGTGGGGATCTTCCACACAGCCAGCTGGTTCGCTGTAGAATACCAGCCTGCTCCTGTTGGCACAATAGAGTGCCGCCAATTTTGTGAGTACCCTTATTCTGCTGCTATTTGGATTTATTTATCTTTTTTGACCTACACATATGGCGCCTCTGTTTTTGTTTTTGTCTTAACATCATAGAAGTGCATCATCCCCTTGGACGACGACAGAGAGCGGCCTATCAAGTTCTGGGACGTCTGAGGATACCTGTTGGACTTAACATATCTGGCTTGTCTAGTCAATTTATTTTATTGTGTATTATTTTTACTTGCACATACAAGGATTTTTATATATATCATATTGTGTTCATGTACTGATTCCATCATATCTTTAGCGCCTCCTATAGAAGCCCAGTGATCTATATCACGGTTGCTTCTTCACTTATTAGACCCTTTAATGACTGACTCTAAATACAGGCGGTAGCCCAAAACCAGCGTTAGGAGCCTCTAACGCTGGTTTTGACGGCTACCGCCCAACTCTAAATCTAGGCCTTATTTAACTGATAAAAAAAGTAATATATACTAAACAATAGGCATAATCAAACTGAGACTTTATAACAGTCCCAGGTTTTCTACTGTGCAATTCTGTATCCCAGAGAGCCTCATTACTTTCTATAGAAACCATCTCTCACAGTGATATCTGCCCCTTTGAAGTCTGCACTATAATTTCTCTCCAAACTAGAGATTCCTTTTTCTTATCAGGCCCATATAGAAAGTAATGTAGCTCTCATGAAAACTGAAGCTGTCAGGTTTTCAGTTTTATTTTCAACAGAAATATACAAAGTTTAATCTAATTTGTAAATGATAGACACAACTATACAAATTATGAGCCTAATTTGTTAAAGTTACACAGAAACTGTCAAAGCATAATAAGAATTTATAAAATCCCAATCTTAAAGACAATGCTATATACAGAATGTGCATGCATTAAAATTGAATGGGCAAGTTAAATGTAATAAAACATAATCTCAAGTGTAAAGTGATATAAAATACAAAGCATAAAGTGTAAATGCAGCAGAACTGTCACGTCATGCAGTGTTATATTGCACTGGGCTTGTGTATCTTCAAATCCAGAAATGCACCCCCCCCCCTTAAGAAAAGTATAGCAAAATCTGAATTTTTAGAATCTTGTGGGGAATCTTGCAGTGCTGAAGGATAAATTCATTCATGTCATCTGAGTGGAGAACTTTATATCATTAGGCTCATAGAGGTCCATTTATCATTGTGCGGACGGACATGATTCGTTATAGTGAACCATGCCAGCCGCACGTCGATAAATGCCGACGGCATACGCTGTCGGCATTTATCATTGCACCAGCAGTTCTTTTGAATAATAAGTTGAGGTTTCTTTGAACAGCACTTTACTTCTGAACAGGAGAGGGTTCAAGCTGAGGTTGAGAACTAAGCAGAAGGCTGCTTACAATTCCGGAGGTAACAGAAACTAGCAATATTTCACAAGAAAAACTCCTGACTTGGTAACAAGAACAAAGAGCTCAGATTAGCTGTGATACACCAATACCAAGCAATTAGGATAATGAGGTACAGGTTTAAATAGGCTAGAGGAAAAGACAGGCGGGGACTGAATTAAAGGTACAGGCATGACACAATCAACCCAATCGTATTGGATCGGCTTGATTTTCGGCAATGTCTGTCTGCCAGCTCAGAGCAGGCGGACAGGTTATGGAGCAGCAGCCTTTAGACCGCTGCTTCATAACTTGTGTTTCTGGCAAGCCTGAAACACGGGGCATCAAGCTTTTAATCAATATTTTAATGTGTACAATGACATCAATTAAATATACAAAAAAATAATAAAAATTAAAGTTAGATTCTATCCCTGTACAATATGACATCCATGTATAGATGTATTATACATTCATAGAAATCTGTCATATTTATTTATTCTAAATAATTTTCTTGAGTTCCTTAACAAGTTAACACACACACACACACACAAATCTGAGACTTGGTTCTAATAGACTGACAATATAATCAATGCAGCTAGACAAATTGCAAGTGGGAAAATTGATTCAAGAGATAATTGGTCTTCCTGTTGGATGTACAGGTTTCTTATTAATTTTAGATAGATGCCATATGATAATGAAATTCTATTTCTCATTATATAAATAATGAAATTCGTCTTTAGTTAAGATTGTCTGTTTAAATATCTCACATAGTAATTTACCCAATTCTGTCAGAAATACCTTGGTGTGAATGTGAGTAAGATTACTATAATTGATGTCATCATTTAATGGGCGAGATTACATATGTGGCGCAGGCTTCAGCGTAACACCTCAAATATTTTATTTTATTTTTACAGTATGATAGGCTGAGTGTTTGGTTGTGATTGTGTGTGACTGAACTGGGAGTGAGTGGGAGTGTGTGTAGTGTGATTATTGTGAGTATGGCAGGGAGAGGTAGGAATGAGGGGAGGAGGGGAGAGGAGTGGCAGGGAGAGGAGGATAGGAGAGGACAGGAGGAGCAGTGCCCCCCCCCCCCCCCGAAAGGGAGTAAGTGGATTGGGGAGAGGGAGAGCCAGAAGGGATGATGGGAGGAGAGATGCCAGAGAACCTCAGATACCAGGCACATCCAGGAGAGGGACAGAGGGTGCACATGGGGACAGAAGGGGGAGGAGGGAGAGGATAAGGAGGAACCCCCACTGTCAGGGACATCACAGAGAGGAAGCCAAGTGGCCATGGATGATGAGAGGCTGAGATGTCCTAACTTCTAATATGCTGAAAATGTTGCCCTAGTCCAGGCCATCGTGGACAACTACAGTGACCTCTTTGAGCAGGAGAAGGGCAAAGGCAGTGCCAAAAAAAAGGACTGCATGGATGGTGGTAGAGGATGCCATCAACAGCGTGGCTCGCAGAGGATTACTGTAGAGGGTCTGAAAAAGAGGTGGAATGATTGTAAGAGGCGGGTCAAAGAGAAGATGGGGCAATGGAAATGGATTACAACACCTGGCAGGGGATGATATGCAGATCCCTGAGTATCACAGCAGTCCGTGGACTTCCAGAGGCTCTTGAATCAGGGGTTACAACTACAGCACATAATGCTAGTGAGTAACATCCCACACACCTGTATTATATGTAATTGCAATACAACATCTTTTAATATCACACATTCATGATGAGAAGCCTGGTATTTGGAGTACTAACAAAAACATCTACAATTATACTTGACATTACTGCTACATAACACAATGCAATTCATGGTGTGAGGTGGAATAGTGCAATACTAACATGTCTCAGAGTAACACAGGCCACAAGCCACATGTTGAGTTTTCATTAAATGGACACTATAGCCATCCTAATACATTTAGCTCAATAAAGCAGGTTCTGTGCGAAGATCAAGCTAAAGTAAATTGTGTAACTATAGTGTCACTTAAAGAACACATTATTTAATCATTGACATGCACACATAACTATTGTATAAAACAAATCCCTGTATACTGCTCATATTCAAATACCTCATAGACCAACTCACAATTTGCACATGCATGTTTTAGAGTTTGACATGTGAATCAGTATAGGCCCTAGCATGAATCAATGTACATTGTATGCCCACATGGACATATATTTGACTGTACTAATCCCTCCACAGAACCTCCTGTCGCAATGATAGAAACAGCCATGCCACCACAACTACAACCACAACCACCACCAGTCTTCAGGCAACCAGTGTGCTCCCAGGCATGAGCATGGTTGAATGGCTTCAGTTGAGGACCCAGGAGTGATGCCACCGACATTGCCATATGACCCCTGGCAACATTCCTGGCCAGAGGAATATCCTCCCTTTGGTTTTGAGGGGGAGCCAAGACAGTCACAAAGGGTCCATGTATTTACACCCCCACAACACAATCACAGCCTCATGTCAGTCATGGATATTACCCACAGACTATGTCACAGGATGTGCCTATTGTAGAGGCTGAGTGGTTACACACTGGTCATCAGTGAGAATACCAATCATCTATGAGAGCTCCACCATCTTATTCACTGGGATGAGCTAGAACAAGGAGAACAAGGCAATCCACCACAGGCACCTCAGCTCCCTCATCCAAGAAGCCAAAAATATTATTATAGTTCACCATAAACATTGTCCTCTGTTATTTACCATGTAATTGTCATGCACATCCATGTGAGGTGTGTTTTATTACACTAATATTGTTAAAGCATATAATATGACCTGTGTTGAAATGGCAATAAAAACAGGTAATATTATCATGTTTATGACATATTCTTGTACTATAACTCACTTCCACATAGTTGTGTATGAAGGGTATATATAGTAATATTCACTTATAAGATGTAAATCAATGTATCTAACATCCAATACAAATTGACACATGGGTATATATAATACTGATGTTACTGATAGGGTGTGCATTGTCAGGTGTTTTAAGGCTGCAGGTGAGAGGTTGTGCTGTTTGTGATTGGTTTGACACAATTGCAGAGGAGGAATATTGATTTTAATAATTAAATGGGCAGCAAGGTTTAAAGGGCCAGTTTACTCAAATATGTTCTTCCCTTTAATTTGTTTCCAATGATCCACTTTACCTGCTGGAGTGTATTCAATTGTTTACAAGTATTCCTTTACCTTTATTATTGCATTTGACATATTTTATTTAACCTGTAGGATCCCCACCCATCCTTAAATATGTTGGCCTCAAGGCCAAGCTGTGTTAATACAGTCAGTAGAATAATAGAATACACTCCCAGTGGGTTCTAGAAGAGATAAGGTAATACAATTTTAATTCTCCATTGCTCTCTCCAAGTATTGGTGATTGGTTTAGGAACAGATACAAAATAAAGAAGAAGTCACAATGTCATAAAGTAATGAGATCTGATTATACCTACAAGCTTAACCCATTTTATTAGGTTGTGACTTAACACAAAATATGCTATTTCATATACACAAATAAAACTTAAAAAAGCAAATCTCATACATTTTATACTCTGCAGCTAGTAAAAAAAAAGTAATTGGAAAGAGAAAAACTATTTTTATAAACAATTGAGAGCCATGGCATACGGCTGCACTAGACCGGAACTACTGCAAAGAAGAACCATCCATCCAGAGGTTTACAAAACAAAGTGCCGTAGCAGCGGATGATCAGCCCAATAGCAAAGAGATGAGACAAGGTATTGCAGGCACTGCTAAGTGTGTAGTCAAATAAAAACAGTCCTTTATTGGGCTTCTTAAAAATACATTGAATCCATACAGATTGCAGACACACAGACAAGAGGGACAAACAGTCTGACGTGTTTTGCGCCCTCTAGTGGCGCTTAATCATAGACTGACATAGGTGAAGCTAGGTATCCCTTATATAGGGATTTGTTAACCCCTTCCTCACAATACAGATAACAATTAAAAACAATAGTGATAAAAGAAATACATTTTCAAAGGGTCAATTGAAAGTAGAATCGACAACCAAGTATAAACATAATTATTGTATAGTACTACAGGATGGATTTTAGATAAAGATTCACAAGACCTTATATAATGTAATATACTGTATTCAGACATTAGAATGACTGTAAATAAAGAAAGGGGAATTACAAGCCATGCTTCCACCAAATAACAAAATATACACATGCTTTTTAATAGATAAAGTGACAGAATATATATGGATGATATAGATAATGAATAAAGAGTTAGCTATCAATAAAGTAGCTTATATCACACTCCCTATTCATACCTGTTGGGACTCATGAGTGTAATTTCAGTATACAATACATTTCCTTTTTATCTAAATGTTTTTGTTTATCTCCTCTAAGAGGAATGGTGGCTATACCTAAGGTTTGTATCGACATATCCGCAATGTGTGTAAAATTATGGTTATTAAAGTGATTGGCTACCGCTGAATCTTTGTAATAGTTTTTGACATCTCTAACATGCTCACTTTAAGTACTGAAACTCCCGAAAATATATGTAAATGTTTTTTAAGAATTTTAACTATGCTCACATATTGCTGTGTGTATTCTGTAGTGAATACAATGTTTTCACTAAATTTGTCATCACTTTTGCAGTTAAATGTTTTATTAGATCTAGGATTCAGGGTTTTAACTAACTTTCTACATGTTTCAAACTGGGTAGAATCATACCCCCTCTTAATGAGTCTGTCCTTAAGTTACAATGATTAGCAATCGTAGTATACTGTCCCTTTACATTTTTGAGATGCTGCTTAAATGTATGTGTTTGTTAAGGCTTCCAGGGAGTTACGTTGCTTTTTTAGTTAGTGCAAGGGTTGCTGCGCCTGCCTATGTGTGGCAAGATGAAAATTAAGTATATTTTTTCAATTTTGCATGCGTAAGTCCTTGCACTGAATATGTAATACCAAATGGCAACGCCAGTTCTATGTTAGTTTATGGGAGTAAAAAATGCGTGCGATGGGTAAAATATACGCGCGTAACTTGTATGCTACGCCTTTTATGTGATACCAAAACCGCAAAAAAATGGCGACACCACATATGTAATCTTGCCCAACAAGCCATTATATAATCAATTTAATCTTGCACAGCAATCCCTCCTCCTTTAAGAGCAACCGAAAACTAGTGCAGTATACTTTACTATCTCCTGAAAAGATTAACATCCACTCCTATTAAAAAAAAAAAAGTTTAGAAACTGAACTCTATTTAAAATGTGTACATATTCTGCTCCCATTTTTATATAATCTCTATAACAATGGATGTATTTTACATATTTACCAATATGTCACCATCTTTTCTTTCTCCTTAGTCTCTTTATTGTGCTAGATTCATAGACATTTTTGAAGTGGCATTTAAAGGGTCATTAAGCCTCACTTCACTTATGTCTTCCACAATTTCGAAAGTAGGTGTTCCTGCTGTTTACATCTATAGTTGCAATAAAATGCCCAATAAATGGTATCTCACACATCAAATAAGAACCACTAGCAACCTTGAAAATCAATACAACCATATATAATAAATAAAATATATTTTGATACTTAAAGGGACATGAAACTCAAATATTTAATTTCACAATTCAGATAGAGAATGCAGCAATGCACTACTGGGACCAAGCTGCACACATTGAGGCCAATTTACCAAATGTCTGTCGGACCTGATCTGACAGTGCGAATCAGGTCGAACAGACATAGCTGAATGCGGAGAGCAAGTCTTTAGACCGCTGCTCCATAACTTGTGTTTCTGGCGAGTCTGAAGACTCGCCAGAAACACGGGCCATCAATCATCCGGAGCTTGATAAATGGGCCTAATTGGGTAAGTCAATGACCAGAGGCATTTATGTGCAGCCACCAAGATGGTGTTCAATATAATGCTGCATGGACACTTGAAAAAAAATTATTCACACATATGAACAATTATTAAATGAATGAATCATACAGTTTTCCTCATTTCTTTTAGATCTAAATTTACTTTTTCTCTGTAGATACTTAGGGGCCCATTTATCAAGCTCTGAACGGAGCTTGTGGGCCCATGTTTCTGGCGAGTCTTCAGACTCGCCAGAAACACCAGTTATGAAGCAGCGGTCTAAAGACCGCTGCTCCATAACCCTGTCCGCCTGCTCTGATGAGGCGGACAGGAATCGCTGGAAATCAACCTGATCGAGTACAATCAGGTTGATTGACACCTCCCTGCTGGCAGCCGATTGGCCACGAGTCAGCAGGGGGCGGCGTTGCACCAGCAGCTCTTGTGAGCTGCTGGTGCAATGTTAAATGCGGAGAGCGTATTGCTCTCCGCATTCAGGGAGGTCTTGCGGACCTGATCCGCACTGCTCTGATGAGGCGGACAGGAATCGCCGGAAATCAACCCGATCAAGTACAATCGGGTTGATTGACACCTCCCTGCTGGCAGCCGATTGGCCACGAGTCAGCAGGGGGCGGCGTTGCACCAGCAGCTCTTGTGAGCTGCTGGTGCAATGTTAAATGCGGAGAGCGTATTGCTCTCCGCATTCAGGGAGGTCTTGCGGACCTGATCCGCACTGTCGGATCAGGTCCGCAAGACCTTTAATAAATAGGCCCCATAATGTTACACACTTTTGCAAAATTTTATATATGCCTTTGTCAGGTCCATGGCAGTGTCACCAGGAGCAAAAAGAAGTTTAATACAGACTCAAATATTTTGAGGGTTGATTTAAAGCTCTAACCTTTGATGTCTAATAATATTTTGTTCTGCACATTTGTTTCTCTTATAGGTGTTCTGAGTTTTATAATTAGCTGCCCATTTAAACCTGGTCCACTCTGTATTCTGTGCTTATGTGTGTGCATCTGTTCTGGAGTAACCTTGTTCCTGTATCAGCCTTTCTATTGATCTTAAGGGGTAGATTTATTAATGGTCGAGCGGATATGATTCGCTGTAGCGAATCATGTCAGCTTGACCTCGCTAAATGCTGACAGCATACGCTGTTGGCAATTAACATTGCACAATTATTTCTGGTGAAATGCTTGTGCAATGCCACCTCCTGCTCACTGGTGGGCAATCGGCCACTAGCAGGGTCCATCAATCATCCCGATAAGATGGGGATGATTTCAGACTTACGACCACTGCTTCTTAACTTCCGTTTCAGACGGACCAGATACAACGGGGCGTCGATGCAGCATACGCTGCTTAAAAAATCAACCCCTAAATCTTTATTACCTGCCCTGACTCTTGACTTGTCTTCTTATAACATTGTAACTCTGTTTTCTGCCCTGACTCCTGACTTGTCTTCTAATTACATTGTACCAGTGTTTCTGCCCTAACTCCTGGATTGTCTTCTAATAACATTGTACCTGTGTTTTCTGGACTGACTCCTGGCTTGTCTTCTAAAATTGCACCTATGCTGCCGGCCCTGACTCCTAGTTTGACTTCTGACTTTGAACCTGTGCTGTCTGTCTTGACTTCTGCCACTGAGTATTTTCTTGTCACCTGTACTATACTTGTATTTGACTTCCTCAGTAAAAATGTTTTTCCAAGTTTACAGAATTTAACTTAATATACAGTTATAATATTATTATTATATTTTATAGCTTAATATATAAATTGTACAACAGACATTCTTATTTCAGTTAATTTAGCTGATAGTGTTCAAACAATGCATGTATTTCAGTTAATTTAGCTCATATGTACAATCTGACAATGTAATTATTTATTAATAATTTCATTTTCTTCACATGACTCCATTTTATTTTCAATTCATACTGCAGACGTCCAGTACAGTTATATTTGCTTAACAAGGCTCCATTTTCCATTGCAACTGCAGAATGCTTCAATTACAACTTTTTTTAACAAGGATATTTGATTCACATTGAAACACAAAAATTACCATATCCAGTTTATTTAAAACATATATGGGGTTTTTTCTATTTTCTTAATGCTATATTCAAATTTTTGGAGATTCCAACACTCTTTTTTATATCACAACATTAACAAATGTAAAACTTTTATTTTACTGTAAATGTACAATTTTATACTTTTATCTGCATTGGTTAGAGAAAAAGCATTTTTTTGTTTTACATTTTTTTTGCATTTTCTGTAGGATTTTCACTCTTCCATCCTGTCATTCTATCCCAATATTTATATATATTTTTAATCTAACTTAGCTTTTGCTTATAGGCTTTTCACTTCTTTTGTTTAAACATTTTCAGCTTTATATTGTATGCCTGAGAAGCAAACACAAATGCATCTACTAAATATTGTCACACAGAGTGGCACAGTGTGACATTGTCTGCTTTTGAAAAGAGCACTAAAGTCAGTTAACAATTAATAGTATATCACTGGTAACCAATAAAAAGTTGAGCTAAATAAAGTCCAAATAAATACTAAATAAATATATGCAGAATAATCCAGGCTTAGCAGGAGTAAAATGTTGACACAAACTCAAGATAAATGCTGTCTTTAAAGGTTTGAACCAATTGAGATATACATCAAAACAGGCTCTAGAAACATATAATGCTCCATCTACACAGAGGAGTGTACCGGGTCGCTGGATAACTTTAGGGTGGATACCAAATTTACATAGTCATATGTCATAGTTAATCGTCTGCTGTCATAAAAAATTACTGGCCTCTGTTATTAACAGATCCGGGGCAATGCTGCAACTCTGAAAGGACAGTACCAAGTTACCAGACAACTTCAAAGTGTATGAGTCAGTGTGTAATGTAAAATATCCTCTGTCGGGACGGCCCAGGAGAGAACGCTTGACCCAGGGTAACACCATAAGCTCTATGGAGAATCCATTGGGTTATCGGACAACTTCAAGGTAATTAATAGATAGCCCTGCAGTGTATGATATGAAACATCCCCTGTCCGCATGGCCCAGGGTCAAGAGACTGCTTGGAGCTCTACGAGACCTAAGCCATTGATTCATCCAGAGCAACATTGTAACAAGGTAGATTGGAGAGGACTTAATATCTCCTAAGCCCGCTAAATTAAAACTCCAAAAAATACCCAGCCAGGTGGGGGCTCAACTGGCCACAGCAAGGAGACTAGAGTCACCAAACCACTGGCGAATATGACTTAAACAAAATAATTAGAGTGACACTTGATAAATATATACTGTATATAAAATGTAGAATTTATTAAATCTATTTTAAAATATGAGTGTAAACCGAGCTACTTCTAGTGCAGCTTACTAAAAATGGCAGCATGTAGAGAAGCTTACATAGCTATGATTATGGCTCTCCAGACGAAATACGTAAGCTTCTCTACTTGCTAAGATTTTTAGTAAGCTGCACTAGCAGTATTTGGGTCTCCGTGTACATTTTTAAGTAGATTCAATAAATGCTACATTTTATATATACATTATATTTATCAACTGCAATATGTCCCTGCATTGTTGCATAAAATGTTAGCTCTTTATAAATAAAAGTTAATAAAAGATATATGCCCTGTAATCTTCTATATGTATAAGAGGTATAACTTTGTAATACACACACACACATGTTTATAGTATCCCATGTAGGCCCAGATGCTCAAAGATTCTCAAGCTTGGAGAAAACTTAACCGTGAGCAGACATTCTGGGGTTAGTGTTAGTTTTTTTTTTGGGGGGGGTGTTTTTTTCAGATTAGGGATTTGGGCAAATTGTAAAATGTGAATGCCTTTTTAAGGGCAGTGAAAAATAGCTGAATGCCCTTTTAAGGGCAATGTCCATACAAATGCCCCTTTAGGGGCAATGGTTAGCTTAGGTTTTTTTTTTAGAGTTAGGTTTTTTATTTTAGGGGGTTGGTTGGGTGATGGGTTTTACTGTTGGGGGGACTTTGTATTTTTTCCAGGTAAGAGCTGTTTAACTTAGAGCAATGCCCTACAAAAGGCCTTTTTAAGGGCTGTTGGTAGTGTATTGTAGGCTAGGGGGTGTTTTTATTTTGGGGGGCTTTTTTATTTTTTAGGGCTATTAGAATAGGTGTAATTGTTTTTATTTTTATAATTTTGTTTATTATTTTTTGTAATCTTAGTGTTTTTTATTTTTTGTAATTTTAGTGTTTATTTTTTCGTAGGATTAGTTTTTTTTTAAATTTGTAATTTAGGACTTTTAATTGGTATTTTTTTATTTTATTAGAATAGTAAGGTTAGGTTAATTTATAGTTTTAATGTTAAGTTTATTTTTATTTCACAGGTAAGTTTTTATTTAATTAAATTTAGTTATATTGTAATTTTAATTTAAAGTTAGGGGGATGTTAGGTTTAGGGGTTACTAGTTTAATTTAGTTTTTTGCGATGTGGAAGGCCAGAAGTTAAGAGGTTAAAAGGTTTATTTAGTGGCAGAGATGTGGGAGGCCGGAGGTTTAGGGGTTAATAGGTTTATTCAGTGGTGGCGATGTAGGAAATCAGAGGTTTAAGGGTTAATAGGTTTATTTAGTGGCTACGAAATTGGGCAGTGGCAGTTTAGGGGTTAATAACTTTATTATAGTGTTGGCGATGTCGGGAGTGGCAAATTAGGGGTTATTAACTTTTATTAGTGTCAGGGGCGGCGGATTAGAGGTGTTTAAACTGGAGTTTATGTTAGGGTGTTAGGTTTAAACATCTTTCTTTTCCCCATAGACATCAATGGGGTTGCGTTAGTGATTGCCATTCTGCACTTCAGGTGTTATATCTATGGAGAAAGCCTGCACGAGCACGTCAAATCAGCCCTCAGCTTTTGTGCTGTATACAGCTTAATGCACCATAACACACAGCAGAAGGAGGCTTTTCAGTAACTCGTAATGGCAGCACTATGGAGAGTGAAATAACGCAACTTTTTGGCATTATTTTCACACCCTGTTTAGCGCAAAATGCGTAATCTAGGTGAGTGTCACTAGTAATGTATCTCAATGATGTACAATTACAAATGAATCAAGACTCTCAATAAGAGTTAATAATTAATCTGGACTCCCAAAGGTAGAGTGTAGAGTGTAAAGAAGGACTTTTTGATATAGAAAAGTCCTTAGAGTAGTCTCTTGTGAAAGTCTCTCCAGGCATTTTTTGAAAGTTCTTAAGAGATACCATAAGAAAATGTTTTTATTGTGGACTCTCATATAGATCAATTTAGAGGAAACATTGTCATCCTGTTTTGATATCCAGACCTTTTGGTGACAAGGTACCAAGTTTGAAAATCCAACGGGCGTCTTTCTGAAGAAGTATTTTTTCCCTGTTCCCACCTTTTCTCAGTGGTGGGACGTGGTCAATAATGCGGAATCTGAGGTCCTTGACTGAATGTTTAGCTTTGAGGAAGTGGCGTGCAAAGGGTTGGTCAGCCTTGCCAGACTGTAATGCTGCACGTATAGATGAATGGTGATTAGCCATTTTCATCCTGGCATCAACACAGGTTTTTCAGTGTAGAATTTCCCACACAGGCAATATAGCATATAAACAATATAGACTGAAGTACAGGTAAGAAATGTATCAATCTGGTATTTCTTTTTCTTCTCAGGATGCTGAAAGCTGGAACCTGTCATCATGCTAATACAGGTTACACAACTCGTGCATCTAAAACACCCCTTCTTCTTTCTCAACCATGTACAGGCATCAGTCTCACATGGGATGTCAGTTTTAACCAGTAGGTCTCTCAGGCTCCGTCCTCACAATTCAACTTTTATATGGTGAGTGACAAAGGTTAATCTTTTTGGGTCATCATGGGTGACATATTCAACCACATTTAGTGTACTCCATTTGCACTCAGTGAGTTGTGACATCTTGTAACCCCTTTGTCTGAATCTGAGTGTCATCTTGTCAAGTTGTATTCTGCACCTATCCTTGTCGATGTTATTCCTAATGGCCCTCTGAAACTGGGCTTTAGGTATATTACAAATCAAAGAGTGTGGGTAACAACAATCAGCCTGGAGAATAGAGTTAATGTCAGTGTTCTTCCTAAAGAGGGTAGTTCCCAACCCTTTGTCATTTTTAAACACTCTGACATCCAGGTAGTCGATAGTGTCACTGTGGGCATTGTGTTGGAATTTAATTGTACTGTCCAGTCCCATTGAGATGAGCAACCCATAAAGACAATGACTCTTCATCTCCAACACAGATCAGGAACAAGTCATTGATATACCGACAGTAGAATTTAATCTGTTTGTTGGTGAAAACATGCATAGTTTATGTCTTGTACTCTGCCATTCACAGATTAGCTAGTGATTTGGCCTCATATATATTGTTATTGTTATTATCAGGTATTTGTAGAGAGTCAACAGATTCCACAGCGCTAATATATATATATAGAGAGAGAGAGCTCAAAATTTCCACTCACACACTAACCATTGGTGACTGAAAATTGAAAGATACTGAGGGAATATTGATTTAACTATAGAAGACTTGGTGCGTAGGTGTTGCAATTAAATGCTGCTGTAAAGATGGAGCATCGGCGTAAAAGTAGAGCATTGCAGTGAAGGTGGAGCTCAGTTGAGGTGTAGAGGCACTGAGAAGAAGTGTGGGTGACATGCAGAGGCAGAGGGAGAGGAAACCAAAATGGGATAATGGCTTAATTTAATAAGTAGGACCCTGATCTGGCTGATTTGAGGTCTAGGAGCAATACAATATGAGGGGATAGGAGACCATATGTAAATAGAGAAGGCTGATTGTCATCAGTACAAATTAATTAGCCTTTCTGAATTTAGGTGGGAAGGTTTTGTAGCTGTATGCATATAATCTTGAGCAGCAAAGGTAACTTGAGAGATTTTGAGGGCTATTCAGAGATTTCTGCTTTCAGATATCATAATATGGTTGGAATGTGTTTAAAATATTAATTTAATAGAATATTTTTGGGAAATAAGAAATGTTCATAACACATAAAACGTTTTTAGAAGATAACTCTCTTAAAGAGAAAATATATTAAAGGGGCTGTCCAGTCCAAAATAAGCTTTCATGATTCAGATAGGGCATGTCATTTTTAACAACTTTCTAATTTACTTTTATCATCAATTTTGCTTTGTTCTCTTGGTATATTTAGTTGAAAACTAAACCTAGGTAGGCTCATATGCTAATTTCTTGAAGGCCACCTCTTATCTGAATGCATTTTGACAGATTTTCACCACTAGAGGGCATTAGTTCATGCGTGTCATATAGATAACATTGTGCTCACGCACATGGAGTTGCCATGGAGCCAGCACTGATTGGCTAAAATGCAAGTCTCTCAAAAGAACTGAAATAAGGGGGCAGTTTGCAGAGACTTAGATACAAGGTAATCACAGAGGTAAAAAGTGTATTTATATAACTGTGTTGGTTTTGCAAAACAAAGGAATGGGTAATAAAGGGATTATCTATCTTTTAAAACAATACAAATTCTGGTGTTGACTGTCCCTTTAAGGCAAGCAGTTGATAAGTTGTTTGTATTCAAAGTAACTACAGGGACACTTTTTCTTCTATCCCCACTGCCACTACCTCTTAATTACATAGTTTATTTATAGTAAATATTACTGTATTGACAAGATCAGTATAGGTGGCAGTTAATGCAGGCAAAAACTGCTATTTCAAATGATTGTCCCATTTAGAGAGCTAAAGGAATCCAGGTTATTACCCATGCTAAAGTAAAGAAATAAATCGGATCCTAACCAGATTTGTTTAATGTCCCTGCTGCCTTAGATAAAACCTACCCTGGATTACACAATTTTGCATCATTTGAGAGGGCAATTATTGATGTCTATACACTGCCAAATGTACAGTATGTATATAGATAGATAGATAGATAGATAGATATATTTAATAATTGTATGAAAAGAACTTAATTTGTTATGCTCTAAAATACCAAAAAATGTAAACTTACTACACAAGGTGTTTCACAGTGGCTTAACATATGCAAAGGGAGGGTGAGGTAGTGGGTGTGGTGTTGGCGGGTGATAGGTGGGATCAGTGGCAAGTAACATTGGGACCTGGCTAGTAATTTAGGGTTTGAATTTTGAGCCCTGTATATATATATATATATATATATATATATATATATACTGGGCTAGATTATGAGTGACACGCTAACTGTTGCGGGCAAGCAAAAAGAAGTTTATTGCGGCTGTTTGCGTGCATCAGTTTTTCCGATCATATTAAAAGTAAACACGATTACTTGAGCGCAATTAAAATTAATGGCGGTAAGGATAGCACAACCTCAGAGCTCTGGTTAACTGTTTAGCAAAACCAATAGATGCACAAAACACAACAAAAATACATTACAAAGTAAAGTTACACTCATAATAACACAATCAAATAAAAAAAAAACATTGCACAAAAAAGTTATATGGTCTCAGGTGTTAGAAAACACCTTTTACATGTTTTCATCTACTAAACTGCAAAGGGCTCCAATGCACTTATATATATATATATATATATATATATATATATATATATATATATATATATATATATATATATATATATATATATATATGTGCACATATGTATTTATGTATATACATTCTTAAACATTTTAACTAAAACTATTGGGTATTTCTTACTTCAGCAAACCTGAGGGAAAAACTTTGGCAAATCAGCAATATATCTTTAAATTGATTAATAAATTGTGATTTGCCCTCTAGCTGTCCATATGAACACAATTGAAATAAAATATACTGCATATGTTTCCCTGCTGTGATTCATAAGAGTCCGTAGAGTTTACTGAATTGATCCATGACAGAGAATAATGTGCAACAATCCAAGCTGAGTAACCAGTCAAAGAGAATTGGCTATTTTTATCTAGAAAATTGTCAATAAAGTTTTAAAATCACACGGTAAAACAATACTGCCACAATCCATGCATCCTTGTATTTTGTACCTGATTTTGAAAAATAAATGTGGTGTGCACAGTCGTTAACGTATGGAAATCTGAGAAGACTGACATTTACTCTACATTCTTAACCTATGGCTTGCTGCAGACATTAATTACTATTTGATGTATCAGCCGTAAAATCCAAGATTATTATTTCTAAAACAAAAAAACCTTTGTTACCTTACATTTAGTATAAATGAGGAGGTGAAAACATACTAATCTGTATTAACATATATTTAATTGGAAAAAAATGTGTAAAGAAAGATAGATAGATATAGATAGATAGATATAGATAGATAGATAGATAGATAGATACTGTAGATATTTGCATTGTGGAAGCTAGAGGAACCTGCAATGTGTGAGAATCACACAAGGGGGCAGAATAATCATTTTTGTTGTTGATGTATATCTATAAAGGGTTTGCATTATCCATCAACATTAATGTTAAAATAATTTATAGGAAAAAACAGAAATTATAGATTGTTAAAAATAGTTCCTGCATAAAATGGTTAAATGTACCATGTTTAAAACTAAAAGGTAATAGGATATGCTTGTTGCATACCTATAGATAGTTTGATTGGTAAGAAAAACTTAATCTATTGGTGGAAGGGAACACATGTATACAAGCTAAAAAACATAACCAGTTTTATTATGAGTATCAGTTTTTAAAAAAAATATAAAAAAAATATGTGAAAAAAAAATCTGATTCTAATGTCCTTTTAAGGTCCCTGGCATTTAAAGGGATATGAAACCCAAATGTTTTCTTTCATAATTCCAATAGAGCATGCAATTTTAAACTACTTTCTAATTTACTTCTGTTATCATTTTTTTTTTTTTGGTATCATTTGTTGAAAAGCATTGACTTATGCTTAGGAGCCGGCACATTTCTGGAGCACTAATCTGCAGTTTTGCAAGAATATTATCCATTTGCAAGAGCACTATATGAAAGCACTATCTCCTATCTTTTAGTGCTCCAGATGCCTACCTACGTATCTCTTCAAGAAAGAATATCAAAGAAAGACTCCAATAGTGCAGATGGTCACTAAAGCTTTCAAAACCCCAATATTAGGTCCCCGCTGTAATTGGATACTCACATATGCTGCGCACTATATTACAGTGCAAGCTGGTATATCAGAGTCTACCAGCTAACTCACTCCAGAATCAGCTGGTACTTGCACTGTAATATAGTGCGCAGCATATGTGAGTATCCAATTACAGTGGGGACCTAATATTGGGGATTTGAAAGCTTTAGTGACCATCTGCACTATTGGAGTCTTTCTGTCCCCCTCCCTATCTTCTGTCCTCATATCTCAGACCTGAGAGTACATCGAATCCGGTGGGAGCTAGCTGGTGGGCTCTGAATACTCCAGCCTGTATGAATAACACTGCATTATAATGCGCTCCTTCTGTGGGTGCCCATTCATAACAGTAAGGGGTTAATTTCTTGGAAAGATTACGTTTTTGTTTTAACACACTGCACCATTGGAGCGCCTTCTTCTTTCTTGTTTTTTTGCATAGATCTTCCATCCATTTTAAGAAGAGCAGACCCTGGTGATTATCTATCCTCTACGACAGCCTGTGGAGGCTACAATTTGGTGGCATTATGTCAAACAATTCAACATTGACGCTGTGTTAACTAGGGTAGATGAACTTTGTGTCTAATTTGACACGGACTTCCAGCACATCCACAGTTATAACTTTGATAAATTGGCCCCGCTGTCTGAATCACAAAAGAAAAAAAAATGGGTTTCATACCACTTTAAGTAATACCTTCTGTCAAATATTAACTTTTATTTATGATGTTAAACAGATACTGTTCTGTACATACATTAGATACAACATATAAATATCAAAATTAATTTATTGTCATCCTGTTTTAGAGTTTGCTATTATAGAAGTTACATAATTAACTTAAAATTAAAGTTCATTGACTATTTAAAGCAAATTTGTACTGATTGACTTCATAAAATTTGACAACTCTGTTTCAGTGATCACAATTCCCCATTTCGTATTTTCATAGTTTAGTAGTCAACTTACATAATTGAACAGTTATCAGTAAAATCACTACCTCTGCTTATGTGTTGGGTATGTGTATACCTATTTTATGTTTAATGTAATGAAAGTATATTTTTTGTCTTCACCAGTGTTCCCTCTAAGGCCAGTTTTGTGAGTCCAACAGTGAAACTGTAAATAAGGGAACAACACTTTGAAGTGTTTACTCATTGCTCTAATTACTTGTTTCACTGCTGGGCCATTCACAAACCTGGCCTTAGAGGGAACACTGGTCTGACTCTTCACCATACTATGGGCCAGATTACGAGTGGATTGCAAAATATCGATTAGACGAGCGTGATATTTGCGTTCCACTCACTAATACTTTTTGTTGTGCTCACTTCCATAGGCTCCAATGGGAGCCTCATTCTCATGCCGTAGCTGAGAATCTAGTGTAGCAAAGGGGTTAAGTCGTGCAGCGATGGATAGCAAATATTAAATATATATGTATATGAATATATAGATATATATTTATGTGATAATATGTGTATATACACATATTAACACATAAATATATATGTATGTAATCATATACAGTATCTCACAAAAGTGAGAACACCCCTCACATTTTTGTAAATATTTTATTATATATTTTCTTGTGACAACACTGAAGAAATGACACTTTGCTACAATGTAAAGTAGTGAGTGTACAGCATGTATAACAGTGTAAATTTGCTGTCCCCTCAAAATAACTTAACACACAGCCATTAATGTCTAAACCGTTGGCAACAAAAGTGAGTACACCCCTAAGTGGAAATGTCCAAATTGCGCCCAAAGTGTCAATATTTTGTGTGGCCACCATTATTTTACAGCACTGCCTTAACCCTCTTGGGCATGGAGTTCACCAGAGCTTCACAGGTTGCCACTGGAGTCCTCTTCCACTCCTCCATGATGACATCACAGAGCTGGTGGATGTTAGAGACCTTGCGCTCCCCCACCTTCCGTTTGAGGATGCCCCACAGATGCTCAATAGGGTTTAGGTCTGGAGACATGCTTGGCCAGTCTATCACCTTTACCCTCAGCTTCTTTAGCAAGGTAGCAGTCGTCCTGGAGGTGTGTTTGAGGTCTTTATCTTGTTGGAATACTGCCCTACGGCTAGGGATGGGCGAATGTGTTTATATTCGAATTTGAATGTTAGAACGAATGTTATTGTAGAAATTTGATTTACATAATAGAATGTTGATAAGAACAAATATTCTTAAAAAATCTTTTATCGAATGTTATTTACAATTTTCGAATGTCACTTTCAAATTCAAATGTCACATTCGAATTCGAATGTCACATTCGAATGTCACATTCGTATTCGAATATTACATTTTTAAAACACAGTATTAGACATCCTTAGTCTGCTTGTCTTCAGCAAACTGTTTGCTGGGTTTTTTGTGCATCATCTTTAGAAGAGGCTTTCTTCTGGGACGATAGCCATGCAGACCAATTAGGCTCTGAGCACTGACAGACTGACCCCCCACCCCTTTAATCTCTGCAGCAATGCTGGCAGCACTCATACATCCATTTCCCAAAGACAACCTCTGGATATGATGCTGAGCAGGTGCAGTCAACGTCTTGGGCCATGGCATGTTCTGACTTGCTGCACAAGTCTAATATATATATATATATATATATATATATATATATATATATATATATATATATATAAATATATATTAATTCAAGTAAAATAACAACGTGGGAAGCAATTGCTAGATATCAGAGCTATAGGGGTAAAATACAGTAATTGTTTCTACCCTTAAAAAATTGCATACAACTATTGGTGCAGACCCTTGAAAAATATATATCAAGAAAACATAAGATAGAGATGGAAACAACTGTAAATATAGTTATTTCCAAAAAAGACAGGGACTTCAGCACTCCTATCTAAAAAAATAATAAAGCTCCAAAATTTAAAGTGAACAAAGTAACACTTTATTGACATATGCAATCAAATCTCGTGACACACTATGGCCCCTAGTTATCAAGCCGTCAACCTCCAATACGCTGGAATTCTGCAGCGTATTTGTGGCGAGGCTGATTCGCCTTAGTTATCAAGCCCTAGATACCGGCAAAAGTAGAATTTAGTGACGTAAGCTTTGATCCGCAGGACTCAGTCCGACACAGATCGATTCTTACGTCACTACAGATGTTCCGCACACAAGTGCGGCACTATCTGACTACTTTTGCTAGTTATCAAAAAACTAGCAGGTACGCTCTGCACTTTTCCGGCCCAACGTACCTGGTTTTCAAACCGCCGCCCTGGAGGCGGGGCGGATCCCATAGGAATCAATGGGAGTCTGACCATAGCGAAAGTTCATGTTCGCTGCTGACAGACATCCCATTGATTCCTATGGGAGATGTCTGCACCTAACACCCTGACATGTACCCCGAGTCTAAACACCCCTAATCTGTCCCCCCTACACCGCCGCAACTAAATAAAATTATTACCCCTTAAAACGCCGCTCCCGGAGCCCACCGCCACTATAATAAATATGTTAACCCCTAAACCGCCGCTCCCGGAGCCCACCGCCACTATAATAAATATGTTAACCCCTAAATCGCCGCTCCCGGAGCCCACACCACTATAATAAATATGTTAACCCCTAAACCGCCGCTCCCGGACCCCGCTGCCACCTACATTATACCTATTAACCCCAATCCTGCCCCCCTATACCGTCGCCACCTATAATAAAGTTATTAACCCCTATCCTGCGGATCCCGGACCTCGCCGCAACTAAAGAAATAGTTTAACCCCTAAACCGCCGCTCCCGGACCCCGCCGCAACCTATATTAAACTTATTAACCCCCAATCTGCCCCCCCTACACCGTCGCCACCTATAATAAATGTATTAACCCCTTTCCTGCCCCCCCTACACTGCTGTCACTGTAATAAAATTATTAACCCCTAAACCTAAGTCTAACACTAACCCTAACACCCCCCTAACTTAAATATTAATTAAATAAATCTAAATAATATTTCTCTTATTAACTAAATTAACCCCTTAATGACCACAATGTACCCTGTATGTCACTGGTCGTTAAGGGTTTTTTCAGGACATAATAGCACAAGTCTAGCAAGAACACTCTATTAATGCACTCCCTCCAGCAGGCTTTGTGGAATAGAGCAGTCTCAACGCTGGTGACAAGACCGCGCTATAAAACAATCAAGTCCCAAAAAAGGCCAGCGACATACAGGGTACGTCGCTGGTCCTTAAGGGGTTAATCCTATTTAAAACTAAATACTTAGCTTTAAAATAAACCCTAATATAGCTACAATATAAATAATAATTATGTTGTAGCTATTTTAGGATTTATTTTTATTTTACAGGCATCTTTCAATTTATTTTAACTAGGTACAATAGCTATTAAATAGTTATTAACTATTTAATAGCTACCTAGCTAAAATAAAGAGAAATGTACCTGTAAAATAAAAACTAACCTAATTTACAATTACACCTAACAATACACTATACTTTAATAAATTATTCCTATTTAAAACTAAATACTTACTTGTAAAATAAACCCTAAGATAGCTACAATATAATTAATAATTACATTGTAGCTATTTTAGGATTTATATTTATTTTACAGGTAACTTTGTATTTATACAAAATTACCTGTAAAATAAATCCTAACCTAAGTTACAATTAAACCTAACACTACACTATCATTAAATTAATTAAATAAATTAGCTACAAATAACTACAATTAAATTAAATAAAACAAACTAACTAAAGTACAAAAAATAAAAAAAGCTAAGTTACAAAAAATAAAAAAAAAATAAGTTACAAACATTTCAAAAATATTACAACAATTTTAAGATACTTAAACCTAATCTAAGCCCCCTAATAAAATAACAAAGCCCCCCAAAATAAAACAATGCCCTACCCTATTCTAAATTAAAAAGTTACCAGCTCTTTTACCTTACCAGCCCTTAAAAGGGCCTTTTGCGGGGCATGCCCCAAAGAATTCTGCTCTTTTGCCTGTAAAATAAAAATACAACCCCCCCAACATTAAAACCCACCACCCACATACCCCTAATCTAACCCAACCCCCCCTTAAATTAACCTAACACTACCCCCCTGAAGTTCATCCTACCTTGAGTCGTCTTCAGCCAGCCGACCACCGATGGAACCGAAGAGGAGATCCGGAGCGTCAGAAGTCATCATCCAAGGGGCGCTGAAGAAGTCTTCCATCCAATGAAGTCATCATCCAGGTGGCGCTGAAGAGGTCTTCCAACCGGGCAATGTCTTCTTCCAAGCGGCATCTTCAATCTTCTTTCTTCCGGATCCATCTTCATCCAGCCGACACGGAACATCCTTCTTCCCCCGACGGACCAACGACGAATGAAGGTTCCTTTAAGGGACGTCATCCAAGATGGCGTCCCTTCAATTCCGATTGGCTGATAGGATTCTATCAGCCAATCAGAATTAAGGTAGGAAAAATCGGAATCAGATGGAAGTTCAATCCGATTGGCTGATCCAATCAGCCAATCAGATTGAGCTTGCATTCTATTGGCTGATCGGAACAGCCAATAGAATGCAAGCTCAATCTGATTGGCTGATTGGATCAGCCAATTGGATTGAACTTGAATCTGATTGGCTGATTCAATCAGCCAATCAGATTTTTCCTACCTTAATTCCGATTGGCTGATAGAATCCGATCAGCCAAATGGAATTGAAGGGACGCCATCTTGGATGGCGTCCCTTAAAGGAACCTTTATTCGTCGTTAGTCCGTCGGGGAAGAAGGATGTTCCGCGTCGGCGGGATGAAGATGGATCCGGAAGAAAGAAGATTAAAGATGCCGCTTGGAAGAAGACATCGCCCGGTTGGAAGACCTCTTCAGCGCCGCCTGGATGATGACTTCATCAGATGGAAGACTTCTTCAGCGCCCTTTGGATGATGACTTCTGCCGCTCCGGATTTCCTCTTCAGTTCCATTGGTAGTCGGCTGGCTGAAGACAACTCAAGGTAGGATGATCTTCAGGGGGGTAGTGTTAGGTTTATTTAAGGGGGGTTTGGGTTAGATTAGGGGTATGTGGGTGGTGGGTTTTAATGTTGGGGGGGTTGTATTTTTATTTTACAGGCAAAAGAGCAGAATTCTTTGGGGCATGCCCTGTAAAAGGCCCTTTTAAGGTCTGGTAAGGTAAAAGAGCTGGTAACTTTTTAATTTAGAATAGGGTAGGGCATTTTTTTATTTTGGGGGGCTTTGTTATTTTAATAGGGGGCTTAGATTAGGTGTAAGTAACTTAAAATTGTTTTAATATTTTTGAAATGTTTGTAACTTATTTTTTTTATTTTTTGAAACTTAGCTTTTTTTATTTTTTGTACTTTAGTTAGTTTATTTAATTTAATTTAATTGTAGTTATTTGTAGCTAATTTATTTAATTAATTTAATGATAGTGTAGTGTTAGGTTTAATTGTAACTTAGGTTAGGATTTATTTTACAGGTAATTTTGTATTTCTTTTAGCTAGGTAGTTATTAAATAGTTAATAACGATTTAATAACTATTCTAACTAGCTAAAATAAATACAAAGTTACCTGTAAAATAAATATAAATCCTAAAATAGCTACAATGTAATTATTAATTATATTGTAGCTATCTTAGGGTTTATTTTACAGGTAAGTATTTAGTTTTAAATAGGAAAAATGTATTAAAGTATAGTGTAGTGTTAGGTGTAATTGTAACTTAGGTTAGTTTTTATTTTACAGGTACATTTCTCTTTATTTTAACTAGGTAGCTATTAAATAGATATTAACTATTTAGTAGCTATTTTACCTAGTTAAAATAAATTGAAAGATGCCTGTAAAATAAAAATAAATCCTAAAATAGCTACAATATAATTATTATTTATATTGTAGCTATATTAGGGTTTATTTTAAAGGTAAGTATTTATTTTTAAATAGGATTAATTTAGTTAATAAGATAAATATTATTTAGATTTATTTAATTAATATTTAAGTTAGGGGGGTGTTAGGGTTAGTGTTAGACTTAGGTTTAGGGGTTAATAATTTTATTACAGTGGCGGCGGTGTAGGGGGGGCAGGATAGGGGTTAATAAATTTATTATAGGTGGCGACGGTGTAGGGGGGCAGATTAGGGGTTAATAAGTTTAATATAGGTTGCGGGTGGGTCCGGGAGCAGCAGTTTAGGGGTTAAACTATTTCTTTAGTTGAGGCGATGTCTGGGATCCGCAGGATAGGGGTTAATAACATTATTATAGGTGGCGGCGGTATAGGGGGGGCATGATAGGGGTTACTAGGTATAATGTAGGTGGCGGCGGTGTCCGGGAGCGGCGGTTTAGGGGTTAATACATTTATAAGAGTTGCGGCGGGGTCTAGGAGCGGCGGTTTGGGAGTTAATAACTTTATTGAGTTGTGGGGGGCTCCGGGGGCACCGGTATAGGGGGTAGAACAGTGTAGTTAGTGTGGGTGCTTAGTGACAGGGGTATCAATAAAGCTGTCAAAAAGCCGAAGAGCAGCGAGATCGGATGTGATAACTCTCACAGTCCGCTGCTCATCACCCCGTACTTGGTGCGTGTCTTTTTGACAGCTTTTTTGATAACTTAGGCGAAATTTTGAAGGTCCGCGGCGGCGATGGTAGGCGAGCTTAGGCGGGTATATTGGACCAGCGAAGGCAGGTAAAGTAGACTGCTTGATAACTACCCCCCTATATCTCCCAAGAAAGGAAATATACAGGTATAGTGTGACAAACTACAACAAAGAAAATAATGTGCACTGCACTAAATCTGACCGTTCAGTGTGTACCCCAATAGCAAAAACAATGATTGCATCGAATAATAGTTAGTGGGTGGAATATATTTCAAATAACCACACCCAGCTGCACACAGAACCTTCACAATCAAGATGAGGGTATAACCTGGGCAGGTATGGAAATTGGGATCTAGGTTATCGATAATATATTCCTAAAGGGTGGCAGCAATTCAAAGCAGACATAACATAAATGTAGCACATGCAGATGTGATATTAGCAAACCATGCAAAGTTTTTAAGGCATAGCAATAAAAGTATGAAATGGGTTAAATGATGATATACACAGCTACACCCAACTGCTCACAGAACCCCTAAAGACGTGTATAGGGATAGCCTGGGCAGATGTCGAAAAGGGATCTAAGCTGTGTATACAGACATTCAAAACCAAGCAGGAGAAAAAGCAGTATACAAAACATAAGGGTACATATATATTGTTAAGGTAGCTTAAGCATGGAAGCCAGCAAGTTGTAAGTAGAAAACGTTCCAAATCCATGCAAAGCAATCCTTTTTCAAAAGATTGTTCCGTACACAGAGCAGCACCTCTATGAGAAATACAAATGTTCCTTGAAATGATACTGCAAGATAGCGTTGTATGTATAGCTTAAGAAAGCGTCTCCAACTGTGTTGCCGTTTACACTTGAAACATAGGCATTTAAAACTTGTGCTTGGAAAAAGTCTTTTGACACAAAATTTTCAAATAATGTGTGGCGTCGTCTGGCAAGGTATGTCATTAGTGTGTAACGCATTTACATACTTCACCTTCCTTTTTTGACTGCTGTAGCCGTTGAATCCTGTTAATGAACGGGCAGCCAGGAACTTGCTGAAATTCAAGTTGTAGCGGTGACTTGCTGCATAGCCGATTAGAGCTGATGTCTGTGCTGTGGGTCACCTGATGGGTCAGCTGATGACGACGTGTGTTTCACCCCCTCGTCTTAGGTAAGGCTGGGCTTTGTCAGGGCGGATACTAAGGATCAGGAATCTTGCTTCTTTTAGCGTTGTAAAGTGTCACGCCCCTAATGACAGGTGAATTCTGCTGCATCTACACAATGCCTTATGGCGTGCAGCTGATTGTGACAATGTTGATACAATGCCCAAACAAATGTTACCAGAGATCATAGTGCAAAAACCATTTAGTGAATAAGGATACAAGAAGTATAATAAAAGCATCTTTTTTACAAAGTAGTGTTTGTCGACAGATAAATAATTCAAACCTGTGAAAAACAGCATAATCTAGAGAAACATATCTAGATATGCCTAGCAAACTAATGCAATTTTAGGAATTGAGTAACAATATTGGGGAAATCAGAATACTAATTTCAAACTCATAGAATAGTGCAATTTTTAAAGAAAGCAAGCCATATCAAGTTTGTCATTGAGGCCATTAGGGAATTGTGTATCCAACATGGATATCGATCTACATTCTTTTCTTAGGAGTGTTTTGTCATTGTCCTCTGTCATTCGTTATACCTCTATCTATGCCTATGACCCTAAGAGAGTCAGGATTACAAGTGTGAAATTTCTCAAAATGTTAAGCCACATTGCTTTTTGGATTTTTATTTTTTATATCATCACGATGCTAAGTGATGCGGTCTTTGATCGCTCTTTTGGTTTTACCCACATAGAACATGGGACACGAGCAAGACAACAGGTACACAACCCCTTCAGTGTTACAATTGACAAAGTGTGGCAATTTGTACACTTTTCCTGTATGTGAGTGGAATTCCCTGGTTTTAACCATATATTTGCATGTGACACATTTGCCACATGGATGGTTGCCCCTAGATTTGAAATGGTTATTTGAAATATATTCCACCCACTAACTATTATTCGATGTAATCATTGTTTTTGCTATTGGGGCACACACTGACCGGTCAGATTTAGTGCAGTGCACATTATTTTCTTTGTTGTAGTTTGTCACACTATACCTGTATATTTCCTTTCTTGGGAGATATAGTGTGTGACGAGATTTGATTGCATATGTCAATAAAGTGTTACTTTGTTGTTTGGAGCTTTATTATTTTTTAGATAAGAGCGTTGAAGTCCCTGTCTTTTTTGGAAATAACTATATTTACAGTTGTTTCCATCTCTATCTTATGTTTTCTTGAGATATATATATATATATATATATATATATATATATATATATATATATATATATCAACATGTAGCATGCATCAGGACAGATTTCTGAAGTCTGCAGGTGCAGGATGCATTGCAGCCTCTATGGGAGCAATAAAAACAATCTAAATTTTCAAAATTTACTGAAATGAAAAGCAGGCAAAATAAATAATGAAATTGTACTGCAATATTATTACAATTAAATATTAAACCTTTTTGTGAACACAGGTAGAAAACCCTTTATCCAAACTGTTTTGGATAGGAAAAGGTTTGAATTTCGGAATAGTTTGGGTTTTGGAATATTTGCATCTTTAAAATGGGACAGTATGGAGAGAAGTTGAAACCAATTGTAAACAACATCTAAGTCATTTAGGCAATATTTACCTGTCATAATACAGCTTGTACAAGTACCATAAACCTTGATTTACAAGTATTTATATGCTAACAATCTGCACTATCTAACACCAATCATGTCATATATTGGGATCTTTATGATTAGTATGATATAAAAATGTTTAGTGTCATGCAAATTTATGAGTTGTTTTTTATGTTCAAAATATTCCAATTTTTTTTTTCTTGGAATAATGTATTTTGAATATTTTTTTCATTATTTTTTTGGCAGAGCAATTTTAGTCTTCAGTGATTTAAATAGTACTTATAGAACTAAGGGAAATACATTTCTGCTGAGTATATAGGGGTACATTTAATAAGAGGAGAGCGGACATGATTCGCTGTAGTATACGCTGTCTGCATTTAACATTGCACAAACATTTCTATTTTCTCAGAAAGATAGTATAGTATTGTAATCAGAAAAATTATATTTGTTGTTTTAAATAAATACAGACTATTATTTGCATTTTAGAACACAAACTGTGACTTATAGGCAGGGAAAATGAGTAATTTTTGATAATTGTTGTCTACAACTAAATCAGAAAAACTTCAGTTTTTCTGATTTAGTTGTAGACAACAATTATCAAAAATTACTCATTTTCCCTGCCTATAAGTGAAATGTACTTTACAGTCAATAAAATATGTTGTGTTTTTAGTATTAGAAAAGCATAATAACCAGTACCATAAATATTTGATGTCTTTATTATGTCGAAATCAGTCTCCTAGAGTCATTTTCTTATTTATTAAAATTCCATTGTGATTGTTTAGTGTGCAACATGGGTTATTAAAATGTTCTTTAATATTGTTAAGCAATGACACCCTACAGAGCACTTCCTTAATTTCTCTTGAACTGGTGACCTCTATAGAGGTGAAAACAATTTGCAGAAAAAGAAACATCTACAATTAAAAAAAGACAATGTAAAAAGATTGCGTATCAACAGAGCGGAACATTTCTCAATAATCTTTAATAACAAACCGTTTGCAGCTAACATATAGTATAATAAGATAAATAGGAGTTGACACTTTTACTCCAAAGGAGCACTATTGCCATATCATTTCAGCTTTTTAGATGCATGAACTCTTAACGCTACTGCATACAGCTCAGACGCTGACACATCTCAGCCTCAGTGATAGGGGTTAAATGGATAGTGAACCTCTTGAAATTTTAAATTGTTAAATTGTTAGCATGACTAAGGGGACCACCCCCGAAACGTCACTTTTTTACTGTCTTAAATAAAGAATTTTTCAAGATATTTTGAATACTACTAGTATCCAGGGACTTGGCAGTGTCCCTTGTCTTCACGAGCACCGTTCAATAGTGCTGTTTGTTTTTATCTTTTACTCCAAAGGAGCACTATTGCCATATCATTTCAGCTTTTTAGATTCATGAGCTCTTAACACTACTGCATACAGCTCAGAGGCTGATATGACACATCTCAGTCTCAGTGATAGGGTTAAATGGACTGTAAACCTCTTGAAATTTTAAAATAAAATATTTAGATATGCACAATAAAACAAATTTTTATTAGACTTTCGTTATTTATTTTGCCCTTTTCCATGTAATATAGCTCTAAAAAAATTTGGTTTTAAAAGATAATAGCTTTGTTGTATGCAGACTCAAGACTGGATTAGCTCCTCCAAATAAGGCAAGAGTTGGGGGGAGTTTGGCTATTGTAAAAACAATTGCAGAAAACACAATTTTAATTTGTTTTAAAAAATGTCTAGACTTGGCAGATATTTTATTGTATTGCTATTATATGTATTGTTATTTCTTAACATTGGATTGTCATAAAAATAAACGTTTCCATCAATATATATATTTTTTAACAAATATAGTTTCAAAATGAGCCTGGTGATATTGTAATAGTAATAAGATAATTATGAGTTGAGATTTCCTATATAAAAATAAAATCTGTATGAAAACTATTGGCAGTTGTTTTATCTTCAATAAAAATATGGGGATGTTCATGTTGCTTACTACATTGCCAAATATTATGCTTGAATTTTATTATAATTTTAATATGATTTTAAGAATGTGCATTTCCAACTATTACTTTCTATCATACCCAAACACCTATAAAAGACTTGTAGGTATGTTATTCCGTATACTCAATGAGAAAACATGTTTTTGGATGGTTAAAAGAAAACAATAAGGAAACTATGGAGTTAGTTCCTATGTAAGTCACTCTAATGAAACCTGATATGATAAAGGATAGAAACAGCTGATTTTTTTTTTTTTTTTTAAAGTAGAGGCTTCATTTTATCAATTTGATCCAACTTTTGCTGTTTTTATTTAAAAAATATTATGCTATATGTGGATCTCTAAATAATAGTAGCTTATTAATGGTGGTTGCTGTGTTCAGCGGTCAAAACGATTCTGACCCATCCATTAAAACTGTGGTACCTATATGACATATGACCCTGTTACAGACCATTAACCCTAACCATAAACTCCCCACATTGAAAATAACCTTATCTACCTCTAACTCAGCGCCTCACCCCCCCAGTAACCACAAATACATCTCTTCCAGCCCTCAAACCTCATTTAACCATATCTATCAATGATCTGGACTCTAAAACCAAAATTAACCAGAATCACTGCACATCTGTTCTCCTAAACTACATTTAAAATCTCATTGTATTCAAAATGTTTCTGTTATTCAAATAAAAGAGCAGCATACAATCATTTAAAATTACTTTTTGCATAAAAAAAGTAATATAAAGTTTAAATCTTAGATTTATATTTAAATTAATACCGATCTATCAGCTGTGTACTTTCTACTAATGATTATTGGCTAATAGGCACTACATACTAATGCTCACTGGGTGAAAGGTAGTTCCTGCTAATACTCATTGTGGGCTAGATTACAAGTGCGGTGCAAACAGTTTTTTTTCCGCTGATATTACAAGTTGGGAGAAATGAGCCAATAGGAATGCAAGGGTACCCCTATATAAAAGGGTACCTTGCATTCACTATTCAGTGTATGGCTTGAGACCACATGAAGAGGACGTCCCTGTTAAAGGTCTGAAGAGGACCACTGACATCACCGGGATGAAGATATAAGATGGACCGCCACCGCCGGGAAGAAGATGGAAGATGATGGACCCGCAATGAAGATGGATGAAGATGGAGCACTGCTGGGATGAAGACAGAGCGCCGCCCATCATCATTGGTGAGTATCAAATTTGGGGTTAGAATTATTATTATTAATTTTTTATTGGAGTGGTTTTTTTAAGGGGTATTATAATAGGATTATTATTTATTATTTTTTTTTGGTAATTTTGTTTGTTATTTTTTGTAATGGTAGGATTTTTTTGTAAATGGTAGGTTTTTTATTTTTTGTAAATGGTTCTTTTTTTATTTTTGGTAATGTAAGTTTTTTAGGTAAGATTACGTTTTAATTTAATTTTACAAGTAAGTTTTTATTTTTTATTTTAATGTAGTTAGGATTTTTTTTAGTTTATTTATGGGTTTTTTAATTTGGGTTAAGTTAGGGGGTGTTAGGTTAGGATGTTTAGATTGTACTTTATTACTTTGCATTGTGGGGGGATGGCAGTTTAGGGGTTAATAGTTTATTTAGGTAGTTTGCATTGTGGGAAATAGTGGTTTAGGGGTTAATAGATTATTTAGATAGTTTGCGATGTGGGGGATGGCGGTTTAGGGGTTAACATATTTATTTAGATAATTTGCTATGTGGGGGGATGGCGGTTTAGGGGTTATAAGGCAAGGGGCTTATGGTAGGGTGTTATTTTTTCCTACTTTTTTTTCCTCTATTGATTTCTATGGGGAACACATGCACGTGCATGTGAAAACTCTGCTAGCGATTTTTGCACTTTTCGGGGCTATCGCTAGCACAAAATAATTTCTCAACTTGTAATACCAGCGGAAACCCAAGAAGTGCAAAAAGCCTAACGCTAACAATGTTTTCGTTAGCGAGGAATTTAGAATTACTGCTGCACTTGTAATCTAGCCCTGGGTGTTTTAGGCAGTACCTATAGGGATTGACCCCATCATTTTAGATCCACAAAAGTGTTTACTATAGAGTTGCGAAAAAATAATCTAAAAGTTTAAAAACAGCTCAGCAGTTTGAAATGGCTATAAGTTTAAAAGTCACCACATAGTGATTGAAAAATGGTGCTGAGTTTGCCCATCCTGACAATATGAAAGATGCATTCAGATGGTTTTACCATGGCACAATTGGAAATGGATTACAATAGGTTCCAATGAAAGTCGTGATTTTGCAATCTCCTTTTAAAATCTGATATTAAATGCCAGTATTTTGACAGTCACAATTAATCAATTTGAGTGTGACTTATAATCAAATATTAATATAAAAAATAAAAACATGTAATTTGTAGATGTTGGGATCCTAAAGTAACTAAATTCATTAAGTTAATCAGTATTGAAAATGGATTCTGATTATGTTAGGTTAATTAAAAGTACAAGGAAATGGAAGCCTAAAAAGTCACAGAACCTAATATTATTCACATGCGATATTGCACAATTGAACCTCCTGTGAGCCACTTACACCCAAAATGTGCAGTCGGATGTATCAAACAGCTCCGGTGACATGTATATCACTATACAGACCTTAGGTATGCCACACCATCTCTCTGGTTGTCATTCACAGCTTTTGGCCTCAAGCGGTAAGCTAGGACTCTGTTGCCCCAGACTGACGGAACTTACTTCAGCGTCTCCTGCTTCCATAGCTCCAGCATCGACTCAGCGTATTCACCTCTGTGTCAGTTAGTAGTGACGTCACCATCTGACAGTTCCACGGGTACAGGCTCACAGGGAAATCTCTGCAGCATCAAGCGGTCCCAATACTGGTAAACCAAGGTTCAAAGAAGAGAAAGGCCGGACCTTGCTTGGTAAAATCAACAACTTTATTCCAACAAATTAAAAATAGATCCAAAGGAGGAACAGTACAAAACAGGAGGATGTAGCACCAGTGGCTAACGCATTTCAGCTGTGTGCCATAATCATAGCCTAAGGTGCTACACCTGATTCTAGCTTAAAACAGGTAACCTGAATTTCTATTGGTTAAACATTTAAAATATTGCACACCCATCCTGAAAATAATTAATCTCAACTGATTTCATTGACAGCAACATTCTGTAAGGCTGAACCATCTATGTTAGTATTAGAAATAAGAATTCAATATATATATCAATCTGAAAAATCCTACACAATAAATCAAAGCTACAGAGCCATATTCGTATTGACAAATACTGCATATTGACACAATATATAAATAAACAATTATGGAATATGTGTCGATATACTGATGTTTATAAATGCAAGTTAATCTGTACAATATACTTTCACGGACACACATCCATATCCACAATCTTGTTATAAGCATACAAAACATCAGTATATAGACCAACTATCAATACATAGATTGGGATGAAAAACACACTATACAAAGGAACATTTTCCAAACATCATAAATCCCTGAACATTTGGCACTTGTGCACAAATACTTGAATACTCCATTGGTATGGGATATATGCCTCTATACTGATGTCTATATATGCACAGCTGTGAGATAATATTTACCCGGACACACACTCATATCCACAAATTCCTTGTACATATAAAAAACCTCTGTATATGATAAACTAGATCCCTTCCGGATGGACACAGGTAATGTGAGGTCTAGGGTATACCGTAAACCCATCTCTGGCAATACCTTGTTACATGCCACTAGCTGCCATCCCCAAGCATGTGACATATGCGGTCGCGAAGGGACAATTTACCTGGATCAGAAACAACTGTAGTGAGGAAACAGATTTCCTTAAAGAATCTGTACAATTGGAAAGCAGGTTGCTGGCCAGAAGGTATCCCAAAAGAGATGTGACACGAGCCAAACGCAATGTAGAATCCATACGAAGGGACCACTTACTGCGAGTCAGGGGCCTACCAGAGAACATGCCACTAACTATTAGAAACTTCATTTTGTAACAGAATATAGTGCCTAGTACAAACAGATTTGTGGAATTTGAAAGAAACATTTCCCACTATTAGCGGCAGATGATGGCTTAACTGATGTAGTTGAAAAAGGCATTAGGTGTTCATATAAAAAATACAAAACTCTGGGGTCTATTCTTGCACCTACCCAATTGTGACCCATACCATCCGTCACAAGCTCTTGGCTCACACATTTAGGCATGTTCAGGTGTGGACATAAAAAATGCAAACCATGCGAATATGTC
The DNA here is from genome assembly GCF_027579735.1 of Bombina bombina. NCBI lineage: Eukaryota > Metazoa > Chordata > Amphibia > Anura > Bombinatoridae > Bombina > Bombina bombina. Next base: position 572,740,050 of record NC_069502.1, read on the forward strand.
TTAGTGACCAAAAAGTTTTCAACCAAAGTGAAAGGGGAAAGTTATGATATACTGTCGTGTCTCAATTGTACCATGACACATGCCATCTATCTCATAGAATGCACCCAATGTGGGATACAATATGTGGGTCTCACTACCAGGGATATCAATTCCAGGATTAGGGAGCATATGTCCACCTTAACTTTGGGTAAACCCTCCACACTGTTAGTCCAGCACTTTGCCACCAGACATGATAGTAAACTCAATATGTTCAGGTGGTGTGCTATCGAAAAGGTTAAGGTACCTAGCAGAGGAGGGAATATAGAGCAACTTCTGGCAAAGCGAGAGTTGTATTGGATTTTCAAGCTGAGTACACATACACTATCAGGTCTTAACCCGAGATATGATATGATTAATTATTGGGAGTAACTTGTGACGTATGAGATAAGTATCTACAGTGGTAATAGACATCAGTATAGAGGCATATATCCCAAACCAATAGAGTATTCAAGTATTTGTGCACAAGTGCCAAATGTTCAGAGATTTATGATGTTTGGAAAGTTGTTTCTTTGTAAAGTGTGTTTTTCATCCCTATCTATGTATTGATATTTGGTCTATATAGTGATGTTTTGTATGCATATAAGAAGATTGTGGATACGGATGTGTGTCTGTGCAAGTATATTGTGCAGATTAACCTGCATCTATAAACATCAGTATATCGACATGTATTCCATAATTATTTATTTATATATTGTGTCAATCTTCAGTATTAGTCAATATGAATATGGCTCTGTAGCTTTGATTTATTGTGTAGGATTTTCCAGATTGATATATATATATATATATATATATATATATATATATATATATATTCTAATTTCTAATACTAACATAGATGGTTCAGCTATACAGAATGTTGCTGTCAATAAAATCATTTAAGATGAATTATTTTCAGGATGAGCGTGCAATATTTCAAATGTTTAACCAATAGAAATTCGGGTTACCTGTTTTAAGCTAGAATCAGGTGTAGCACCTTAGGCTATCTATCTATCATAGTAAGATGATAGATAGATAGATAGATAGATAGATGATAGATAGATAGAGAGACACATTCACCTTTGTCCCCTTCCCAGTCCCTCTCATTTTATATACTATTTCCCGTTAGTTCTCCCTTTAGTTCTACACAAAACCTTGTTTTCCTTAATAAAATTATGAAAAATATATAATTACACAGAATGAAGGTTCCTTTAAGGGACGTCATCCAAGATGGTGTCCCTCGAATTCCGATTGGCTGATAGGATTCTATCAGCCAATTGGAATTAAGGTAGGAAAATTCTGATTGGCTGATGGAATCAGCCAATCAGATACAAGTTCAATCCGATTGGCTGATCCAATCAGCCAATCAGATTGAGCTCGCATTCTATTGGCTGATCGAAACAGCCAATAGAATGTGAGCTCAATCTGATTGGCTGATTGGATCAGCCAATCGAATTGAACTTGAATCTGATTCGCTGATTCCATCAGCCAATCAGAATTTTCCTACCTTAATTCCGATTGGCTGATAGAATCCTATCAGCCAATCAGAATTCGAGGGACACCATCTTGGATGATGTCCCTTAAAGGAACCTTCATTCTGTGTTAGGACGTCGGAAGAAGAGGATGGATCCGCGCCGTAAGTCTTAAAGTTGGAGCCGCTCCTCGTCGGATGGAAGAGGATAGAAGATGCCGCTTGGATGAAGATGTCTACCGGTCCGGATCTCCTCTTCTGCCCGGATAGGATGAAGACTTTTTCCCGATGATGGACCTCTTCAGCCGCCGCTTGGATCAAGACTTCAGCCAGATGATGGACGTCTTCAGCCCCCGCTTGGGCTTGGATGAAGACTTCAGAGCCTGGACCGATCGGTGATACCCGGCGTGGTGAAGATAAGGTAGGAAGATCTTCAGGGGCTTAGTGTTTGGTTTATTTAAGGGGGGTTTGGGTTAGATTAGGGGTATGTGGGTGGTGGGTTGTAATGTTGGGGGGGTATTGTATGTTTTTTTTTACATGCAAAAGAGCTTAATTCTTTGGGGCATGCCCTGCAAAAGGCCCTTTTAAGGGCTGGTAAGGTAAAAGAGCTTTTCTATTTGTATTTTAGAATAGGGTAGGGCATTTTTTTATTTTGGGGGGCTTTGTTATTTTATTAGGGGTCTTAGAGTAGGTGTAATTAGCTTAAAATTGTTGTAATATTTTTATAATGTTTGTAAATATTTTTTTATTTTTTGTAACTTAGTTCTTTTTTTATTTTTTGTACTTTAGTTAGTTTATGTAATTGTATTAATTTGTAGGTATTTTATTTAATTAATTTATTGATAGTGTAGTGTTAGGTTTAATTGTAACTTAGGTTAGGATTTATTTTACAGGTAATTTTGTAATTATTTTAACTAGGTAACTATTAAATAGTTATTAACTATTTAATAGCTATTGTACCTGGTTAAAATAAATACAAAGTTGCCTGTAAAATAAATATTAATCCTAAAATAGCTACAATATAATTATAATTTATATTGTAGCTATATTAGGATTTATTTTACAGGTAAGTATTTAGCTTTAAATAGGAATAATTTATTTAATAAGAGTTCATTTATTTTGTTAGATTTAAATTATATTTAACTTAGGGGGGTGTTAGTGTTAGGGTTAGACTTAGCTTTAGGGGTTAATACATTTATTATAGTGTTGGCGAGGTCCGGTCGGCAGATTAGGGGTTAATACTTGAAGTTAGGTGTCGGTGATGTTAGGGAGGGCAGATTAGGAGTTAATACTATTTATTATAGGGTTTTTGAGGCGGGAGTGAGGCGGATTAGGGGTTAATAACTTTATTATAGTAGTGGTGAAGTCCGGTTGGCAGATTAGGGGTTAATAAGTGTAGGTAGGTGGCGGCGACATTTGGGGTGGCAGATTAGGGGTTAATAAATATAATATAGGGGTCGGCGGTGTTAGGGGCAGCAGATTAGGGGTACATAGGGATAGCGTAGGTGGCGGCGGTGTGCGGTCGGCAGATTAGGGGTTAAAAAATTTTAATAGAGTGGCGGCGATGTGGGGGGGACCTCGGTTTAGGGGTACATAGGTAGTTTATGGGTGTTAGTGTACTTTAGAGCACAGTAGTTAAGAGCCTTATGAACCGGCGTTAGCCCAGAAAGCTCTTAACTCCTGGCTTTTTGCTGCGGCTGGAGTTTTGTCGTTAGATTTCTAACGCTCACTTCAGCCAAGACTCTAAATACCAGCGTTAGAAAGATCCCATTGAAAAGATAGGATACGCAAATGGCCTAGGGGGATCTGCGGTATGGAAAAGTCGCGGCTGGAAAGTGAGCGTTAGAACCTTACCTACACGACTCTAAATACCAGCGGTAGCCCAAAACCAGCGTTAGGAGCCTCTAACGCTGGTTTTGACGGTTAACGCCAAACTCTAAATCTAGCCGTTTGTGAATACAAATGTTAGGCACTAAAAATTAAAGTTAAAGGGATTTGAAACCCACATTTTTTTCTTTAATGATTCAGATAGAGCATGCAATTTTAAGCAACTTTCTAATTTACTCCTATTATCAATATGTCTTTGTTCTCTTGGTATGCTTTGTTGAATGAGCAGCAATGCACTACTGGTTGCTGACTCCAACTGAACACATGGGTGAGCCAATGAAAATCGGTATATATATGCAGCAACCAATCAGCAGCTAGAACCTAGGTTCTTTGCTGCTCCTGAGCTTTCCTAGATAAACATTTCAGCAAAGAATAACAAGAGAATGAAGCAAATTAAATAATAGAATTACATTGGAAAGTTCTTTAAAATTGTATTCTCTATCTGATTCATGAAAGAATTTTTTTGGGTTTCATGTCCCTTTAAAATTAACTTTGGACTTGTAATATGAGGGTATGCATTGAAGAGGTATGAATTGTGCGCAAGAGATGTTAATGAATCAGCACACGTTTATCAAAGTGATCTAGAGTTGCATTCATTATTTCTGTTTATAAAGATTAAGGGCCAGATTACAAGTGGAGGGTATTTAACCTTCCTACTCATGTGATAACTCTGGTAGAAGTAAGGTTTTTGTGCGCGTCAGGTAGCACTCGTATTAAAAGTTGAAAGTAAGGGGGCGGAGCTAACCATTGAAGTGGAAGGTCGCATTCATACAGAGCTCCTAGCTCCAAACATAGAAAATGAGACTTATTTAACTTTTTTTTAGCCTATATTTGATCTAGAGACCATCCCAACCATACAAGACATTCTGAGTTAGAGTCTGGGAGCCTATAATAGCCCTATTGTACTGGATTTGGCAAGTTATCTGCCCATGCTCTGAGCTGATCTATTGAGGCCTAGCTGTGCAACACTACCTACTGCATGTACCATGCTTGTAACAGAAATGGAGGAGTCACACAGGTTGTTACAGGCGGTGCTTCAGAGCTTTGATCGCCAGCTAGATAGATGCTTTCTAGACTTGCGAAACACCCTAGTAATGGCGACCCGAGGAGGGGCAGACATTCACCATCACGACGTTGAGCAAAAAAACAAGGCTACGGCACAGCATTTTGAGCATCGACCTGAGAAACTGCTGACCGACCTCGCCCATACTGGCCTTAATACAGATATTACAGGCTTAGGGCTGCACCTACGCACCAGGAGAGACACAACTCACACGATCAGTTACAACGTAGAACTCGATCTACCTAGAAGTCCCTCACCAAACCTGAAGGTTAAGCCAGGTGAGTTCCTAGAGGTCGAGATTAGGCCGAAGTTACCCCCAAGGCTGCACCCACTATCTGTATTCTCCCAGCACCACAGTTATCTCAATAAGAAAAATCACACTTTTGTTCAAACTGGAATTGGGTAAGCGCTTTTACTGAAAAAGCCTGGTCAGACTGGGGGAGCTGACTAATGGTCAACTGACTGATCCTTAGTGGAAATAAGATAACCGACCAACTAATACCCTCAGACTCATTACCTTATTGCACCTACGTTATTTATACTCAAAGGTCCACTTGGGACCCGGGTGGACGCGTGCATAGGCTGATGGAACGTGTGTAATGTTACAACTAACTGCATATACAAGCATATTCTTAGGGACTGCATTTACTTTTTTCTTCGGACTAGCATGTATTGATGATAACTCTTGGGTTTGACGCAACAACATATGCGCATACTGGATGTTAATAGTTCTGCAGTTCTACTGAAATACAGTTACTCATTTTTCTCATGTTAGCTAGTTATTCTTTTCTACAGCGTTTACCTCTGTCTGTTGTCCTACTCAGATAATGTTAAATGAATGACATATTATGTTAACAGTTATAGATTCAAGGCATATCTCAGGCAGATGGAAATGTCGCACTATTATATTATACTTTATTTAGTTGGAGCAGGCTAGAAGACCTGTGCCTAAATGGTTAACCCCTATAATTCATGCTGCGTATTTCAGGGTATAGATTGCCTCAGCACCCTGACTCATACAGCACACAGCCTATAACATAGTCAAATCTCTACTGTTCAGCAATATTCACTGTTTAAAGTCTCTTAGATACATACAGTCCTATTCCCTTTATTTCTATTCCCATGTGACAAGGTCTGAGGGCTCCTTTTGGACTCTATGGATGTGAATGAAACTACATACTTGTGTAGCTAGGATCACTGTAATAAACTATTACAACCAGAATTGATCTAAATAAGGCTGGGATACAGCTGTTATTTGCAGCCTCGTGCTGAATGCTATGTTGCATGCTATTTCATAATGTTTGTTTCTGCACACTGCTACTGCAGGGCTAAAAATGTACCCTACATACACCCTAAGTATAAATAAGAGCCAATCAACATGTTAGTGGAAAGAGTGCAGCACTTTCGTTAGATTAGCTTTCTCAGTAGCTGTTCTACAGCTATTTATTGAATACTTAAATTCTCTACCTCATTTAACACTCTATTACCATACACAGCATTGCTGCCTTCTTCATAGAATAGTACACCATGTCCTTTTTAAGAGTGTCATTTGAGTAAGAAATCATATAGCAAAAGTAGTCAGTTTCCAGTTACTAGCATAACTATATTATTTACTTAACACTAGTGGCTGGCCCTAACAGCAGTTATAATGTCACCTAGAGCCAGAGGGCGGTATGCTAGTATGATTATACTTATTATTTGTTATATTTAGTATTATTCCCTCATAAACTGTTATCTTTTTATGCCTTATATATTCCTCTGTGACACCGCACGTAAATGACTGAGCCAAAAGGTACCTACTACTATCTAGTGCCTACTACAGCGCAGGAGGTTCCTTCGGACAGACACCACAATATGAAAATATGCTTTGTCAATGGGTCCATGGTGTTTGCATGTGAACAGATCATAATCTTGTACCTTAAAGAGCGATAGTACATGCTCGATAATTATAGATTTTAAGTAGTTAGTCTGTGTGACTGTTTAGTCTCATCTACTTAGCTACATCATAGCAGCTCTAGATGACAAACAATTTCTGAGTCAGCTGAGCATGTTTTATTTTAACCGTTAGCCTTTATTGCCAAGCTAGGCACAGACAACTACCCCTCCTAAACGTAGTTTAACTACCAGCCAGATTACTGCTATTGCTTATGCCGCTCAAGTTAGATAGAGTTCAACCTGGAAGTTCCTTGATTCTAACTTAATCTTACTCTGTACCATCTTGATATAGTGACTGCATAATATATGAAAACTATACTTAACTAATGTCTGTTTGTTTAATATTTGCCTTCCTAGAGATTTGATCATTTTTGAATATGCATGTTACCCCTTATTTATAAGTCTTTACAAATCCACCATAGATGAGATCAGAGAATATTTAGCCAACTACCAGCCAGTTTAACCTCTCCCACACCTTATATTCCAAACAAATTTCCAGAGTATCTACCAGGCTTATCTCCCCCCTCTTTACACCAGCTACATCTCGTATGGAGTGACCTACTGTGGCTCCGCCTCCCCTCCCCCCCCCCTCCCTGGGTCCTATACCCATTTTTCTTTAATCCAAGTGGTTCTCGTCCGCTGTAATCTTTTTCCTCTCTTATCATATTCTTGTTAGATATATCCCTTCATCGACACAGATACCTTGTATAATCCAAAAAGTCCCAGCCAGCTGTTTGATAAATACTTTCCTCACCACAAGTGGACTTGTAGATCTCTTAATATATTATCACTCTGTATCCACTTCAGCTCACAGGGAGTGGTCTCTTTGGCCTATCTCTTCTTGAAACAGGGATATAACTTTGTCAACTTATATGTATAACACCTCTTATACCACTAAAAAGAGACCCTATATTCACTCCTGAGCAATTCTACCTCTATACTCACCAGCACATGAAGTACTATGTATGTATTAAGTACCAGATAATAACTATTATACCACTGTCTAAGACTTATTGTTTACCTTTTTATATTTGTAATTTCTCTGTGCATACCCATGTGGAGCTGTATTGCTTTACTTTCTTTTGTTTGTTTCAATAAAAATATAAAAAAAAAAAAAAAAAAGTTGAAAGTAAAAAGTTTTTGCTTGCACGCTAAATCGATGCACCCACAAAGCCGAAGTTAAAATATTGCGACCACATTTGCCAACGTATTCCCCCATAGAAGTCAGCAAAAAACACCCTACTCACGCTCAAATCTGATTTTATATTCTCAGGTTAGCTAACCCAATATGAAAATAATAAAATTTCACATTCCAATGTTCTTCACATTGGCAGAATATATATATATATATATATATATATATAAATCTGATGTTGTTTTGCTAAAATATCTATCCATTTATCTACCTGTCTATCTATATATAATTATATATAGGTATAGATATATACATATATATATATCCTATTATATAAAAGGCCAAGTGTGTTTGTCCGAAGCTGTCATGCGCAATAGAAACTGCGCAAGGACAAACACACTTGGCCTTCAAGAAGACGGACCTGGTTGGCATCTCTGGGACGACAGTGTGTGATGGGAATGGAGCCGGCCGTGCATGATGTGGGTGGGGCTGGGCGGGGCTGGGCATGACGAGGGCGGGGCCGGACGGATGTCAGAGAGAGAGCTCAAAAAAAGAGGGGGGATAGAGGGAGCAAAAGAGAGGGAGAGAGAAAGCAAAAAAAAAGTGGAGAGAGCAAAAGAGGGGAGATAGAGAGAGCAAAAAAGAGACAGCAAAAGAGAGGGGGGAGAAAGGGGAGAGAGAGCAAAAGAGGGGAGAGAAAGAGAGGGCAAAAGAGGGGGGGAGAGAGGGAGAAGAGAGAGAGCAAAAGAGATGGGAGAGAGAGTGCAAAAGAGAGGGAGGAAAGAGAGGGGAGAGACAGAGAGGGAGAGAGAGAGCAAAAGAGAGGGTGAGAGAGAGCATAAAAGAGGGGGGGAGAGAGAGCAAAAGAGATGGGGTTGAGAGACAGCAAAAGATAGGGGGAAAGAGCAAAATAAAGGGGAGAGAGAGAGAGCAAAAGAGGGGAGAGAGAGAGCAAAAGAGGGGTGATAGAGAGAGCAAAATAGGGGGGGATAGAGAGAGCAAAAGACAAGGAGAGAGACAGCAAAAGAGAGGGCAGAGAGCAAAAGAAAGGGAGAGAGAGTGAGCAAAAGAGAAGGGGAAAGAGAGGGGAGAGAGAACAAAAGAGAGGGGAGACAAAGCACGCAAAAGAGAGGGGGAGAGAGAGAGCAAAAGTGAGGGGGAGAGAGAGAGCATAAGAGAGGGGGGAGAGAAAGAGCAAAAGAGAGGGAGAGAGAGAGCAAAAGAGGGGGGGATAGAGAGAGCAAAATAGGGGGGATAGAGAGAGCAAAAGACAAGGATAGAGACAGCAAAAGAGAGGGGGGAGAGCAAAAGAAAGGGAGAGAGATAGAGCAAAAGAGAGGGGGAGAGAGAGAGCAAAAGAGAGGGGGAGAGGAGAGCAAAAGAGAGAGGAGAGAGAGAGCAAAAGAGAGGGGAGAGAGAGAGCATGCAAAAGAGAAGGGGGAAAGAGAGGGGAGAGAGAGCAAAAGAGAGGGGAGAGAAAGCGCGCAAAAGAGAGGGGGAGAGAGCAAAAGTGAGGGGGAGAGAGAGAGCATAAGAGAGGGGGGAGAGAAAGAGCAAAAGAGAGGGGGAGAAAAAGAGCAAAATAGAGGGCAGAGAAAGAGCAAAAGCAAGGGGAGAGAGACAGCAAAAGAGAGGGGGGAACAAGAGCAAAAGAAAGGGGGAGAGAGAGAAAAAGAGGGGGGTAGAGAGAGCAAAAGAGAGGGGGAGAGAGAAAAAAGAGAGGGGGGATAGAGAGAGAGCAAGGGGTAGAACCGCTGCAAAAAATGGCACGTGTACACGGGCTTTAGGACTAGTATATATATATATATATATATATATATATATTGATATCTAAAAATACATAGAACATATTCTGCTAAGTGCAAAACATTGAGATTTGATATATTTCCAGTAACTACACACTTTATTAAATATGAATATTGCTTAAAGGGACACTAAACCCACATTTTTTTCTTTCAAGATTCAGTTTTAAGCAGCTTTCTAATTTACTGCTATTATCAATTTTTCTTTGTACTCTTCCTATCTTTATTGAAAAAGCAGGAATGTGATGCATAGGAGCTGGCCCATTTTTGGTTGAGAACCTGGGTTATGTTGCTTATTAGTGGGTAAATGGTGCTGAACTTAAAATGGGCTGGCTGCTAAGAGTTACATTCCTGCTTTTAAAATAAAGATAGCAAGAGAACAAAGAAAAAATGATAATAGGAGTAAATTAGAAAGTTGCTTAAAATTTCACGCTCTATCTAAATCATGAAAGAAACACATTTGGGTTCAGTGTCCCTTTAAATATGCTTTAATATGTTTTAATCTTCTTGACTGCAAAGGGCTCTTTGTACTTCTATATATTTCTATATATGTATACCTATGTATGTATGTGTTTGTGTATATATGTCTGTATATACATATATACACTTATAAATACCTAAATTTGTATACACACACACACACACACACACACGGATATATATATATATATATATATATATATATATAAACACTTATACATATTTAGACATGACTATATATGTATGTTAACCCTTTGCCTGCCTGAGACCTCATATATTTGAGCCCTTGTAACTTCTGTTATATATTTTTTTTAAATAACTTTCATTAGATAGCGTTATTATGAGTGTAACTGTATCTTTACATTTATTATTGATGTGTTTTGTGCCACTTTTTGTTTCTCAAAACAGTTAACCAGAGCTCTGAGGACACAATCCTGACACACAATAACTTCAATTGCACTCAAGCGATCATATGACACGCACAAACACCTGCGATAAACCTGATATCGCTCGCATGTAACTGTTAGCGCGCCACTTGTAATATGGCCATAAGTAAATAATATGGAGGTTCCTACAGATCTAAACATCATACAGTGAAAGGTTACTCAACATTGCCTAAAAACTGCATTGATTATAGTTTGATTATGTCTCAATTGCTGCATAAACATTCAAAAGACTAAGTTATAATAGAACTTAACAACACTATTTCAATAACACTTTGTGTACGTTTATCTTTATGTTCTGAAATATGGAGGCTGTCATCCTATTGTGTCAGCGCTGATAGGATTATAAGATTACTTTTGGTTGCATTTAAATATTTGTTGATGCTAAAGTCTTTAGCATCACTGCCAGTGAAAAATGCAAATTTTCCTTTGAGGATTTAAAGGCAAGCCTTGGAGAATTATTGTGAACTCTCTAAGGTCAAGGATTGCTACAGTATAAAAAAAGATTTACGGATGCATCTAAAAGAATACATTTATCATTTTATATAAATTAAATAAGGCCTTATAAAGACAGCAAATTTGTGGTAATTATAATCAGAGAATATATTAAAATGTTTTTTTTTTTACTTTAATATTTCAAGCCAAAATTATGACTGTAAAATGGCATATGTATGTATTGTACTGTACATCTTTCTCCATTTAATATGATCACAATAATCCATTTTACCTGCTTGAGAGTTCTCAATTATTTACAAATAACAATTTTACCTTTATTTTTTTGTAATTTGAAATAGCTGCCTGGAATATGAAAACAGCAGTATACTTTAAAAAAAAAAAGAAAAAAAAAGAAGAAGAAGCAGTGATGGCAGAGAAAGAGAGAAAGAACAAGGTCCATTTCAAAGGAGATTTTTGGAAAACAGTGAACTCTTATCAGATACCTGAATCCATTGTGCTTTAAATATTTCCCCAATGATTCCAGCTAAATAGCTATACATTAATTGCAAATTACATTATTCTAGCAATTGAAAATAAAAATTTCAGTATTTAAAGGGACAGTCAAGTCCAAAATAAATTTTGATGATTCAAATAGGGCATGCAATTTTAGACATCTTTCCAATTTACTTTTATCACCAATTTTGCTTGGTTCTCTTGGTATTCTTAGTTGAAAGCTAAACCTAGGAGCTTCATATGCTAATTTCTTAGACCTTGAAGGCTGCCTCTAATCTGCCAGTTTTTAAGTTTTAACCAATAGAGGGCGTAGGTTCATGTGTTTTATATAAATAACACTGAGCTGACGCACGTGAAGTTACCTAGGAGTGAACACTGATTGGCTAAAATGCCAATAAAAGTTTTTAGAACAAGTAGGGTTGGGGATCAGTTGGAGTTGGTTAATAACAGATGTTGTTCTTATTTATATATCACAATAATTGTACCTTCAAGTTTTAAATGATCACTTGATTATATATTAAATCACTAAGACCAACATCTGGGGCCCGATCCGATATGCAGCGTCGCCCGCAAATGCCGGCGACGCTGAATTTTGCGCTGGTTTGGTATCCTATATACGGCATAACTTAGAAGTTACGCTCGTATATTTCTGCCGTCGCCCGTAGTTTTTTGGGCCATAGACAGGTATACCAAACCAGCGCAGTTTGGAATCCAATATACAGCGTAAGGACTTACGTGGCGAAAATGGAGAAATCTTACTCCATTTTCATCTCTCCACAAAAAGCAGCCGTAGTAAGCCTTACGCTGTCTATTGGAGCCCCGTAACTCCCTAAACTAGCTACAAAATAAACCTAACACCTAACGCATAGGCAATGTCTATCTAGCTGTCAACCGCAATCTGCTAAATAAAACCTAACACCTAACGCATGCGAAATGTCTATCTACCTGTCAACCGCGATCCCCCGCCGTAAATCCCTAATAAAGTTATTAACCCCTAAACCGCCGCTCCCGAACCCCGCCGCCACTTACAATAAAAGTATAACCCCTAATTTGAGCTCCTACCCCGCCGTCAACTACATTAAACTACCCCCTAAAGTGAGCCCCTTACACCGCCGCCATCTATTTTAAAATTATTAACCCCTAATTTAATCCCCCTACAACCGCCGCCAGCTATATTAAATTAATTAACCCTTAATTTAATCCCCCTACACCGCCGCCAGCTATATTAAATTAATTAACCCCCTAATCTAATCCCCCTACACCTCCGCCAGCTATATTAAATTAATTAACCCCTAATCTAATCCCCCTACACCGCTGCCAGCTATATTAAATTAATTAACCCCTAATCTAATCCCCCTACACCGCCGCCAGCTATATTAAATTAATTAACCCCTAATCTAATCCCCCTCCACCGCCGCCACCTATATTAACTATATTAACCCTAATTATATTAGGGGTTAATATAGTTAATATAGTTTATTATATTATATATATTAACTATATTAACCCTAATTATATTAGGGTTAATATAGTTAATATCGTTATTATATTATATATATATTTAATTGTATTTTAGTTTAGATATTTGTAGTTTATTTAATTTATTGATAGTGTAGGTGTATTTGTAACTTAGGTTAGGATTTATTTTACAGGTAAATTGGTAATTATTTTAACTAGGTAGCTATTAAATAGTTATTAACTATTTAATAGCTATCGTACCTAGTTAAAATAAATACCAAGTTACCTGTAAAATAAATATAAACCCTAAAATAGCTACAATGTAATTATTAATTATATTGTAGCTATCTTAGGGTTTATTTTAATAGGTAAGTATTTAGATTTAATGTAGAATATTTTAATTAATAATATTAATATTAGATTTATTTTAATAAGAGTTTAAGTTAGGGATGTTAGAGTTAGATAGGGTTATTATACTTAATATATATATAATATAATAACGATATTAACTATATTAACCCTAATATAATTAGGGTTAATATAGTTAATTATAGCTGGCGGCGGTGTAGGGGGATTAGATTAGGGGTTAATGTGTTTAATATAGCTGGCGGCGGTGTGAAGGGTATTAGATTAGGGGTTAATACATTTATTATAGGTGGCGGCGGTGTAGGGGGATTTAGATTAGATGCAAAAGAGCTGTTTACTTTGTGACAAAGCCCCACCAAAAAGCCTTTTAAGTGCTGGTAAAAGAGCAGTTTTCTTTGGGCATGCCCTGCAAAAAGCCCTTTTAAGGGCTGGCAATAGAGCAGTTTACTTTGGGGTAATGCCACGCAAAAAGCCCTTTTCCAGGGGCTATTTGTAGGGTTATACTTAGGTTTAGTGGTAGGGGATAGTTTAGTATTTTAGGGGTTATATAGTTTTAATATAGCTGGCGGCGGGGTAGGGGGATTAGATTAGGGGTTAATTAATTTAATATAGGTGGCGGGTGGGGGTAGGGGGATTAGATTAGGGGTTAATTAATTTAATTAAGGTGGCGGCGGTGTAGGGGGATTAGATTAGGGGTTAATTAATTTAATATAGGTGACGGCGGGGTAGGGGGATAAGATTAGGGGTTAAATAATTTAATATAGGTGGCAGCGGGGTAGGGGGGATTAGATTTAGGGGTTAATTAATTTAATATAGGTGGCGGTGGGGTAGGGGGATTAGATTAGGGGTTTAATTAATTTAATATAGGTGGCGGCGGGTGTAGGGGGATTAGATTAGGGGTTAATTAATTTAATATAGGTGACGGCGTGGTAGGGGGATAAGATTAGGGGTTAAAATAATTTAATATAGGTGGCGGCGGGGTAGGGGGATTGAGATTAGGGGTTAAATAATTAATATAGGGTGGCGGCGGTGTAGGGGGATTAAATTAGGGGGTTAATCATTTTAAAATAGATGGGCGGCGGGGTAGGGGCTCACTTAGGGGGGTAGATAAGGTAGATGGCGGTGGGGGTAGGGGCTCCACATTAGGGGGATTATATATTTCATATAGCTGGCGGCGGGGTCCGGGGAGCAGCGGTTTAGGGGTTAATAACTTTATTAGGTGGCGGCGGGGTCCGGGAGCGGCGGTTTTGAGGGGTAATAACTTTATTAGGTGGTGGCGGGGTCCGGGAGCGGCGGTTTAGGGGTTAATAAAAAAAAATATTTTTAGGATAGTGAGGGGGGATAGCAGATAGAGGGTTAGACGTGTCGGGCTATGTTTGGGGAGGCGTGTTAGACAGTACGGGTGAGATTTATAACTTTAGTCAGGTTTTGTAGGCGCCGGCAGTTTCTAAAGTGCCGTAAGTCACTGGCGACTCCAGAAATTTGTACTTACGCAGATTTCTGGACATCACTGGTTTATGAGACTTACGGCACTTTAGCATCATGACGGCGCCGTATATAGGATAGCTCGAGTTGGCGAGCTGAAACTGCGGGCGCGGGGGGTTCCCTTGCTTGCGCCGCAAACTATGCTGCATATCGGATCGCGCCCCTTATGTGGATTCTATGTTTAAACAGAACAAAACAACTAGATACACTAATTGTATAGATGAATACCACTAAGTTTGTAGCAAAGAATTACACAAAAGTTGAATAAATCTTAACTCCAAAGAAATTATTTCTATGTGGTATAGAGATTTTTCCTATTTTTTAAAAGGTTCCATATCAATAATACTTTAAGGCTTTATTAAATTAAACTAGGAACCAACATTCATACAGTAGCAAAGGCAGGTAGATTAAAAACACTAAAACCTTGTTTAGAAATAATGACTGATTAGTTCAAATTATTCAAATTACATAATAAATGTTTATTGAGCCCCACAGTATAATAACCTAACATAAACGAAGCCCTTACAATCCGAGGGGCTGAATTACTTTTTAGCATTAACAGCTAGTCTTATGGGCAGCATAAATTGATAACTAGAATTTGTGAGGCATAAGTATAAGTTTTTTTTTTAAACAAAGGTTAGCTATTAAAAACAGCAAACAGGAGAGACACGGCTCCCCTGCTGACCCTGCAAGTCTGTCAAAAGAACTGAAATAAGGGGGGCAGTTTGCAGAGGCTTAGATACAAGGTAATCATGAAGGTAAAACGTGTATTATTCTAACTGTGTTGGTTATGCAAAACTGGGGAATGGGTAATAAAGGGATTATCTATCTTTTTAAATAACAAAAATTCTGGTGATGGACTGTCCCTTTAAGCTATTGGCCTTTTTGTATATAGAGAAATAGAATAATGAGCTATTAGAGAAAGATAATGTCATGATTCGCTACTTTAAACCATGCTGCTGCAGCTCTCTCAGATCTGTTTTCCAGCTTGATGTGTCATGCTGCCTAGCAACGTTATACAGTCTCTCTTGCTGGCCCGTTCTGATGATGTCAGACAGGGTCTTTAAATTCCCTGCATCTCAGATACTCACTGCCGTTTGTTGGATTCATCTGTATCCTAGAGACGTTCTATTCTATGTTACCTTGTGCCTGCCTGAACTGTAATTTGACTTCTGCTTTGCCTGACAAATCTTTCGGATAACCTATGCCTGCCTGAACTGTCATTTGACCTTTGCTTTGCCTGACAGCTCTTTCGGATTAAACCTATGCCTGCCTGATCTGTAATTTTTACCTCTGATTTGGCCTAACAACTCTTTTTAGATTAACCTATGCCTGCCTGAACTGGTATTTGACCCTCTGTTTTGCCTGACAACTCTTGTTTGGATAACCTATGCCTGCCTGCACTGTGATTTGACCTGCTGCTTTGGCCTGGACAATTCTTTTGGATTAACTCGTGCCTGCCTGAATTGTATCTGACCTCTGGCTTTGTTTATACAACTCTTTTGGATTTATATATTCCTGCCTATATATATTACTGATCCCTGCTTACCTGATCATTCTCCTGGACACTCCTTTACTCACCTTTCAGCCAACCTGACCTCAGCTCTGCATCCAGTAGGCAGCTCCTCTTTGTGAGTAATTTATTCTGTTTATTCAGCACTATTGTACTTAATACTTCAGAGTGGGTCACCATCCTGGGGTTCTCTCAGTGTGCTAGTGTGTGTATTACATTCATTCTAGCTAGTTCGGGCTAATTCTGGACTGATCTCAAATAGCTGACAGTACAATACGGGTGATAATATGGACCCCCGCTGAGTTGGCCAGAGCCGTGACCCATCAAGTACAACTTCTTGGGTTCCCATGATGTCTATTTACAATCCTTGGATTCAAAATTAGATCAGATAGCTGCCATGTACAATCTTTGGGCCGCTCCTATACAACCTAATCCTACCACAGCAGGCAACTTATAAGCTCCAGTCCAGCTGTCCCAGATGTCAACCCTGAAGGGCACCCCTAATCCCAGGACAAATATGATGGCATCCCCTGAGAACTGTTGTGGGTTTTTGAACCAATGCCGACTTCATTTCACTTCAAATAGTCCTGTGCTGTTTACCACTACCCTCTTCAAGGATCTTATATCTCTGATGAAAGGAAAAGCCCTGGCCTGGGTTTCTCCATTGTTGAAAAGGGATGACCTAATCCGTTGCTGCTGAGGCTAGTTTGCTAGACTTTCATCAAGGAACTATTTCTGTAGCACAATATGCCATCGAGTTTCGTGCTCTGGCTGCTGAGACATCAAGGAATCAGGGAGCCTTAAGTGCAGGCATTTCATAGATGGGACTCATGATCATTTAAAGGATGAACTTTTGTTTTGGGATCTTCCGGAATCCCCAGAAGACCTAATTAAACTCTGCAATCAGACTTGATGCGAAGGTATAGTGAATGATAACAAGAAAGGGACAGAAACCGAAAACTGTGTCCAAGACGTCTTTCTGCCTTGCTCCCCAGTTCTCCAATCTTGTATTTTTATCTCTGGAACAAGTAGAAACCCATGGAAGTTGGTACTATTAAATTGACAGAGACTGTAACACCTTAGAAAAAGGACTCTGGGTCTGTGTTTTATATTGTGGCTTAAAAGAACATTTGGTGAGAGAGTGTCCTACTAGACCAGTAAAAGTCAGGGGCTTTAACTCCTGTTCGAGGGGACTGAGTTAAGCCAAAAAGAACTCCCTTAAGACATTAAGAATATCTGGTCATTGCCATTCGGATTCTGCAACACCCCCGCAGTATTCCAACATTTTGTGAACAAAATATTTTGTGACTACTTAAACAATTTCATTATCATCTATCTGGATGACATTCTCATCTTCTACCAGTCTATTCAGGATCACATATAACATGTCAAAATGGTTCTTCAACGGCACAGAGATCCTCTTCGCCAAAATAGAGAAATGCTCTTTTCATCAAGATTCTGTCTCCTTCTTAGGTTACATTATTTCCAAGTCTGGTTTTGAAATGGATCACACTAAACTATTAGTTATTATCGAATGGCCCAGGCCAACCACCCTTTAAGCACTCCAAAGGTTCCTCGGTTTCGGCTAATTACTATCAGAAGTTTATAAAAGGTTTTGCCACTATTTTTTTACCTTACTTACTTCCTTAACTAAGGGACATAAATGTAAAGACTGGCCTGCTGTATACATTGAGCTTTTGACACTCATTCTCTTCTGCTCCTATCCTATGACATCCCGAACCTGACCTCCAATTTATCTTGGAGGTCGATGTTTCTTCTGTAGCCGCAGGAGTGGTTCTTTCTCAACGTAACCCTGAATCTGGTAAGATCCATCCTGTGGGTTTTCTTCTCTAAAAGATTCAATCCAATTGAGTTAAATTACCATGTAGGAAATAAGGAGTTTAAGCTATTAAGTTCGTTTTTGATGAGTGGAGCCATTGGTTAGAAGTACGACTCAACTCTTTTTGATCCTGACTGATCACAAATATTTGCTCTACCTCAAAACTGCTTAACATCTAAACTCCTACCAGGCCAGGTGGTCACTGTATTTTTCCAGATTTCACTATTTCCTTTCCTACATCCCTGGTAAAAAAAATATCAAAGTTGATGCTCTTTCCAGACAGTTTCTACCAGTTGATTTGATACAACAGAAGTCAGGTACCATCCTTCATCCTCATAAGATAATAGCTCAATTCTCAGTCTCTACTCTGCAAGAGTTACAGAAGACTCAAGTACTTATTCTCTCCACTTGTAAACCACCCACTGGCCTCCTCTTTGTTCCTGAACGTTTCCGCTCTAAACTGCTGCATGGGCACATGATAATGCCTTTCTGGACATCAAGGAATCTACAATACCTTGTGGAAATTGAGGCGACATGTCTGGTGGCCTTTTTTAGCAAAGGATGCTGAGGAATACGTCTCTGCCTGTACAGTTTGTGCTTCCAATAAAGCATCTCATCAGCTTCCTACTGGTTTGCTTCAACCTCTTCCTATTCCTCATGAACCTTGGACTCATTTGTCTATCGGATTTTATGAAAGACTTACCGCTCTCAGAACGAATGCAGTACTATTTGGGTAACCGTTGACAGATTCACAAAATCTGCTCATTTTGTTCATTTACCTGCTCTACCATCAGCCAAAAGACTCTATGAACTCTTTATTCAACATATTGTGAGATTACATGGCTTTCCACTCAACATTGTATCAGACAGAGGAGTACAGTTTGTTTCTCAGTTTTGGAGATCGCTTTGAAAACAGTTGGGTACTACCATATCTCTATCTACATCTCATCACCCTCAGTCTAATGGCCAGACTGAAAGGGTTAAACCAGTGTCTCGAAACATACCTTAGACATTATGTGACCCATCTCCATTCTAAATGGGCCCAGCTGCTGCCTCTCGCAGAGTTAGATCACAATTCCTGGTATAATGCTTCTTTGAAAATGTCACCGTTCAAAGCAGCTTACGGTTTTGAACCCAGAGCATTTCCTCTTTCTACCTCAACCACTGGAGTACCTGCCACTGATCTATCTCCTAACAGTCTTTCTCACCATTGGCGGAAGATCGTCTTTGTGGGTCCTTTTTGTATTATGAGTCGGGTCTGCTCTACTGCCTATCGTCTAGCCCTCCCTAAGAATCTCAATATCCATCCGGTCTTTCATGTCTCTCTTCTCAAACCTGTGATCCACAATAAGCATTCTAGAAAAACGATATCTCCTCCTCCTCTGGTGATTGATGGACAACCAGAGTTTGAGGTAAGGACCAAGCGCTGACATCACTATGACTGTGAGTGCATTTTGTCTCATAGTGGCTTTAACTAAGGAGCTGTTAGCGTGTTGCAGAGTGTTTATACTCTGTACCCCAAAAATAGCTAAATCTTTTGGATTAGCAGAAGTATTGAGCAGGACTGAATATATGAAATGCACAGGGATACAAATCCTTGTTCTTCTCCACTTGGTGAAATAGGGGCTCTGGCTGCCTCATTAATCCTTGATGCTATCTTTTCAGTACAAAAGGATATCCCAAGTATTTACTGGCATTATTCTACCATGAAAATGTCCATGCCTTGCTAAATGGAAGTGCCCCTATTAAGGACTCTATGATTCTTTCTTAACAAGTCTATAAGCAAAGACACAGCACATTGCTAACCATGACTGAAACCACTGACTATTTTGACCTATTTTCCTTAAAATCGTCGGTTGAAAGAGATGGGAATGGTTTGGAGTTTGAGAAAGTGTTTGTAACTGATAAATCACAGCTCTAAATTAGCTCATTATTTTATGAGATTGAAATATTGTTGATAAATGAAAACAAGGCCAAATGTAACATTCAAATACTTTCAAGATATCATAGTATGGGGATTATTCCCAGTGGCCTAAAGTTAAACAAATTTCCCACGTTTATAACAGATGACAAAGACTTCATAGTTCGATGGAAGAACACTTTATCTGATTGTTCTCTAAAATTGATTTTGTTGATTGTTGAATTTAAATCTAAGTTGTAAAAGCTCAACAAAAGACAGGAAGTAGCAGATTACCTTAATTTTGACAAAATTTTGCAACAAAGTATAACTGAGGAAAAAATTTTTTATTGGAGCTAAAACATAAAAATAGAATATCTGTCTGGAATAAGAAGGAGCGTTACCAATTTAGGAATAATCAATCTTCCAACAGGGGTTACAGGGGGAGATGTGGGAGGGGCAGAAGAGGCAGATATCAATATGACAATAGAAGAGTAAGATTCACAGATAGCGAAGCAGAGTCTTTAGACGAACAGTCTGAATCTGGTGGAGAAGAACTCCTAATGCTAAAAACACAGTATATTCTGTGCCTTCGAATACAGACACTAGCCTACAAGCTCAAGTAGTAAGTCCAAAACTAAATTGATTCTGACCCAACCTTCACCTAGGTATGAATACAGAAATGAGAATAGAGTTGAAAGCAATAGTAAATATAAACCAACACAAGAAGCAACAGGTACAAATGGGATTCCCACTGACATTGATAGGTTTTTCAGTTGCGCCCAAAAGGACCAGAAGGGGGGGGGGGCACAAATACACATACAAACCAAAAACCCCAGGTCCCAAGACAGGAAACACAGAGACACAAGAGGAGGGGACAGCATATGAAATACCAGTAGATAATGTAATTAACCTCTCTGATTATAACTTAAATGCCATGGAAAGAAAAGTGTTAACAAAAGGCCTAAATTTTGTACCTTTTAACAACTTCAGTCTGTTCCAAAACCTACTTGATGTAAGCAAATTGATCAGGAATTTAACTCTAAAAAATTATTTTATAACAATGAAGATAGGGAAGGGGAAATACAGACATAGTACTTGACAAATGTCCATTTAACATTTACTGAGGAATGTGATATAGTCGCACTAGATGACTTGTACTCTGAGGGGGCAGTAGGGGGTGCTGAACCAGTGAGACTCCCTACTTTTAAAAATAAATTAACTTTTTACCCTATACAGAACAGAGGTCATACTTTGGAGAATTTTCAGAAGAGAGTGGAAAAAGATCTCACCACTCTAGCTGAAAATGTAAAATTGAGTGTGAGCAAACAATTTATCAAGGAAATAAAGATTGGCTTTAAAACAGTTACAGGACAAAGAGAACTTAATCATCAGGGCAGCGGATAATGGCAGCTCTATCGTAGTAATGAATAGAGACAGTTCACAAATGAAGCACTCAGACAATTAAATGATACTAAACAATATATACATCTTAGGAGTGATCCTACATCTATATATGAAAGAGAATAAGACATCTTTTGGATGATGGCAAAGACTTGAGAATGTTTGATGAAAACACATATGAATATTTAAAAGGTAAGAACCCAATCATACAAGTATTTAACCACCTCCAAAAGATGCATAAGCCTGGTCCCCACAATACAGGGCTGCCCTATAATAAGTGGTATTTGATCATTAACGGAGCATCTCTCCTAGTGGCTGGATGCAATCATCCAACCATTTGTGGAAGGATTATCCAGCCATTTAACAGACACCAAACACCTTCTAGGATTGCTTAAACAACATAGGTGGACTGAAGAAATGGCATGGCTAACAGTAGATGTAAAGGCCTTATACTCCTCCATACTCCATCAGCAAGGATTTAAAGCTATATAATTTTCCCTTAATAGATCAGGTCAGTTTGATGAGAGCCATTGTGAATTTATACTAAGGTTAACAAGATTTGTACTTACCCATAATTATTTTAGCTTGGCTTTTGAGAGTTCTATCTCCAGAGATGTGGAACTGCTATGGGAGCGAAAATCGCCCCATCATATGCCAACCTCTTTATTGGGTTGGTGGGAGCAGTCCCACATCTATAGAAATAGTAACATATTCAGGACCAAATATCACTTTTACAAAAGGTTTATTGATGATTTGATACTGATTTGGCATGGAGATGAGGGCATGGTGGAAGAATTCATGAAGGCCCTAAACACTAAGAAATAGGTCTCTCTTTTACCCATGAACTGGGAAAGAATGTAACGTTGACTGGACTTGGGAATGTTTGATGAAAACACATATGAATATTTAAAAGTAAAGAACCCAATCATACAAGTCTTTAACCACCTCCCCAAAGATGCATAAGCCTGGTCCCACAATACAGGGCTGCCCTATAATAAGTGGTATTTGATCATTAATGGAGCATCTCTTCTATTGGCTGGATGCAATCCTCCAACCATTTGTGGAAGGGTTATCCAGCCATTTAACAGACACCAAATACCTTCTAGGATTGCTTAAACAACATAGGTGGACTGAAGAAATGGCATGGCTAACAGTCGATTTAAAGGCCTTATACTCCTCCATACTCCATCAGCAAGGCTTTAAAGCTATAAAATTTTTCCTTAATAGATCAGGTCAGTTTGATGAGAGCCATTGTGAATTTATACTAAGGGTAACCAGATTTGTCCTTACCCATAATTATTTTAGCTTTGGCTTTTGAGAGTTCTATCTCCAGAGATGTGGGACTGCTATGGGGGCGAAAATCGCCCCATCATACACCAACCTCTTGGGTGGTGGGAGCAGTCCCACATCTATAGAAATAGTAACATATTCAGGACCAATATCACTTTTACAAAAGGTTTATTGATGATTTGATACTGATTTGGCATGGAGATGAGGGCATGGTGGAAGAATTCATGAAGGCCCTAAACACTAAGAAATAGGTCTCTCTTTCACCCATGAACTGGGAAAGAATGTAACGTTGACTGGAGTATCCAGCAGAGAGGGAGGCCACATAGATACTAAAATCGGAAACCATATGGCAAAAGATACAATATTACATGCAAAAAGCAGCCATCCAAAAAGAGTTTTTAAGGCTATTATGAAAGGGCACTTTGTTAGAACATTGAGAAATTGTTCAGACAAAACAGTCTTTACCAAACAAGTGGATGAGCTAACAGAGAGACTGGTGTTAAGAAAATACCCCCAAAAGATGGTTAGGGGTATTAGAGAAACAGTGGAGACTAGAGAGAAGCATGAACTATTGTTGAGTAAAAGGAAGCCCCCACGGAGTTCTGGAGGAGGAGCACAGGTTGCGAGGTCATGTGAGACACCTGCTCTGACTTACCTACCTACAAGCCTGCTGGCGGGAATCCTGCGCCTCAAACCCTGACCTAGGGCGACTTGTATAGCCCATAATATATCGCTACTGGAACTCGCATTTGTGCCTATACAATGCACTAAAGCTGTATACAAGCAGCAACCATAAGGACACAACAATAAAATACTGGTATGAACATTTGCACAATATTGCTTGTTTTGGAACTTAAACGTAAAGGGAAAAAGCAACAGAGTCTCTCCTGCTGAGAGTACATGACTTGCCTAACAATTATTTTACATACCTTTTTCGCAAATTTCAAGAGGAAGCTTATAGTGCTCATAGACACCGCAGAGCTCACTGCAGAGCTCACCTGCCGAAGGAGAAGAGGTGAGGAGAGCGCTTTGCCTAGGTTTGCTGGAGATTTCTGATACAGACGGTTTTGCGGTTTACACCGTGTCAAGTGGCCCTGAGGTGAAGGGGCATGCAGATTGGTTCTTACCTGTTTGGATATCACTCATGGACGAGAGAGACGCGGCTTCCTTGGTGGAGAGAAGGAGTGAAAGCGTCGGTAGCGCAACCTTCTATGATCCGGTTGTTCCCCTCCCACCGGTGCTGCGAGAGGGGCACGGATCTTCTTTTTTGTTGCGCTGCTCTTTCAGCCAGAGAGGCGGCTCTCCTTGCTACATTACCTGCTGGGACTACACTCCTGGACAGGTCACTCCAGGACGCTCGACTCTACCTATTTGTCCTGAACTCCCCTCCCACCGGTGTTGCGTGAGGGGGGGCTAGCCTCAATAGGCAAGACTTTCGGCAGTGGGTAAAGTAAAAAATTATGCAGCTGATATATATCTGAACTATGAGCATTACTTTCTCTTTTGCTTTTTGTTATGGCTTCTTCATTTATATGGTATTATTTAAGGTAAATGGTGTTCTATAGAATTTAAAATATTGACATAACTTTGTCACAAGATAATTGAATATCACTACAAACACCATAAAATCTATTCGAACTTTCTACCCTCGCTAACACAGAAACGGACTTATGTCTGGACTATAAGAAAAAGTAGGGTAATAAAGGGAAGAGAGAGGAATAAGATCTATGTTACTTGAACTTTCTAAAGAAGGGGAGAGAGAAAGCAAAGGGAAAAAAGAAAACAAACTTCTTCTACTCTCATTATAATATTATAAGATCACATGTATATATGGCAATTTAGGAGTTGATTTGTAGGTTTAATTATACAAAACAACAAAGAACTTTCTCTTACTTTGGTAAATAGCCACTTGGCTGTTTTCTATACTTGCAAATTAATCAATTCCTGTGTGGTTTTTTATGTTTGGTACTATGTTGTTGAAACTGCCATGTAACAATTAGATATTACTATTGTTAATACTTAGAGTTGTTTACAGATATTTAGTGTCTCTAAACAAACCTCAAACTAACTTATACTATGCTGGGAAATATGATACTTTGTTGCCACTGTAAATAAGTATAGAAATTATCTGATACTGATACAAAGTTTAATAATTATAAGGCTGTCTAACCTGAAAGGAATCTGCCTTAAATGCATTTAAGTAACGTTCCAGAATATATTTAAACCTCACATAACAGCTAGAGTCTCTGTCTATGCATTAATTTTCCAAGGAGTAATCTCACTCATTTGATATAACCTGATAAATTTAACCTAGAAAACCCCTACACTACCCTATTGTGTTTAAATTAAGTACAATAAGCTGACTCTGATAGCACTAGCATCTAGAAGTTGAATTTAAAACTATTTCTTTTGTTATAAAAGTTTTCTGCAGGTTTCTTAGAATATAAGTTAAAACTGAATTTCTCCTTCCTCTGCCTACCCCCATAAAATTCACTTCCCTGATCTGATTTAAAACATCTCACGATTACTTGCACTTCATCACTTTTCACCTTTTCTTATCACGTTATTCACGGAGGTTAATTTATACATGGAAATAACCTCAACCTAATCAAAGAATTCACTCCTTTACACTACTTTTTCACTGTATCAAGCCACTTTTTCACAGATCACAATCCGTATGGTTACAACTATATGGACAAATTTATATACTCCCACTCTAAAACAACACCCCCCCCCTATGGCAGCTAGGCAGAGAGATAGGCGAAATAAAAGCATTTTAGATCCTCCTGCTGAAAGCGCAGCCACCTATTACTAGCACTCAGATATTAGCAGAACCTATGGATTACCCAAGCATTAGTTTTCAAAATAACTGAAGCCCTTACGCCCAAATTGAAATCCTGAAAAAGGAAGCCCCCACAGATAGATAACAAAAATCGTGAGAAAATGATATTTCTAACCACATACAGTGAACAATTGGACAAAATTGTGAGATAATTTCAAAACTTTTTTCCCTACTTAAAGCAGATGATGAACTAGCTGATACAGTTAGAAGAGGGTGAATATTCCTCTACAAAAGAGGTCTCACTATTGGTTGCCCCATCTGTTAAAAAAACAAAGTAACTACCAGAGATCATGGCTAACAGTTAAAGGGGTATACAAATGTCACAATGTCAATTGTAAAGCATGTGAATATGTACAATTGGGTAATGGATTCTCAAGAACGATCACAAAAGAAATGTTTCAACATAAAAAATGCTATAATTGCAGAGCAACATATGTGATATACTTACTAACCTGTTCCCAATGTGACCTACAGTACGTGGGTATGACCTTTTAGAGAGATCAGGTCTCGCATTCGCGAGCATGTTTGTAATATTAAAGCAAGTAGACTTAACACACCTTTAATCATACACTTTAACATCTTTTATAACAAAAATCCAGAGAGTCTTATGTGGACTTTTGTTGACAATATACCTCCTCCACAATGGGGGGGGGGGGAACAGGGATCAATTACTAGCCTGACAAGCGATCTACTGGATTCTCACACTCAAAACACAAAAACCCCAGGGGTTAAATAGCAAATATGACCTGATAAATTACTGGAACTGAACACATATATATATATATTATATATATATATATTTATTATTTTTTTTTGCTTCATATATATATATATGGTCTAGTGCTTTGGTTTTATATATCTTTGGATACTTTCCCAATGTACTCTCGTTTCTTAATTCATATTACATGCAAGTATTTTAGTATTTTCGAAATACACAGTCCTGCGAACAAATAATGAGCAAGTGTATTAACGCTAGCTATGGAGTAGTGACTGATAAACCAGTATAGTCAATTTGAGCAACAATAGCTAATGGCAATTTACAGAATAATAGAATGATTATTATAACGTGATAGGGATAAGCTATAAATCTGTTATAATGCTATTAGCTGCAGATATTCCACGATAGTGGCCATAGTGCACTAAAATTGATTATATCACTAAGGGACAATTAATCATGATATACTGGTAGCATGTCAACTCGAACGTGTTAAAACGATAATGTACAATTATATGGAGTATGTGCAGAGATTCTGAAAATATGTAATGGAAGAGCTAAAAACAATCTATATATATATACAGTATAAATATATAAAAGGACCCTATGTTATCTATGGGTTTACACTTCCTAGCGCAGGGATCATAGGCTCATTGCAGTGGTTTCAATACTGGACCCTTAAAAAAAAAACATGGTATACAAGGATGTAGAGCATTGTCAATTTATTTTAACTAATCATGTGGTGTTTTTACATTTTAAAACACCCAGCTTGTCTGTCATCAATTAAGCTATAATTACGCGTCAGCCATTGTGACAGCTCTCGGAGAAAGCTGTGATGTTTCTGTGACGAATTGCTATTGTTTTTAAAAGATATACTATAATAAAGAATCTTTTAATCAAAGCAAAGGCCCATGGAGTCTCTCTCTCTGTTATTTTTTTACGGAATTTGAGGTAAGCCATATCTTGGATTCCAGGCTTCGTGGCAAGAACTTGTATTATCTCATGCATTGGAAGGGATATCCCATCACCGAGAGGTCTTTGGAACCCAGCCACCCAGGTCCATGCTCCTGCATTGGTGAGTGCCTTCCATAAGGCTCATTGGTCCAAACCTGGTTCTGTTCCCCATAGGGGACATTGAGGAGGGGGCACTGTTATGATTTGCTACTTTCAACCATGCTGCTGCAGGCTCTCAGATCTGTTTTCCTGCTTGCTGTGTCATGTTGCCTAGTAAAAGCCCATTCTGATTATGTCAGATGGGTCTTCAAATTCTATGCATCTCAGATACTCACTGCCGTTTTGTTGGATTCATCTGTATCCTGGGTACGTTCGATTCTATGTTACCTTGTGCCTGCTTGAACTGTAATTTGACCTCTGCTTTGCCTGACAACTCTTTTTCGGATTAACCTATGCCTGCCTGAACTGTAATTTGACCTCTGCTTTGCCTGACAACTCTTTCGGATTAATTTATGCCTGCCTGAACTGTAATTTGACCTCTGCTTTGCCTGACAACTCTTTTTGTATTAACCTATGCCTTCCTGAATTGTGATTTGACCTCTGCTTTGCCTAACAACTCTTTTTGGATTATCCTATGCCTGCCTGCACTGTGATTTGACCTCTGCTTTGCCTGACAACTCTTTTTGGATTAACCTATGCCTGCCTGAACTGTGATTCGACCTCTGCTTTGCCTGACAATTCTTTTGGATTAACCCGTGTCTGCCTGAATTGTATCTGACCTCTGCTTTGTTTATACAACTCTTTTAGATTTATATATTCCTGTCTGAATACATTGCTTATCTCTGCTTATCTGATCATTCTCCTAGACACTCCTTTACCCACATTTCAGCCAACCTGACCTCGGCCTCTGCATCCAGTATGCAGATCCTCTTTGTGAGTAATTTATTCTGTTTATTAGGCACTACTTTACTTAATACTTTCAGAGTGGGTCACGTCCTGTGTTTCTCTCAGTGTGCTAGTGTGTGTATAACATTCACTCTAGCTATTGGGTTTAATTCTGGACTGATCTCAAATGACTGACAGATAAAATATGAATGTCTAATCTTCCTGCAGTCTTATCCCATCCGAATTGGCTTGGTCTTGGCACCAATGGGTTCTTAATTCAATGAGCAAAAACAGATATTTCAAAAACAAATAAATCTAAAGGAATAACAACCCATATATTTTATAATTGAACTTAAAACATGATATAACAAGTTATTGATAAACACATTGGGCTAGATTACAAGGGCGTCTTAACTGTTACCAGCAAGCGATATCGGCTTTTTGCATGTGTTGGAAATAGTATGCATATTATAAGTTGAAAGTAAACACGATCACAAGAGCATTTACACTCGTCGGGTAAGCACAACTGAAACCCTTGTGTAAAGTGTTGTTGTCATGCCCCCATTGGGTCTTGGACTCTGGTCTCCCATGTTGTACCCCAGTGACGTTAACCTGAGCCACCAGAAGGCTTTAGTTGTGGAGAGCTCTTTGTCTCCACCTCTTGCCAGCTATTGCTGATGTGAAATTACCAACAGCCTATTTAAACTTGCCTGGCTAATCAGTATTTGTATTGACATTGAGTTTACTCAGTCTGTGTCTCTTGTTTTGCTGTTTACTTTTCCGATATTGACCTTGGCTAGTTCGTGTTTCTGATTATGTGTGAACCCTTGCTTTGATGCCTGATTTTGGGACTGACCTGCCTGGGTTTTCGATTTTGCCTGTTTTCTGACCAAGCCCTCTGGATTACCTTTGTATTGCATTGCCTGAGAGATACCAACCCTACTAGTCTGACCTTGTTTCCTGCTTTAAGCTGCAGCTCATGAGCACTATCCCCACTGCAACTCCTGAACTCATCTTTTTGCTGCAGTTATTATTATTTTTTTATAAGTTCCTGAAATGTCCTTGTCCTCTGCAGCTCCAGTGTATACCGTGTCTGCTGAAGCTCATGAGTTCTCCTCTGCAAGCCTGAGCATACCTATTTACCTCTGTATGTTCTGAGTACCTCCTGGCTACTTTTACCTTATAGTCTGTCAAGTCCTGCAGCACTTGGGACTAGTGCCAAGTTTATCTTCGCTGCTCAGCCTCTGCTGTGACCTGCCAATACTCAGCTTCTGCTGGTATCCTGTGTTCCAAAAACACATACTTGGCCTTGCAAGTATTCTGCCTGTGATACCAGTTCCTGTATTTTTCATCAGCCATTATGCCTAAAAGTAAGAAAGTTACACTAGCCCCATTCAATAAACAAGAGCCTATAAACAAATGTGCCTCTGCAAATAAGCTTTAATCTCCAGACCCAACATCAAGCGTGACACTGCAGTAGTGTGTTAAAAAAAAGTTGCACTAAACACAACATAAATACATTTAAAATACAGTTACACTCATATAAACAATATCTGATAAAAATTATTCATATTGTTTATATATTATACATATTTTGCATTCCAATGTCCTTCCACATACAGATTAATGTAATGGCCTCTATTTATCAAGGCTGTCAACCGCAAATACGCTGGAATTCCACAGTGTATTTGTGGCGAGCCTGATTCGCCTTAGTTATCAAAGGCTAGAGATCGGCAAAAGTAGAATTTTGTGACGTAACATACGATCCGCCGGACTCAGTCCGACACAGATCGATGGTTACGTCACTCCAGATGTTCCGAACGCAAGTTCGGCACAATCTGACTAATTTTGGAAGATATCAAGATCCTACCGGGTAGGCTCGCCACTTTTCCGGCCCAGGGTACCTGGTTTTCAATCCTCCACCCTGAAGGTGGCGGATGCCATAGGAATCAATGGGAGTCTGACAGCAGCGAAAGCT
Organism: Bombina bombina; assembly: GCF_027579735.1. Classification (NCBI taxonomy): domain Eukaryota; kingdom Metazoa; phylum Chordata; class Amphibia; order Anura; family Bombinatoridae; genus Bombina; species Bombina bombina. Next base: position 572,769,856 of record NC_069502.1, read on the forward strand.
TATGTTCGCTGCTGTCCGATATCCCATTGATTCCTATGGGAAATGTCTACACCTAACACCCTAACATATACCCCGAGTCTAAACACCCCCTAATCTGCCCCCTCTACACCGCCGCCACCTACTTTATACTTATTAACCCCTAAACCGACGCTCCCAGACCCTGCCGCAACTAAAGTTATTAACCCTAAACCGCTGCTCCCGGACTCCCGCCGCCACCTACATTATATTTATTAACCCCTAATCTGCCCCCCTTACACCGCCGCCACCTACATTATATTTATTAACCCCTAATCTGCCCCCCTACACCACCGCCACCTACATTATATTAATTAACCCCTAATATGCCCCCCCTACACCGCCGCCACCTACATTATATTTATTAACCCCTAATCTGCCCCCCCACCCCCGCTGCACCTACATTATATTTATTAACCCCTAATCTGCCCCCCACACCCCCGCCACCTACATTATATTTATTAACCCCCAATCTGCCCCCCACACCGCCGCCACCTAAATTATATTTATTAAGCCCCAATCTGCCCCCCCTACACCGCCGCAACTATATTAATTTTATTAACCCCTAAACCTAAGTCTAACCCTAACCCTAACACCCCCCTAACTTAAATATTATTTAAATTAATCTAAATAAATTTAATATTATTAAATAAATGATTCCTATTTAAAACTAAATACTTACCTATAAAATAAACCTAAGATAGCTACAATATAATTAATAATTACATGTAGTTATTTTAGGATTTATTTTTATTTTACAGGCAACTTTGTATTTATTTTAACTAGGTACAATAGTTATTAAATAGTTATTAACTATTTTAATAACTTCATAGTTAAAATAAATACAAAAGTTCCTGTAAAATAAATCCTAACCTAAGTTACAATTACACCTAACACTACAATTGAATAAATTAAATTAATTAACTACAATTACCTACAATTATATACAATAAAATAAAATAAAATAAAGTACAAAAAAACCCCCCACAAAATTACAGAAAATAAAAAAAAATTCCAAGAATTTTAAACTAATTACACCTAATTTAAACCCCCTAATAAAATAAAAAAGCCCACCAAAATAATAAAATTCCATACCCTACACTAAATTACAAATAGCCCTTAAAAGGGCTTTTTGCGGGGCATTGCTCAAAGTAATCAGCTCTTTTACCTGTAAAAAAGGAAATACAACCCCCCAACATTAAAACTCACCACCCACACACCCAACCCTACTCTAAAACCCACCCAAACCCCCTTAAAAAACCTAACACTAACCCCCTGAAGATCACCCTATCTTGAGCCATCTTCACCAAGCCAGCACAAGTGGACCTCCAGAGAGCAGAAGTCTTCATCCGATCCGGGAAGAAGAGGACCTCCAGACGGGCTGAAGGCTTCATCCAGGCGGCATCTTCTATCTTCATCATCCGGAGCGGAGCGGGTCCATCTTCAATCCATCGACGTGGAGCATCTCTTCCATTGACGTCCTAACGAAGAATGAAGGTTCCTTTAAATGACGTCATCCAAGAGGGCGTCCCTTGAATTCCGATTGGCTGATAGGATTCTAGGATGCAATCAGCCAATAGGATTGAGCTTGCATTCTATTGGCTGATTGGAACAGCCAATAGAATGTGAGCTCAATCCTATTGGCTGATTAGATCAGCCAATAGGATTGAACTTCAATCCTATTGGCTGATTGCATCATCAGTCAATAGGATTTTTCCTACCTTAATTCCGATTGGCTGATAGAATCCTATCAAAAGTTGGATTTGAAGAAAAGCCATCACATTTAGTATTTAGTCTATAGATTAGGTGTGCATTTAAACATATGTAAGACACACGCAAAAATACATTCATTTTGAACATCTAGATATCGGAAAGATGGGTTTGCAAATATGTAAATCGTATTGATTGCTGTTGGTTACAATTTAATTAAGAAGCCAGCTTCATTAATACACTTTCAAATATAGCATTTACATCTTTATTTGGAACTGTGCTAATATCTCTATTTCTTTCATTTTCAAATATACAGAGTCTGAGGCCGGGGAGGAGGAAACACAGCACGAACAGGCTCCTCCTTCACCCGGGCATGAGAGTGGTGCAGATGACTCGCCACCTCGGGGAGAACTGGAAGATATCCCTGCACCTAACCCCCTGAAGAAGCTCCCATGCAGAAGAGATCCCTGTAGCAGTCCCCTGTGCAGCAGCAGCCCCTGTGCATTAGTCCACCATTTACCAGCAGCCCGCCGTGCACCAGCTCCTCCTGAGGAGAACATCCTCCCAGAGATACCAGAGGTGGAGCTGATGAGGGACTTTCTGTTAGAAATACAGAGCTCCTGGAGGGAACAACATTCACGCAGAGAGTTCATGAGAAATGCAATGAACCGTCTGCTCAAAGGACAAAATAATATCTTGCAGGTCCTCCAGGAGGTGGCAAGCAGTCCAGGAAGGGGAAGACCCTCAGCTCCTGTACTATCAGCTCCTGGCCCATCTGCTCCTGGGCCTCCTCCATCTCCTCCTCTGCTTGGTGAATCCCCAACCACTGATAGTACTCCTCCTCCCCTTCTTCATCAAAAAATTTGCAATGAGGACTCGTCAGAGGGGGCATTTGCCTCCCCCAGAGCCTCCGTCTTGTGGGAAGAAGGGAAGGAGGAAGAAGTAATTATGTATATATATATTTTTTTTTAGTTATTTAATGTGTAAAGGATAGGTATGGGATGATGTTGTCTTCTTACACTTGTGGAGCACACTCTGTATTGAATAGGCTTCTAAAGGACTGGCTCCATGAAAGCAGATTGTTTGCAGAGTGTGTTTTACAAGAGTTTTGAGACAACATCATCACTAGACATGTGGTTTTGATTTGTTCCGAATCCAAATTCGGACGAATTTGTTAAATTCAGAGATTCGGATCGATTCGAATTTCCGAATTACGGTAGTACCGAATCTACCGAATAAATCCAAATTAGTTTGTATTTATTCAGTAGATTCGGATGGCCATGGATTATACTAGTATTGTACAGTATATTAGGTTATATCACTCTGCTATGGGTTACACCTAATATACAGTACATAATACTAGTCTAATACACAGCACATCCCACCTAACACATATCGAAATTCCGAATTTCCGAATCGAACCGAAACCGAATCAAACTGAATCCAGCCGTATTTATTCGAATCTGAATGAATCCGAAACGAATCCAAAACAAATTAATTCGAATTTTTCCCAAATTCAAATCGATCCAAACCAAAATTCAAAAAAATCTGAATCGATCCGAACGAAACAAATTTTTTGACCATGCACAAGGTCTAATCATCACATACTGTCCTTGTTGATTAGATTGATTGGTTTTTGTGATGTGATGTCCAAACTGTTATCCTAATACAAAACAATAACCATTACAATTATAGATGATGGCATATCACTGTGTTGATGCCAACAACACAGCTTAAAGGGACAGTCAACACTTGGATTATTATTGGTTAAAAATAAATATAATCCCTTTATACCCATTGTCCAGTTTGGAATAACCAACACTGTAAAAGAAATACAAAAGTTTTTACCTCTGTGATTACCTTGTATCTATCTTACCATAAAGAGAGCAAAAAAGCGGACGGCTGGATATCCATATAAAAGTAAAAAGTCCTTTATTCACAACATAGTTAAAAAAACGGGTGGTCAATAAGTAAGTAAAAGATACATATTCAGAGCGCACACATAAGCACCAAGGGATAGGCTTGGTTACGCGTTTCGGCTATGAGCCGTAATCATAGCATAGGTGAGCCTACTACAGGTGCAATTTTATACACACATGATTAAAGTGACGTCAATGAAACAAGGGGGAGTTAAAATCAAGTCACTCCTCTTAAGTGCTAATTACATTTAAAGGTGCCTGATACTGGTCATATCCCTGGACAAGTGGATATAGAATAGAAGAAATGGGATCACATTTTAACAAATATACAATATATACAAATGATAAAGAATAAATGATTAAACAACAGTACAATATGCACAAAAAACTTGTATGTATACCCATAAATAATATTGTCGAGGGAAAAAAGGGTGTTGATGCTGTTCAGATGTAAATATGTCATATGGCTGTAGCCATTAATCATGCATTAAAACTATATGTTAGAATTCAGTGATGAAGATAGAATTTATTTTAGTTAGATAATAATTCCTAAAAGTCCATAGAAAATATGTAAATAACTAAATTAACAATAGTACTCAGAGATAGTAATACTATGAGTGCGCAACCACTAATTACACTGGCCTATGTGGACTCCTCTTATTATAGCCATATCCACAGTTGGGTATGCTCATACAGCTGTAAAATATCAGCTCCGGTGGATAATATAACAAAACCTTGATTCAATGTGTTATCACATATAGAAGGAGGATGAGGATCCAGAGAGCACCCTATTGTTAGAGATATAAATTACAACATAATTATAATCATAGAATAGGACATGGGAAGTATATACTGGATTATCATACTAAGTGCAAAGATAAATTAATGTAAGGATATGTGTGTACATGTGTGCAACATACATGTTGAGATGTAAGCACAGATACCATAATGAATATTCAGGGGTGAGAGACACTGTGGACACCCCCACTCAGGACAATCTAACCCCTACTCCCAGTAGTTGATGAGATCAAATTCGGAGTTAGTCCATGGGGGACCCTAGTCTCCAATTTGAAGATCCACAGCATCTCTGTTTTTCCCAATATCAAATCTCTATCCCCTCCTCTCTTTGGATAGGGGATCATGTCTATAGGTTGCCAGGAAAAACAAGAAAGATCTTTATTGTGTACTTTTGCAAAGTGATTTACCAACGGGGTACTCGCCTTACCAACACGTATGGTAGAGAGATGTTCTCTCATTCTTGATCTGACATCCCTGGTCGTAAGTCCCACATATTGCTTACTGCATTGAGTACATGTGATGCAGTACACAACATATGTAGAGGTACATTTAGACAGAAGTTAACGTCATATACCTTCCCTGTAACAGAGGACCTAAAGGTATCAGATATGATCAAGTAATCACATGCCCCACACCTGGAATTTCCACATCTGTAGGAGCCTTTACTGGTGTGCCACGAACTAGTCTGAGATAGCAGTTTTTTAAGGACCGTAGGGGACAATATATTCCTAGTGTGCGGTTCCTCCGATAGGAGCATCTCACACCTTCTTGAACACCATCCAATAGTCTTTCATCCGCAATGAGCATTTAAAATGGTGTTTCACAATTCTACATACATCTTCATATTGTGAACTGTAATCAGTTACAAAAGTGACACCTTTATGTGTCTCTGAAATTTTAGATCTATCTTGCAATAGATCTGATCTATGTAGTTTGGAAACATCATTGTAGGCCCTATTTACAGTCTTCCATTGATATCCTCTCTGTAGAAGGCGTTTATTGACCTCTTTCATCTGAGCTTGGCCCTCTCTTTCATCAGTGCAATTTCTTTTTGCCCTGATTAGCTGGCCTTTAGCAATGGCATAGGGGGACATGTTTGGATGGCAGCTCCTCACATGTAGCAGGGAGTTGCCAGAAATAGGTTTTCTGTACAAGCTAGAAATAATTCTTCCTTCCTTACTGCCACTAACGGTTATGTCAAGAAAATTTATCTCGACCTTTTGAAGCTCATGCGTGAATTTGAGACCTATAGTGTTAGAGTTAATGTTTTGTATGAATTCTGTCACCTCAATCTCACTTCCACTCCAGATAAGAATCAAATCATCAGTAAAGCGACGGAAAAAAATGATCTGAGACCTGTGGGCATTTCTATCTCCAAAGACGTGGGAACAGCTCCCACCAACCCATGAACAGGTTGGCATAGGAGGGGGCAAACTTGGCCCCCATAGCTGTCCACGCCTCTGGAAGTAGAAAATGCCCTCAAACTCAAAGAAATTATGAGTCAACAGGAAGCGGGCAACTCTTAACACAAAGGCCTGAAAATCTTCAGAAAAGTCCGACCATTCTTGTAGAAAGAATGTAATAGCCTCTTTTCCTCTATCGTGTGGGATAGAGGAATATAGAGCAGTGACATCAATGGTCACCCAGCTATATAAATCGCTATTCCATTCTAGTTCATCAATCAGATTCATCAGGGTGTTTAGTGTCTCTCAAAAGTGGGCAGAGCTTCAACAAAGGGGTTTAGCACCATATCCAGCCACTGGGAGAGGTGCTCAAAGAGAGACCTAATCCCACTAACAATGGGTCGGCCCTTAACATTTTCAAGGGACTTGTGGACCTTCGGGAGGTGGTGGAACACAGGAGTAACAGGGCATTCAACGAAGATATATGCCGCTGTATCATAATCCAAAAGGCCTTGTTCCACCCATCATCCAGAAGGTCCTTCAGCTCTCTCTGAAAACGTTTTGTAGGGTTGCTAGGGAGTACCATGTAAGAATCAGCATCATTAAGCTGTCTTAAAGCTTCATTGATGTAATCAGTCTTGTTTAGCACCACTACTGAACCACCCATTATCAGCATTGCGCACTACAATGTCACTATTGTTAGAAAGTTGTTCAAGGGCTAGTCTTTCTGTTTTACTCAGATTTTGTTCATTGCTTTTATTAGATCTAGCTAAAGTTCTTAAGTCTCCTTCCACTCTTCCGAAGAAGCCCTCTATAATGCACCCCTACTGTGTATGGGGTAGAACTTTGAGGGCTTTTTTAGCCCTTTTACACAGGTGACACATTCCAGGCCACTTAAACTGGTGCTTTCCTTCATCAAGTTATTAAGTGAGATAAGATTCACAAGATTCCACAAACGGGAGGTCAGTATTAAGGTTGGTATTAACCCATTTCTTGGGAATAGGTTGGTCTGATGTAGCAGTGTCAGTGCTTGAGAAATGGCCTTTCAAAGTGATGTTCCGGATAAGCCGGTTCACATCAATGATAGTTTTTAAATAAATTGAAGTCAGTTGAGGGGGAACAATCCTAATCCAAGTCCAAGCACTCGCAACTGCGCATCAGACAACTCACAAACCTGAAAGATTAATTACACAACTCATTGTATTTTGTTTGTCTTTTTTCCCTTAGCTTGTACCCTGCCTCTCCTGATCTACCTTCCCCCCTCTGTCCGGATTGCTCTGGGGCAAGGAAAAAAACCTGCTCTAGCTGTGATTGATCGCCCTCAGGTCTAGAGGACGAAGCCGCTACTATTAGTAGCCCTTGATTCTAATGAGGTAGTCGGTGCTTTACTAGGACAATATTTACTTGCCTCACTCAAATTAGATGTCTATAGGGGTGTGGTTTTAGAGTCTAAACTACCTCTATAAGACTAGTCCCAGTTTGAGCTGCAGGGTGTACTGTAGGGGGTATTTTTAAGTATACCTTTTACCCCACTGGTGGATTTTGCCTCATCCCACTGTTCCTGATCCATCCTCCCCTTGATTCAGGCCTCCGTGTCAGAGAATCTAACCTGAGATTGTCCTACCTGGCCCCCTTCTATTTCTATGGCCTCTGTTCCCCCTGTTCCTATTCTGTAGCTTCCTATTAAGAGAACGCTTACTCTTATTCCAAATGTAAACTGAATTGGTATTTTAGTCAGTTTGGTCATGTATGTACTTAGCATGTTTGATATCAATTACCTGTTTCTTAATGTTAGTCATCACATTTCTAATATAACACAAATTTACCATAATCAACCTCCATTTTGACTAGAATTCAACTCTAGTTGTAACAAACCAATCTCTTCTCTAACGCTGACTAGGAGCTTTGTTTTAAAATCACATAGTAGTGCCATGAGTCTCAAAGAGCAGTCCGACAATATATCATTCCAGGCCTCCATAAAGTCCTTGTCTTCTGTATCAAAGGTAGGGAACTTATGACCCTCAGTCTCGTGGTATGATCTGTATTTCAATATACTTGCTCAACAGACCAGATTATCCCACTGCAGTTTAATATCCTTTATTTTCAGCTTTCAATATCATCAAATAGCTCACTCAGAGTAGAGAAGGACTTGTCCGTTGAAAAAATCCTTGATAATTCAGGGCCTGGATCAGTAACAGTCTCTGAAGGCAGTAAAAAATAATACTGTTGTGACTAATTGACCACCTTGATCACCCTGCATGATGGAATCTGCCCACAGGTGTAGCCTGATTACACCTAGTAATAATAAACCAACCAACCAGAGAAAAAGTGGGTGGATTCCACACGTATTTAGTAAAGTCCTGGCTTCTAGAACTACGGATGTATATATACCCAATAGTACACACTGGAGAGACGGGTGACCTCCTTAAAGCAAAGAATAAAGCATGGTCAAATGAGTGCGGTTCCCACAAGTATAGCGCCTCACACACATAAGTAAAATAGCCAATTATATTTCCCTTTGCAGCAGGGAGAGGTGTCTCACCACCTGAACAAGAGTCCACATAAACTTACAGCAAATCCTGAATGCTCCACTCCTCTGTCGTGTAGAGATCCACAGGACCAGGCTGTGTGACAGTGTCATCTTCGGTCGGCTCCCAAACAGGTCAGGAGGCGTGTTTGCCTACACGCTGACCGCCCAGTATGTCACAGACCAATCTCTCACACTGCTGTATTCAGAGGGCCAATCCGGGTGTCAGGAGGCGTGTCGGCTTGCGTGCAGTTGAACCTATCAAACCGTTTCCTCTGTAGGGTTGTATCGCAGGGAGTCCTTCCAAGGTAGACAAATAGCTGCAAGCTGTGTTGGTAGTGGAATAGTAATCCGCTATAACGATCCGCTTCGGCTACCGCCAAAACAGCAAAGTCAAATGCCGTATGCAGATTTATGATGGTAATAGGGAGAGTACCAGTAATACCCCTCAATCCAGGAGCTTTTTCATCCCAATGGAAAGGGACTTGGCAGGGAGCGTTCCGCTTATGACAGGCTATAGAACACCTTACCATAAAGAAAGCAAAAAAGAGGTCGGCTGGATATCCATATAAAAGTAAAAAGTCCTTATTCAAAACATAGTTAAAAAACCGGGTGGTCAATAAGTAAGTAAAAAATACATATTCAGAGCGCGCACATAAGCACCAAGGGATAGGCTTGCTTACGCGTTTCAGCTGTGAGCCGTAATCATAGCATAGGTGAGCCTACTCCAGGTGCAATTTTATACACACATTGATTAAAGTGACGTCAATGAAACAAGGGGGGCGTTTAAAATCAAGTCACTCCACTTAAAGTGCTAATTACATTTAAAGGTGCCTGATATCGGGTCATAAGCCCTGGACCAGAGGATATAGAATTAAAGAAATGGGATCACATTTTAACAAATATACGAATATATACAAATGATAAAGAATAAATGATAAAACAACAGTACAATATGCACAAAAAACTTGTATGTATACCATAAAATACTATTGTCGAGGAAAAAGGGTGTTTGATGATGTTCAGTTGTAAATATCCTCTGGTCCAGGGGCTATGACCAGTATCAGGCACCTTTAAATGTAATTAGCACTTTAAGAGGAGTGACTTGATTTTAAACTCCCCCCTTGTTTCATTGACGTCACTTTTAAGCAATGTGTGTATAAAATTGCACCTGGAGTAGGCTCACTATGCTATGATTACAGCTCACAGCCGAAACGCGTAAGCAAGCCTATCCCTTGTGCTTATGTGTGCACTCTGAATATGTATTTTTTACTTACTTATTGACCACCCAGTTTTTAAAACTATGTTTTGAATAAAGGACTTTTTACTTTTATATGGATATCCAGCGTCCGCTTTTTTGCTCTCTTTATGGGTAAGGTGGTTCTATAGGCTGTCATAAGTGGAACGGCTCCCTGCCAAGTCCCTTTTCCATTGGGATGAAAAAGCTCCTGGGATTGAGGGGTATACTGGTACGTCTCCTATTACCATTATAAATCTGCATACGGCATTTGACTTTGCTGTTTTGGCAGTAGCCGAAGCGGATCGATATCGGATTACTATTCCACTACCAACACAGCTTGTGGGAACTGCACTCATTTGACCAGCTTTAATCTTTGCTTTAAGGAGATTAACCCTTCTCTCCACAGTGTGTACTATTGGGTATATATACATCCATAGTTCTAGAGCCAGGACTTTACTAAATACGTGTGGAATCCACCCACTTTTTCTCTGTTGGTTGGTTTACCTTGTATCTATGCCTCTGCAAACTGACCCCTTATTTCAGTTCTTTTGACAGACCTGCATTTTAGCCAATCAGTGCTCACTACAGGGTAACTATACGTGCATGAGCTCACTGTTTTCTATATGAAACACATGAACTAATGCCCTCTAGTGGTCAAAATGCATTTAGATTAGAGGCAGTCTTCAAGGTCTAAGAAATTAGCATATGAACCTCCTAGGTTTAGCTTTCAACTAAGAACACCAATAGAACAAAGCAAAATTGGTGATAAAAGTACATTGGAAAGTTGTTTAAAATTACATTTCCGATTTAAATCATGAATCTTTTGTTTGACATGACTGTCCCTTTAAACAAGAACATATGCTTACATATACTGATCCTTAGGGCTTGTTGGTATATATACATGTGCTTGTTAAAGCAAGCAAATATTTGAATCTTATAATAAGCCTGTATGCCATATTTTTCTTTATGTGTTAAATAAAATGTATATTTATAAAGCTAGATTAAAGTGTTTTATTTAGGAAATCTATTTAATTTAAAAGGTGCACCAAAGCATAAAATTTGCTTACATGATTTTGAGCATAACATTTTAAACAACATTCACGTTTACTCATATTCTTTGAATCGTTATCTGTTATCCTTTGCAGAAAGGTTTATCTAGGAAAGCTCAGGAGCAGTAAAGAACATAGCTTTGATCTGCTGATTGGTGGCTGCATATATCTACCGATTGTCATTGCCTCACCCATGTGTTCACTTAAAAACTAGTAGTGTATTGATGCTCCTTCAACACATTATACCAAGAGACTGAATCAAATTTGAGAATAGAAAAGAATTGCAAACCGGGTTAAAATTGTATGTTCAACATAACTAATGACAGATACATTTAGGGTTTCATGTCCCTTTAAGAGTTACAATTTAAATACATGCACACAGTACTATATTTAGAGAATAACAATGTGGAATCAATACATGACACGATATTGAGCATTTACATTACGAAGAAATATCAGGACATAACATCTAGAATAAGTATACATCTCATATATATTTATCATATGATAAAGGTGAATGCATATTGAGAAATTAATTCTAATACAAATGCGCATGTTTAGGAATTTTCAATGTAAAAAAATTAAACATATCACATTAATTATTTTTTAATGTGAAAATATTGTTGACATCACTGAACATTCATGGATTAACACTTGCCTCAAAATATATTCGGGATCAACAACACATTGCCTTCATTTGTTTCTTCCATGAGACAGCCATCAATAGATATTTATTATCTCTTTATCATTTATGTTTCCACAATGTACATGATTGATACAATCTATAATCCAAGAAAATCAGGGTTTTAAAATTGTGTTCTCATTTGCAAATGCGGCAAATCCAATATTGTGGGACAACGTAATCCAATCAAATGATGGATTTAACACCTTTGCATGTGACGTCTTACGCAACTTGGTGCATCCGATATCGCAGAACAACGTAATCCAATCAAATGACGGATTTTACACCTTTGCATGTGATGTCTTACGCAACATGGCGCTTCCGATATCGCGGAACAACATAATCCAATCAAATGAAGGATTTTACACCTTTGCATGTGACATCTTACGCAACATGGCGGATCCGATATCGCAGAAAAATGTAATCCAAACAAATGATGGATTTTACACCTTTGCATGTCAATAACAAACGTATTTCTATTTCAAAAACTACCATATGCTATTTGTTATCTATCAAGCGTGTTTTTTCATGTAATGCACAGCTTCACATAGTATAACGCTAGATAACATAATACTGTAATATCTGAAATATAATCCATTGTTGGTAATAATATATATTTCATTAGAATAGGAAGATTAGGAAATATTTAGGAAGCAGCAGGATTTAACAAAGAAATAATGCTACTATATACATTACGAAAATGTGTATTGTTTATACATTATATGTTACCTATAGCAATATATCGTTGGATAATTAAATATAATCAAAAATAATAGAAAGAGATTAATCATCTAAAATGTGTGCATTACACGCAGTGATTTCTTATATTATACTACTGCAATAAGATGTAAGGGAAATTAAAATATATGTGCTGCCAACATTCAGATAATAGTCTGTTTTAAATATATTATATGTGTATGTTGATGTCAAAAGAAATAATAATAAAATGTACATTATGACTGCATATCCATAAATTAAGAATTGTGGTCAGCATCACTTAAGGATTATCAACATAAAATATCTTTTATTAGAAATTACATTAATAAATAAGAAGAAAATGAACATTTTAATGACATTCTTTTTATTTAATACATATGATTTATGAATGTCATAAAACATAAAGAAATAAGATAATTTGAAAAATAAGTCAGAATGAGAACACAGCCCCTTTGGGCCATCTGACAAGGTAACATAGTGCACCCACCTAGACATAGTTGCCATTGACAAGTGACATAGTGCATCACAGTCCTTTGGGAGTTGTCAAGGGTAAACAAAGGCCAACATAGCCCCTTAGTAGCCATCTGACAAGGTGACATAGTGCATCACAGTCCTTGGAGGGAGTTGACAAGGGCAAACAAAGGCCAACATATCCCGCACACATAGCCCCTTAGAGCCATCTGACATCGTGCATCACAGTCCTTGGAGGGAATTAACAAGGGTAAACAAAGGCCAACATAGCCCCTTAGTAGCCACCTGACAAGGTGACATAGAGCATCGCAGTCCTTGGAGGGAGTTGACAAGGGTAAACAAAGGCCAACATAGACCCTTAGTCTAAATCTGACAAAGTGAAATAGTGCAACAGGCACAACAAGAACCACAAAAAAAAAAAAAAAAATTGGCCAAATGGCAACAAATATAATAACATAACATGTGGATGGAGGAGTTAGTCGTGCTCCCTCGGGTCATTTCAGGATCCTCCACTTACTGGGCATCAGCCTCACCTTCATCGTCCTGCAGCTGAGGTCCTGCAGCTGCGGCTTGAGGCCTTGCCTCTAAATGCATGCTTTGCATGAGCGTAATGTGCTGAAGCCGCAGCTGCATAAGCATGTGTCATGTATCCTTCCCAGCAACTGATTGGATCTCAGCATGGTTTGCTCCAAACGTGCTAGAGCCTCTAGCGTCAACCTAAACAAAAATAAATATTAAAAATTATTATTAATTACAGAACATAATAAAAATATAGCAAAAAGACATTGTACTAATTAAAATGCAAATCAGGATTATAATAAAATATGTGATAGCGAAGAAGAATTACACATTAAATATGTTCTTCATAGATAAACCATTAAGATATTAAGAAAACTAAAAACCCTATCAATCGACAAAACATTATTTCTTTGGTTTATGACACACTGGGAAAAGGGCATTGATAACAATTACAAAATATTGGCATATATACATAATATATGTCCAATATCTAGGCAATATCATTTAGATATTAGAAAATAAGGATGCTAATTTCATAAAATGTAAATCTGAAACATATACATTAATAAAATAAATAAATGTTTTATAAATTGAATTTCCGAATCAAAATCAATTTATGTATAATTAGATCAGTATAATGTCCCTTTAAGAATGTATGTTGTAATGTTGATTTGTAATGATACTTACATCGGTGGCTGGGAAGGAGAACACGACACCCAGGACAATGAATGTGGGGATTAGGGTAAATGTGTTGGTGGGGAGGGATGAGGTGAGGTGGGGCATGGTGTTCCTGCTCCAGTGGAGCCTGCACAGCTGGGGAGGGTGGGGCCTGGTGAGTTGGTGCTGTGCATGTGGGGCAGGAGCAGGATGGGCAAGATGGGGAGAGCAGCAAGGGAGGACAGGAGATTTGTTTTGGGAAGGGGTGGGAGAGGGGGCAGGACAGGAAAGGGCGGGAGAGGGGGAAGGATGGGAAGGGGCGGGAGGGTGATGCCCAGAAGTGGAAGGTCCAGCTGAAATATATAATACAATTTTATAAATACATATATTATATGAAAATATATTATTATATTGAAATAAATCAATATTCACCATAATTTTAAATCTGTATTAATTTTCTCATAAAATATTTATACAAAGTCACAATAATGACTATGTTTAAAGGTATTGATTGATTTGAAGCAAGTCTAATTTATAATAATATTTAATTGATCCTTTAAACTCCGATTGTTCACTGGTATTTTTCATGGAACGTTTGATCAATACATTAAAAATCATATTTTTCAACAACATTATGTGCTAATCTTTATGATTTTACAATATGATATTTCTCTTTTTGATAATATATCAGGATGCATGTATGCATTTGATATTGAAACGCCATAGAGTTCTTTTAGACACATGCCCGTGGATTGACTTTGGAGACTCCACCATTTGGATAATATGGGAGTGTGATATGATTAAATCTAAATGGCCACTCCACATAGCCTTTGAAACAAGATAATCACTGATTACCATATAGATTAAGATGATTGCCTTTGTAATCTTAAATATACTATCATTCATATTAAATATTAAGAATAGAATGGTATCTATTTAACATTAATTTTACAGAGCATGTTTTGTGAATATCTCTTTTACATTAGGATTAAATGTATGTCATCCCAATATTAATATACACATTCAGAATTGAACATTTTAGGTTAGAGGATTATTAATGTTTGTTTGAGTGAAATGGACAGTCTACACATAAATCATTTTAAAATAGCTTAACATATAATACTATAATACATCATGAAATTAAATCAATGAATTTCAACATGATTATGTTTTATGTATACTTAGAAGTTGTTTAGAAGCTCAGAACAATGATGACATAATGAGATGGTCTGCATCTAGGCACTCAGATGAATAGCAATGACTGTTTGTACAATCATAAGATGATTATTGGTGTTTGGATGTAATATGCATGTGACATCATGATGTCATTCATGACAATTCATACATAAATAAACAAATAAATCAATAATTTCTATGTTTATGCTGCATGATATAGAAAAATGGGGCAGTAGTGTATTTGAAAATAATGGACTAACGTATTTTAAAGGGACCAAGCTGGAGACTTTAGTTCTCTTCAATAGTATGATTTTGAAACAATACAAGTTATATACATGTTATATATATTTGATATACCATCAGACTCCAAGGGAGCCACATCCTCGTCCATCACACATGTAACATCCATAGCCGTAAAACATAATATGCTGTGTACACGTTAAAATCAAATATTATAACATGTGTTACTGGTGCTCAAGGACACACATCAATGTTGCATTAAAGAGTTACTAAACCAAAGTTAGGAATTTCATAATTTTGATGGAGCATGCAATTAAAATAAAATGTATAATTATCAATGATTAATAATTAAATGTGATCGTCTGTAGTTTGAAAATCTGGAAAAAAGCATAGTTATCATGTGTGTATCACTTGATGATTGTTGTCTACATTTATACAAAATATCAACATGTGCTAGCCATGTTCTGAAGCACAAATGTGTAGACTAAGAAACTTTGAGATCTTAATATTAAATTAATTATATATATATATATATATATACAATATATGTGTGTCAGATACACTCACATGTGATGGAGCACCTCTAGTAGTGCAAATGGAGCAGTCTGGGATTAATAACAGTCACCCAGAAGACCAGCGAGATTATTAGGAAATCTGTGGATAGTGGTAAAAAAACAGGGTGCCTATATGGCCTAGTACTGTTTTACCCAAATTGAATGATAATAAGTGTTAAAATGCACTCACATTTGTAGAAAGTAAGTTGATTACTTTTACCACTTGCTGCCTCAATATTTTATATCTTTTGGGAATACTATATTGGGTCACCAATTATCTTCGCTGGATTCCTGGAGTCTCCTGACTATCTGTCGATAAGTCTGTTGGGTGACTATATTGATCCCAGCCTGCTCCAATAGCATCAAAGGAGATGCTCCTACAAATGTGAGTGCATTTTAACACATATTATCATTCAATTTTGGTCAAACAGTTCAAGACCATATAGGCACCCTGTGTTTTTTACCACTATCCACAGATTTCCTAATAATCTCGGGAGACCGGTCTTCTGGGTGACTGTTATTGATTCCAGACTGCTCCATTTGCACTACTAGAGGTGCTCCATTGCTTGTGAGTGTATCTGACACACATAAAAATTATTTCTCTTGGCCATGTGGTGCATGTCTTCTTATATTGCTTTTAGATCACTAACTCTGGATCCAGGCCTGGTCCTTTACAGATTGCTGCCTCCATTGATACCATCACCTTCAAAAGAGACTATATTTTATATATATTATCATCTTTGGTTATACATTTATACTAAATGTTTTTCATATAGCTCATGGTCTTAATACTATTGTGGATATATGTTAATATTTATTAACATCTAGTGTTATTGAGTTCATTATTATTATATATTACATATTATACCATCAATTTGTGATACTCTGGTTACATAGACTAAGATTAGCTAACCACTAACAAATATATTTTGTAGAGCGGTGATCATCTATTTACCATCATAGTAAGGGCGCCCCCTATAATATTCTCTCTCTATATATATATATAAATAATTAGAGGAGTACATTATAATTTGAATTCAAATGGAATGCTTCATCATAATCATGATCTGAATAATTTTGAAAAAGACACCTTTAATAACGTATGAATGAGTCAATGGACTTCCCAGCATCCTGCAAAGACAGGTCTGCATCGGTGCTGGATACCTCCGGGCTTGTCAAATTAACTAGATCTAATAATGATATAAATAAATATTATGTAACACAATTTGTACATCAGCTTTACATATACATATTTGGTATTTTAAAATAAAACTATTTAAAATAATATCTTTTGAAATGTGAAGACTAGACCACTTATATGAAAAATAAATTCATTAGTTCATCAAGGTGAGTGGAAAAGAAATACTGCCCTGCAGCCCAGTTTTCAAAGGGAGAGGATCATGCTCTGCTTCAGTATGTCACAGTACATGTTGGCATTCATGGTTCCCTCAATGAACTATAGCTCCACAGTGCCGGCAGCACTCTTGCAGGCCCAGACCATGACACTTCCACCACCATGCTTAACTGTAGGCAAGACACACTTGTCTTTTTACTCCTCACCTGGTTGCCACCACATGCTCTTGACACCATCTGAACCAAATAAGTTTATCTTGGTCTCATCGGACCACAAGACATGGTTCCAGTAATCCATGTCCTTAGTCTGCTTGTCTTCAGCAAACTGTTTGCGGGCATCATCTTTAGAAGAGGCTTCCTTCTGGCACAACAGTCATGCAGACCAATTTAATGCAGTGTGCGGCGTATGGTCTGAGCATTGGCAGGCTGACCTCCCACCCCTTCAACCTCTGGATATGATGCTGAGCACGTGCACTCAACTTCTTTGGTTGACCATGGCGAGGCCTGTTCTGAGTGGAACCTGTGCTGTGAAAGCGCTGTATGGTCTTGCCCACCGTGCTGCAGCTCAATTTCAGGGTCTTGGCAATCTTCTTATAGCCTAGGCCATCTTTATGTAGAGCAACAATTCTTTTGTTTCAGATCCTCAGAGAGTTCTTTGCCATGAGGTGCCATGTTGAACTTCCAGTGACCAGTATGAGAGAGTGTGAGAGCGATAACACCAAATTTAACACACTTGCTCCCCATTCACACCTGAGACCGTGTAACACTAACGAGTCACATGACACCGGGATGGAAAATGTCTAATTGGGCCAAATTTGGACATTTCCACTTAGGGGTGTACTCACTTTTGTTGCCAACGGTTTAGACATTAATGGCTGTGTGTTGAGTTATTTTGAGGGGACAGCAAATTTACACTGTTATACAGGCTGTACACTTACTACTTTACATTGTAGCAAAGTGTCATTTCTTTAGTGTTATCACATGAAAAGATATAATAAAATATTTACAAAAATGTGAGGGGTGTACTCACTTTTGTGAGATACTGTATTTGTAACTTCCATACACATACCTCCTGGGATGCTGTTACTACATTTGGCATGTAGACTTTTCTTTAGAATTTATAAGAATTAAATGCGTATATGTGACACATATATAATATATGGAATCCGTTAAATATTAATATATTTTGCTGACATTTGAACTAGATTTAGATAGTAAATATAATCCAGTCACATTAGTAAATGTTTATGACACATTTCGATGTTTAATATTGAGCAATAGATGTGTAATATTCTTCAAGTTATTTATAAAAAGTTTAAAAATATTTTAGATAAAAAAATGTCAATATTGTATATATTCATTGTTTATTAAATAAATATCATGACTCATTTTGAAGTATTGACAGTGCTCTATTAAATGTATTTACAATCCCAACAATGCACATCGATTGTGTGCTAGTGCGTGAAATTATATTCGACTTTTCATAAATGCAAATCTCTTGTTGAAAAATATGTTTACCACGCTATATTTCAATAATGGTGTAATGCGTTCTTCGTATTTATAATGGACGTTACTTTGAGAAAATAAAGTGACTTTTTTAAATGGAAATTCATGTATTTGTCTGAAATGCTCACATATAATTTTCTTTTTCACAGTGTCTTTATTGTTAAGGAGCAGATATGCAATTGTGTGATGTATCTAAAGACATCTGGCTAACCATTGCAACTATGCATTGTTACCCACCCACAAATAAGCAGATATCTCCCACTAATGCTTTGCTGATTATAAGCCTATGCATATCATTTTTCAAACTTAGGATAACATGAGAATGAACCATATGTGATTAACAAAGTCAAATTTTATTTTAGATTCAAACCTGCTCTGTCAGAATCATGGAATATTAACTTTGGGTTGAATTTCCCTTTCACTACAAATGAAATAGCCATCACAAGCTATTAACTAAAAATAAATAGTTGACATAATACCCACTATTCTAATAGTAAATATGCAATGTTAATTTTTAACAATAAAAATAAAGTCATGTCTAAATACGATAATATAGTTAAATAGATGAGTGTATACCACGTGAAAGGGTATATACTTTTAAAGGGACAGTAAACCAAAAATAGATATTTACTTTAATACTCATTAAACATTTTGTAATACTCAATCCTGTTATATGAATATACATTTGACCTGTGTGATGACCTTGTGTGTAAACTGTCCACTTATCTCTCTCCTTTGATGGAGTTTTTTAATGATTCAGTGCAGACTCTTAAAGAGACAGTATACTATAATATTTGGTTCACTTAATGTGTTTACAATTCCTTATTATTTAATCAGCAGCAGAGTATTTAATGTATGAAATTGAATTGTTCCTGTTTTTATATAAACTATTATTTTGAAGCCACAACAACATAAAATGTTTTTAGCTTGTAGATATAATCTGATCTCCTAACTTTATCACATTGTTTAAATATACATACTTCTTACATCTGCAAACTAATAAACCAAATAAAATGTACATTATGAATAGGTGAAGATACCATAGGAAAAATAAACTATTTTAAATTCAAAATTAAGGGTAATGGAAATACTTAAAAACAAATGTATACACTCCAGCAGGTAATAAGGATTATTGTGAGAAATTATATTTTGAAATGTCTATGAGTTAACTGTCCCTTCAAATGACTCTAATAGAGTGAAAAGTCATCAATATGGCAATAACTAGCTCTGTCTAAATGTGAAAATAAACTTAGCTATGATGTTTTCTTTAAAGATCATTTAATCTACCTAGGTTACCTTGCAAATAATGATACCATAATAACTAAGCTATATTTCTTTTAAGAATATGTTAAACATTTTTTAAAAAAATGATAGATATTAGAATGTGAATATAAAATTAAACTACACTGTCACTTAAATCTAACAAGTTCACCCTACACATTTCTTAAAAGTGATATAACCAAAGTTGTTATGTAGACTTTATACTGCATAGCCTTGTCATTAACATTTCATGATTTGTACATCTCTAAATCACACAACCAAAAATTAGATGGCTGTATCTAACTCCACCTTAACTTTTTTTGTAAGATACAATACTTTTTTTTTTTATAATCTTTTATTGAGGTTTTGCGCATGACAATAAGATAGAATAAATGTCATATGACAAATATACTGCTAGATTACGAGTCTTGCGTTAGCCTTAAAAAGCAGTGTTGAGTGGTCCCAACGGCTTTTTAACGCCCGCTGGTATTATGAGTCAGGCAGGTAGAGGTGTACCGCTCACCTTTTTCCACGATTTTTGCATACCGCAAATCCCCTTACGTCAATTGCATATCCTATCTTTTTAATGGGATTTCCCTAATGCTGGTATTACGATTGCTTGAAAAAGTGAGCGGTAGACCCTCTCCTGTACAGACTCCTACCGCATTTAAAAGTTAGTAGTTGAGTTTTATGGGCTAACGCTGTAACATAAAACTCTTAACTAAAGTGCTACAAAGTACACTAACACCCATAAACTACCTATTAACCCCTAAACCGAGGCCCCCCCCCACATCGCAAACTCTTAATTAAAATTTTTAACCCCTAATCTGCCGACCGGACATCTCCGCCACTGTAATAAATATATTAACCCCTAAACCGCTGAAGGCCTGCCTCGCAAACACTAGTTAAATTTTATTAACCCCTAATCTGCCGTCCCAAACATCGCCGACACCTATCTACATTTATTAACCCCTAATCGGCCTCCCCCAACGTCATCACTACTATATTAAATTTATTAACCCCCAAACCTAAGTCTAACCCTAACCCTAATACCCCCTAACTTAAATATAATTTAAATAAAACAAAATTAAATTACTACTATTAAATAAATTAATCCTATTTAAAAATAAATACCTACCGATAAAATAAACCCTAAGATAGCTACAATATAACTAATAGTTACATTGTAGCTAGCTTAGGATTTATATTTATTTTACAGGCAACTTTGTATTTATTTTAACTAGGTAGAATAGTTATTAAATAGTTATTAACTATTTAATAGCTACCTAGCTAAAATAAGTACAAATTTACCTGTAAAATAAATCCTAACCTAAATTACAATTACAATTACACCTAACACTTCACCCAGCCTGGCACAAGTGGACCTCCAGAGGGTCAGAAGTCTTCATCCGATCCAGCAAGAAGAGGACATCCAGACCAGCAGAAGTCTTCATCCAGGCAGCATCTTCTATCTTCTTCCATCCAGAGTGGAGCGGGTCCATCTTGAAGACATCCGACGCGGAGCATCCTATTCCATCCGACTGCGACTAAAGAATGAAGGTTCATTTAAGTGACGTCATCCAAGATGGCGTCCCTTTAAGTCCGATTGGCTGATAGAATGCTATCAGCCAATCGGAATTAAGGTAAGAAAAACCCTATTGGCTGATGCAATCAGCCAATAAAATTGAAGTTCAATCCTATTGGCTGATCCAATCAGCCAATAGGATTTAGATCGCATTCTATTGGCTGTTCCAATAGAATACCTACCTTAATTCCGATTGGCTGATAGGATTCTATAAACCAATCGGAATTGAAGGGATGCCATCTTGGATGACGTCACTTAAAAGAACCTTCATTCTTCAGTCGCCGTCGGATGGAAGAGGATGCTCCGTGTCGGATGTCTTCAAGATGGACCCGCTCCGCTCTGGATGGAAGAAGATTGAAGATGCCGCCTGGATGAAGACTTCTGCCGGTCTGGATGTCCTCTACTGGCCGGATCGGATGAAGACTTCTGCCCTCTGGAGGTCCACTTGTGCCCGGCTGGGTGAAGATGGCTCAAGGTAGGGTAATCTTAAAGGGGAAGTGTTAGGTTTTTTAAGGGGGGATTGGGTGGGTTTTAGAGTGGGGTTGGGTGTGTGGGTGGTGCGTTTTAATGTTGGGGGGGTATTGTATTTTTTTTACAGGTGAAAGAGCTGATTACTTTGGGGCAATGCCCCACATAAGGCCCTTTTAAGGGCTATTTGTAATTAAGTATAGGGTAGGGAATTTTATTATTTTGGGGGGCTTTTTTATTTTATTAGGGGGATTAGATTAGGTGTAATTAGTTAAAAAATTGTAATTCTTTTTTTATTTTCTGTAATTAAGTGGGTTTGTTTTGTAATTTATTATATTGGTGGCGACGTTGGCGGCGGCTTATTAGGGGTTAATAAATTTAAGATAGTTGTGGCAATGTTGGGGGGGGCAGATTAGGTGTTAATAAATAAAATGTAAGGTTCGGCGATGTTGGGGGCATCAGATTAGGGGTTCATAAGTATAATGTAGGTGGCGGCGGTGTACGGAGCGGCAGATTAGGGGTTAATAATATAATGTAGGTGGCAACGATGTTGGGGGCGGCATATTTTGGATTAATAAGTGTAAGATTAGGGGTGGATTAGGGGTGTTTAGACTCATGGTTCATGTTAGGGTGTTAGGTGCAGAAATAACTTTTATTTCCCCATCGGAAACAATGGAGCTGCGTTAGGATCTGAACGCTGCTTTTTTTGCAGGTGTTAGGTTTTTTTTCAGCCAGCTCAGCCCCATTGTTTCCTATGGGGAAATTGTGTATGAGCACGTTCAGCCAGCTCACCGCTGACTTAAGCAACGCTGGTATTGAGGTGAGATGTGGAGTTAAATTTTGCTCAACGCTCACTTTTCTGAGGCTAACGCCGGCTTGAAGAAAACTTATAATATCAGCGTTGTCTTAAGTGAGCGGTGAGAAAAAAAGGCTTGTTAGCCCCGCACACCATTACAGACAAAAACACGTAATCTAGCCGATAGTAAAGTTTTCACAAAATACATTAAAATAGTACAAGTTAAAAGCAAAATAAGTAACATAGTATGAACATTAGAAATCTAAATGTTTTAATTTTTGTAAGCATTTATGAATGGCTAATGAGCTGGCCACTCATGGACCCTTTTATATAAGAAATACTGGTATGGCAAGTTAGCCATTTCTGGGACCTTGTTTGATTCCATATCACGTGCGAGTTATGAGAATGGAGTCTGTTATGAAGTAGTAGGATATAAGTTGATATTGCAGAGACCTGTTGAAGACACTATTGTGTCCAACTCTAGGGGGCGCTCAACTGGACAAAAATAGTGGTGAAATAAATGTGGACACATATGATATTAAGTCTAATAGCATTAAATAAACAGACCACAAACCTATATATGCAAAAATGATCAGTACATCTAGGGTACAGTATGCAATAAATAGATAGTCTTATCTGAATCCTTGATAGGTATTGTTGTATTAGAGGAAATAGTCCCAAAATGATCTTCTGTAATAAAGAGATAGTACTCCAGCAGTAGATGAATGTTCGTGGTGACAGCAGCTCTCCTCCTTACAAAACAGCAAATCCAGAGAATCTGTGAATGAAGATCACAAAATAAGGCGCCTCCTAGTGTAATACTGCAAGTAGAATCAACGATGTAAAATCATGAAGTGAAAATATACTTACAAAGCAGGACCATATGTGCTGGGTGGCGCAAGCTGAGATCTTACAGTTTCCCATCAAACTGATCCTCAAGAGGATGTAGAGGCCCAGGTGTGCCAAGGATAGGTCCAATAAAGCTCAGGTTTCCATGATATTCAACATAACTTTTATTAGAACCAATATTAAAAACCAATCTGTATGTACATTACCCAAAGTAATTCAAATAATATAGGCAACAGATTGCAACATGTTTCTCAGCTTATACCTAGCTGTTTCATCAGGATGCTGAGGAATCTAAATTCAGAGAGTCTCTAATGAAGAGTTAATCTAATAACCTTAAGGATGTGGAATTATACTTATACTGAAGGGGCAAAGGTAGCTAGATGTGAATAGTTTACAGTACGTCTGACCTACTCCAATTTTCCAGGTAATTTGTAGGGGAGAGTATTCGACACCTAATGTTGTATTGAAACCTCTATGTGGAACAATTATACATAAAAAGTGTATATGTGGATCTTAACATTGTAAAAGTACCTCCAAAGTTAGATTTCCTCCTAGGCTCTAGTGATATATTGAAAAATGATGCCTCGCTAACAATAACGCTCAGAATGTGGGGTATCCAGGAGAGAAATGTTTGCAAACACCTTTCCTCGGAGGTATATGAAAATTATATATCTTATGTGAGCCTTCAGGACTGTAAAATAAACCCAGTGGTAGAAAGTTTAATACCTCCTCACAAACATTAATTTGTACAGAGTACATTACATCACCCACAGCAAGTCTATCTTGAGGTGGTAATGCATCTCTTAGGCTATAATAGTGCAGAGGGTAAGGGGTGGACTAAGTATAAATGAGTACTGTAAGTTATGAGGTGGTAGTGGCATTATTATGCAGTGGAGACAGTGATGATAGAAGCATCGTACCTCTAGGATGCCCAACCCCTGAACATAGCGGAGTGCTGGTGATGGTGTTTTTACATAAAAACACCCAAGAGTACAGGGATACTATAGTGTGGAGTGGGGAACTTAAATGAAAGATAAAATGTGGGATGACACTCACTAAAATGATAAGTACCAGCACATTCAGGGTATCTGTTCTAAGGTATATTATAGACATTGCTTAGGAAAATATATGATTATGTTTGTGTTTGTAAAGAAGGTATTGCGCTGAATATCTTATAGCTATCTTAAATCTAATTTTGGTGTAATGCTAGTAATCATATCATTTATTGGAAGGAGCAGGTAGGGCCAATGGGCATTTATGTTAATTACTACAGGATCTCATTCCCCCTCGCCGGCTGAAGAGGAAAGAGAGTAGACGTTTCTATTTTGAAAGAGGAGGCATCAGAGAGCATCATGCCTCTACATAATTTTGGCCCACCTTCATCTATAGAAACGAGAATGTGCAACATCCTATTAGTGGATTTAGTATCTATACAATAGATTAAAGTCTCAAATACAACATATGGCAACATCATATGAATATTTAGAACGGTGCATCAAAGTATACTGTAGCACAAATCTGAAACCAAAGTTCTAATTAGGCAATTCTAGCGATTGGGATATGATTACCGAATGAAACAATATAGTGGATTCATTGCTATTATAAACCTATGTTTGTTATAGTCATTGTCAATAGTATCCATGGTGATTAGCTAAGTCTTAGTGAAAGCTATACACAGTATATTCTCAGGGCATAGGTATACAGTAAACTGAAATGGAACAATCAGATATATACACAATAACATTTAACATTAACATCCATTTCCCATATGGTCTAATTTGCTAAAAGAGAAAAATAACCCTGTAGATAGGGATAACGAATCGTAACGGTCAGAGATAAGAAGTCCACAATGTTTATGAGAGAACATTGTCACTGGTGTTAACCTATGCCCACCTTGGGTGATTGAGAGCGGCAGAGATGAGCCACATCGAACTTGGGTATAATAGCCATCATTTCAGAGCGAACAGGTGTAGTACTCGCAGGATAAGGTCAAACAGTCATACATAGCAAAAGCGTTACAGGTAGGAATGTCTCAGTATCCAGAGGCTTATAAGATCTGGAGCGGCTTGGCAAGTATCATCTGCAGTCTATACAGTCGCAATCCAGAGACTTGTCTGCTACAATATCAATGTTTTCCAGGAGCTTAGTAACGGTGACCTGATCGCCCAGAATGTCTAATACTATACTATCTGGCAGGAGTGGCCTAGTTTGAACCTCTTCCTCAATACTCATCCGGCGTACCACAGAAGGTATCTCATGAAGCAGGCTCTGAGAGAGTAAGGCTGCAACGGTCTCCTAAATCAAACGTGTCAGTTCCCCAAATTGATCGTCTAGTAGGTGGTGGACATGTGCCTCACATGTGTCGATCGAGTGCATTATCTGCATGCCCGGAGCTAGTAGCTTAATTCTGTGATAGCCAAAGTGATATCTTCTGGTGGGGGTGGGTGCACAATGCTCCCTACAGCAGGCTTTATAGGTATCATATGAGCAGAGCTCTTTCAAAGTGCGACTGCTCAGATGCCCGACTTGCTCAGCCCCAAGATACAAGACTTTAAAACTTATTATCTGCTTGAGCTGTGCAACTGTATTATGTTTAATATCAGGCATGTACTTGTAAACTATATACTTAAACAACCAGTCAAGGGACTAATCTTTTCTTTACATGTCCTAATATTAAAAGTATGTATTTGTTATTATCTTACTTGGATAGAGAATATATATATATATATATATATATATATACAGTATATAGAGATGTATTTAAATAAATAAAAGAATATATAGTATGTAAAGATATGTATTAAAAATAGATTCTAACAATAAATCAATATTCTTTTGGGACTTCAACAAAAATAAAAATCTGTAAGGAAAAAAAAGAAAAATATTAAAATCTGAAATCTATTATATTATATCATAAACACATGACTAAAAAATATTCTGTAAGTATAATAATTATAAAGTCATCTTCTGTCTATGCTCTAACACAGTGATTTGCAACCTTTTTTTGCCGTGGCACACTTTTTTACATTAAAAAATCCTGTGGCACACCACCATCCCAAAATTTTACAAAATCACACATTGTAGCCTAATGTGTATATATATATATATATATATATATATATAAATATATATATATATATATATATATATATATATATATATACACACACACTGTACTGTGCTGTCATGCGATGCCTCCTACAAACTATACATGACATATTGACATTCATTCACAAACAATCATAATCATTGTCTGTGAATGAATGTCAATGTTATGGTTGTAAATTATGCCTGATGAGCCTGTCACATACCTCCCAATATTTCAAAATTTTAAAGAGGGAAACCCCCGCACTGTTGTCAGTCTGCCGCGGCACACCTGAGGATCTCTCACGGCACACTAGTGTGCCATGGCACACTGGTTGAAAAACACTGCTCTAACATGTATTGTTTGTTTTGGATATGTAAATCTATATCTATCTATCCATCTATCTATCTATCTATCTATCTATCTATCTATCTATCTATCTATATATACACATATAATTTTAAATGAATCACATAAAATTATCTTATCAAGAGTTGACTTACAGATTAACATTTAAAATTAGACAAAATAATGCCTAATATCCTATTTTGTTAAAAAAAATTCTAATTATTCAATTGTATGAGGGACATAATTTAATGTAATATTTCATGTCCCTTCAAAAACTAATATATCTAAATGTCATCTATGAAATGTATCCCTTCATCTGTATGATTGATCACAATCTGAGTCCTCTCTAGCACAAAGTAGGGGAATGTATATTAAATAAATGTCTTCAAAAATAGGACATGGTGAAAATTGTCAGACACCTTTAATATATTATGAGCTATTTTCACATTATTCCTCCTATGATTCTTACCAGTAGCATGCATTGTGCAAACTAACCTGGATGTATGATCTTTAAAAGTCGATTCTATTCAAAATATCAGTTTATCTTTATTATGTGTCATATTCATCACTTTCCAAATAGAGGATTGTGAAATACCATCTAAATGAAATGAGGAAACATAAGTGTTTCCTATAGGATGTATCCTGCATCCCCAGTCTTGTTCCAGACAATTGTGTACACTTACCATGTGAACATGTCTTGCATGTTTTTCGAAGTCAGCACAGTTGAAAGACAATGCCACAGACATGATCACATTGGTATTCTTTACTTTCAGTCTGGTATTCTTGACTTTCAGTCTGTAGATGAAGTCAGTCTCCCTAATGGAAAAGTGTAAATAAAATCTCTAATAAAATGGTACATTGTTCTGCATCCCTTCCCTAACACTACCTATTTCCTAAAATGTTTATAGCAATAGCTTACTAAGCGTATTTAGCCTCTTTTGTTTTGTTATAACAATACATTGTGAAGCAGAGTCACATACATTGTCCACAGTTAAAGGGACATTACACCCAAAATATATCTTTCATTATTCAGATAGAGAATACAAATTTAAAAAAAGTTTTAAATTTACTTCTATTATCAAATTTGCTTCCTTCTCATGTTAGTCTTTGCTGAAGAGATACGTAGGTAGCATGCACGTGCCTCAAGCACTACATGACAGGAAATAGTGCTGCCATCTAGTGCTCTTGCTAAATTGCTGACATATAGTGCTGCAGACACATGCACACTTCTGAGTTTATATCCTTTATTTTCAATAAAGGATAACAAGGAAACTAAGAAAATTTGATAACAGAAGTAAATTGGAAAGTTGTTAAAAATGATGTGCTCTATCTAAATTATGAAATATTTTTTTGGGGTTTTATGTCCCTTTAACCTCTGATGTATGACTTTGTTAATTCTAATGTGCTTCAGAGTATCCCTTTATCTGCTATCTGTGGCATTTATCCATTTCAGAATATCTAAAATCTAATAATGTCTAAACGTAATACATGTAAATTAATTGTATGCCATATGATGGATCATTTAGCTAACCCCCCACCTCGGTCCAAACATTGTATACCCTCACCATGTGAACTTGTCTTTGTATGGTTTTTGAAGTCAGCAAAGTTGAAAGACAAAGCCACAGACATGATCACATAGGTATTCTTCACTTTCAGTCTGGTATTCTTCACTTTCAGTCTGTAGATGAAGTCAATCTCCCTAATGGAAAATAAAGTGTAAATCAAATCTCTAATAAAATGGTACATTGTTCTGCATCCCTTCCCTAACACTACCTATTTCCTAAAATGTTTAGAGCAATAGATTACTAAGCGTATGTAGCCTCTTGTGTTATGTTATAACAATACATTGTGAAGCAGTCACATACATTGTCCATACTTAACCTCTGATGTATGACTTTGTTGATTCTAATGTGCTTCAGACTATTCCTTTATCTGCTATATGTGGCATTTATCCCTTTCAGAATATCTAAAATCTAATAATGTTTAAACTAAATACTACATGTAAACTAATTGTATGCCATATGATGGATCATTGGGCAAAATACCCCCCAGTCTCTATCCATACATTGTGTATGCTTACCATCTGATGTTGTCATTTCTTGAACAATCCTAACATGTTCGCACAATTCTACTTCCATTTTACTAAAAGTCTCACATATTCGCACTGCTCCTATATAACGTATAGAATTTACCATCTGAAGTGGCGGTTGATGATGTTGGCTCTGAGAACACCCTTGTCCTGGAATGGCCCCTCTAGAACTGGGTCATCCTCCTCATCTTGGAGGAGGTCTCGGGGAGCCTGGATGGCCTACAGCATCCCAGCCTGCTGAGCTATGTTATGAAGGACGCTGCAGGCAATAACGATCATCGCCACCTTACCAGGGCTGTATTGGAGGACTCCTCCAGACCTGTCTAGGCATCTCATACACATTATGAGGAGCCCAAACATCCGCTCCACTATAGCCCTAGTCCACTTGTACGCCCGATTGTAGCGCACCTGGGCCTTGTCTGTGGGGTTACGCAATGGTGTAATGAGCCAAGGCCGGCTCATGTAACCTGAATCACCTATAAATAATGAAAATTACAAAATGTCAGTATTACAAATATCTTAAAAATTATGATATGAAAATACATTTAAATAAATAAATAAAATGATACAATGCATTTGTGTGTACGAAAATCGCCTAAACTAGACATTTGCTGAAAGAGACAAAAAATGGTTACAGCGCATCATATATTTGCACAGTTAAGTTATGACCTGCTACATATCTGTTTTTCGCTAAAACTAGACATTTTCAGGAGACAAATAAATGGTTAAAGTGCATCCTATAGCTGCACATTTAAGCTATGACTTGCTACATATGCATTTTTTGCTAAAACGAGACATTTGCTGAAAGAGACAAATAAATGGTTAAAGCGCATCCTATGGGGCCTAGTTATCAAGCCGTCTACTTTACCTGCCTTCGCCGGTTCAATACGCCCGCCTAAGCTCGCCTACCATCGCCGCCGCGGACCTGCAAAATTTCGCCTAAGTTATCAAAAAAGCTGTCAAAAAGCCGTGCACCAAGTACGGGGCGATGAGCAGCGGACTGTGAGAGTTATCACTCATCCAATCTCGCTGCTCTTCGGCTTTTTGACAGCTTTATTGATACCCCTGTCACTAAGCACCCACACTAACTACACTGTTCTATCCCCTATACCAGCGCCCCCAGAGCCCCCCGCAACTAAATAAAGTTATTAACCCCTAAACTGCCGCTCCTAGACCCCGCTGCAACTCTTATAAATGTATTAACCCCTAAACCGCCGCTCCCGGACACCGCCGCCACCTACATTATACCAAGTAACCCCTATCCTGCCCCCCCTCTACCGCCGCCACCTATAATAAAGTTATTAACCCCTAATCTGCCCCCCCTACACCGTCGCCACCTATAATAAATTTATTAACCCCTATCCTGCCCCCCCTACACGGCCGCCACTGTAATAAAATTATTAACCCCTAAACCTAAGTCTAACACTAACCCTAACACCCCCCTAACTTAAATATTAATTAAATAAATCTAAATAATTTTTCTCTTATCAACTAAATTAATCCTTGTTTAAAAATAAATACTTACCTTTAAAATAAACCCTAATATAGCTACAATATAAATAATAATTATATTGTAGCTATCTTAGGATTTATTTTTATTTTACAGGCAACTTTCAATTTATTTTAACTAGGTACAATAGCTATTAAATAGTTATTAACTATTTAATAGCTACCTAGTTAAAATAAAGATAAATTTACCTGTAAAATAAAAACTAACCTAAGTTACAATTACACCTAACACTACACTATACTTTAATACATTATTCCTATTTAAAACTAAATACTTACCTGTAAAATAAACCCTAAGATAGCTACAATATAATTAATAATTACATTGTAGCTATTTTAGGATTTATATTTATTTTACAGGTAACTTTGTATTTATTTTAGCTAGTTATAATAGTTATTAAATAGTTATTAACTATTTAATAACTACCTAGCTAAAAGAAATACATAATTACCTGTAAAATAAATCCTAACCTAAGTTACAATTAAACCTAACACTACACTATCATTAAATTCATTAAATAAATTAGCTACAAATAACTACAATTAAATTAAATTAAATAAACTAACTAAAGTACAAAAAATAAAAAAAGCTAAGTTACAAAAAATAAAAAAAATAAGTTACAAACATTTTAAAAATATTACAACAATTTTAAGCTACTTACACCTAATCTAAGCCCCTAATAAAATAACAAAGCCCCCCAAAATAAAAAAAATCTCTACCCTATTCTACATGAAAAAGTTACCAGCTCTATTACCTTACCAGCCCTTAAAAGGGCCTTTTGCGGGGCATGCCCCAAAGAAAACAGCTCTTTTGCCTGTAAAATAAAAATACAACCCCCCAACATTAAAACCCACCACCCACATACCCCTAATCTAACCCAAACCCCCCTTAAATAAACCTAACACTACCCCCTGAAGATCATCCTACCTTGAGCAGTCTTCAGCCAGCCGACCACCAATGGAACCGAAGAGGAGATCCGGAGAGGCAGAAGTCATCATCCAAAGGGTGAAGAAGTCTTCCATCCAATGAAGTCATCATCGAGGCAGCGATGAAGAGGTCTTCCATCCGATAGAAGTCTTCATCCAGGCGGCTCTTCAATCTTCATCCATCCGGAGCGGAGCCATCTTCAGACGAGCCGACGCTGAGTCCTCTCTTCTTCCCATGACTAACAACGAATGAAGGTTCCTTTAAGGGACATCATCCAAGATGGCGTCACTTCAATTCCGATTGGCTGATAGGATTCTATCAGCCAATCGGTATTAAGGTAGGAAAAATCTGATTGGCTGATTGAATCAGCCAATCAGATTGAAGTTCAATCCGATTGGCTGATCCAATCAGCCAATCAGATTGAGTTTGCATTCTATTGGCTGTTCCGATCAGCCAATAGAATGAGAGCTCAATCTTGTTGGCTGATTGGATCAGCCAATCAGATTGAACTTCAATCTGATTGGCTGATTCAATCAGCCAATCAGATTTTTCCTACCTTAATTCCGATTGGCTAATAGAATCCTATCAGCCAATCGGAATTGAAGGGACGCCATCTTGGATGACGTCCCTTAAAGGAAACTTCATTCATTGTTAGTCGTTGGGAAGAAGAGCATGACTCCGTCGGCTCGTCTGAAGATGGCTCCGCTCCGGATGGATGAAGATTGAAGATGCCGCATGGATGAAGACTTCAATCGGATGGAAGACCTCTTCAGCGCTGCCTGGATGATGACTTCATCGGATGGAAGACTTCTTCAGCGCCCTTGGATGATGACTTCTGCCTCTCTGGATCTCCTCTTCGGTTCCATCGGTGGTCGGCTGGTTGAAGACGGCTCAAGGTAGTATGATCTTCAGAGGGGTAGTGTTAGGTTTATTTAAGGGGGGTTTGGGCTAGATTAGGGGTATGTAGGTGGTGGGTTTTAATGTTGGGGGGGTTGTATTTTTATTTTACAGGCAAAAGAGCTGTTTTCTTTGGGGCATGCCCCGCAAAAGGCCCTTTTAAGGGCTGGTAAGGTAGTAGAGCTGCTAACTTTTTAATGTATAATAGGGTAGAAAATTGTTTTATTTTGGGGGGCTTTGTTATTTTATTAGGGGGCTTAGATTAGGTGTAAGTAGCTTAAAATTGTTGTAATATTTTTAAAATGTTTGTAACTTATTTTTTTTATTTTTTTAACGTAGCTTTTTTATTTTTTGTACTTTAGTTAGTTTATTTAATTTAATTGTAGTTATTTGCAGCTAATTTATTTAATGAATTTAATGATAGTGTAGTGTTAGGTTTAATTGTAACTTAGGTTAGGATTTATTTTACAGGTAATTTTGTATTTCTTTTAGCTAGGTACTTATTAAATAGTTAATAACTATTTAATAACTATTCTAACTAGCTAAACTAAATACAAAGTTACCTGTAAAATAAATATAAATCCTAAAATAGCTACAATGTAATTATTAATTACATTGTAGCTATCTTAGGGTTTATTTTACAGATAAGTATTTAGTTTTAAATAGGAATAATATTAAAGTATAGTGTAGTGTTAGGTGTAATTGTAACTTAGGTTAGTTTTTATTTTACAGGTAAATTTTCTTTATTTTAACTAGGTAGCTATTAAATAGTTAATAACTATTTAATAGCTATTGTACCTAGTTAAAATAAATTGAAAGTTGCTGTAAAATAAAAATAAATCCTAAGATAGCTACAATATAATTATTATTTATATTGTAGCTATATTAGGGTTTATTTTAAAGGTAAGTATTTATTTTTAAACAAGGATTAATTTAGTTGATAAGAGAAAAATTATTTAGATTTATTTAATTAATAATTTAAGTTAGGGGGGTGTTAGGGTTAGTGTTAGACTTAGGTTTAGGGGTTAATAATTTTATTACAGTGGCGGCCGTGTAGGGGGGGCAGGATAGGGTTAATAATTTATTATAGGTGGCGACGGGTGTAGGGGGGGCAGATTAGGGGTTAATAACTTTATTATAGGTGGCGGCGGTATAGGGGGGCAGGATAGGGTTACTTGGTATAATGTAGGTGGCGGCGGTGTCCGGGAGCGGCGGTTTAGGGGTTAATACATTTATAAGAGTTGCAGCGGGGTCTAGGAGCGGCAGTTTAGGGGTTAATAACTTTATTTAGTTGCGGGGGGCTCTGGGGGCGCTGGTATAGGGGATAGAACAGTGTAGTTAGTGTGGGTGCTTAGTGACAGGGGTATCAATAAAGCTGTCAAAAAGCCGAAGAGCAGCGAGATTGGATGAGTGATAACTCTCACAGTCCGCTGCTCATCGCCCCGTACTTGGTGCACGGCTTTTTGACAGCTTTTTTGATAACTTAGGCGAAATTTTGCAGGTCCGCGGCGGCGATGGTAGGCGAGCTTAGGCGGGCGTATTGAAACCGGCGAAGGCAGGTAAAGTAGACGGCTTGATAACTAGGCCCCATAGGATGCGCTTTAACCATTTATTTGTCTCTTTCAGCAAATGTCTCGTTTTAGCAAAAAATGCATATGTAGCAAGTCATAGCTTAAATGTGCAGCTATAGGATGCACTTTAACCATTTATTTGTCTCCTGAAAAATGTCTAGTTTTAGCGAAAAACAGATATGTAGCAGGTCATAACTTAACTGTGCAAATATATGATGCGCTGTAACCATTTTTTGTCTCTTTCAGCAAATGTCTAGTTTAGGCGATTTTCGTACACACAAATGCATTGTATCATTTTATTTATTTATTTAAATGTATTTTCATATCATAATTTTTAAGATATTTGTAATACTGACATTTTGTAATTTTCATTATTTATAGGTGATTCAGGTTACATGAGCCGGCCTTGGCTCATTACACCATTGCGTAACCCCACAGACAAGGCCCAGGTGCGCTACAATCGGCGTACAAGTGGACTAGGGCTATAGTGGAGCGGATGTTTGGGCTCCTCATAATGTGTATGAGATGCCTAGACAGGTCTGGAGGAGTCCTCCAATACAGCCCTGGTAAGGTGGCGATGATCGTTATTGCCTGCAGCGTCCTTCATAACATAGCTCAGCAGGCTGGGATGCTGTAGGCCATCCAGGCTCCCCGAGACCTCCTCCAAGATGAGGAGGATGACCCAGTTCTAGAGGGGCCATTCCAGACAAGGTGTTCTCAGAGCCAACATCATCAACCGCCACTTCAGATGGTAAATTCATACGTTATATAGGAGCAGTGCGAATATGTGAGACTTTTAGTAAAATGGAAGTAATTGTCGAACATGTTAGGATTGTTCAAGAAATGACAACATCAGATGGTAAGCATACACAATGTATGGATAGAGACTGGGGGGTATTTTGCCCAATGATCCATCATATGGCATACAATTAGTTTACATGTAGTATTTAGTTTAAACATTATTAGATTTTAGATATTCTGAAAGGGATAAATGCCACATATAGCAGATAAAGGAATAGTCTGAAGCACATTAGAATCAACAAAGTCATACATCAGAGGTTAAGTATGGACAATGTATGTGACTGCTTCACAATGTATTGTTATAACATAACACAAAGGCTACATACGCTTAGTAATCTATTGCTCTAAACATTTTAGGAAATAGGTAGTGTTAGGGAAGGGATGCAAACAATGTACCATTTATTAGAGATTTGATTTACACTTTATTTTCCATTAGGAGATTGACTTCATCTACAGACTGAAGTGAAGAATACCAGACTGAAGTGAAGAATACCTATGTTATCATGTCTGTGGCTTTGTCTTTCAACTTTGCTGACTTCAAAAACCATACAAAGACAAGTTCACATGGTGAGGGTATACAATGTTTGGACCGAGGTGGGGGGGTTAGCTAAATGATCCATCATATGGCATACAATTAATTTACATGTATTACGTTTAGACATTATTAGATTTTAGATATTCTGAAATGGATAAATGCCACAGATAGCAGATAAAGGGATACTCTGAAGCACATTAGAATTAACAAAGTCATACATCAGAGGTTAAAGGGACATAAAACCCCAAAAAAATATTTCATAATTTAGATAGAGCACATCATTTTTAACAACTTTCCAATTTACTTCTGTTATCAAATTTTCTTAGTTTCCTTGTTATCCTTTATTGAAAATAAAGGATATAAACTCAGAAGTGTGCATGTGTCTGCAGCACTATATGTCAGCAATTTAGCAAGAGCACTAGATGGCAGCACTATTTCCGTCATGTAGTGCTTGAGGCACGTGCATGCTACCTACGTATCTCTTCAGCAAAGACTAACATGAGAAGAGAAGCAAATTTGATAATAGAAGTAAATTTAAAACTTTTTTTAAATTTGTATTCTCTATCTGAATAATGAAAGATATATTTTTGGGTGTAATGTCCCTTTAACTGTGGACAATGTATGTGACTCTGCTTCACAATGTATTGTTATAACAACAAAAGAGGCTAAATACGCTTAGTAAGCTATTGCTATAAACATTTTAGGAAATAGGTAGTGTTAGGGAAGGGATGCAGAACAATGTACCATTTTATTAGAGATTTTATTTACACTTTTCCATTAGGGAGACTGACTTATCATCACAGACTGAAAGTCAAGAATACCAACTGAAAGTAAAGAATACCAATGTGATCATGTCTGTGGCATTGTCTTTCAACTGTGCTGACTTCGAAAAACATGCAAGACATGTTCACATGTAAGTGTACACAATTGTCTGGAACAAGACTGGGTGCAGATACATCCTATAGGAAACACTTATGTTTCCTCATTTCATTAGATGGTATTTCACAATCCTCTATTTGGAAAGTGATGAATATGACACATAATAAAGATAAACTGATATTTTGAATAGAATCGACTTTAAAGATCATACATCCAGGTTAGTTTGCACAATGCATGCTACTGGTAAGAATCATAGGAGGAATAATGTGAAAATAGCTCATAATATATTAAAGGTGTCTGACAATTTTCACCATGTCCTATTTTTGAAGACATTTATTTAATATTTAATAGCTATTGTACCTGGTTAAAATAAATACAAAGTTACCTGTAAAATAAATATTAATCCTAAAATAGCTATAATATCATTATAATTTATATTGTAGCTATATTAGGATTTATTTTACAGGTAAGTATTTAGCTTTAAATAGGAATAATTTATTTAAGAAGAGTTAATTAATTTCGTTAGATTAAAATTATATTTAATTTAGGGGGGTGTTAGGGTTAGACTTAGCTTTAGGGGATAATACATTTATTAGAATAGCGGTGAGCTCCAGTCGGCAGATTAGGGGTTAATAATTGAAGTTAGGTGTCGGCGATGTTAGGGAGGGCAGATTAGGGGCTAATACTATTTATTATAGGGTTAGTGAGGCGGATTAGGGGTTAATAACTTTATAATAATAGCGGTGCGGTCCGCTCGGCAGATTAGGGGTTAATAAGTGTAGGCAGGTGGAGGCGACGTTGTGGGGGGCAGATTAGGGGTTAATAAATATAATATAGGGGTCGGCGGTGTTAGGGGCAGCAGATTAGGGGTACATAGGGATAATGTAAGTAGCGGCGGTTTACGGAGCGGCAGATTAGGGGTTAAAAATAATATACAGGTGTCAGCGATAGCGGGGGCGGCAGATTAGGGGTTAATAAGTGTAAGGTTAGGGGTGTTTAGACTCGGGGTACATGTTAGAGTGTTAGGTGCAGACGTAGGAAGTGTTTCCCCATAGCAAACAATGGGGCTGCGTTAGGAGCTGAACGCGGCTTTTTTGCAGGTGTTAGGTTTTTTTCAGCTCAAACAGCCCCATTGTTTCCTATGGGGGAATTGTGCACGAGCACGTTTTTGAGGCTGGCCGCGTCCGTAAGCAACTCTGGTATAGAGAGTTGAAGTTGCGTTAAATATGCTCTACGCTCCTTTTTTGGAGCCTAACGCAGCTATTCTGTGGACTCTCAATACCAGAGTTATTTTAAAGGTGCGGCCAGAAAAAAGCCAGCGTTAGATTCGCGGGTTGTTACCGACAAAACTCTAAATCTAGCCGTATATTAATAAGAGAAATATTATTTAGATGTATTTAATTAATATTTAAGTTAGGGGGGTGTTAGGGTTAGTGTTAGATTTGGGTTTAGGGGTTAATAATTTTATTACAGTGGCGGCGGTGTAGGGGGGCAGGATAGGGGTTAATAAATTTATTATAGGTGGCGACAGTGTAGGGGGGGCAGGATAGGGGTTAATATCTTTATTATAGGTGGCGACGGTGTAGGGGGGGCAGGATAGTGGTTAATAAATTTATTATAGTGGCGGCGGTGTAGTGTGGGCAGGATAGGGGTTAATAGGTATAATGTAGGTGGCGGTGGGGTCCGGGAGCAGCAGTTTAGGGGTTAATACATATATTATAGTTGCGGCGGGGACCGGGAGCGGCGGTTTAGGGGTTAACATATTTATTATAGCTTGCGGTGGGCTCCGGGAGCGGCGGTTTAGGGGGTTAACACTTTATTTCATTGCGGCGGTGTAGGGGGGACAGATAACGGGTGTTTAGACTCGGGATACATGTTAGGGTGTTAGGTGTAGAAACTACCATAGGAATCAATGGGATGTCTGGCAGCAGCGAACATGAACTTTCACTATGGTCAGACTCCCAATGATTCCTATGGGATCCGCCGCCTCCAGGGCGGTGGTTTGAAAACCAGGTACGCTGGGCCGGAAAAGTGCCGAGCGTACCTGCTAGTTTTTTGATAACTAGCAAAAGTAGTCAGATTGTGCCGCACTTGTGTGCGGAACATCTGTAGTGACGTAAGCATCGATCTGTGTCGGACTGAGTCCGGCGGATCGAAGCTTAGGTCACAAAATTCTACTTTTGCCGCTGTCTAGGGCTTGATAACCAAGGCGAATCAGCTTCGCCACAAATACGCTGTGGAATTCCAGCGTATTTGAGGTTGACGGCTTGATAACTTGGGGCCTTTATCTGCACATTTAAGCTATGACCTGCTATATATACGTTTTTCACTAAAACTAGACATTTGCTGAAAGAGACAAATAAATGGTTAAATCGCATCCTATAGCTGCACATATAAGCTATGACCTGCTACATATGCATTTTTCGCTAAAACTAGACATTTGCTGAAAGAGACAAATAAATGGTTAAAGTGCATCATGAAGCTGCACATTTAAGCTATGACCTGCTACATATGTGTTTTTCGCTAAAACTAGACATCTGCTGAAAGAGACAAATAAATGGTTAAAGCGCATCCTATAGCTGCACATTTTGCATATTACACAAACACAACTGTTTACAAACATTACAGTGGCAATTGTCTAACTACTTAACCATGTTGTGCACAAGTACTCACCAACATGCCACCCATGGGGAAACTGTCTGTCCTCAAACTGCCGCCACAGTGACGACTGCCTGAGGATATGGGCATCATGACTAGCGCCCCCCCCCCCGAAATTGGCACACACCTGCTGTCAGCGTTGCTGTGTTAAATATGTGTGTATCTTTGGGTACAAATTTGGATTTTCAACTGCAGACCTTGCTCCTTTATATTTGTGCTGTGTATGTAGCTTTAAGGATTGAATAACTCCTGTATTTGGATTATTTGGTTACAGGACAGAAAGGTATGTCCAAGTAAGGATTAGACAGCTGCAAAGTGGCTCTGCATAAGAATGGTCAAACTGTATCTGTTTCACTTTAGCTTTAGTTCATTACCCCCTGGAAGGTGTAAGTTCAAGTGTGCTGCTTGTAAATCTGCCTTGTGACAGTCTGGAGGAGAGAGAAAGCGGAGGAGCTGTGGCTGGAATGTAAGCAGGATGACATTGAAAAGGGGGCGTGGCCACCCGGAGCAATAATGAAAGTTCAACAATAATAATTTACAGTCCTGTTTAAAGATCAAGCGATAAATTGCCACCTCTATGCACTTACTTGTAGATCAAAGAGGTTGAGAGCGGCGGTTCCTGCAGATAAGGTATGAGCTGCAGGAGATAATGCAGGACGATGTCAATGTAGCATCAGACAGTGTCTATGTGTTTGCAGGCTGTCAGCTGTTTCAAAGGCAAACCGGATAAGATTTACTTAGCTCAGTAATCCTTTGCTGATGACAAAAAGTGAACAGAGTTAAGTCCACAGTAGTGGAAAGGAATCTCTTCTGGAATTGGTTATAAACACAAAATACAGAAGTGTTTAGGAAGCACTATGATCCATGCTGTGAGTAGCAATGCTACAAGCTAAACTCATTAATTAGCAGCTGAAGCTGTGTTGAGCAGTACTTTTATAGGCTGTACTTAAAGGTATATACACATACAGCTAAATACCTGACACCTGCATAATCCTCATCCGTACATTGCAAACAAACTGTACGTTCAGACTATGAAAGTGTTTGCGATTTCGGTAGGGTAGTTTTTCTGCTGGAGCACACCGCGCAATGTGGGAGCAATCTGTTGCTCCCAAAACATTGGGCATTTCAGCTATTGCATAGAATTCATTCTTGAGTCTCCTCCAATCGTCCTGATTTTGAGGGAATCCTATGTAAAGCTTACAAACTCATACCATGGCATTCAGAAACCTTTAAAAAACCACAGAGAAGGTACCCTCAGATAACCCATGCATGTACCCCTCTCTGGATTGAAAGCTTCCGGAGGCCAGGAAATGTATGCAGCATAGCATCTTGGTCATGCCAGGGATTGCAGTCTGCATACGTTTGTGTGGCTCCAGGTAAGGTTTAAGTATATCACAAAGGCTCATGAGCTGCTGTCAATTGTCGAAAACCTTGAAGTCGCTCATGTTTTCCAAGGTGGGCCTCACCCTGTTAACACGAGGACCACTAATCAGACGTTCCCTACACCTCTCTTGGAGACACTAAGCCCGTCTGATTCTGTTGTACAAAACTTGTCCAACAGGACCTACACACTCTAACTGGGGGATATCCATATTTGCAAAGCCAAGCAGCACAAAGCCTAACAGCAGAGCAAACGCACAAGGAGTAAAAAAGGTATGCCAACACACAGAAGCGATTTGATACAATGTTGATCACAAGGGACGCTTTGGCCATGGTGTTTGGGTGATTTATAGTGCAAAATCTCCAATGATAGCGTGTTCGTAATGATTGCTGATTGTATACACTTGATTGTATGTGAGAAGCATGAAAGTTTTCAAAGTGGGCGTTTTTTTTGTGTTTCATGAAATTTAGTTTTTCCCCAATAAATCCAAATGTGAAAGTGTTAAATTGTAAAATGTAACATATACAGTGCATCTTCGTAATGTTTGTTCATATGCGTAACAAATACTTGTTAAACGCGATGTTATAATAAAAACCACATGTCCACACTAACATGATTGAAAGTGCATACTTGTGTATAATGTGTGCATAGACATGGCATAGAATCTGATTGATAAATGTTGCTGCAATATTATTGCAAACCGATAAAGTAATGGCTGACATATATACTATATTTATAAGTGATTGTCAAGATTTCAATATTTTACGTGTCCCATTGAAATCGCAATAGTAATGAAGATCTTCCAACCTCTCTTCTATGTATATGTAATATTGTAATATTGAGTGAGAAACTGATGAAAGAGGCGGTACAGTCCTAATGCTGTCTAGTTTGCAAATCTTTGTTCTGTTTGTATTTTGCAACATTCTTATTGTGTGATGATTAAAAAGATAAATGTGTGCTATGTTGTTGTGTGATGCGTGTTATGTACATAAATGTATGTATTGTGATTGTGATTCTCTCCCACATCTGTTCATTTATTGTTGTTCCTTCCAAAAAAGTGACAACTATAATATTCTCTAAGTATATGTTATAATTACACTGTATTCCTTATGTTATATTTTGAATAAATTGTGATGTTAAAGGGACACTAAAGCCATAATTTCTCTTTCATGATTAAGAGAGATAATCCAATGTTACCCAACCTTCCAATGTACTTGTGTGATGTAAATGTGTTCGTTGTTTCTATATTGTTTGTTAAATAAAGAGCAATGCACATGTGTGAGGCAATGACAAAAGGCATGTACTGTATGTGCAGCCATCAATCATCATCTAGTGAGCCTATCTAGATATGCTGTTCATTAAAGCATATGAATAGAATAAATGAAATGCTATAATAGATGTAAATGAGACAAGTGTTTAAAATTGCCTACTGTTTCTGAATAATGAAATCTTAAAAAGTATTTTTTTATGTCCGTTTAAATATGTGTTAATTCTTGAAACAGATTTTGTATTGGTGATGATAGAATTGATCGTGATTTATAGTTGATGTAATATAATTTCCTAAAATAATTTGATGTTGTGATGTTCACATAAGTAAAACACATTTCTTGATCTATTTGCCACTGCGGGACCAACGCAAGAATGAATGAATTAGCGGTACAAATATAACGCTGCCATTACAAGTTTTCAAATATAAAAATATCTCTTGCGTTACGTAAAGAGGACGGTCGAGTGCATGAGCACGTATTCCCCATAGAAGTCAATGGAGGCTAGAAATTGCATGAAAAAAACTTCCAACACTTCTGTTGAGCGTAAAGTGAGTGACGTCATGTCATTCTGAAAAAAAGTACCAAAATCGTGATAATTTCATATTTTAAAAATGTTTTGTGTATGTAATGTGCTGTATATTGTTTGTATGTATCGATTTCTGTATGTATGTGATATTTGTACGTAGATGTAGCTAAATGAGAGTAAGTTCATGTATGTGTATGTAAGTCAATGTAAAATTGTTTTTTGTGCTTTTTTTTCTAACACCGAGATATTGTGTCTTTTATCCGTTATATTTTTTTTGAGAATTAAAAAAAAAAAAAAAAAAAATATATATATATATATATATATATATATATATTATAGAGTGTCTGTATGAGTGTAACTGTACTTTGTATAATATTTTTGAAGTGATTCATGAATGTTTTTGGTAACGATCTATCAATAACTACTGGTCTGGGAGAGCGTTATGGATCTGAGCGTAGATGGTGATTTTTGTTGCGCTACAGAAACTTGTAATGGCAGTGTTAAGGAAAATGAGGCGTTATGGCCCATAACGATGCTATTTGAGTCAGAACGCAAAACTCGAAATCTAGGTGTATGTGAAGAACATAAGAATGGAAAATATGTGTGATGTGCATCAGGGTTCACAAATAAGGTCTAACACAGTGTCGGGTTTGCGCAAATGAAGAATTACTAATCTTACATTAGGCTATTGAAATGTTACATATAAAATATTTAAACAATGTATAATAATAATTAAAAATTATTATACATACTGTAAAGCATTCTAAATAATCCATAGAATATATAATTTTTTACAGTATCTATAATCATTTTTAATATTTTTTTATAATATTTGTATGTAATATTTCAATAACACAATGTAAGATTAGTAATTCTTCATGTGCGCTAACCCGTATTTTCCATTCCTATGTTCTTCACATAGAAAATTATGTAGTTTTTATTATATATATATAATGTTAATGTTAAATATCTATCTATCTATCTATCTATCTATCTATCTATATATATATATATATATATATATGTTTGTTAAATTTTGTCTGGTGTCTCATATTGTACTGTCCTTTTATCTTTGTTACCCATGGACAGCGCTGCTGAATCTATTGGCGCTTTATAAATAAAGAATAATAATAATAAAATAATAATACTATCTCTATAGGAATAGCTATATAGCTTTATAAATCTATATATATATATATATATATATATATATATATATATATATATATATACATATATATATATATATATATATATATATATAATAAGAATTACATTATAATTTATGTTAAAAACATTGGAATGTGAAATATGAATAATTCCTGTCAGAAGCATGCAATAAGTGTCTGCACTCTCCATTGACTTCTATAAGGAGAATACTTAACATGATAATTTTTTTACTTTCAACTTGTAATAAGTGTGCTACCCGACACACATGAAAAGCTTACCTCTAGTGAAGTTTATTGCTTGAACGAAACCACTAAATAGTGTGCCACTTGTAATCTGGCCTATTAAGGGAAAAACTATTTAACAGTACAGTATAGTGTTCCTTTAAAGGGACATTAAAGTAATTTTTTAAATTGTGTATTTTAAATTATTTACTGCATTGCAACAGATCTGCATGTAAAATAAATGTTTAAGAAACATTTAATACCTGTAATTTTGTTAAAAAATGTGAATTATTTTTATGATCAAGGAATATACCCCTAGAAAAGACCATTGATTGTTTATCTTACTTCCTTTACTGTGTAGCATTTAGACATGACAGGGTTCTGCATTCCACAGAATACACTTCAGCCAGTCTTGGGTGGGTGGAAATACTACACTTTCAGGAAAATCAGGCAAAGCAGAAAATGCAAGTCTATTGCAATGTTTATTGTTTGTTTTTTAATTATGCATATTATGCATAATTAGTTATGTTTTGTGGAATAAAATTATAACTATATTTACATAATGGAGACAGTATAGTAGGGCTTAAAATTTGCCAGCAGCACACATGAAATCTATACAGCAATGATGTTTCTGTCCCACATTGTGCCTCGTATTTGGGGCTGGACTGAACTTGTTAGGTGGGATCAGACTAATATACTTAAGTTGACTAAATGAAGGTACAGTACCTTTCCAGATTATTCAACCCATTGGTCAAAAATCATAATTTTTCTTTTAATTTCATATTGATATTTTATTTTTTTAACCATTTCTTATTCCATGTTATAATGGCAACATCTGCAATACATATTTATGTGTAATTTGACGTACTATTACTAAAACATTTTGTAAATTAACAAATGTATATTATTTTACAGTTGGGTAAACAAAGTGACTTGTCGTTAAAGAAAGTTGGTCAAATTGTGGCTTGTTGAAGGCAAAAAAACATGTTGCAGTACAAGGTTGCTGAAATTGTAGGTCTATCACATATTTCTGTAAAGAATATTAAGAAACAAATTGATCTGATGGATCTAAATATAAATGTATTAAAATAAAAAATAGAAAATGCAAACCTTAATTGCAATTATACTGAAAGGCCCCAATCTGAAGTGTAAAGTAATATAAAATACAATGCACAAAGTGTAACAATACTCTTATATCATACAGTGCTATATTGCACTGGGCTTGCCTTGCCTTCAAATACAGAAATGAAAGAGATCTCACAGTGCTGGAGATTTATGTCCCTTTTCTTTGGGCACTAAGACTTCTCTCCAAGCAGGAGAATAATTGATCATCAGGTCCTTAGAGAAAAGTAGCAGTTGGTGTATGTGAGGGAAAGGGGGGCTCAGTGGGTAAGAAAGATGGTGTAACAATGTTGCCAATGAGAGTTATAAATAAGAGAGTCTTTAAACAAAATACAAATATTTACATTTCTATGAAGACCTGTAATTGCAGATATAGGTATACAGTATATATTGACCAACAATAGGCCAATGCCAGTGATAAGGTCATAGGTGATGTCACTAGTGATGTAATTGTTGATGTCACAAACAATCAGCTAGATTATGAGTTTTGTGTTATGAGGGGTGCGGTACTAACTT
Organism: Bombina bombina; assembly: GCF_027579735.1. Taxonomy (NCBI): domain Eukaryota; kingdom Metazoa; phylum Chordata; class Amphibia; order Anura; family Bombinatoridae; genus Bombina; species Bombina bombina. The sequence continues at coordinate 572,814,854 of NC_069502.1, forward strand.
GCACGTTATTGTCACCGCTCACTTACCTACAGCGCTGGTATTACAGGTTTTCCTAAACCCGGCGTTATAAGGCAAGAAGTGAGCATAGAGCAAAGTTGAGCTCCATACCGCACTACAATACCAGCGTTGCTTAAGTCAGCAGTGAGCTGGTTGTACGTGCTTGTGCATCATTTCTCCATAGACATCAATGGGGAGAGCCGGCTTAAAAAAAGCCTAACACCTGCAATAAAGCAAAGTAAAGCTCTAACTCAGCCCCATTGATTCCAATAGGGAAACTAAATTTATGTTTACACCTAACACACTAACATGAACCCAGAGTCTAAACACCCCTAATCTTACACTTATTAACCCCATATCTGCTGCCCTTGACATCGCCGACACCTACATTATACTTATTAACCCCTAATCTGCTGCCCCCAACATCCCCAACACCTACATTATGTTTATTAACCCCTAATCTCCTGCCCCCAATGTTGCCGCAACCTACCTACACTAATTAACCCCTAATCTGCTGCCCCCAACGTCGCCGCCACTATAATAAACATATTAACCCAAAAACCGCCACACTCCCGCATCGCAAACACTAGTTAAATATTATTAACCCCTAATCTGCTGCCCCTAACATCGCCACCACCTACCTACATTTATTAACCTCTAATCTGCCGCCCCCAATGTCGCCGCCACTATACTAAATTTTTTAACCCCTAAACCTAAGTCTAACCCTAACCCTAACACCCCCTAACTTAAATATAATTAAAATAAATCTAAATAAAAATTGCTATCATTACCTAAATAATTCCTATTTAAAACTAAATACTTACCTATAAAATAAACCCTAACACCTAGATTTGGAGTTTGGCGTTAGCCGTGAAAATCAGCGTTAGAGGCTCCTAACGCTGGTTTTAGGCTACCGCCGGTATTTGGAGTCACTCAAAATAAGGTCTAACGCTCACTTTTCAGCCGCGACTTTTCCATACCGCAGATCCCCTTACGTAAATTGCGTATCCTATATTTTCAATGGGATCTTTCTAACTCCGGTATTTAGAGTCGTTTCTGAAGTGAGCGTTAGACATCTAACGACAAAACTCCAGCCGCAGGAAAAAAGTCAGTAGTTAAGAGCTTTCTGGGCTAACGCCAGTTCATAAAGCTCTTAACTACTGTACTCTAAAGTACACTAACACCCATAAACTACCTATGTACCCCTAAACCGAGGTCCCCCCACATCGCCGACACTCGAATACATTTTTTTAACCCCTAATCTGCCGACCGCCACCTACGTTATCCTTATGTACCCCTAATCTGCTGCCCCTAACACCGCCGACCCCTGTATTATATTTATTAACCCCTAACCTGCCCCCCACAACGTCGCCTCCACCTACCTACACTTATTAACCCCTAATCTGCCGACCGCAAAGCGCCGCCACCTACGTTATCCTTATGTACCCCTAATCTGCTGCCCCTAACACCGCCGACCCCTATATTATATTTATTAACCCCTAATCTGCCCCCCTCAACGTCGCCTCCACCTGCCTACACTAATTAACCCCTAATCTGCCGACCGGACCTGAGCGCTACTATAATAAAGTTATTAACCCCTAATCCGCCTCACTAACCCTATAATAAATAGTATTATTTTTACAGCTTTTAAGGAAGAAAAATCTGAAGAGATCACAGTAGTGTTCTCTCCAAAAAAGGGCAGGGATTTCAGCACTCCGTATAGTTATTGTGTGCTATACACACATATAATGATTATTTAAGAAATAGGTGTTACAGGCCTCCACGCAAACAATCAACTTCTGGGTCCCCTAAACCAAAACCACACAGTTTAGTTAAGAAAAAAATAATTTTATTTATGCAGACAAAAAATAAATAAAAAGTATAAATTAAATCAAAAATATATTCAGTACAATAAGTACAAAGATAAAGCTGGCCAGCTCTCTCAGGTTGATATGATGCAGGTACAAGCCATAATATAGACTTTTGAGTTATTAAGCAACACCCCTACCAGGGGGTAGCCCTGTCAGCCAACAGGAATCTGCTACCATGGATAATACTGGGGATCCATGCGTAATCACTCATATGATACACAAAACGGAAATGACAACACCTATCTCAGAGGGTAACACTAAATAAGTCAGGAGTCTTGTTACCTTGAGAAAGAAATTAGGATCTATGCCAGTTACTTTTGTGCTTAAATATAACAATGTAACAAAGAATTACATACTTATATATTTACACATTAGTATTGAGATCACAACACCCTGACCAGAGGGTAGCACCAATGTTAACAGAGGTTCCGGCTACCTTAGTACTCAATAGGGATCTATGTATCTCTAATAAAAAATGTGTAATCACAGCGTTAGTAAGAATACTTATATAGTGCAAGCAGTATATACAATGTATTAAATGGAACTTGTCACATCCTCCATGATTGTATTTTAAAGCTTAAGTATATCAACTTAAGTGCATTTTCCAGAAATGTACATTCCATTGTAGACTCGTAAGTCCATGAATACTTTACAAATCACTTTGTTGCGTCTGTAGACCTTCTCCTTTTAAGCTTGGTGCCAGATCCGGATGCGGTGCTTGCTTGCTGTAGTTAGAAACGCTGTGTGCTGCATCAAGTATCAATCAGGGGCTGGTTCTCAGCTGTGCAAATGACGTCACACGCCAACGGCCGTTTCACCCCCCCACGTGACCAGGTGTCATTGGGGCTTCCTCAGGGCGTATACTAAACAACTCCATGTGCGCTTTATTTATACTCTGCCCTTTCCTTGGATTGGTGAAAGTATCCTCAGTGCAAAATGAAACAGTGTTAGTTACTTCTCAGATGTAACCAGTGAGATCATTGGTTCACATCATAGCCACACGAATCAGCAACATTATGGCAACATATCAGATATTTAAATGCTTGTTAATATAAAATTAAAGTTTAATGTCTGCACTATATATCAAATTTCTTATCATTTCCAGCAAGGCCAATCCTGCGCGAGACAAACAGTGGGAGTAAGAACAAGTATATATATATATATGTTTTATAACTCTATCTTTTTAAGATTTTTTATTTTTAAAAAGAAAAACCAATAAGATTTCATTATTTTATTTAACTTTTATAGAAAGGGGGCAAAGTCTAATTTTTCATTCAAGCCATTTGGTGACAATGTTTTTAATCGAAAAATCCATGCCACTTCTTTCCTGAGTAATAGATTATCAATATCTCCACCCCTACCATGTAGAGAACATCTTTCAATACCTATAACCTTTAAGTCATCAGTGGAACAGTTATGGCATAATTTGAAATGCAGGGCTATGTTACTATTTATAATGCCTTCTCTTGCATTAATAATGTCATTACGGTGTTCTGTCACCCTATCCTTCAATATTCTCTTGGTTTTCCCTGTATAATACAAGGGACATGGACAGTAAAGTAGATAAATTATATTATCAGATTTGCAATTAATAAATTGCCTGATGTCATATATTTTTTCGCCTGTAGAAAACTTACTAGTTTTTACTATAAATTTACAAAAGACACAGTTGCCGCATTGGAAGCAGCCCTGTAGTTTTTGTCGTTTTTCAAGCCAGTTTTGTGCTTTTGGATTTCGTGAGAAATCACTCTTCACCAATCTATCTTTTAAATTGGGAGCCCTTCGTGCAACTAGTGATGGGAAGTCACCCACCATGCCTTTAACATTCTCGTCTGAAAGTAAAAACTGCCACTTACTTTTTAGAATATTTCGAATTTGATTCCAATGTCCATTATATTCTGTAATAAACCTAATCCTATTGTCTACTCTTTTCTCTCTTTTGTCGAAGAGCAGACAATCTCTATCAGCTTTTAATGCTTTATTCATTGCATATTTTACATTGCGTTTTGAATACCCCCTTGCTATAAATCTATTGGCCATTTCTTGTGCATGTGCCTTGTATTTATTCTTACTGGAACAGTTCCTACGAAGTCTGAGGAACTGTCCTGTAGGAATACCTCTAATTAGGGACGGAGGGTGGTGACTGGAAGCGACCAGCAGAGTATTTGTTGCAGTACTTTTTCTGTAAATTTCTGTAGTGAGTTTGTTACCTTCTTTTTTAATTACAATATCCAAAAAAGGTAACTCTGATGCACTGTACTCATACGTAAGATAGATGTTAAATCTGTTCTTATTCAAATTAGAAACAAATTCTTTCAAAAGGTCAACTGACCCCCTCCAAAGTATGAATATGTCGTCCACATAGCGACGCCATATTAACACCGAGGAGGCTATTAACTCGTTAAATTCTTCAAAGACAGTAAGGAGTTCCCATAAGCCTAAATGTAGGCAGGCATATGATGGGGCGCATGTTGCCCCCATCGCTGTGCCCCTTATTTGTTTATAAAACTTGTTATCAAATTTGAACACATTGTTTTCCAAAATAAACTTCAGAAGTATAGTCAAGAATTCAGTGTGTTTGTCAAATTGTTTTCCCCTAGATTCTAAGAAATGTTTTACTGCTGCAATCCCTACCGAATGAGGGATTGAAGAGTAAAGTGCCTCCACGTCTAGGGATACTAAAAGTATATCTTCATCAACTTCTATCCCATCTAGTTGTCTTAGAAGGTCGGTGGTGTCTAGTACAAAGGTAGGTAGTGAAGAAACAAACGGTTTTAGATAGCTGTCCACATAGTTCCCAATATGTTCTGTAATACTGCCTATCCCCGAAATTATGGGGCGTCCTGGGGGATCCTGCATGTTTTTATGCAGTTTTGGAATGCAGTAGAACACTGGTATTTTCGGAAACTTTATGTACAGATAGTCAAACTCCTTTTTGCTAATAATACCATCTTTTCTTGCTTTGTTGAGTAAGTGCAATAGTTCACCTTGTATTTTAGTGATTGGATTCTCTTGGATGGGTAGATATTGTTCTTTATTATTAAGTTGTCTTTTAACTTCTAGTGCATAATTACTCTCATTCATAATTACCAAATTTCCGCCCTTATCCGCCTGTTTAATTATAATGCCAGTGGTATTGATAAGTTCCTGAAGTGCTATTCTTTCTTGACTTGACAGATTATCTTCAATTAATTTGGTAATAGGTAGTTTTTCAATTTCTTTCTCAACTTCCTTAACAAAAAGGTTCACAGCTGGTACTAATGATAATGGGGGCATGTAGCTTGATTTTGGTCTAAATTTAGATGTAGCAGGGACCATATTAGATGTATCACCTGGACCAATTTCAGGTACAAATATAGGATCATTAGAATATTCATCTATTTCGCCCTCATCTATTAGACTCTCAAGGACTGTAATTGTATCTCTATCCTCATCTGTAATTCTAGATTGATCTAGACTAAGAGGATTTTTTCTTTTGTTCTTTGTCATGACTTGAGAGAGAACTACTTTTCTGGCAAATAAGTGTAGATCTTTTACTATTGTGAACTTGTCCAGACTTCTAGCCGGGCAAAAAGAAAGCCCTTTTTTTAGAAGGCTAATATGTGCTTGATTTAATGGAAATCTGGACAAGTTCACTATTTGGAGTTCATCCTCTTTCTTGGGAGTGTCTAGTATCCCCCTCTGAAGTCCCTTCTCGTTCTCATTCTGTTTTCTGATGGTCCACGCCCCCCCCTGGCTCTCCCCATATACCGATTCCTTGATGGCCGTTGTTGGCCTCTGTTCAAATTTGTGACATGATCCATTTGTGGATCTATTCCTTTGTCTCTTTCTACCTCCCCTTCTCCTTGTTTTTTTACAGAATTCCTTATCCCATTTTTTGAATCGTTTTTTGAATACTCTGTCTCTATATCAGACCCATCAGTTCCTGAGTCGTAGGAACCCCTATTCATAAAATAGGTATATACTTGGTTCTTTTTATAGTCATCTTTATCTCTGGCCAACTTACGTCTTTTTCTCACTTTTATTTCTTGCTGTAATTTAGATATTGTTTCTTTAGTCTCATCATTTAATTTAGCAAACTTTTGATCTGTTTCAAATTCATTTAGTATTGGTAGAGTTTCATCTAACTCTGTTTTGATTTTCTCAAGTTTAATTTTGTTTTTATTCACCATTTTTTGCATCAGGTCTAACGAACAGTTTGTTAGACTTTGATGCCAATCTTCCATAAAGATATCTCCATCCTCATCGTCCCTTAGATTTGACCCGGGATCTAGATGTAGGCGGAGCCCTCTAGGTACAATTTTTAATTGGATATAGTTTTCTAGGCTATATTTTTCTGCGCCTAATTTCACCTGTTTAGATAGCAAGTTTCTGTATTTTTTAAAGGCACTATAAATATTCAGATTTGTTTCTCCATCATTATTTACATTATCTTGTAATGTCTCACCTAATTCTGCCTCCCACTGTTCATCAAGCACTACAAAGGCCATGCTGGAAATTACTTTGTTTCAGTTTATATTGATTGTGTAGCTCTAGCCGGGGACCCCTCAGCCGAACCTGTTCGCATAAAGGCCTAGAACACCATTCAGAGTACTATACTATTAGTATTGATATACTATATTACCTTCTCAACTTTAAACAAGAAATAGATCTATAGGGTATCCACCATTGAAGATCACTGCAAAGAGTACAAAAAACTGGGTATGTTAAGGAGAAGGTATAAAATTTTTTTTATTTTTAACCCCTAATCTGCCGCTCTGTAAACCGCCGCTACTTACATTATCCCTATGTACCCCTAATCTGCTGCCCCTAACACCGCCGACCCCTGTATTATATTTATTAACCCCTAACCTGCCCCCCACAACGTCGCCTCCACCTACCTACACTTATTAACCCCTAATCTGCCGACCGCAAAGCGCCGCCACCTACGTTATCCTTATGTACCCCTAATCTGCTGCCCCTAACACCGCCGACCCCTATATTATATTTATTAACCCCTAATCTGCCCCCTCAACGTCGCCTCCACCTGCCTACACTTATTAACCCCTAATCTGCCGACCGGACCTGAGCGCTACTATAATAAAGTTATTAACCCCTAATCCGCCTCACTAACCCTATAATAAATAGTATTAACCCCTAATCTGCCCTCCCTAACATCGCCGACACCTAACTTCAATTATTAACCCCTAATCTGCCGACCGGAGCTCACCGCTATTCTAATAAATGTATTAACCCCTAAAGCTAAGTCTAACCCTAACACTAACACCCCCCTAAGTTAAATATAATTTAAATCTAACGAAATTAATTAACTCTTATTAAATAAATTATTCCTATTTAAAGCTAAATACTTACCTGTAAAATAAATCCTAATATAGCTACAATATAAATTATAATTATATTATAGCTATTTTAGGATTAATATTTATTTTACAGGTAACTTTGTATTTATTTTAACCAGGTACAATAGCTATTAAATAGTTAAGAACTATTTAATAGCTAAAATAGTTAAAATAATTACAAATTTACCTGTAAAAGAAATCCTAACCTAAGTTACAATTAAACCTAACACTAGACTATCAATAAATTAATTAAATAAACTACCTACAATTACCTACAATTACAGCTCTTTTGCCTGTAAAAAAAAAACATACAATACCCAAGCCCCCCAACATTACAACCCACCACCCACATACCCCTAATCTAACCCAAACCCCCCTTAAATAAACCTAACACTAAGCCCCTGAAGATCATCCTACTTTGTCTTCACCTCACCGGGTATCACACCAATCCGTCCAGAAGAGCTCCTCCAATGTCCTGATCCAAGCCCAAGCGGGGGGCTGAAGAGGTCCATGATCCGGCTGAAGTCTTCATCCAAGCGGGGCAGAAGAGGTCTTCCATCCGATTGAAGTCTTCATCCAAGCGGCATCCATCCGGAGCGAAGCGGCAGCATCCTGAAGACCTCCACCACGGAACATCCATCCTGGCCGACGACTGAACGACGAATGACGGTTCCTTTAAATGACGTCATCCAAGATGGCGTCCCTCGAATTCCGATTGGCTGATAGGATTCTATCAGCCAATCGGAATTAAGGTAGGAATATTCTGATTGGCTGATGGAATCAGCCAATCAGAATCAAGTTCAATCCGATTGGCTGATCCAATCAGCCAATCACATTGAGCTTGCATTCTATTGGCTGATCGGAACAGCCAATAGAATGCGAGCTCAATCTGATTGGCTGATCGGATCAGCCAATCGGATTGAACTTGATTCTGATTGGCTGATTCCATCAGCCAATCAGAATATTCCTACCTTAATTCCGATTGGCTGATAGAATCCTATCAGCCAATCGGAATTCGAGGGACGCCATCTTGGATGACGTCATTTAAAGGAACCGTCATTCGTCGTTCAGTCGTCGGCCAGGATGGATGTTCCGCGGTGGAGGTCTTCAGGATGCTGCCGCTTCACTCCGGATGGATGCCGCTTGGATGAAGAATTCAATCGGATGGAAGACCTCTTCTGCCCCGCTTGGATGAAGACTTCAGCCGGATCATGGACCTCTTCAGCCCCCGCTTGGGCTTGGATCAGGACATCGGAGGAGCTCTTCTGGACGGATCGGTGTGATACCCGGTGAGGTGAAGACAAGGTAGGATGATCTTCAGGGGCTTAGTGTTAGGTTTATTTAAGGGGGGTTTGGGTTAGATTAGGGGTATGTGGGTGGTGGGTTGTAATGTTGGGGGGCTTGGGTATTGTATGTTTTTTTTTACAGGCAAAAGAGCTGTATTTCTTGGGGCATGCCCCGCAAAGGGCCCTGTTCAGGGCTGGTAAGGTAAAAGAGCTTTGAACTTTAGTAATTTAGAATAGGGTAGGGCATTTTTTTATTTTGGGGGGCTTTGTTATTTTATTAGGGGGCTTAGAGTAGGTGTAATTAGTTTAAAATTGTTGTAATATTTTTCTTATGTTTGTAAATATTTTTTTATTTTTTGTAACTTAGTTCTTTTTTATTTTTTGTACTTTAGCTAGTTTATTTAATTGTATTTATTTGTAGCAATTGTATTTAATTAATTTATTGATAGTGTAGTGTTAGGTTAATTGTAGGTAATTGTAGTTTATTTAATTAATTTATTGATAGTCTAGTGTTAGGTTTAATTGTAACTTAGGTTAGGATTTCTTTTACAGGTAAATTTGTAATTATTTTAACTATTTTAGCTATTAAATAGTTCTTAACTATTTAATAGCTATTGTACCTGGTTAAAATAAATACAAAGTCGCCTGTAAAATAAATATTAATCCTAAAATAGCTATAATATAATTATAAATTATATTGTAGCTATATTAGGATTTATTTTACAGGTAAGTATTTAGCTTTAAATAGGAATAATTTATTTAATAAGAGTTAATTAATTTCGTTAGATTTAATTTATATTTAATTTAGGGGGGTGTTAGTGTTAGGGTTAGACTTAGCTTTAGGGGTTAATACATTTATTAGAGTAGCGGTGAGCTCCAGTCGGCAGATTAGGGGTTAATAATTGAAGTTAGGTGTCGGCGATGTTAGGGAGGGCAGATTAGGGGTTAATACTATTTATTATAGGGTTAGTGAGGCGGATTAGGGGTTAATAACTTTATTATAGTAGCGCTCAGGTCCGCTCGGCAGATTAGGGGTTAATAAGTGTAGGCAGGTGGAGGCGACATTGAGGGGGGCAGATTAGGGGTTAATAAATATAATATAGGGGTCGGCGGTGTTAGGGGCAGCAGATTAGGGGTACATAAGGATAACGTAGGTGGCGGCGCTTTGCGGTCGGCAGATTAGGGGTTAATAAGTGTAGGCAGATGGAGGCGACGTTGAGGGGGGCAGATTAGGGGTTAATAAATATAATATAGGGGTCGGCGGTGTTAGGGGCAGCAGATTAGGGGTACATAGGGATAATGTAAGTAGCGGCGGTTTACAGAGCGGCAGATTAGGGGTTAAAAATAAAATGCAGGTGTCAGCGATAGCGGGGGCGGCAGATTAGGGGTTAATAAGTGTAAGGTTAGGGGTGTTTAGACTCGGGGTACATGTTAGGGTGTTAGGTGCAGACGTAGGAAGTGTTTCCCCATAGCAAACAATGGGGCTGCGTTAAGAGCTGAACACGGCTTTTTTGCAGGCGTTAGGTTTTTTTTCAGCTCAAACAGCCCCATTGTTTCCTATGGGGGAATCGTGCACGAGCACGTTTTTGAGGCTGGCCGCTTGCATAAGCAACTCTGGTATTGAGAGTTGAAGCTGCGTTAAAAATGCTCTACGCTCCTTTTTTGGAGCCTAACGCAGCCTTTATGTGGACTCTCAATACCAGAGTTCTTTTTATGGTGCGGCCAGAAAAAAGCCGGCGTTAGTTTTTCGGGTCGTTACCGACAAAACTCCAAATCTAGCCGTAAGATAGCTACAATATAACTAATAGTTACATTGTATCTAGCTTAGGGTTTATTTTTATTTTACAGGCAAGTTTGTATTTATTTTAACTAGGCAGAATAGTTACTTAATAGTTATTAAATATTTACTAACTACCTAGCTAAAATAAATACAAATTTACCTGTAAAATAAAACCTAACCTGAGTTACACTAACAACTAACCTTACACTACAATTAAATAAATTACCTAAATAAAATAAAATTACCTAAATTACAAAAAAACACAAACACTAAATTACACAAAATAAAAAAAGACATTAAAAATAATATTAAATATTAAAAATAATAAGTTATTATTAAACTTATTACACCTAATCTAATAGCCCTATCAAAATAAAAAGCCCCCCCAAAATAAAAAAATCCTAGCCTAAACTAAACTATCAATGGCCCTTAAAAGGGCCTTTTGCTGGGCATTGTCCCAAAGAAATCAGCTCTTTTATCTGTAAAAAAAATACAAACACCCCCCAACAGTAAAACCCACCACCCACACAACCAAACCCCCAAAATAAAAACCTAACTAAAAAAACCTAAGCTCCCAATTGCCCTGAAAAGGGCATTTGGATGGGCATTGCCCTTAAAATGGCATTTAGCTCTATTGCTGCCTAAACCCTAATCTAAAACTAAAACCCACCCAATAAACTCTTAAAAAAAACACTAACCCCTGAATATCCACTTACAGTTTTGTTCCACTTACAGTTTTGAAGGGCCGACATCCATCCTCAATGAAACCGGGAGAAGTCCTCAGTGAAGTGGCAAGAAGTCCTCAACGAAGCCGGGAGAAGTCTTCATCCAAGCCGGCAGAAATGGTCCTCCAGATGGGCAGAAGTCTTCATCCAGACGGCATCTTCTATCTTCACCCATCCGGCACGGAGCGGCTCCATTTTCAAGATATCCAGCGTGGAGCATCTTCTTCTTTCAAAGTCTTCTTCCCGAATGAATGTTCCTTTAAATGACGTCATCCAAGATGGCGTCCATTGAATTCCGATTGGCTGATAGAATTCTATCAGCCAATCGGAATTAAATGTGAAAAATTCCTATTGGCTGATGCTTATCGCAGTGAATTAAGGATGCATTTTTCAGTTTGCAGCTAATATTTTGCAGTACAGAGCATTCATTATAAGCCAGTAATAGGGAATGGCCGCGCTATTACTAAGCATTTTTGTGTATGTGAAAACGCATTTTACCAGTTTGTTTCCCTTTTTTCTTTTTTAGTAACTTTGTCCTTGTTGGAACTCCTTACGACTCTCGGCGCATGCTCAGTTGCGCTGAATGGACGCATAGGAGTCCGGCAGTGTAATCACATGGTGGAGGTCTGTATGTATATATGGGTGAGTTTTTTGTTTGTAATGTATTGGCCTGAGGATGGGGGTAACCCGAAAACGTTTACCGCTTGATAAAAGTGTATTTTAAAATGGAGACTGCCTTCCGGATTGAATTTGTTATATGAGGAGGATTTGAAGTGCACCCCGGCAGCTGTTTATGCAAGAGTAAGTGCTGGATCTTATTTTTCTATTTTATATATATATATATAATATAAAGCCGTGCTAGCGGCGAAATGTACATCAGGCCTTGTCTGTGTGCATGAGACTTGCTAATTTGTGTTTACCTGGGACTTTTCTAAGCTTATATTGATGTGGCAATTGCCTTCCTTAATCAGTCATTTAGAAACCGTTTCTCTCCTGCTCTAGGTACCAGTATTGCTCAGATTAGGTAATGTTGTTGGGGTCAATCCCCTTTTTAGATTAGCTTTAGAGCAATCCGTGTATTCTCTGAGCCCTGAGGGTTACGGTGTATTTGAACTATTACCCAGGGAAGTAATTCTGTTTTTGAAGTCTCACACACACAGTCCTGATCTGTTTCTTAATCTAAGTTTTAAATGTATGTCTCACATATTTATGTTATACATTTGGTACTATTTACCAACCTTTTTTATTTTATCCTATCATTAGTAAAAGTTACTTTTTAATAACCAGTTCTGGACACAATCCGGTTTTCAATGCATACTGTTACTATATAGTGTTTTGTGAGTGCTGGGTACTGTCAAACTTCTCTCTCTTTTTTGTAATTATATTATTAACCCCTAATCTGCTGCTCCAGACACCGCCTAAGTCTAACCCCCCTAACTTAAATATAATTTAAACAAATCTAAATAAAATTACTACAATTAATTAAATAATTCCTATTTAAAACTAAATACTCACCTGTAAAATAAACCCTAAGCTAGCTACAATATAACTAATAGTTACATTTTTGCTAGCTTATGGTTTATTTTTATTTTACAGGCAACTTTTTATTTATTTTAACTAGGTACAATAGTTATTAAATAGTTATTAACTATTTAATAACTACCTAGCTAAAATAAATACAAATTTACCTGTAAAATAAAACCTAACCTAAGTTACAATTACACCTAACACTACACTACAATTAAATTAATTACCTAAATTAAATACAATTAATTACAATTAAATAAAATTATCTAAAGTACAAAAAAACACACTAAATTACAGAAAATAATAAAAAAATTACAAGAATTTTAAACTAATAACACCTAATCTAATCCCCCTAACAAAATAAAAAAGCCCCCCCAAAATAGAAAAAAGCCCTACCCTACACTAAATTACAAATAGCCCTTAAAAGGGCCTTTTGCGGGGCATTGCCCCAAAGTAATCAGCTCTTTTACCTGAAGCCGGGAGAAGTCTTCATCCAAGCCGGGCAAAGTGGTCCTCCAGATGGGCAGAAGTCTTCATCCAGATGGCATCTTCTATCTTCATCCATCCGGCGCAGAGCGGGTCCATCTTCAAGACATCCGACGGGAAGCATCCTCTTTTTCCGATGGCTAAACACAGAATGAAGGTTCCTTTAAATGACGTCATCCAAGATGGCGTCCCTTCAATTATGATTGGCTGATAGAATTCTATCAGCCAATTGGAATTAAGGTAGAAAAAATCTGATTGGCTGATGCAATCAGCCAATAGGATTGAAGTTCAATCCTATTGGCTGATGCAATCAGCCAATGGGATTGAACTGGCATTCTATTGTCTGACTGGAACAGCCAATAGAATGCCAGCTCAATCCTATTGGCTGATTGGATCAGCCAATAGGATTGAACTTCAATCCTATTGGATGATTGCATCAGCCAATCGGATTTTTTCTTCCTTAATTCCGATTGGCTGATAGAATTCTATCAGCCAATCAGAATTGAAGGGACGCCATCTTGAATGACGTCATTTAATGAAACCTTCATTCTGTGTTTAGCCGTCTTTTGAATAGGATGCTCCGCGTCGGATGTCTTGAAGATGGACTCGCTCTGCGCCAGATGGATGAAGATAGAAGATGCCGTCTGGATGAACACTTCTGCCTGTCTGGAGGACCACTTCGCCTGGCTTGGATGAAGACTTCTCCCGGCTTCATTGAGGACTTCGGCCCAATTTGGTGAAGACGTCTCCCGGTAAGGTGATCTTCAGGGGGTTAGTGTTAGGTTTTTTTAAGGGGGGATTGGGTGGGTTTTAGAGTAGGGTTTTTTGTGTGGGTGGTGGGTTTTAATTTTGGGGGGAATTGTAATTTTGTTTCAGGTTAAAGAGCTGATTACTTAGGGGCAATGCCCTGCAAAAGGCCCTTTTAAGGGCTATATGTAATTTAGTGTAGGGTAGGGCTTTTTTATTTTATTTTATTTTTTATTTTGTTAGGGGGATTCGATTAGGTGTAATTAGTTTAAAATTCTTGTAATTTCTTTATTATTTTATGTAATTTAATGTTTGTTTTTCTTTATACTTTAGATAATTTTATTTAATTGTAATTAATTGTATTTAATTTAGGTAATTAATTTAATTGTAGTGTAGTGTTAGGTGTAATTGTAACTTAGGTTTGGTTGTATTTTACAGGTAAATTTATCTTTATTTTAACTAGGTAGTTATTAAATAGTTAATAACTATTTAATAACGATAATACCTAGTTAAAATAAATATAAAGTTGCCTGCAAAATAAAAATAAACCCTAAGATAGCTACACTGTAACTATTATTTATATTGTAGCTAGCTTACGGTTTATTTTACAGGTAAGTATTTAGTTTTAAATAGGAATAATTTAGTTAATTATAGTAATATTATTTATATTTATTTAAATTATATTTACGTTAGGGGGTGTTAGGGTTAGGGTTAGACTTAGATTTAGTGGTTAATAACTTTACTATAGTGGCGGCAACGTTGGGGGCGGCAGATTAGGGGTTAATAAATGTAGGTAGGTGTCAGCAATGTTAGGGTCGGCAAATTAGGGGTTAATAATATTTAACTAATGTTTGCGATGTGGGAGTGCGGCGGTTTAGGGGTTAATGTATTTATTATAGTGGCGGCAATGTCCGGTTCGCCAGATTAGGGGTTAAAAAAATTATTTTAGTGTTTGCGATGTGGGGGGGGGGGGGGCTCGGTTTAGGGGGTAGTTTATTGGTGTTAGTGTACTTTTTAGCACTTTAGTTAAGAGTTTTATGCTACGGCGTTGTAGTGTAAAACTCTTAACTACTGACTTTAAAATGCGGTACCAGGCTTGACAGGAGAGGGTCTACCGCTTACTTTTTGGCAGATTCGTATTACCGGCGCTATGCAAGTCCCATTGAAAATATAGGATACGCAATTGACGTAAGTGGATTTGCGGTATTTCCGAGTCTGGACAAAAAAGGGAGCTGTACACCTGTACCTGCAAGACTCGTAATACCAGCGGGCGTTAAAAAGCAGCGTTAGGACCGGCCAATGCTGCTTTTTAAGGCTAACGCAAAACTCGTAATCTAGGCCTTAGTATTTCTTATAGACTAGATCATTCCAAAATCTGCTATAACATATTTTAGTAGCAACATTTGAATACAACAATAATATGGTTATATGCCATACATTTTGAAAATTCATATTTAAAGAGATGTTGTAATAAACATATTATCTCATACATTTCAAAGAGCAGGTTTTAAACATGCTGAAAATAATGTAAGTTTAAATTGAAAATAATACTGCACTATTGGGTTTTAAAGTCAAAATATACCTTTAAGTTAAAAAAGTAATTTCAAGCAATGAAAACATTTTCGGTTCCAATCACTTAAAACATATTTAAAACAAATATACTAAAGAACCATGGAAATGTTTTAATTTTACCATGCATGAATAACATTACCACTCAAATTTTTTTTACTTATATGGGTTCCAATAGAATGATGGATTAAATGTTGTTAACATGCAGTACTTCTGTATGTGAAACCTGAAAGACTTGTCAGTTGTCTAGATAGCGCTGAATATATAGTACATCAATTCTGTTCTGACAGTCTTTATTTTTTTACAATAATGATATTTTACAGACAATACAGAAATAATAAAAATTTGGAAAAGTATTTGTAACTCATGTAGCACATTTGTTATATTCAGGCAGCCTATCCATCAGACCCTGCAATACTTCAACGGAAGGAGCGACCAACAGTGAGTCCACTCTGAAGTCCTCACATTCACTTTTAGTGGTGGGTAGAAACGCTCTGTTGTCTGGTGATTTGGGGACTTGTATGGGAGGATGGTTGGTTGTCCCAGAGTCTTTCCAACTAAAGCTTACTAGCAATTGGAGAGACCACATTTCCAACAGGATGTGACTCAGGAGGACCTGCAATATTAACCAAGACCTAAACTACGGTCAGAGAAGCACGGATATAATTCCTCCACTTTATTTAAAGTTACAGCTCTTGATAACTAATATACACGGGCCTGCTTATACATACCCATTAGTCCGCTAGGGAAGCACTACCTCCCCTATCATACCACACGTCCTAGCACAGGCTAAAGCCTTGAAGAAACCACTAAAGTTTTTTCACCTATACTGGCATAATGCTGCACATATAGTGTCTGCATATATTCTACCTTGAATGCTGTTGGGACTCTTAAACATATCAGCATAAATGGTGGCCATGCAAAGCCCACATTAAAAAAACTCATAAAACTCTTATAGCTGAGAGCTGCAGCGATTCCTTAAAGGGAACCACAAACCCAATACTCATTCTAACTCTACTTCTGGGCTACTTATTTGAGCATTGGACACTATAAAAACTGAAGTCTGCTTCATAATTTATAAAAAGTATTTTGCTCTAGATAATCCCCTAACACCTAGGGCTGGACTCCTCTCCTCCCTTTCCCGCAGGTTCTACTTTCCTGCGGGTCATACCCCTGCTCCTTTTACCTACTTCGCCTATAGGAGGCATCTCCCCAGGAGGGGAGCTATTTACACAAAAACCCCCGTTCATAACCACGTATAAGCCATTTAAGCCCCACCAGGTGACAAATCAACTCTCTGACCATGCTGATGGCACAAGCCCTACTTTCCATCTGGCTTAATTGATCCACCATGCAGTGCTAACCACCTGAGGTAGGGTGTGCTGGACTCTCTCCCCCCAGTTTCCATACTTATAAGGGAAGTCAAGGCCTAAAATATACATAGATTTAATCTGCTAAAAGTGACATACTGGATTTGACGAGATGGCTCACGTCATGAAGAGGAAACAAAAACACCAAGAAAATCCTAAAAGGACTCTGGCAGACCATTTCAATAGTAAAATTCACTATGATCAAGAGGCCTCTGACGATGATTCAAGAGAATTCACTATCTCATTCAAAGGAACCCATAAATCAATTAATACGGGCATGGATCGACTTTCTCACATTCATCAATACTTGACTCTATCAATGCCTTATCGGACAAAATGGATACTCACTATATATCCCTTAAGCAGAACCTCAAACAATCAGTTAGCAAGCTAAAAAGGGACATCTCTACACTAGGAGAGCACATGGAGACTCTAGGAAGGAAACACAAGAATCTAGGGATGGACCATGCAAACCTCCATTCTTATACTTCGCGGAACAGATTTCAGACCTCAAATCTAATTTGGCAGACCTAGAAAATAGATCACGCCGTAACAATCTCGGGATAAGAGGCATAGTGGAGGATGTTGATACACCTGATTTGCCTGGATACCTCATTGGTCTATTCAAAAAATTACAAGGAACGCTTCAAGATCAGGATCTTCTGATTGATAGGGCCCATAGAACTCTCTGCCCTAGAAACACAGCCTCAGATACTCCTAGAGATGTAATCGTCAGATTGCACTACTATGCAAATAAGGAGAAATTCCTTAGAGCCGTCATCAACAAATCCTGGAATGACCCATACCAGACTATCCCAATCTACCCAGACCTTTCTCCACATACTCTTGCTAAAAGGCAAACATTTCAGCAGTTCATCCAAAACCTTCATCAATACAACGTGAAGTATAGATGGGGATTTCCAGTAAAGATCTTTTTTCAACATGGAGACCATGAAGCTCCTCCAATCACTTGGACTCTTCCACTTTGCGGATTCCAATAATAAGTCAAAATTTGAGAGATGAGCAATGGCACCACTCTTATTACTTTGAGGGAACACTTTATTTAAATATATAGAATATAATCTAATATGTAGTTATACTATGTAATTGTGTATAGGTGCTGAGTATCAGAGAGAAACATATACAAGAACAATTCCAGCAAGAGAGCTGGACAGGATACTAACCAGAAAAGGACTCTGCCCTCATACATATGGGCTTAGTGTATATACGTTTTAAAATATATCAACTTTATTAGTTTTATTTAAAAAGGGTTTATATCAACTTTATTAGTTTTATTTAAAAAGGGTTACACACAATAAAAACAGTTGCAACAAGTAAAAGTGGTTTTCAAACTAATGTAGTGAAAATGGTGGATAGTTACAAATCCTTATTCTGAATTGATATCATGGATAGTAACTCCAACCTAAAGAGGATTTGTGGTAAACCTTAAGGATAAAGGTATGTTTATAATCTGCTGTGGGCATCCCTGCAAAACATGAGGCCAATCTGTTAGGGGCCACTAATAAGTCAAAGTGTGTACCTCACTGAGTGTTATGTGGATACTAAAATAAATTGTACCCAAATGTACTCTGTGATAGAGTACTGCAACAGTAATAGTATAGCTAGGTATTGATACCTTGTAAGTTATGTGTAGTTTGCACTTATATATACAAATTACTTGTTAGCGTGCCTCTGGGTCACGATTAAAATATTAGTTGTTCCACAGATTAGAGGTATATCTCCACCTTCATTTGTATAGCCCAATATCAAGAATGGAGCATGTGTATATAAATAAAACCACAGGAATTACCGTGTGTTCAAACGTTAAGTTACAGTGTAACCAATGACTCGCAACTAACTTTGTATTGGTTGCTATTGATTAATTATAAAGTTACATATTGTATACTTTTATTATATGATTTTCAGCAACCTCCAAAGGAGTGTAATACTTAGCGAGGAGGCTTATACAAATTACTTGTGCCATGGGTCACAGTTAGAATATTCATTGCTCCAAAGATTAGAGGTATATCTTCGCCATCATATGTACAGCCCAATATCTGAAATGGAGCGTGTGTATATAAATGAAACCACAGGAGTTAGCGTGTATGCAAACGTTAAGTTACAGTGTAACCAATGACTCGCAACTAACTTTGTATCGGTTGCTATTGATTAATTAAAAAGTTACATATCGTATACATATCAATGCAGTTGGTGATATCATAAACCATTGGCAACACAAATAGTGAGCAGTAGGTTTTAGTGCAGTTGCCTCTCATGTAAGAAAAATATTATATATGAGACAACATAGTATTCTTATCTTTCAAATTTTTGTTTTCTTACACCTCTTGATACAATTATTTGTTTTGCTTGCCCATAATAAAATGGGGCACATTACTCACGCTGAGAAATTATTCCTTATCTGAAAAAATGCTGGCTTTGATCTTCAAATAAGGGGCTAGCACCAGTGTAGCGTGTAGTATATACAAAAAACAGTTAATAATTGTAGCAATCATACTGTTTCTCAGTGGTTACCCAAATATAACATGTTTAAATGTTGTATGTCTAACTATTTCTATATGTATATGTTAATGCTTTCTATTTTAAACCCAAAATGCTAACTAAACTACTACATATTGACAATTGTATGAGGTTCAGTGCCATAAAGGGTTAATTAGGGCATGGAATACTCATCAGTAGTGATGTCGCAAACCTAAAATTTTCGGTTCGCGAACAGCAGACTCGAACTTCCGGTATTGTTCGCGAACCATGTGAACCGCCATTGAATTCAATAGGCAGGCGAACTTTAAAGCCTACAAGGACTCTTTCTGGCCACAATAGTGATGGAAAAGTTGTTTTAAGGGTACTAACACCTGGACTGTCGCATGCTGGAGGGGGATCCCTGGCAAAACTCCCATGGAAAATTACATAGTTTATGCAGAGTCTGCTTTTAAGCCATAATGGGCCTAAATCAACTAACATTCCCAAAGTGGCTGTCTCAAAACATCCCGGACAGAAGATAGATTGATAGATAGGATAGATAGATATACATAGATTGATAGTTAGATAGAATCGATAGAAGAGAAATAGATAGATTTGTTAGATATATAATTACCCTAATAAAGTCTAATAATTAAACATGCGTTCTTGAACCCAACTAGGTTGTGTTAAGTAGTACTGTTCTTCGCACTTTCAGCCCAGTAACTCCCCCTATTGGTGGAGGTCTATATGGCGGTTATGATTACCCTGACAAAGTATAACAACAAGACACGTGGTCTGGGACCCATGGTAATTTTGTTGTGCTAAGTAAAACTTTTCTTATCACTTGAATCCCTCTTACCCCCCCTTTTGTTGGAGCTCTATATGGCCTGCATGATTAGCCTGACAAAGTATAATAATAAAACATCTGGTCTTGGACCCATGGTAATTAGGTTGTGTTTAAGTAGTACTATTTTTATAACTGTAATCCCTGTTACTCCCCCTATCAAGGGAGGTCTATATGGCCTGCATGATTACCCTGACAAAGTATAACATCAAGACACACAGTGTTGGACCCATGATAACTAGCTTGTGTTAATTAGTACTTTTCTTAGCACTTTAATCCCTGTCCCCCCCCCCCTATCGGGGGTGTTCTATATGGCCTGCCTGATTACCCTGAAAAAATATAATAATAAGACATGCGGTCTGGTACCCATTTTAACTAGGTTGTGTTTTAAGTACTACCATTCTTAGCACTTTAATCTCTGTAACTCCCCCTATTTGGTGAGGTCTATACGGCCTGGATGATTACCCATACAAAATATAATAATAAGACATCTGCTCTTGTTCTGCGACCCATGGTAACTATGTTGTTTTAATTAGTAATGTCCATTTTAATAGCTGTTACTCATACTCACCCTATCGGTGGAGGTCTATATGGCCTGCATGATTACCATTACAAAATATAATAACCAAACATATGCTCTGGGACCCATGGTAAGTAGGTTGTGTTAAGTAGTACTGTTCTTTGCAGTTTAATACCTGTTACAACACCAAATGGTGGCAGGTCTATCTGGCCTTCATGATTAGCTGCACCCAAACCCAAAAAAAAAGCAGAGTGGTCTTAGACTAACACCCATGGCTAACTCAGTTGTTTTAATTAGTACTCTTCTTAGCACTTTCATCCCTGTTACGTTTGAGTGGTGGCACTGTGAAAGTGGGCACAGTATACGCTGTGAGACTGACAACAACAAAAAAGACAGATGTTTTAAAAATCACAATTTGTTAATTTTTTAAAATATTACAAGTACTGTGACAACAAATATGATTGTTTGGCACTAGTTGGCAAATGGGCCTGTCTGGCACACACACTGGGAGAAAGGAAACTGCAATTCAATGGCACTAGGAGACTGAAGAATCACATTCAAAACAGTTATGATTAACACAAATTCCAATCCTGTTACAATAAATATGATTGGTGGCACCCAATTGTCTAGTTGGGACTGGCACACAGGCAGGCAGGCAGGCAGGAGGAAAATGCAATTCAAGGAGGGCACTAGTAGACTGCAGATTGACAGTCAAAACAGTGATGATTGACACATTTTGCAATACTGTTAAAAGAAATATGATTGCTGGCACTAATTGGATAGTTGGGCCTGGCACACAGGCTGTCAGGCTCACTGCTGCAAGGCATATCGATGTACCTGTCCCTTTAAATAATAAACTCTGATTAACAACTTTCTCTATAAAACCTCTAATCTACTATCCTACATTGCTTGTTATTGACCGTCTGCCACCCAGTGGTAGCTAAACGGTATTATCCTGAGCCTTGCCTGTTTCCCTGCTCCTCTCTGAACCTTGCCTGCACAGCCTCTCTCTGAGTACCGGATCTACTTTGAATCACACACCATCAACAGAACTACCTGAGCCCTGATCAAGCTCTCTACATCGGACCAGCTTACTCCCCACTGGGGTTCTCTATACCGGATTCCAGACCTCACTCTCTAGAGTATTAACTTCCACTCAGGTACTTTTAAAAGTTCAGTTGTTACAAGTTTGTTCTTACTGCTACAGCCAGTATTTTCAGTTCACCCTAAAGAGCAACCTGTCAGTTTTTCTTTTGTTGTGCACATTTCTCTTATCCTCTCAAAATACCACATATATATATATATATATATATATATATATATATATATGAATAAGCTGATCAACATTTATCCGCTGCATAGCTGTGCTTTATGATAATTATTTTTCACAAGTACTTTGTAAGTGTGTTCTTTTTTTATTTGGGATTCACAGTGAGAGACACTGCTATATAAAAGCAGTGTTAATACCAAACACATGTGATAGCAATAGTGTTTTCTCACCTATTCCCCTAATATCAACCTTGCTGACTGTTAAATGTCACTTAGCAATATTTCATTCTGCTACAATCATTCATATTTTTTAGTACAAGTATGATTCTCAGCAGCTGTGGTTCACACAACTCATTATATGAATCTCATTACTAGCTATCGTATCTGAGTCTGACAGAATAACAAGCCAATTAATACAAAATGGACCCAGCTGAGATGACTACAAGCATGCAGAATCTAAAGCAAAGAATTGATTTACTAACAGAGGGCTTATCCACACTTAAGGCAGAAAACACTGCACTTAAAGCTTACATTAAAGAATACATAGAACCTAAGTTGCATACATCAGAACCACCAATAAGTCTCCCTGATAAATTTTCTGGCGACAGATCTCAATATAGAGATTATAAAAATGCCTGCCTTCTGCTTTTCACAATGAAACCACAAACCTACCCAAATGATAGGTCACGTGTCCTGACTATCATTTCTTTCTTGAGAGGTGAGCCCCGTACATGGGCTAATACCTTTTTTGAGACAAACGACACTATATTGAACTCACTTGATGCCTTCCTAACAGCTATGGGTCAATTATATGAAGACCCGTTCAAACAACAGACTGCTGAGACAGCTCTTAGGGCTCTGAAACAAAAGAAAAGAATTGTAGAAGAGTACATCTCTGACTTTAAAAGATAGGCAAAAGATTCCTAGTGGAATGATGTATCTCTTAAAAACCAGTTTAGAATCGGTCTATCTGATCCTATTAAAGATGAGCTGTCTCGCATAGACTTACCTCCCACTTTAGAGGGGCTTATAAATCTAACCATTACTATAGACAGACGTCTCAGAGAACGCATGCATGAAAGGTCTTATGAGGACACACACTACAAAAAGCACTATAACACTGCTACACCTCAGGCCTCTAGTAAATCAACAGCTGAACCTATGGATATCGGGTTCCTAAAAGGACCCCTATCTACCCAAGAGAAAAATAGAAGACGAGAGAACAACCTGTGTTTATATTGTGCTTCAGAAGAACATACTGTAAAAGACTGCCCCTCCTTGCTGAGACAACGAAAGGGTAAGAACTATTCAACCTTATCCTGCTGTAATACTTATGACTCCACCACAACCTATTGTAAAATTAATCTTCTATTACAGTGGGATCTTTTACGGGTCAAAGTTCCAGCCATTATTGACTCTGGGGCAACCGCCTCCTATATTGATAAGGAATTCACCTATAATAATAAAATACCACTTGTGCACAAAAAATCTCCTATTTATTTGCGTGGTATAGATGGTAAGATCCTTTCCTCAGGTCCAGTTGAATATCAAACAATACCCCTTTTAGTATCCACGACTGACCATCACAGGGAATATATGTCTTTCGATGTAATTTCTTCACCAGTTTCCCCTGTTATCCTGGGTTTAACGTGGTTTAGTCTACATGACCCCAAAATATCCTGGGAAACACTCTCTCTCAGCTTCAATTCTAGATACTGCACTACCACATGTTTCCCTATGCCTATCCTACTCACTCCACAGGCAGATACTGAGAACCAAATACCCAATGAATACAGGGATTTTATGGGTTTATTTAACAAAACTGAGTCAGAGAGTTTACCTCCCCATAGGAAGTACGACTGCCCTATAGACATAATACCTGGAGCAGAGATTCCCTGTGGGCACATTTTTCCCCTCTCTAAAACAGAGCTTGATCATTTAAAATCGGATTTAGAGGAAAACCTAAGGAAAGGGTTTATCCGCCCCTCGACATCACCGGCAGGAGCCGGAATATTCTTTGTAAAAAACAAGGACGGCTCCCTAAGGCCTATTATAGACTATAGACAATTGAACAAGATCACAGTAAAGAACAGATACCCTTTGCCCCTAATCCCAGAGTTAATCGAGAGGTTAGAAGGGGCCAAGTTCTTTACGAAATTGGACCTTCGGGGGGCGTATAATTTAATCAGAGTGCGAAGTGGCGATGAGTGGTTAACGGCGTTCAGGACCCGATATGGCCACTATGAATACACAGTCATGCCGTTCGGGCTCTGTAATGCCCCGGCCACTTTCCAGTATTTAATAAATGATCTCTTCAGAGATATCTTAGATGTTTATATAGTCATATATCTAGACGATATATTAATATACTCTAAAACACTCTCTGAACACGTTCTACACGTCAGACAAGTCCTATCTCGTTTAAGGGAAAACCACCTGTATCTCAAACCAGAGAAGTGTATATTCAATTCTCAGACCATAGCTTTTCTTGGGTATATAATCAGTTCCTCAGGTATACATATGGAGGAATCAAAAATACAAATCATTAAAGATTGGCCTGTCCCTAAGTCTAGAAAAGAAGTCCAAAGTTTCCTGGGCTTTGCAAATTTTTATCGCAAATTCATAAAAAATTTCTCTGCCCTCACTAAACCATTAACGATGCTAACAAGGACTAGCATACCTTTTAGATGGAACACCGCAGCACAGGAAGCTTTTGAGCTGTTAAAACTAAAGTTCACTTCCGCTCCTATCCTTAGGTTTCCTAATCCAGAGTATCAATTTATACTGGAGGTCGATGCCTCGGACGTTGCTGTGGGTGCTGTTCTTTCACAAAGAAAAGGCTTAAAACAACCTCTCCATCCTGTTGCTTTTTTTCTCTCGATCACTGAATTCTGCTGAACAGAACTACCCCATTGGGGAAAAAGAAATGTTAGCCATTAAACTATCACTCGAGCATTGGAGGCACCTACTCGAGGGTACAAGTGTTCCTATATTGATCTATACGGACCATAGAAATTTACAGTACTTGAAAAGCACTTGGACCCTCTCCTCCAGGCAAGTAAGGTGGAATTTATTCCTCACCAGATTTAATTATCAGATAGTATATCAACCAGCAAGTCAGAACCATAAAGCAGACGCCCTCTCCAGGTTACCCTGTTATGTACGGAAGCCTATACCTGATACCAGCCTAATCCCTAAAGACAGGTTCGTTTCTTTTATCTGTGACTTCAAACCACAGCTACTACATGAACAAATGGAGGATCAAACAAAACCATTATCGCTCCTGCACAAGAGAAAGGATAAATTATACTACCACCAAGATCAGTTGTAGATTCCTCCAACTCGTAGACAAATGGTTCTTCAAACCATCCACGATTCTTCGCTCGCTGGACACCCGGGAATGAAAAAGACACTATAACTCGCAAAGAAATCCTACTGGTGGCCTAACATGGCCAGTGAAATAAACCAATATGTAACATCCTGTCACAAATGCACTGTTTCCAAATCAACAAAACAAGCACCCTATGGATTTCTACTGCCCTTACCTACTCCATCAATCCCATGGTCAGAAATAGCACTTGATTTCATAGTAGACCTACCTGTATCGAACAACTTTAATACCATTTTAGTAGTAGTAGACCTATTCAGTAAAATGGCACATTTCATTTCATATCACAAATTGCCTACCGCCATGGAAACCATCCAATTACTCAAAAAACATGTCTTCAAACACCATGGCCTTCCTACTACTATCTTGAGCGACAGAGGCAGTCAATTCTCTAGCAGGTTATGGACGAAGTTTTGCGAATTATTTATGATTGACAAGAGACTCACTACTGCATATCATCCTCAAAGCAATGGACAGACAGAGCGATGTAACCAATGGATCGAACAATATATACGGCTGTACTGCTCTGATCAACAAAACACATGGTCCCAACATTTACCATATGCTGAATTTTCATTTAATAACACTATCAATACCTCCACTGGGACTACACCATTCTTCGCGAACTACGGTTTTCACCCCAGGTTTCATCTACACCCCGATAACCGTACCACTTTCCCAGGTTTATCTGAACTCTCCGATGCCATCTCTGCCAGCTTCTCTGCTACACAGAATGCTATTGAATCAGCGAAGGAAACACAAAAAAAGTTTTACGATAGGAAAAGAAGAAAACCGCCCCCGTATGCTGTAGGAGACCTCGTCTGGTTATCCACAAAAAACCTGAAGCTCAACACTCCTTCAAACAAATTCTCTCCTTTATTCCTGGGACCCTATCCTATCACCCGAATACTCAACATGAATGCTGTCACCCTGAAACTACCGGACAGCATGAAGGTACACCCTACCTTCCATGTGTCCCTTCTAAAGCCCTACAAGGCTTTAAGAAATGTTCCTTCGGATTCTGTCCCTCAGATCTCAGTAGACCCTACTACCGAATATGAAGTTCGAGCAATTCTTGATTCCCGGTTGTTCCGAGGGGTGTTGCAATATCTTATCAGTTGGAAAGGGTATTCTTCGGAGCACGATTCCTGGGAACCTGCTAGTAACATCTCTGCACCTCGACTGGTGTCGCTTATCCATAGGAGGAACCCGGATCGGGGGCATCCTGAGCACCGGAGCTGCTCCTAGAAGGGGGGATACTGTCAGGCTCACTGCTGCAAGGCATATCGATGTACCTGTCCCTTTAAATAATAAACTCTGATTAACAACTTTCTCTATAAAACCTCTAATCTACTATCCTACATTGCTTGTTATTGACCGTCTGCCACCCAGTGGTAGCTAAACGGTATTATCCTGAGCCTTGCCTGTTTCCCTGCTCCTCTCTGAACCTTGCCTGCACAGCCTCTCTCTGAGTATCGGATCTACTTTGAATCACACACCATCAACAGAACTACCTGAGCCCTGATCAAGCTCTCTACACCGGACCAGCTTACTCCCCACTGGGGTTCTCTATACCGGATTCCAGACCTCACTCTCTAGAGTATTAACTTCCACTCAGGTACTTTTAAAAGTTCAGTTGTTACAAGTTTGTTCTTACTGCTACAGCCTGTATTTTCAGTTCACCCTAAAGAGCAACCTGTCAGTTTTTCTTTTGTTGTGCACATTTCTCTTATCCTCTCAAAATACCACATATATATATATATATATATATATATATATATATATGAATAAGTTGATCAACATTTATCCGCTGCATAGCTGTGCTTTATGATAATTATTTTTCACAAGTACTTTGTAAGTGTGTTCTTTTTTTATTTGGGATTCACAGTGAGAGACACTGCTATATAAAAGCAGTGTTAATACCAAACACATGTGATAGCAATAGTGTTTTCTCACCTATTCCCTAATATCAACCTTGCTGACTGTTAAATGTGCTGTTTGACACTATCACTCATGATAGTTTATGTCACTTAGCAATATTTCATTCTGCTACAATCATTCATATATTTTAGTACAAGTATGATTCTCAGCAGCTGTGGTTCACACAACTCATTATATGAATCTCATTACTAGCTATCGTATCTGAGTCTGACACAGGCTGGCAGGCAGTAGAAAAGTGCAATTCAATGGCACGAGCAAACTGAGGATTAAGATCAACAATCAAATTTTTTTTAATTTTAATTAGTAACTACTGTGACAACAATTATGATTGGTGTAAATAGTTGGCAAGATGGCCTGGCACAAAAGGCTGGCAGGCAGGAGGTAAATGCAATTCAAGGACACTAGGAGACTGATTACTGACAGTCAAAACAGTGATGATTGACAATTTTTGCAATACTGTTAAAAGAAATATGATTGCTGGCAATAATTGGCTAGGTGGGCCGGGCACACAGCAGGCTGCAAGGCAGGAGGAAAGTGTATTCACTGGCACCAGCAAACTGAGGATTCACAACAACTATTAACAAAAAATTTAATTTTTAATTACTAAGAATACTGTGACAACAAATATGATTGGTGTAAATATTTTGAAAGTAGGCCTGGCACACAGGCTTGGAAGGCAGTAGAAAAGTGCAATTCTAGGGCACGAGCAAACTGAGAATTAAGATCAACAATCAAATGTTTTTTTAATTTTAATTAGTAACTGTACTGTGACAACAATTATGATTGGTGTAAATAGTTGGCAAGATGGCCTGGCACAAAAGGCTGCCAGGCAGGAGGTAAATGCACTTCAAGGACACTAGGAGACTGATTACTGACAGTCAAAACAGTGATGATTGACAATTTTTGCAATACTGTTAAAAGAAATATGATTGCTGGCAATAATTGGCTAGGTGGGCCTAGCACACAGCAGGCTGCAAGGCAGGAGGAAAGTGCAATTCAATGGCACCAGCAAACTGAGGATTCACAACTATTACCAAAAATTTTAATTTTTAATTATTAAGAATACTGTGACAACAAATTTGATTGGTGTAAATATTTTTCAAGTAGGCCTGGCATACAGGCTTGAAAGGCAGTAGAAAAGTGCAATTCTAGGGAAAGAGCAAACTGAGGATTAAGATCAACAATCAAGAATTTTTTGATTTTAATTAGTAACTGTACTGTGACAACAATTATGATTGGTGTAAATAGTTGGCAAGATGGCCTGGCACAAAAGGCTGGCAGGCAGGAGGTAAATGCAATTCAAGGACACTAGGAGACTGATTACTGACAGTCAAAACAGTGATGATTGACAATTTTTGCAATACTGTTAAAAGAAATATGATTGCTGGCAATAATTGTCTAGGTGGGCCTAGCACACAGCAGGCTGCAAGGCAGGAGGAAAGTGCAATTCAATGGCACCAGCAAACTGAGGATTCACAACAACTATTACCAAAAATTTTAATTTTTAATTATTAAGAATACTGTGACAACAAATATAATTGGTGTAAATATTTTTCAAGTAGGCCTGGCACACAGGCTTGGAAGGCAGTAGAAAAGTGCAATTCTAGGGCACGAGCAAACTGAGGATTAAGATCAACAATCAAATTTTTTTTTATTTTAATTAGTAACTATACTGTCTGTGACAACAATTATGATTGGTGTAAATAGTTGGCTAGACGGCCTGGCACAAAAGGCTAGCAGTGGCAGGCAGGAGGTAAATGCAATTCAATGGCACTAGGAGACTGAATATTTGCAGTCCAAAAAATTATGATTTTTATTTTTTTATATACTGTTACAAGAATTATAATTGGTGCCACTAATTGGCTAGTTGGGCCTGGCACACAGGCTGGCAGATATGAGTCGTGGATGGTAGGTAGGGCAGCAATTTAACACAGTATGCTGTGTAAGTGACAAAAGCACAGGCCTGATAGAAAATTAAGTTAGAATACACTAGCAAAATATTTTAAAATTTTAGATTTTAATATTAAAATTATGTTAAGAAGTGCAATGCACATATGACTCTATGAGTGGACGCACTGGCTGGCTGCTATGGAGGGCAGCAATTAACAACAGTATGCTGTGTAAGTCAGATAGACAGTTAGACACAGGCCTGATAGAAAATAAAATTAGATTACACTAGCATAATGATTTAAAGACTTTTTTTTGGCAATTTAAAGAAAAAGGTTAAGCACATACATATGAGTCGTGGCTGATAGCCTTGGAAGGGCAGCTATTAAAAACAGTAGGCTCTGTAAGTCAGATACACACACGCCTGATAGAAAATACTATTAGATTACACTAGAAAAATGATTTAAATTATTTTTTGGGGGGGGGAATTAAAAAAAGGTTAAACACATATGAGTCGTGGCTCATAGACTAGGGAGGGCAGCAAGTAAACACAGTAGGCTCTGTATGTCAGCAAAACACACAGGCTGGATAGAAAATTATATTAGATTACACTATCAAACAAATTTAACCCCTTAATGACCACAATGTACCCTGTATGTCACTGGTCGTTAAGGGTTTTTTCAGGGCATAATAGCACAAGTCTAGCAAGAACACGGTATTAATGCCCTCCCTCCAGCAGGCTTTGTGGAATAGAGCAGTCTCAACGCTGGTGGCAAGTACGCACTATAAAACAAACAAGCCCCAAAAAAAGGCCAGCGACATACAGGGTACGTCGCTGGTCCTTAAGGGATTAAACTTTTTTTTTTATATATTAAAATTAAGGTGAAGAAGAATAGATATGAGTGTTGGGTGGCTGCCTGGCACAGACCAATTAACCAAAAGACTGAAAAAAATTAGGTATATTAATGCTGAGTGAGTCTGACAGATACATGCCTGATAGTAAATGTAATTAGATTACACTAGCAAAATATATATATATTTAATTTAAAATAATGTTATAAATGGATATTAACACTGGTGGCTGCTGGCTGGCACAGAGCAATGAACCAGAGTATATGCTGTGTGACACTGGCCTGATAGAAAATGAAAAAAAATTACACTAGCAAAATAATTATATTTTTTGGTTACTTAAATTTAAACTAATGTTGTTAGGGAGATATCAGTGGTGGCAGTAATCGCAGCATATGCTGTGAGCCTTAAACACACAGCCTGAAAGCCAGGCAAATGCTAATAAAAAAAAAAGGAAAAAAAAAAAAATGGCACGAAATATAGCCCTAAAAAGGGCTTTTTGGGGTGCTGTGCTTGCAGCAGAGATGAGTGGAGTCCTTCTGGACTGTAAATACACTAGCCTAGCTATGTTTTTCCTATTAATGTCAGGAGCAAAAACACAACACATCCTCTCATTAAGAAAGCGAGGTCGTTATGAGTCTAAAATGGCAGATTCCGAGTAGCTGGGAGGGTCTGTGAGGGAGTGTCTGTTGTTGATTGGCTCTAATGTGTCAGGTGGCTGTGACATAAAGGGTCAAAGTTTCCTCAATGATGACACATAGGGGCGGATCAAACATCGCCATGTGTTCACCCACAAACGCGAACGCGAACAAGCTATGTTCGCTGTGAACCGTTTGCGGGCAAACAGTTTGGGACATTACTACTCATCAGCAGTACACCCTTAATCTTATCGACCAGGCTTTTAAAAGGGTGTAAACCAGATACTTTGTATGGTCTATGAATAAGGCTATTCACCAGCCGAAATGCGTAAGACCGACTGGCTGCTGATGAGTAATGGCATACCCTTTAACTCATATTTCTTTATCCCTGATTTTTTGAGTGTATTTTATAATTTTTTAACTAATAAAGTTACCACATTTTTCTACGATTCTCGCTGGATTTGTCTTTGGATTTTGGATATTGATTTTTCTTCCAGCTCGAGTCTTGAGTACGTGGATTGACAACCCGGTCACGGGTTGTGTACGGCATTCAACATCATCAAGAGTGGACGCAAGTGCAGCATGCTAGATGGCACACACGCAGCGATTCAGAGCCGCATGGAGTGGCGTTCTCGGCATAGCCGGGAATGTAGCTGATCGCTTCCAGAGGTACATAGGAATACGCAGGGATACGTATCGGACACAGATAGATTGCAGCGGACTGGCACGGACCCAGACTCTTCACAACTTGGTGAGAACTTTTGCTGCCTATGATGCATAGAGATTGATGCCTGTGTTATTACGAAGTATACCCGAAAAAATATATTGGTGTATTATATACTGGCTGCACATATTTCTTTTCCACATCTTGTATTGAGTGACTATT
Source organism: Bombina bombina (assembly GCF_027579735.1). Lineage (NCBI taxonomy): Eukaryota > Metazoa > Chordata > Amphibia > Anura > Bombinatoridae > Bombina > Bombina bombina. The sequence continues at coordinate 572,846,251 of NC_069502.1, forward strand.
TAGTGATTGACAAACACGCAGCAACTTTGAGTCCTATTACAGAGGAGATTTTGGATATCGTATATATTTGTCATAAGATTTTCAGCAACCTACAAAAGAGTGTAATACTTAGCGAGGAGGCTTATACAAATTACTTGTTAGTGTGCCCATGGGCTTAACACTAAAGCTCGCCATGAGGCAGGTATGTGCAGGATATGCAATTTATTTATTACAGCAGTAACCTAAATCAGCTGTTTTCAGAAACTCCTGAACAGCAAGACTCGTATAGAGAGGCCTCTCACCCCACTGTGAATTGTATACGCTTAGTATTAAACGTGCAAATAAATAAGGAATGTCTATATGCCCTAAGGTCACACTTAGATTGTGCAGTGTTCCACAAGTTAAGGAATACAGAAGCCACTGTAAATTAAACTCAACGTTTAACCTGTATATACCTAAATGAAACTTGTTTATATGGATTGTACTGCCGTGTATCTAAGCACTATACAGTACAGTTTACCCCAGGTTTGTCAAGTGTTGCCACTAAAATACTTATTGTTAGTTGTTAAATATCATATCATATGCTTGTAATTTGTACTGTGGGCAACCACCACAAGAGGTTAGTAAAGGAAATATGAGTAGCACAAAGCTTGCCCTAGGGCAGTAATAATTTGTGCTGGAATTATGGGTATGTGCTACATAAGTAGCTTAAATTAGCTAGTATCGGATAAGCCTGAACAACAGATCTCCTAAGGAAATACCACTTTCCCCATAGTTGATTAATACATAAGAAATACCACTTTTTTATCCACATTTTCAGAAGAAGGCTTTCTTCATGACAGATTTATTCTTAAACTTCTGGATTTTGTGCTCAAGCACAACTTTTTTGTGTTTGACAAAAAATTCTACCTTCACATCAGGGGTACAGCAATGGGTACAGCATGCGCCCCCACATATGCAAATTTGTTCCTGGGCTGGTGGGAACAACATGTAGTATATATAGATGAAAAATCCAAATATACTGACTACATTCCCATCTGGCTTAGGTACATAGATTACATTTTCTTTATGTGGGAGGGATCCTAAACCATACTGGAAGAATTCTTGAATGATTTAAACAAGAACAATCTGAACATCAAACTCACATAGCAGATCAACAGTAATGAGGTCACATTTTTGGATTTGAAAATAATCAAACAGCCCAATGGGGAGATACATACAGATCTATACAGGAAAGATACGGCTACAAATACGATTCTGCACCACTCAAGTGCTTACACAGTGAAGGCATTCCCCACTGGAGAGTTTCTAAGAATTAGGAAGAACTGTACCAATCTGGAAATGTTCAAAATTAGAGTGAAAGAACTGGAAGTCAGACTGTTATCTAGAGGCTATAGCAAGAGGTCCCTAAAAATAACCCGAAGGAGGGCATTACATACTAATAGGAAAGACCTCCTTACACCCAAAGCTAAAGCAAGAGATGAAAAGACTAGACTAATAATGACTTATAATGCTCAATCAGACACAGTGGTACAGATTATGAATAAACATCTGGGTATCCTCAAGGCAGACCCAATACTAACAGAGATACTAGGTACACAGAACATCCAAGTGGGATATAGAAGGACCAAGAATCTGAAGGAGATGGTGAGTCGTAGTCATTTTGACAGTAAGAAAGGCAAGGGTAAACTGACATCAGGCAAATGTATCTGTCGCTCCTGTTCCATGTGTCAAAATGTGGAAAAAATAAAATCCATCAGTGACAGATTTGGAAAAACTTATCACATCCAAGATTACATAGACTGTAACACGGAAGGAGTCATCTATGGCATTACTTGCAAATGCAATTTGATCTATATAGGGATGACCTCAAGAAAGTTCAAAGTTAGAATATTGGAACATTTGAAAAATGTCAAATCAACCAAGAGAGATCTTGAAAATGGCAAAAAAAAGTGTGGCAAACCACTTTTTACATGTTCATCAATCCAATTAGTCAGATCTGAAATGCTTTGGGATACAAAAAATCTCACTAGGTATTTGAGGTGGAGATATGGAACGTACCCTTTTAAAAGCAGAAACACGCTGGATTTACCTCTTGAATGCAGTACAACCAAATGGTTTAAATGAATACAATAATTATTTTACTTTTTTACATTAAGAAGTTTCCTTTAACATACCGGGGACCGATGTATATTAATATTATGGAATAGAGTGTCTTTAGCCCACTGGGCACTCTATTGAATTAAAAGGAAAAAATATTATTTATTAGATTCCACTGGCATCACACGTCAAAATTATGAAAAACTACTTAGAAAAGTAGGAGAATTAATGTAATGGACAGTATAATAACAGCTGTCAAAATCACAATATAATTTAGGCATTTAAAACACCACACTGTGTCAGTTTATTTAACTGATAAACTGACATTATAAGTTTACAACAGTAAGCACACCACACTGCATTTTAATCAATTTTATTTAAAATAATGCAACAAAATGTATGTTTATTAAAAATGTAATTTTATTTTGCACAGTAGTGAATTGCTCACATTAGAACACAAATGTTCAACACTTAGAGGCTTATTTATCAAGCCGTCAACTGTGCTGCATTTGAATGCACCAATACGCTTGCCTGACATCACCTAACATTGCGGCCGCGGACCTGAACATGCTCTCCATATTTATATAAAAAGCTGTCAAAAAGCCGTGCACCAAGTACGGGGCGATGAGCAGCGGACTGTTGTTAACTAACAGTCATCGATCTCGCTGCTATTCGTCTTTTTCCCAGCTTTATTTATATACGGTCACTAAACACCGCCACTATACTAAACTGTTTAACCCCTATCCCTCCGTTCCCGGACCCCGCCGCAACTAAATAAAGTTATTAACCCCTATCCCGCCGCTCCTGGAGCGAACCGCAACTCTAATAAACTTATTAACCCCTATTCCGCCGCTCCCCAACACTGCCGCAACTACCTAACACCTAGATTATGAGTTTTGCGTTAACAGGGGTGCGGTGCTAACGGTGCTCGGACAAAATTCCGATGGACAAAATGCTGAAGCATATTCGTCCGTCAGACATATGTCCCAGATACACTGCTTCCGACTGCATGCCGAACAGCACAATCACGCAATCACGTAATTGCGTAATTGTCATCAGTAAAAAAGTGGAGAATTTAAATATATATTGTGGCTACTGAGGTAAAAAAACAACACAAACACTTAAATAAATAAATTTAAAAAAAACATCAAATTAAAAAAATGGAGTTCATAAAGACCTGTAAAGGAGGAAGAAAAATGTTATATGAAGGTTATGCATACATTGTAGACAAAAAAAAAGAAAATGTAACATATTGGAGATGTGAAAAAAAAGGTTTTTGTGGAGGAAGGCTAAAAAGCATTAATGATATAATTGAAAAAGATACATCAAATCATTCACATCCACCTAATGCAGCAAGAATGTTATCTATGAAAACAATTGAAAAAATAAAAGAAGTTGCTAAAAATTCAGAAGAAGTAACATCAAGCATAATACAAAATTGCACATCTAATTTCCCCCTTGAAGCAGCAGGAGCTCTACCTAAAAAAGAAACTCTTGCCAGAATGGTACGTCGACATTGAACAACACCAAATGGAAACATTTTAAATGATGATTTAAGAAAAACAACCAGAGGAGATTTCATCATGTACGAAAGTGAAAATTTAATCATTCTGTCTACTAAAAAAAATGTAGATCTTCTTTCAAAAAAACAACACTGGCTCTGTGACGGAACATTTAACTCAGCTCCTTTAGGCTTTCAGTTGTATACAATACATGTTTTAATAGAAGATAACCATACCATACCATTAGTATACTGCATATCAAAAAATAAAAATCAGGAAACTTATAATTTAATTTTTAGTATTATAAAAGAAAAAAATCCAGATATCAATCCTATATCAATTACAGTAGATTTTGAAAGAGCAGCAATAAATTGCATGACAATTTTTTTACAAAATACAATAATTTATGGATGCTTTTTCCATTTTTCCCAATGCCTGTGGAGAAAAGTACAATCTTTGGGCTTAAAAATATGGTATAATAATGAAAAAAATGCTCTGATCATAAAATGCTTAGAAGCATTAGCATTTTTGCCAGTGGAAGATGTAGTTGAAACGTTTAATGACTTTTTAAAATCAATAGAAAAACAAAACAGTAACATTTTATCTGAATTTTTAAATTATTTTGAAAAAACCTGGATTGGCGAACTACAACAAGGTACAAGAAGAAAACCTACTTTCGATATTACGATGTGGAACACTTTTGAAAGAACAAAACTAGGGTTACCTAGAACAAACAACTCTCTAGAAGGATGGAAAGAGAGGTATAGAGAGGAGCGCCAGTGAAGTCAAGGTCTTGTGTGTGTGTGTGAGAATTGTTTTCACACTAAAAATAGATGCAACCCTATTGTGAGGGCTGAGTACCTATGGTAAGCCACAGAGGCTTATATGATAGTAAGACTACTGTGGATAGATACAATACAATTTATTACAAACACAAATTAAATCTAAAAACATGGATCCATGGTACATAAAAACATAGAAAACAATTTAAAAAAGTTATCCTTCGAGTTCAAAGGGGGGGTATGTCCCTCCAAGGACAAAAAGTCCCTTAAGTGGTATACAAAGATTGATAGAGGTTGTTAAACTAGACTACCCTCTGCTTCATATGGTTATACAAACATTAGTTAAACAAACATTAGTAAGACAAATTTGTGGAATAGTGTCCACCATATATGGGAAGTAAAGTCTCGGGTAAATTAATATGCAACTGAGTAACGGTAAATCATACGTGAATCGAGACACAGTGAGGAAAAAAGTGATCAAAAAGTGTGATCAAAACTAGTGTGTACACAATCTAGTGTAAAAAACGAGATCTCAAAAATGATAACATAAAAATGATAACATAAAAATGGTGTGGTGCAAATCGCATAACAAACGATGTGTGGTGGAGAAAAAATAATAATAATAAAGAGTCTATCAGAAGGGAGCAAAATAGTGGATATCTGATTGAGAAAGGCCCAAGCTGTGGGCCGAAACACGTTGACAACTATATGGTGAGCTATATTTCGTGATTTATATATATTTTAACAGTATTATACTATGTTGTTTTTTTCCTCTATCCTTAGGTTTTGAGGATTTCCCAGCTTTTACATTGTTATTTTTGTTTTTACTTTTTTGCCTTGATACGGAGGCTTTGGAACTGTTTTTCAATATATTTTTAACTGGAGTATTAGGATTCCTTGGAGGATAAGGATCGTTATTGGAACAAACTTACCTTCATAATTACTTTTGGATACTCGTTTCTATTAGGACTGCCTTAACGTCATAACTATCTTATATTTTACGGACATTTATGTGATTACACGCTGTATCTTATATTTTATATTTGTGACACTTAATAATATACTGTTCACGCTTATTTAAGTATCCACTCACTTTATTTTTTACATCAATCAGATATCCACTATTTTGCTCCCTTCTGATAGACTCTTTATTATTATTATTTTTTCTCCACCACACATCGTTTGTTATGCAATTTGCACCACACCATTTTTATGTTATCATTTTTATGTTATCATTTTTGAGATCTCGTTTTTTACACTAGATTGTGTACACACTAGTTTTGATCACACTTTTTGATCACTTTTTTCCTCACTGTGTCTCGATTCACGTATGATTTACCGTTACTCAGTTGCATATTAATTTACCCGAGACTTTACTTCTCATATATGGTGGACACTATTCCACAAATTTGTCTTACTAATGTTTGTTTAACTAATGTTTGTATAACCATATGAAGCAGAGGGTAGTCTAGTTTAACAACCTCTATCAATCTTTGTATACCACTTAAGGGACTTTTTGTCCTTGGAGGGACATACCCCCCCCTTTGAACTCGAAGGATAACTTTTTTAAATTGTTTTCTATGTTTTTATGTACCATGGATCCATGTTTTTAGATTTAATTTGTGTTTGTAATAAATTGTATCGTATCTATCCACAGTAGTCTTACTATCATATAAGCCTCTGTGGCTTACCATAGGTACTCAGCCCTCACAATAGGGTTGCATTTATTTTTAGTGTGAAAACAATTCTCACACACACACACAAGACCTTGACTTCACTGGCGCTCCTCTCTATACCTCTCTTTCAACTATATTTCCCCTGTGGGTAGTGGGGGCCCACCTTAGATAGGAGCTATAGGTCCTTTAAGCACTGTGAGTGCAACATTTCTCTGAGATTCTTACCACTCTCTAGAAGGATGGCACAGAGCATTTGACCAATGAATGTCTATAACCCACCCAAGCATTTGCAGACTAGTTTCAAAAATAAGAAAAGAACGAGCAGAATGGGAGTTAACAATTGAAAAAATTGATTCTGGAGTTGAACTGAGAAAACCAAAAAAAAAATATGAAATCATAAACAACAGGATAATGAAAGTTTTAGAAAAATACAGTCAATACTCAAGATTAGAATTTTTAAAGGCAATAGCACATAATATATAAGATTTACTTAAATAAATCAAGATACATTCGGCCGAGGGCAGATACGATCCAAAATTTTCTGTTACAATCAGTGACTCGGGCGCCGCAACCGCCTCTGGGAACCTATCCATGGGTCCCTACCCTCACTATGTACTTTTAACACATAATATAATTATTATAATTATAATATTATATATTATAATTAATATGTTATATATAAGTTGATTTAATTGTCTTTTGTCAGTCCACTATTAAAAATGTTATAAATGTTATATATAAGTTGATTTAATTGTCTTTTGTCAGTCCACTATTAAAAATGTTATAAAACCGTGATTTTCAAGCTTCATTCCCACCCAGCAGCCAGATAAATGTCTTTCGGAATATTGTCCATCGGACAAATGTCTGTCGGACAAGCGTCAGTCGGATAACAGTTCGGCCACGGGTGCTAACGCTAATTTTATGCTCACCGCTCACCTAGAGACAATGCTGATATTACAGGTTTTTTTAAACCTGGCGTTAGCAGCAAAAAAGTGAGCGGAGAGCAAAATTTAGCTCCACATCTCACCTCAAAACCAGCGCTCATTACGGTAGCGGTGAGCTGACTAAACGTGCTTGTGCACAATTTCCCCATAGGAATCAATGGGGCAGTTTCGGCTGAAAAAAACCTAACACCTGCAAAAAAGCAGTGTTCAGCTTCTAACGCAGCCCCATTGATTCCTATGGGGAAATACATTTATGTCTACACCTAACACCCTAACATGAACCCAGAGTCTAAACACCCCTAATCTTACACTTATTAACCACTAATCTGCCGCCCCCGACATCGCTGACACCTGCATTATATTATTAATCTCTAATCTGCCGCTCCGGACACCGCCGCCACCTACATTATACTTATGAACCCTTAATCTGATGCCCCCAACATCTCCGAACCCTACATTATATTTATCGCCGCCACTATAATAAAGTTATTAACCCCTAAATCTAAGTCTAACCCTAAAACTAACCCCCCCAACTTAAATATAATTTAAATAAATTGAAATAAAAAAAACTACAATTAACTAAATTAGTCCTATTTAAAACTAAATACTTACGTATAAAATAAACCCTAAGATAGCTACAATATAACTAATAATTACATTGTAGCTATTTTAGGATTTATTTTTATTTTACAGGCAAGTTTGTATTTATTTTAACTAGGTACAATAGTTATTAAATACCTAGCTAAAATAAGTACAAATTTACCTGTAAAATAAACCCTAACCTAAGTTACAATTACACCTAACATTACACTATAAATAAATTAATTACCTAAATTAAATTAAACTAATTACAATTAAATAAAATAAACTAAAGTACAAAAAAAAACACTAAATTACAAAAAATAATAAAATAATTACAAGAATTTTAAACTAATTACACCTACTCTAATCCCCCTAATAAAATAAAAAAGCCCCCCAAAATAAAAAAGCCCTACCCTATACTAAATTACAAATAGCCCTTAAAAGGGCCTTTTGCGGGGCATTGCCCCAAAGTAATCAGCTCTTTCACCTGTAAAAAAAGTACAATACCCCCCCAACATTACAACACACCACCCACGCACCCAACCCTACTCTAAAACCCACCCAATCCCCTCTTAATAAAGCCTAACACTAACCCCTTGAAGATAACCCTACCTTGAGACATCTTCACCCAATGGGCAGAAGTGGACCTCCAGACTGCCAGAAGTCTTCATCCGATTGAGCTCGCATTCTATTGGCTGTTCCAATCAGCCAACAGAATGCAAGCTCAATCCTATTGGCTGATTGCATCAGCCAATAGGATTTTTCCTACCTTAATTCCGATTGGCTGATAGAATCCTATCAGCCAATCGGAATTCAAGGGACGCCATCTTGGATGACGTCAGTTAAAGGAACCTTCATTCTTCAGTTGGATGACGTTGGCTAGCTTGAAGATGGACCCGCTCTGCTCCGGATGGATGAAGATAGAATATGCTGCCTGGATGAAGACTTCTGCCCGTCTGGAGGTCCTCTTCTGCCCAGATCGGATGAAGACTTCTGGCCGTCTGGAGGTCCACTTCTGCCCGGTTGGGTGAAGACGTCTCAAGGTAGGGTTATCTTCAAGGGGTTAGTGTTAGGTTTTATTAAGGGGGGATTGGGTGAGTTTTAGGGTAGGATTGGGTGTGTGGGTGGTGGGTTGTAATGTTGGGGGGGTATTGTACTTTTTTTTGTACTTTAGTTTATTTTATTTAATTGTTATTAGTTTAATTTAATTTAGGTAATTAATTTATTTATAGTGTAGTGTTAGGTATAATTGTAACTTAGGTTAGGGTTTATTTTACAGGTAAATTTGTACTTATTTTAGCTAGGTAGTTATTAAATAGTTAATAACTATTTAATAACTATTGTACCTAGTTAAAATAAATACAAACTTGCCTGTAAAATAAAATAAATCCTAAAATAGCTACAATGTAATTATTAGTTACATTGTAGGGTTTATTTTATAGGAAAGTATTTAGTTTTAAATAGGACTAATTTAGTTAATTGTAGTTAATACATTTAATATAGTGGTGGCGACGTTGTGGGCGGCAGATTAGGGGTTACTAAATGTAGGTAGGTGTCGGCGATGTTAGGGATGGCATATTAGGGGTTAATAAAATGTAACTAGTGTTTGCAAGGCGGGAGTGTGGCGGTTTAGGGGTTAATATATTTATTACAGTGGCGGCGATGTCCAGTCGGCAGATTAGGGGTTAAAAAATGTAAGTGTTTGCGATGTGCGGGGGGGCCTTGATTTAGGGGTTAATAGGTAGTTTATGGGTGTTAGTGTACTTTTTAGCACTTTAGTTAAGAGTTTTATGTTACGGCGTTAGCCCATAAAACTCTTAACTACTGACTTTTAAATGCGGTATCAGTCTTGACAGGAGAGGCTGTACCGCTCACTTTTTCCAAGACTCGGAATACCGGCGTTAGGAAAATCCCATTAAAAAGATAGGATACGCAATTGACGTAAGGGGATTTGCGGTATGCTCGAGTCTCGGAAAAAAAGTGAGCAGTACACCTGTACCTGCCAGACTCGTAATACCAGCGGGCATTAAAAAGCAGCATTGGGACCTCTCAAAGCTGCTTTTTTAGGCTAATGCAAGACTCGTAATCTAGCAGTAAATGTATTAACCCCTATCCCTCCGCTTCGGGAGCCCACCAGCAACTAAATAAATGTATTAACCCCTAAACCCCTGGCCTCCCACATCAATACCACTTACTAAACCTATTAACCCCTAAACCGCCAGCACCCCACATTGCCATAAACTAAATTAACCTATTAACCCCTAAACTTAACAACCCGCTAACTTTATATTAAATATTAACTCATTCCTATCTTATAATAAATTAAAACTTACCTTTAGATTTAAATTAAACTATATTAAACTAATAATTAATCTACCCTAACTGTTATACTAAAATTACATTAAACTACAAATTAAATTAAATATATTATATAGTTAAAAACCTAACCCTACTCAAATAATTTAAATCTACTATTAAAAATTTACAAAGTTACAAAAAACTAACAACTAAGTTACACAAAATAACAAACACTAAGTTACAAAACAAAAAAGAACACTAAATTACACAAAATAAAAAATAAATTATCAAATATTTAAACTATTTACACCTAATCTAAGAGCCCTATGAAAATAAAAAAGCCCCCCCAAAATAAAAAAAAACCCTAGCCTACAATAAACTACCAATGGCCCTTAAAAGGGCCTTTTGCAGGGCATTGCCCCAAAGAAATCAGCTCTTTTAGCTGTAAAATAAAATACAAATACCCCCCAACAGTAAAACTCACCACCCACACAACCAACCCCCCAAATAAAAACATGGGGCGCGATCCGATAAATGGCGTAGTTTGCGGCGCAAGCGAGGGAACCCGCATCGCCCGCAGTTTCAGCTCGCAACTCGAGCTATCCCATAGACGGCGCCGTCAGATGCTAACGAGCCGTAAGTCGGATAAACCAGCGATGTCCAGAAATCTGCGGAAGTACAAATTTCTGGCGTCACCAGTGACTTACGGCATGTTAGAAACTGCCGGCGCCTACAAAACCTGACTAAAGTCTAAATCACCCGCACTGTCTAACACGCCTCCCTAACATAGCCCGACACGTCTAACCCTCTATCCGCTATCCCCCTTCACTATCCTAACAATAAAATATGTATTAACCCCTAAACTGCCACTCCCGGAGCCCGCCACTACCTAATAAAGTTATTAACCCCTAAACCACCACCAGCTATATTAAATCTATAACCCCCTAAAGTGAGCCCCTAACACCGCCGCCATCTACCTTACCTACCCCCTAAAGTGAGCCCCTACCCCGCCGCTATCTATTTTAAAATGATTAACCCCTAATCTAATCCCCCTACCCCGCCGCCATCTATATTAAATTATTTAACCAGCCCTTAAAAGGGCTTTTTGCAGGGCATGCCCCAAAGAATTCAGCTCTTTTGCCAGCCCTTAAAAGGGCTTTGTCACAAAGTAAACTGCTCTTTTGCCTTCAATCTACATCCCCCTACACCGCGGCCACCTATAATAAATGTATTAACCCCTAATCAAATCCCCCTACACCGCCGCCAGCTATATTAACTATATTAACCCTAATTATATTAGGGTTAATATAGTTAATATAGTTATTATATTATATATATATTAAGTATAATAACCCTATCTAACTCTAACATCCTAACTAAATTCTTATTAAAATAAATCTAATATTAATATTATTAATTAAAATATTCCTATTTAAATCTAAATACTTACCTATAAAATAAACCCTAAGATAGCTACAATATAATTAATAATTACATTGTAGCTATGTTAGGGTTTATATTTATTTTGCAGGTAAATTGTTAATTATTTTAACTAGGTATAATAGCTATTAAATAGTTATGAACTATTTAATAGCTACCTAGTTAAAATAATTACCCAATTACCTGTAAAATAAATCCTAACCTAAGTTACAAATACACCTACACTATCAATAAATTAAATAAACTACAAATATCTATCTAAAAATACAATTAAATAAACTAAACTAAATTACAAAAAAACAAACACTAAATTACAAAAAATAAAAAAAAGATTACAAGATTTTTAAGCTAATTACACCTATTCTAAGCCCCCTAATAAAATAATAAAGCCCCCCAAAATAAAAAAAATTCCCTACCCTATTCTAAATTAAAAAAAGTTCAAAGCTCTTTTACCTTACCAAACGTTAAATGGGCCTTTTGTGGGGGCATGCCCCAAAGAAAACCGCTCTTTTGCTTGAAAAAACCCCCCACAATACCACCCCCCAACATTACAACCCACCACCCACATACCCCTAATCTAACCCAAACCCCCCTTAAATAAACCTAACACTACCCCCCTGAAGATCTCCCTACCTTATCTTCACCACGCTGGGAGGAACTCCTCATCCGATCCGGGCGATGTCTATCCAAGCGGCAAAGAAGAGATCTTCATCCCAGCGATGTCTTTATCCAAGCGGCAGCAAAGTCTTCTTCCATCGGGCAGCATCTTCCATCAAGCGGCATCTTCAATCTTCATTCTTCGATCCACAGACGCGGAGCATCCATCCCGGCCGACGACTGAACGACGAATGAGGTACCTTTAAATGACGTCATCCAAGATGGCGTCCGTCGAATTCCGATTGGCTGATAGGATTCTATCAGCCAATCAGAATAAAGGTAGAAAAATCTGATTGGCTGATTGAATCAGCCAATCAGATTCAAGTTCAATCCGATTGGCTAAACCAATCAGCCAATCAGATTGAGCTCGCATTTTATTGGCTGATCAGAACAGCCAATAGAACGCGAGCTCAATCTGATTGGCTGATTGGTTCAGCCAATCGGATTGAACTTGAATCTGATTGGCTGATTCAATCAGCCAATCAGATTGTTCTACCTTAATTCCGATTGGCTGATAGAATCCTATCAGCCAATCGGAATTCGACGGACGCCATCTTGGATGACGTCATTTAAAGGTACCTCATTCGTCGTTCAGTCGTCGGCCGGGATAGATGCTCCCCGTCTGTGGAGCGAAGAATGAAGATTGAAGATGCCGCTTGATGGAAGATGCTGCCCGATGGAAGTAGAATTTGCTGCCGCTTGGATAAAGACATCGCCGGGATGAAGATCTCTTCTTTGCCGCTTGGATAGACATCGCCCGGATCGGATGAGGAGTTCCGCCCGGCGTGGTGAAGATAAGGTAGGGAGATCTTCAGGGGGGTAGTGTTAGGTTTATTTAAGGGGGGTTTGGGTTAGATTAGGGGTATGTGGGTGGTGGGTTGTAATGTTGGGGGTGGTATTGTGTGTTTTTTTTTCAGGCAAAAGAGCAGTTTTCTTTGGGGCATGCCCCCACAAAAGGCCCTTTTATGGGCTGGTAAGGTAAAAGAGCTTTGAACTTTTTTTCATTTAGAATAGGGTAGGGAATTTTTTTTATTTTGGGGGGCTTTATTATTTTATTAGGGGGCTTAGAATAGGTGTAATTAGCTTAAAAATCTTGTAATCTTTTTTTATTTTTTGTAATTTAGTGTTTGTTTTTTTTTGTAATTTAGTTTAGTTTATTTAATTGTATTTTTAGATGGATATTTGTAGGTTATTTAATTTATTGATAGTGTAGGTATATTTGTAACTTAGGTTAGGATTTATTTTACAGGTAATTGGGTAATTATTTTAACTAGGTAGCTATTAAATAGTTCATAACTATTTAATAGCTATTATACCTAGTTAAAATAATTAACAATTTACCTGTAAAATAAATATAAACCCTAACATAGCTACAATGTAATTATTAATTATATTGTAGCTATCTTAGGGTTTATTTTATAGGTAAGTATTTAGATTTAAATAGGAATATTTTAATTAATAATATTAATATTAGATTTATCTTAATAAGAGTTTAGTTAGGTATGTTAGAGTTAGATAGGGTTATTATACTTAATATATATATCATATAATAACGATATTAACTATATTAACCCTAATATAATTAGGGTTAATATAGTTAATATATATAATATAATAACTATATTAACTATATTAACCCTAATATAATTAGGGTTAATATAGTTAATATAGCTGGCGGCGGTGTAGGGGGATTAGATTAGGGGTTAATACATTTATTATAGGTGGCCGCGGTGTAGGGGGATGTAGATTGTAGGCAAAAGAGCAGTTTACTTTGTGACAAAGCCCCGCCAAAAGCCCTTTTAAGGGCTGGAAAAAGAGCTGAATTCTTTGGGGCATGCCTCTCAAAAAGCCCTTTTAAGGGCTGGCAAAAGAGCTGTTACTTTGGGGCAATGCCACGCAAAAAGCCCTTTTCAGGGCTATTTGTAGGGTTAGACTTAGGTTTAGTGGTAGGGATAGTTTAGTATTTTAGGGGTTAAATAATTTAATATAGATGGCGGCGGGGTAGGGGGATTAGATTAGGGGTTAATAATTTTAAAATAGATAGCGGCTGGGTAGGGGCTCACTTTAGGGGATAGATCAGTTAGATGGTGGTGGTTTTAGGGGCTCACAGTAGGGGGTTAGTTTATGTAGATGGCGGCGGTTTAGGGGTTAAATACTTTATTAGGGACTGCGGCGGGGGATCGTGGTTGACAGTTAGATAGACATTGCGCATGCGTTAGGTGTTAGGTTTTATTTAGCAGCTAGTTTAGAGAGTTACGGGGCTCCAATACTCAGCGTAAGGCTTCTTACGGCTGCTTTTTGTGGCAAGGTGAAAATGGAGTAAGATTTCTCCATTTTCGCCATGTAAGTCCTTACGCTGTATATTGGATACCAAACTGCACGGGTTTGGTATACCTGCCTATGGCCCAAAAAACTACGTGCGATGGCAGAAATATATGCGCGTAACTTCTAGGTTACGCCGTATATGTGATACCAAACCCGCGCAAATATTGGCGTCGCCTGCTTTTGCGGGCGACGATTTTTATCGGATCGACCCCCTAATCTAAAAAATCTAAGCTCTCCATTGCCCTCAAAAGGCTGCTTTCAGACTCACATTGATTCCTATGGCATCTGACGCCTCCAGGGCGGCGGATTGAAAAGCAGGCACGCTGAGCAGGAATAGTGGGGAGCATATCTGTTAGATATTTGTTAACTAGCAAAAGTAGTCAGATAGTGCCGAATTTGCTTTCAGAACATCTGTAATGACGTAAGCATTAATCTGTGTCGGAATGAGACCAGCGGATCGTATGTTATGTCACAGATTTCAACTTTTGCCGGTCTGTAGGCTTTGATAAATGAGATTAATCAAGCTCGCCACAATTACGCTGCGGAATTCCAGTGTATTTGCGGTTGACGGCTTTATAGATAGGCCTCTTAATGCTCAACACTTAGCACTGAAATAATGTCACTAGATACAAACGTTTTTAATATTAGTTTTGCTTTTACTTGCTAGATTTGGTAACTTCATTTGTCATGGGTCAGAAGTTATGTACAACATATAAAACTCTCTGTCATAAATTCTTCCTATACTGATAAACCATTACAGCACTGGTAAGATAGAGTGTTATTACAATGTGATGCCCATTTGAGAAGTAAAACACTGTGTATATATTAGTAATGCTGATCCCCTCTGTGGACAACAATATGGTCAAATATATTATTTAGTCCTGTCTCTTTTAATACATAAGGAAGTAAATCAGTTAGTCAAATACATTACTTATTTTAAGATAAAGGTCTTTTTTCATGTATACTTGATTAGCCATTCATGACATCACAAGAAATGAGCGTGATGTCTAATAGGAAGTACGGTAAATAAAAGGCTGCATTTTGGGCAGCGCCTCCACTTTTGACAAAGCCAGTAGGCGAAACATGTTAAGGGAGGAATGACAGGATTGTTGGGTGTCCTGTAGTTTTAATTTTGCACTAGTCTAAGTAGTATTTCTTATGTATTAATCAACTATTTTGAAAGTGGTATTTCCTTAGGAGATCTGTTGTTTGGGCTTATCGAATACTAGTTAATTTAAGCTACTTATGTAGCACATACCCATAATTTCAGCACAAATTATTACTGCCCTAGGGCAATCTTTGTGCTATTCATATTTCCTTTACTAACCTCTTCTGGTGGTTGCACACAGTACAAATTACAAGCATATGATATGATATTTAACAACTAGCAATAAGTATGTTAGTGGCAACACTTGACAAACCTGGGGTAATCTGTACTGTATAGTGCTTAGATACACGGCGGTACAATCCATATAAACAAGTTTTATTTACTTATATACAGGTTAAAAGTTGAGTTTAATTTACAGTTGCTTCTGTATTCCTTAACTTGTGGAACACTGCACAATCTAAGTGTGACCTTAGGGCATATAGACATTCCTTATTTATTTGCACGTTTAATACTAAGCGTATACATTTCACAGTGGGGTGAGAGGCCTCTCTATACGAGTCTTGCTGTCGGGAGTTTCTGAAACCAGCTGATTTAGGTTACTGCTGTAATAAATAAATCGCATATCCTGCACATACCTGCCTGGTGACAAGCTTTAGTGTTAAGCCCACGGGCACACTAACAAGTAATTTGTTTAAGCCTCCTCGCTAAGTATTACACTCCTTTATAGGTTGCTGAAAATCTTATAACAAAAGTATACGATATGTAACTTTTTAAATAATCAATAGCAACCAATACAAAGTTAGTTGCGAGTCATTGGTTACACTGTAACTTAACGTTTTAATACACAGTAATTCCTGTAGTTTTATTTATATACAAATACTCCATTTTAGATATTGGGCTATACAAATGACGGCGGAGATATACCTCTAATCTGTGGAACAACTAATATTTTAATTGTGACCCACGGGCAAACTAACAAGTAATTTGTATATATAAGTGCAAACTACACATAACTTACAAGGTATCAATACCTAGCCATACTACTACTGTTGCAGTACTCTGTCACAGAGTACATATGGGTACAATTTATTTTAGTATCCACATAACACTCAGTGAGGTACACACTTTGACTGAATAGTGGCCCCTAACAGGTTGGCCTCAATTTTGCATGGATGTTAGACCACAGCAGATTATAAACATTCCTTTACCATTAAGGTTTACCACAAATCCTCTTTAGGTTGGAGTTACTATCCATGATATCAATTCAGGATATGAATTTGTAACTATCCACCATTTTCACTACATTAGTTTGAAAACCACTTTTACTTGCTGCAACAGTTTTTATTGTGTGTAACCCTTTTTAAATAAAACTAATAAAGTTGCTATATTTTAAAACCTATATACACTAAGCCCATACGTATAAGGGCAGAGTGCTTTTCCGGTTAGTATCCTGTCCAGCTCTCTTGCTGGAATTATTCTTGTATATCCAATAAGTCACCTGAGAACCCAAAAGCTCTTAACTCAGAGGCTCTTGAATGGCAACTATCTCTAAAACCATCTCAACAATCTAAAAGCAAAGACATAACCCACTCAAGGGACATATCCTGAATCTTCTGGCTTGTTTATTTGTTAAAATTTTACCTGATTTCAGTTACCATCTAGGATTAACATGGGTCTACATACGGGTACTCATCTTACCCTTTTGTCATTGGCCGATGTATCTTTTACTAAAGTTATAATGGTTCACTTGGGGACACTCCCTTAACCTAATCTACATTGTCTTGCATGTTTTATCAGTTAAACTTTTGTATCTTTTTTCCCATTTCCTACAGGTTATAATGTCTAATCACTCAGATTCTCTTAGATATTATAATATATCTGCAATCTAGTTAGTTAGTCACTAATTCATGTTTTTTTACATGTCTACTTGAGTGGTTGGAAATGTCTGGTTCCGAGCTATGCATTAATCCCTTGACCATGGAATCACTTCATCCTACTCAAGATCAAGACACAGGTACCCTGTTTGAGATTGTGCACGGCTTGTTACCACTTAAACTTGTATATATTTATTATCACGTAGTTAGTTCTACTGACATCCAGAGCTTGTTTAAGTTCTGGATACAAATTTACGTTCAATGTAATGTTAGCTATTGCTTAAATTACCACATGAATTGGGATAGCACCCAGTGCTGACAGAGTTCAGGATCCAACCTTCCTTTTAAGCGCCCCCTATTAGATGGAAGTAACATCCTTGCGCACTGCTTGATTGCACTAGTCTTAATGCTTCTCCCACGTGGGTACGTCTGTCCACCCTGAACTTGCCTCAGCACTGCCGAGCAGTCGACTTGGGCTACACGCAGGTCTTAGTCAATGCTAGTCATACACTTGTCCTACCTTTACCATTATATCCTTGGTTTAAGGTCTTAGAATCGTTCAGGCCCTGCACTTAATGTTAATCTTCATTTAGTATATTGTTAACTACATGTTAAACAACTGTTTACCTAATTATGTTTATCCTGTTAGCTCCACATATGGCATGATATAGGAATGGGACCTGTATTTGAAAACATTTTACTATGTTTCTATGAATATGTTATTTATTTTAAAGTTTATATGGTATTGTTGTATTTAAACGATAACTGTTTTCAACTTTATGACACATATACAACACCTACAATGCCCACTCTATATTCATTATCCCAAGTCAACCCACTTAAACATCTAACTATCTCACTACTCCACTCAGAAGTCTACATTTACAAGACCTTCCTATTCACAAAACTATACTACACTATAACTGGGGGGGGGCACTCCCAGAACCCCCACCATTCTCCACTCCCTTTTCAAATACATCACGACATATCTTACCCCCGTCCTGATAACGCCCTCCTACTATCCCACAGTCTACTTACGATACTTAATATTGCTATCACCCTAATTCAGTTTTCCTTCATTTCATAAATAGCTCCATAATAAAACTCCTTTCACGGCCAAAACAGAGCAACTGCTACTTACCATATCCCACTGCCTGCTCCAGTCACTGCGTACCATCTCATTGAACTCAATTTCCTTAGAGATTGCATTATCGAACTCCCCTCCCCGTATCAACCCCTCCTGCATTTTAAAGCGGCTCTCGACTGCTGATATACCCCAATCAGAAGTCTTCATCAGCTACACTATTATATATATATCCGATTACTCTACATAACAATATTTCGGTATACTACATAAAAAATCTTTTCTATAGAAACAATGTTCTACCATATATTTAAACATGAGGTATCACCCAACACATTCACAAATTCTCCATCCCAAGTTTCTATCCTACCGTATTGTACACATAATATTTGTCTTGTACTTGTTTCTTTTACACTAATTTTTGTACTAATGGACGGTTTTTATGGACTATAAGTATGATGTACCTTAATATCTTTCAACCGCGAATATATGTCCTAATGAACAATTTGCAATGTGAATGTAAAAGCTTTTACTTGTTTGGTTATTTAATACCTCAATAAAAATCTTTTAACATTTTTTTTTTTTATTTTGAATAACATTAACCACTTTTGCATTGTCGTTAAGGCCATTTTAAAACAAAAGTTCTCTCTCAACTACAACAAAGCAGTGACATTCCTGGTTTTAGCTGTGACTTAATGGAAACTGAAAACAAAAAAAAGAATGTAAATGCTGCCCTATATTTATTATTTGTTTTGTTTTAAACTAAACAGATACTGCCTTTTATAGCACACAAATATTCTGTAAAACTAAATTTTCATAATATTCATTCTGAATGATTCGTCCAAAATGAATTAATTAGTGCAGCACAAGTCTTGTCATTTTTGTGTGCTTTTGTGATACATTAAAGACCACCTTACACATCCTTCTTTGCCTGTGTATAATAGGTTCCATATTAATGCGCTTAACTAGATTGGATTCTTCGTTAATTTGACCCTTATTCAAGATTATCTTGTAACTGATTTCCGCATTTTTTTAAACATTTTTTTACATTGCTCTACAGTATAGCTAATAATTGGAACTGACCCCTTGCCTGGACTAAACTTTCCCAATAAAGGTACCCACATTGCTATTGAGTTTGCAGGTAAAATTTTCTAAAGGGATCTAATCTCTATTAGAAGCTAGTCTTGTACTTACCTGTGGGATGCAATGTTGAAAGCAGCATCACCATTAGCAGTGAAGGTTTAAGGAATTTGGTCCTTTAGATAGTATTCATCCAATATTTAATATGTATAAGTTTCCCAGTTTGTTAATGATGACATTTTGGTCCTGTTATGAAGGAATTATAGGTCACACAATACCCAAGTCTGTAGCAACCCAATTGGGACTTTGGTAACCCAGTCTCCTTGTGTTCCTTAGGTATAAAATCTGTTGTGATAAGAATGTCCATTAGGTTTCTTGCCCTATTATAAACCTTCCTTGGAGGTGGAGAATACAGAAAAGGTAAGGATATATCTTCATTAATCATAATTCAGTTATTTTCTACCACTTTGTTAATATGTGGGCTCTTTGCATTGTATGATACCATCATATTTAGTCACTCATAATTTTTTATATTATAACTTCGATGCAAGACATCTTTCTTTGTCCATGTCCATAGTTCAGTGAGCATCTCATCAATCTTCTTCTTCTAATAACCCCTTTGAATACATATGGATTTCATAGCCAGTAGTTGTATTTCTTTTCTTTCTCTTTCATTACGGATTACTCTAATCAATTCAATCAGTAAATCAATCAATTACTCTAATCCAGTGCTTTCCAAACTGTGTGTCGTGACACATTAGTGTGTCGGCGGCAGTGTGTAGGTGTGTCCCTGGTTCAGCACAAAAATGTTTTTGAATTTAAATTTTTTTTTTAAATTATTTTTTGATTTCCGACTTTCTGCCTGCACGCCACGCATATCACGTAGTTGACACGTGATTGATACCTAGTGGGTTACAGATAATCTTAACCTATTGGCACAGCTCAGCGGGAACTAAGACTATTGCCATTGACGGCACATTGACTCCTGACTGCACATGTAGTCTCCTCAATCGGCTTGTGACTGCATGTGTAGTCAGTGAGTGGGACAGTAGTGTGTTTGCAGCCCGGGCAGTAGTCAGTCGGACTTGCAGAGCTCTGAGGGCGGCAGCTTAAATGCTGAGCTGAAGTCAGAAGTCAAAGTGTTGTTTTTCTTGCAGCTAGCTCCCAGTAGTGCTTTGCTGCTCCTGCTCTTGATATATGGACAGGAAGCTTAAAAATGCTTGATGATGAAATTTGAGTGTCTTTATCTAATATTCCACCAAATATTCAGAAACTGAGTTCATCCAATCAACCTCATACATCCCATTAAAATAGTAAGTAGCTATTGGTGTTATTAAACTTTTTTTAATTCTTGCACGTACATACTGTTACTTGTAAATACATTTTGTTATTATATCATTTATGTATTTGTCCGTAGCTCTTAAAACAAGTTAGTTTAACCTTCTGTTTGCTAGTACAACTGAATTACTGTGTCGCAAAATGATGTAGGTCTAAAAAGTGTGTCACTAACATGAAAAGTTTGTAAAGCTCTGCTCTAATCAAAGGGGTGAGTTGCGCAGCCATGGCAGTAAATACAAATATATACGTATATGCTGAAATACATATATATATTTATGGGGTAATATGTATATATACACATATTAACCCCTTGACCCAATAAGACATATATATACATTTTGCAGTACTTTGGCTATCGTACCACAAGACGTATAAACATGTCTTAACTTCAGGAAGCTCCAACAGTTTTGGCTGTTATATTACAGTGAGAGCTGAAGTTCCTAAAACTACAGGCATCTGCCATATATGGAACTGAAGCGTGATCCGCACTCCTGTTCCATATGAGGGCAGATGCGGGATCATTACAGATGGTGACATTGTGTTTGTCACCATCTGGAATGATCTTATCTTGGTGCCGGCAGGCGGTGTGGGCGGGAGACGGGTGGTGGTTGGGTGGCCCAGCAGTGAAGGGGGGAAAAATGGGAGGGCCCTACGCTATGGAAAAAATAAATAAATAAAGGGACAGGGAGAAATGGGGCAGCTACACTACAGAAAAGGGTTTGGGGTGAGATATCGAGGGGGGACACACTACGCTACAGAAAAGAATAAAAGTAAGAAAAAAAGAAAAGAAAAAATTGAAAAAAAAAAAACAGTTTATAGATAATGGTAGACAGCTGCCAGTACCTAAGATGGCGGCTAATAGTTAGAGGGGGGTTTAGAGAGCTGTTATGGGAGGATCAGGGAGGTTGGGGGGTAAGGGGGATCCTACACTGCAGAAGATATAAACATTTATAAAAAATATTTACTTAAAAAAAAAGCCTTATATTTTCATACTGGCAGACTGTCTGTCAGTACCTAAGATGGGGGTGAGCAGGGGGGTGGGGGAGGGTAGAGAGCTGTTTGGGAGGGATCAGGTAGGGATCAGGGGTTGGAAAGTGTCATTGGAAAGTGTTTTGGTGGTTGCCGTTACGTCATGGCAACGTATAACTTTGACTGCGACATCACGCTCAGTGAATAGTTATGATGATACCCCGGATGTAAGCACGTCCCCTCAGACCACGCTGTGTTTAGCGTGGTAGTGAATGGCGGATGTTTTAGCCTGCGTGACGATTTGCAATGATTTTCTTTTGTAATTAAGTAAGTTGAATCTCCCTATTCTATTATGTTAACACGACTTCCTATTATGGTGATAACATTGTGTGCTGCAAAGGGCAGATATAATTACATGCCTATTATTTTTATTTTTATTATGCTCTATATCCACTTTATAATATATTTATTGTCACTTATTCACAGATCTCACAATAGATATTACACTATTGCTGTCTACTAAGACTGTATATTTTGCTGATTTGATACAGATGAAGGATTGTTTGTTAACATACATCTCCTATTGATTTGATTTGATGTATGATGATTGGCTGTAATTTGATGGGGGAGGGGTTTGATTTATTATTTAACATTGTTTGTATCACATTTTGGGTTGTCTGAGGAAGGGGTGAATGCCCCGAAATGTCACTGCCAAATAAATAATTTGTTATGTTGAAATCCAGCGAGTGCTTATCTTTGCAAAGATTATATATATATACATACATATATATATATATATATATATATATATATATATATATATATATATATATGTATATATATATATATATATATATATATATATATATATATATGTATATAAGCATATACATATATATTTACTGGGAACGCACAGTTCCCATAGACCGCACTGTAAAGGCACCCAACTCCCACCAAGTTTAACCCCAAAATACTGCTTAGTGCAGTTATTTTATTAAAAAATAAAGATGCTTCTATCTTTATTTTTTTAATAAAGTACACTAGACTGTATTTTGGGGTCATTTGGGGTAGATTTATAAAATTATCCAGAATCTGATCTCTGGTTAATTTTATAAGCGCTAATATAATGGCTGATTAATTATCACGTGCACACAAACAGTCCAATTTGTCCGTTTGTGGTGAGGGATAATTTTGTGCTCCACTTGTAATCTAGCCCTGAGTATTTATATTTTATGCTTTCTTAGAAGTAGTACAATGGAATAGTCTTTTTCTGTACAACCAGCATATTGCTACTGAATATGATGGTTTAAAACAAATCAGTGATGATAAAAATAAAACTAGGATTTTTTTGTAACTTTAGTGACATACTAAAAATAAAATATGATGAATAGAAACCCTTTTGCAGATTAAAAAACAACCATATTAATTTTATGTTGCTGGAAGTTAGATATCTAGCAATGTCCGCCCCTTCTGTTAGACATTAAAAGGAAAATGTCAATTACCAAAAATGAAAAAGATTAAATTGCTAAACAAAATAAACAATGGCATTTTGCAAAACATTTTGGCCCTTCAAGGCCTAGAATCTCAAAACCTCTACTTGTAAATTATTAGGAAATAGTTTTTTTCATGATAAAAAGATGAGAATTTTTACTGTTATTTTTCCCCCCAACTAATACAGTGCAAATACAGACACTGCGAAAAAAACACATTCTTTTAAAAGAAGAGCACACTTTCTTAAGGAAATAGAGAAAAACAAAATATTTCTCTGTATTCAGAATGAAAATAAAATATTCAGGGTGCATAATGGTGCTGGCCATATAACCTAATTTTCTTCAGCAAACTATTAGCAGTTTTATTATCCCAAAAGACACAGTGCTGCACCAGCTGGCTGCCTCAACTTCAGATTAACTTCAGACTTTTTCCACAACCTCAACTCTCTCAGGCCTGACTGGTTCAAACAGGAGAGATGAATCTTAAAATCTGTTTTCTGAATTAAATGTCAGCAGGTGCTCAAATTTACTCTCATGCATAACAAGTAAAGAAAAAAAAAAGTGGTTTAAAAACAGTCAAACTTTTCTACATTCACTAAGATGAAATGTGTTTAATAAAATTGTAAATATCAATAATTATGTCTAATGTGTTTAATAAAACGTATAAATCAATAATGAGATTGAAAGTTAAACATTTTAATTATAATTTTGTAGTAAAATTGTAAAATATTTTATATAAATAACTAACAGCTACATTTTAAGTTTCACAAATGTTGATAGGCAATTACATGTGCATTCATTTTGATACAAATGCACATTCGTTAACGAAACACAGATATTTGTCTCGTTTTCATGAAATGAATATCTGAACAAATGCTACATTAAATTTGTCAGTATTAATTAGCTTCCTTTAAATAGTTAAAATACTTAACTTTATTCCGCTGGAAAGTCAAACTAATCCCATTCTTTTGTTTACAGAGTCTCGACAACACTAATAGGAGTCAGAATTAGCTCGGCTCTTTAGCACGCTAAAAGTATGTTACGTTACAGGTAAACTTTTTCAGCTGTAGCAAAGGAATATTTACATTTGTATACAGAAAATGAATATAAATGTTCCATGATTGGTTGGTATTCATCTCGTTTAAAAGTAAATGAATACCGAATAGCATGGACAATGAATATTCGAAATACACAATTGTATTTTGAATATTCGTAATGAAAGATTTTTCCGAACCAAAATTTTCACCCATTCACATGCCTAGAAGGCAAACTGTTTTGCAGTCTGAAGAAATTAGAAGAGTGCTTTAAAACATTTAAATAGCATACATGTGTATTAGTTATAAATAACTATAAATAACTATAAATGTAACACTTTGTTAGAATAATGTAAGTGGAAATCCTTACAAAAATTGGGTTACATAAAATGCATAGAACCTTAAAGGACATTAAGCACTTCTTGATTTTGGGTAAACTGTGCTTGTTGTCTGCTTTCTAGAGAGGCTTAAAAGCAAATTCTATAATGCTGCAAATGTAACATCTGGTATAGTCAATTTGCTTTTAAAAAAACTGAGGTTACAGAATTGCTTTTTGGCTTCTCCAGGAACATTAGACAAATAATGTTTTATCACACTAAAACAAGAGGTATTTAAAGTCCATATACCTGTAATATATTGTGTGAGTATTTATTTGGAAGAAAATATATTCACCATTCATTTTCAAATATATATAATGTGAACTATAAATGCAAATGTTAAAAGAGAATACTCTCCTTATTGTATAATCAAAACAAGTCGTATATATATAAAAAATATATTTATATATCATGGATTTTAATCAAATACAAACATACTCGTCACTCATTCAGAAAAGTATAACATAACAGCATAAAAATGCAAAACAAGCTTTGTAACTACAACTGTGTAAAATAGAATAAAAGGAATAAAATAGCTTTCTAATTAAAACACTTAGGTTAAGATCATAAGCTTAATAATGAGAGAATAAAATTTAAAGCTTAATCTCAAAAGACCGCTTGTAAAGTAGGTAATATGTACAACGATTAGTACAGCAACTCAGGAGTGCAGTGCTCGTGAAGACAGGGTCCTGCCAAATCTCCCCAATTCCAATAGTGAATATATAAATGTCCACAGCACTGTATCATTCAAAATATTTTATTCTCTGTACATAACAGGTACTCAAACAGCGACGTTTCGAGTGTTGCCACTCTTACTCATGCTAGTTACAAACTATCAATTACAACAATTTAAAACCCTCAGTTTGGCGCCAACCACTCTTCAGGTGGATCTGCTGCCCTCTTCTGTTCATTTCTAATAATACATTAAAAACATTTCTAATTACATGATACTATGTAACAAAAATTTAAATAAAGTGTTTGCTTACATTAAAGTTATTTCTTTTACTCTTTGCATCTCAGATAGATCATATTTTAGCAGGATCACATTTTAATTTTATTTTTATACAATAAAGTTGTTCAACTAATTACACACTTGGTTATATTTTAAACCATACTTATCCAAGATTATACTTTAAACAGTGTTATACTAGACAGTAAATAATTATACTATTTGAGAAGAGTTACACTATCCTAGGTGAAGATTATGGATGTCATTATACATTCACTGAAAAAGTAGTTTTGCAGAAAAATAGTTTTACAGAAAAATAGACCAATCAAAGTCCCTATTGAGCCCATTAGGTTCCATACTACCCAATTCAAAGATCCAAAACATTTCTTTTTGTTTTAGTATCTTTTCTCTATCACCTCCATTTCTCTGTGGACCCACACTATCGATCACTTGCCACCTTAATTGGCTTATCTGGTGGCCACATTTTAGGAAGTGATGGGACACAGGGGCTTCAGTATTCTTACACCTTATGTTTGAGCGATGCTGACATATCCTGTCTCTGATCATACGGGTAG
Organism: Bombina bombina; assembly: GCF_027579735.1. Taxonomy (NCBI): domain Eukaryota; kingdom Metazoa; phylum Chordata; class Amphibia; order Anura; family Bombinatoridae; genus Bombina; species Bombina bombina. Next base: position 572,872,414 of record NC_069502.1, read on the forward strand.
TCTCCCCTATGTAGATCAGAGAACAGGAACATTTTATGAGATAGATTACATATTTAGAATCACAGGTATAGTAATCTCTTATCTCATATTTTTTCCCATTTCTTGGGTGATAGAAATATTTACCTTTTATAATAGAGTGACAACTCATACAGCCCAGGCATGGGAAAGAACCTCTACTTTTATTACCAATAAATGCCTGTCTCTCACGCTTCTTAGAGCCAACGTCTGTATGTGTTAGTTGATCTCTCAGATTTCTTACTCTTTTAAAAGCCATTAATGGTGGATTTTTAAATATTTCTATACCTTTATTGCATTCGCTCAAAACATGCCAATGTCTATTTATAATTCGTTTTACATCCTCACTTGCAGGACTATATTGGGTAACCAAAACCAATTTATCTCCTTTTTTACTTTTAACCACACTTTGTTCCTTAGACCTTACTTTATCTATGTGTTTAGCAACAATTTCCTTAGGATATCCCCTATCTAGGAATTTTTGCTGCATCTCTCTAAGTCTGATTTCTTTAGTGTCTGGATTGGTGACTATTCTGTCTACTCTTAATAGTTGACTCTTTGGTAATGAGTTAAGTAACCCTTTAGGATGGAAGCTTCTGTAATCTAATAGTGTGTTCCTGTCTGTCTCCTTACTATAAATATCAAAGGTTAGCTTTCTTCCTTCCTTAATTACTCTAGTATCTAGAAAGGTCACTGTCTCTTCACTCCACTCTGCTGTGAACTCTAGACCAGGGACTGGCCACCAGATAAGCCAATTAAGGTGGCAAGTGATCGATAGTGTGGGTCCACAGAGAAATGGAGGTGATAGAGAAAAGATACTAAAAAAGAAATGTTTTGGATCTTTGAATTGGGTAGTATGGAACCTAATGGGCTCAATAGGGACTTTGATTGGTCTATTTTTCTGTAAAACTATTTTTCTGCAAAACTACTTTTTCAGTGAATGTATAATGACATCCATAATCTTCACCTAGGATAGTGTAACTCTTCTCAAATAGTATAATTATTTACTGTCTAGTATAACACTGTTTAAAGTATAATCTTGGATAAGTATGGTTTAAAATATAACCAAGTGTGTAATTAGTTGAACAACTTTATTGTATAAAAATAAAATTAAAATGTGATCCTGCTAAAATATGATCTATCTGAGATGCAAAGAGTAAAAGATATAACTTTAATGTAAGCAAACACTTTATTTAAATTTTTGTTACATAGTATCATGTAATTAGAAATGTTTTTAATGTATTATTAGAAATGAACAGAAGAGGGCAGCAGATCCACCTGAAGAGTGGTTGGCGCCAAACTGAGGGTTTTAAATTGTTGTAATTGATAGTTTGTAACTAGCATGAGTAAGAGTGGCAACACTCGAAACGTCGCTGTTTGAGTACCTGTTATGTACAGAGAATAAAATATTTTGAATGATACAGTGCTGTGGACATTTATATATTCACTATTGTAAAGTAGGTAATGTTTTCCTGTAATCAAATGTCTTAAGTGCAGACGATGCCGCAAACTATTTTAAAGTGGCAGAATTGTCACATCACATATACCTGTATTAAGGATTCCTTCGAAACATACTAATGCCTTTACGTGTAGAAGTGACTCTGAATATCGTTGTGGACTAGTGTGGATTAAAAACATCTGTTTCCGGACATATAGACGACAGATTTAACATCAAAAGTTGCAACTTTCTTGAAATATCTTATGTTCCAATAGCCTTCTGACGTATCGGCTACATGATAGGTCTACAGAGGGTCATGTGATTACCCTCGATAATTAACGATTAGAAGACACTGAGACCCTGGAGGAGCAGAAGGTCTCAGCACTATTGACCAAATGGGACCACTAACCCAAGTATGAGAAACCTATCGGAGGTCCTTTGAGACTTAGTGCATATACTTTAAGTTTGGAAACAGTTTTGATGGAATCCTGAATACATGTACATGTGATAATTCTGCCACTTTAAATTAGTTTGCACTTAAGACATTTGACTACAGGTGAACATTACTTACTTTACAAGTGGTCTTTTGAGATCAAGGGGTATATTTATTAATGTGCGAGTGGACATGATACGATGTAGCGTATCATGTCCGTCGCACATCGATAAATGCCGACAGCATACGCTGTCTGCATTTATCATTGCACTAGCAGTTCTTGTGAACAGCTTGTGCAATGCTGCCCCCCGCAGATTTGCGGCCAGCCGCTAACAGGGGGTATCAATCAACCTGATCATATTCGATCGGTTTATTTCTGTCCGCTGGCCTTAGAGCAGGTGGACAAGTTATGGAGCAGTGGTCTTTAGACCGCTGCTTCTTAATTTCTGTTTCTGGCGAACCTGGAGGCTCACCGGAAACAAGGGGCATAAAGCTCCATAAGAAGCTTGATAAATCAGCCCCCTAGTTTCAAGTTTTATTCTCTCATTAATAAGTTTATGATCTTAATCTAAGTGTTTTAATTAAAAAGCTATATTATTATTTTTATTCTATGTTATGCAGTTGTGGCTACAAAGCTTTTTTTGCATTTTTATGCTATGTTCTACTTTTTGAATGAGTGACGAGTATGTTTGTATTTTATTAAAAACTATTTTTGAAGTGTTTCCTGAAGCTTTTTGTTGCAGAAAAGCATTAACTACAGCTCTTCAAGTACAGAAAGGATTGTTGCGTAAAAGGTGAATGCGCATGCACATTCACGATTTTTAAAGACTTGTAATTCCTGCGCAATGGAAATTGATTGCGTAAAGACCACATCGCGCATGGAAAAATTCATAATGTGTTACTTGTAATTGTGCTGGGTATAGGATAAATATTTAAATGAAACTCAAAGTGACTATAATAGAATGTAGGTGCCCAGAACTTTTAATAGGCCATGTAGTTCACAATTAGCTAACACCATTATGGTTTTTGTTTATTACTGGTATTTATGTCACAGGGGTTACATTATAAGTACAGATAGGATGGTTTTTGTTGATTTGTATCGGTCATTATATATATATATAGCCATTTTAGGACTAATATAATTATTGCATGCTAAATAATGTTTGGTAATAGGGATGGGCTAAGGGTTAACTATTGAGTGTAGATGTTTTTGGTGGGTGGGTTCTACAGTGTCATTGTGAAGTTTATTGTATGGGCGTTTATTCTATGCATCAGTGAGACACTCCATTGTTGTTAGATCCCATCCAAGGATTTTATTGGTATCCAATGGATCACGTGATGACATGGGAATTAACCATTCTGTTGCATAGCAAAACCACTCATTCAAGAAATCTAGATTGCCTCAGCCTTTCATTTCTCAGTAGGAGACCTGATGGCACAGCCAATATGTGGCATCATCTAAATGGTGAACCTTCTCAAAATAATTATCATGAATTGAATACTATGCCTTCTGAATGACTTTGGTATTCTTATGTCCATTCTTTGCTTCCTCCTCTTCAGTGTTCTTATATTTGACCTTTGCTGCCTTCTTGTAAACCTCTTCCCATTGTCCTGGATCAAAACATCCTCAAAATAGGTGATTTCTGTTACTAGCATCCGAATGTGTTAATGGGGGATATTTATCAAGCTGTCAACCGCACATATGCTGGAATTCCGCAGCGTAATTGTGGCGAGCTTGATTCGACATAGTTATCAAAGCCTACAGACCGTCAAAAGTGGAAATCTGTGACGTAACATACGAACTGCTGGTCTCAATCCGACGCAGATCGATGCTTACGTCATTACAGATGTTCTGAATACACATTCGGCACTATTTGACACTTTTAAAAGTTATCAAATAGTTAACCAGTATGCTTGCGGCTATTCCGGCCCAGCATACCAGGTTTTAAATCCGCCACCCTGGAGGCCACGGATGCCATAGGAATCAATGATAGTCTGAAAGCAGAGAAAGCTTATGTTCGATGCTGCCAGATATCCCATTGATTTCTATGGTAGAAAACCAGTTATGTTTACACCTAACACTCTAACATAAGCCCCGAGTCTAAGCACCCCTAATCTGCCGCCTGACATCGCCGCCACCTATACTAAAATGTTTAACCCTTATACCACCGCTCCCAGACCCCACCACAACTAAATAAATGTATTAACCCCTATCCCACCGCTCCCGGACCCCACCACAACTAAATAAAAGTATTAACCCCTATTCTTATTAAATAATTTCAGTAGGATTAGCTTTTTTTAATCCAGGAGCAGCGGAATAGGGGTTAATACTTTTATTTAGTTGAGGTGGGGTCTGGGAGCATTGCATAAGGGTTAAACATTTTAGTATAGTGGCGGCGTTTAGTAACAGGGTATAAATAAATTTAGGAAAAAGCTGAATAGCAGCAAGATCGATGACTGTTAGTTAACAACAGTCCGATGCTCATCGCCCCGTACTTGGTGTGCGGGATTTTATTGACTTTTTTTTATAAATATGCAGATCGTATTCAGGTCCGCGGCCACGATGTTAGGCGATGTTAGGCGAGCGTTTTGGTGCCGTTGAATGCAATAAAGTCGACGGCTTGATAGATATCCCCCAATGTATTATCTCCTACACCTGCATTTCCAGCTGCTCCTTATAAAAAGGGAAAGCTCTTATTCACAATATTTGACTCATCTTTATCTGAGGTTAAAATGCCTACAAAACTTGAAGGTGATTTCTTTTATTAAAGAGGTTACTCTCAAGTTTCCATTGTTGCAATGGCAATCACCAGCTAATACCATCTGCTTATATTAGATAATATCACAAAAGTATGCAGTGTCAGAGAGAAAATATGCAGGGGAAAAAATGTTTAAATATTAAGTAGAGTTTAATGGAGAAAACAAAAAAATATGTATTTTTTATGTAAAATACTGCACACTGGATACACAAAAACAATCTTGTACATGTTTCAAGGAAATACATGTTTTCAAGTCATAGAGATAGTCCAATGCAGCCAAAACTTGTTTAATACACTAATAAAAGTGATATTCAGATGTATTAATTAGGTGTGTTAATTAAATAATCATTTTATTTAGATGTTGCTAATACCATTTCATAAAGTGGCATACATCTTAGATAACAGATGTGCTTGCTCTACATAGCAAACAAAACAAGTACACAAATGTGTAAATACTAAGTTAAAAGCAGTAGAAAAAGTATTTCCCATAATCTAAATATTCTGACTTCTAATCGTTTTCATGGCAATGTCTAAAAAAGGTCATACATCTGTAAATAAACCTCAGAACCAAATTGTTTGACTTAAGTCTGATTCTCAAAAGCTCTTTACTCTGGCAAGATTATTTAAGATGTTTCTTCAGTATTGCAAAGTCCCTCAAATAATTTTAGGAAGAAAATATTTTAGTTTGAGAGCTGTATATTTTGATTTGCAGGATTCTGGCTGTGAAAGAAAGGCACCCAAATTACAATATAATGCTTAAAAATAAAACCCAAAGTTTGTATGTGATTTCTCTCCATCCCAGCAGGCATTTGATAATTGGGCTCTAAGGTACAGTATATATTTTAACAGTATAGTATATGCATATGCTTGTGAAATATAGCAATGAAAGGGCAGTAATAAAAATAAACACTAAATTGTTCTAAGTAAAAAGGACAGTATAAGAGTGAGCTTCCCTTGGGTAGTGAGGAAGCATCTGCTGACAAAAGTTAAAATTTCTCAAGAAGTCTCTAGTGTACCCCTACCCCCTGCTATCTCACAACCAATCCTGTCAGAAATTGACTTGTCAATCATCTCAGACTAATTAATCCGGAATGTTTAAAGTGCTACCTCTGAAATGGCAGAACATTTAGGAAGCTATTTTGCACACAAGTATAAATGATAATTTAACCATTTTGGGCTAGATTACGAGTGGAGCTCTATTTTAACGTGCTCCCGCAAAGGGGCAAATAGAATAGGGACTGTGTTTTTACTGTAAATGTATATGCTTATATACATATATATGTATGTGTTAATATGTGTATATACACATATAAACACTTAAATGTATATATATATATAGATAGATAGTTATATACATATATATATATATATATATATATATATATATATATATTGTTTTATTTTGCTGCCCAAATTGCCCCATGCACTGTGCTCGGGAAAGCACATTATTGCGCTCCACTCTTAATATAGGCCTTCATATTTAGCTGTAAACTAAAGATATTCTCTGAAAATGCATTATTATGCTAATAAATGCTTTGTGTTGCTAACACATAGTAAACATAATGACACTAATATATAAATACAAAAGTATAGATTACAAGTTGTGTGCTAAATTTAGCGTGGGTCATGATAAGCAATATCGTAACCGCACTACCTTGCGCTTATTTTACAAGTTAAAAGTAAACAGATGTGCTAGAGCACAAATAAAATTTGCTCTCCTTGGGTAGTGCGCGTGGTGTATGGTATATGAAAGGTGTTTGACTAGAAAGGGTTATAATGTGTGTGTATATATATATATATATATATATATATATTTAAAGGGACAGTAAACACCAGAATTTTTGTTGTTTGAAAATGTAGATAATCTCTTTATTACCCATTCCCCAATTTTGCATAACCAACAAAGTTATAATAATACACTTGTTACCTCTGTGATTACCTTGTATCTAAGCCTCTGCAAACTGCCCCCTTATTTCAGTTCTTTTGACAGACATGCATTTTTAGCCAATCAGTGCTGGCTCATAGGAGCTTTACGTGCCTGAGCTCAATGTTATCTATATGAAACACATGAACTGACGCCCTCTAGTGGTGAAAAACTGTCAAAATGCTTTCAAATTAGAGGCAGTCTTCAAGGTCTAAGAAATTAGCACATGAACCTCCTAGATTTAGCTTTCAACTAAGAATACCAAGAGAACAAAGCAAAATTGGTAATAAAGGTAATTTGGAAAGTTGTTTAAAATTACATGCCCTATTTAAATCATGAAAGATTTTTTTTTACTTTACTGTCCCTTTAAATATGTAAATATGTGTATTTGTGTATAAACATTTGCTTTTATGTGTGTGTATATATATATATATATATATATATATATATATATATATACATATACATACATTTACACACATAGTAGCACATATACTTTATAATAGACATGTGCGATTTGATTTGGTCCGAATCGAAATTCGGCCGAATTTGTCGAATTCGGAGATTCGGATCGATTTGAATTTCCGAATTGCGGTAGTGCCGAATCTACCGAATAAATCTGAATCGATTCGAATAAATCCAAATCGATTCAAATTTATTCTGTAGATTTGGATGGCCGTGTATTACACTAGTTTTGTACAGTATATTAGGTTTTATCACTCTGCTATGGTTTAAACCTAATATACAGTACATAAACTAGTGTAATACACAGCACATCCCACCTAACACTTACCGAAATTCCCGAATTTCCGAATCGAACCGAACCGAACCGAATCCAGCCAATTTTTTTCGAATCCGAAAGAATCCGAATGAATCCGAAATGAACTAATTCGTTTTTTTCTGAATTCGAATTGATCCGAACTGAAATTCGAATCGATCCGAATCGATCCGAACCGAACCAAATTTTTCGACGCTGCACAAGTCTACTTTATAAAGCTTTACTAAATGGTCTGAAAAAATTCAGATGTAAATTTTGTCATTATAACAATGGAATATGCCACACAATGAAATGCAATGAATTTGAATTTTGGAATAGGCACTTAAATAACATAAAGAGCCAGGGAATGCGTTGCAGTTTTAAAAGAATGCTTGGTAATATTTGCTTTAGTAATAGGAAATAAATAGCCAATGAATAAATAATAGTTATTACGTATATAGCCTATTATCTTGATACGTCATTAGCAAAAACACACATCAAGGGGTCAATTTATTAAGCAGGGGATGCTGCATCGACGTCCATTAGAAACTGAAGTTAAGAAGCAGCGGTCATAAGAAGCGTTCTCCGCCACCTTTTAGGTGGTGTACTGAAATCATCCTGATCCAATACGATTGGGATGATTGACGGTCCCTGCTAGCGACCGATTGGCCACGAGTGAGCAGGGGTCGGCATTGCACAAGCATTAAACCAGAAATGCTTGTGCAATGTTAAATGCAGACAGCGTATGCTATCGGCATTTAGCGAGGTCGAGCAGACATGATTCGCTACAGTGAATCATGTCCACTCGGCCTTTGGTTAATCTACCCCCAAGTCTCATCTTTACTATGACATCCATTTACTGCACATTCAGTTATTGCAATTTTTATTTCTCTTAAATATGGCATTCCATAGTTCTAAACATGTGTGGGGCTAATTTCAGTAATTTGATGGAGGTGGGGAGTTAATAATGTTTGGGTATATAAACAATAACGGTTAGTTTGGAATTGGTTGGATTAATGCCTGTAAGATACTGGAATGGAAATTAAACCCCTTAGTAAACAATTTTTTTTCAAGGATCACTGTATCCAATGCTTCTTCTAGTTTTTTCGAACAGTTTGTGCAAATGTGTTTACCTTTGCAAATGTTGGACAATTTTGGCGCATTTTATTCTTGAGTGTAATCAAACCTCAAAAAAAGGTTGTAAAGGTAATAACATACAGAAACTTGCACATATACACACTTTCCCCCACACACACATCCCTATCTCTCACACACCAACAAACACCTGACACACACACCTCTTTCACATACATCTACCTCTCTCTCACACACACCTCTTTTTATCACACACATACACCTCTCTATCTCACACACACACACCTCTCACAAATACACACAGACATCTATCTCTCTCTCACACACACACCTCTCTCTCTCTTACACACCTTACACAACCCACTAACACACACACCACGCATTCACACTACCCATCTCTCACACACACTCAGCTCTCACACACGCATCCACACACACCTGTCTCTCACACACACCTCTCTCTCACACCAACACCTTACACACACACACACCCCTCTTTCACACACCTCACACATAAACACATACCTCACACACAAACACTTAAACACACACACCTCTCTCACACACCTCTCTTTCACACACCTCACTCTCACATTCACACACACCTCACATACACACACACCTCACTCTCACACAAACACACACCTCTCACACACACACCTCACGCACACATACACACACTAAACAAACACCTCTCTCACACACTCTCTCTCTCTATCACACACACACCTCTCTCTCTCTTTCTCTCTCTCTCTCTCTCTCTCTCTCTCTCCCTCTCTCACACACACACCTCACACGTACACACAAACCTTACATACACACACAAACACCTCACACACACACACCTTTCTCTCACACATATATACACATACACATATAATTTGGAGCCCTTCCCAGACAAATACCTTTAAACATGAAAATATATATTTATTCAATGTTTATGTTTAACTGTGTTGTTACTGTAACTATTTCACATTACAATGTTGTTCACATAGAAGAAAACGTTCTTTGCATTTGTATCTATCTATCTATCTATCTAGCTATCCGTATGTTAGATAGATAGATAGATAATAGATAGATAGATAGATAGATAGATAGTACAAAACATCATCAGATATGAATATAGAAATATATATTTAAAAAGAAAACTATGCGAAGAACATTGGAATATGTGATAAGTGATAATGCAGTTGTGATATCCGAAGTCCTGAAGTTAGCATGCATCAGGTTTCACTCATGCAGTAACTTTTTACTTATAGCTTGTAATATACGTGCTAACCCGCCCACGTTAAAAGTTTACTTTTTGCTGAGTTAGCACGTGTGCAATTTTTTTTTTGGCACACCACTTGTAATCTGGCCCAAAGAGTGCTAAAGTCTAAACATAACTTTAACAGAACAGTGAGAAATAATTAGTGATAAAAGACAAACTGGGCTAATATATAGGTTACTATCAGTGGCATATTTAGGTTTTATGCTGCCCTAGGCACTCAAAATTCTGCTGCCCCTTACCCCCCCACCCAACCCAAAGGTTTTGGGGCTTTTTTGACCATAATATTTTTTAGGCAGGTAGTAAACTAGTAATGTTAATTTTTTTTTTTTTCATGGCATTTCCAAAGTAATTTTTTACTAGGACTTGCAAATCAATTGGATACATACACACACGCATATAATTTACAATTACTCCCAAATTCAATATTAGTAACAGCGGATGTAGAGTCCCTCTACACCAACATCAAACATCATTTGGGAGAACAAGCAATTTCATATTTTCTCTCCACGAATGAAACAGATAATCAAGATCACAATATATTCATCAAACATCTGTTAAAATTTGTCTGACATCATAATTATTTCACCTTTAAAGATCAATTTTACTTACAAACCCAGGGTACGGCTATGGGTACTGCTTGTGCACACCCAGGGTACGGCTATGGGTACTGCTTGTGCACCCACATATGCGAATCTATTCTTGGGATGGTGGGAGAACCATATAGTGTTCTCAGACAGCAATGATACATACATGCAACACATCCCACTATGGATTCGCTATATAGATGACATCCTACTGGTATGGGAGGGATCAATTGATAAATTCCAACAATTCATGTATAATATCAATTCTAATGACTTAAATTTAAAATTAACATATGAATACAGTCATCAAAAAGTTAATTTTCTTGATCTGGAAATCCAATTAGACCAGTATGGCCAAGTCAGTACAACACTATATAGAAAAAGTACAGCGACAATTACGCTACTACATCACAGCAGTGCACATGCCCCCAGTACCTTGAGAGCTATCCCTAAAGGTGAATTTATATGTCTTAGACAGAATTGTTCAGATATATCTGTATATAAACAACAAGCAAAACATCTGAGTGAGAGACTTCAAGACAGAGGGTATAGTAAACGCTCTATAAAAGTGGCTAACACACAGGTGACAAAGATGGACCGACAGACCTTATTAAAACCACGGGTTAAAAAACTGGATAATAAACCACGGTTCATAACAACTTTTAATCCACAAATGAATCAGATTACAAAAATAATGAATGATAACTGGCACATCTTACTTAATGATCCTCTCCTGGCTACCCAAATCGGAGAAACAGTAAAAATTTAAAGGACACATTGGTCAAAAGCCACTACATTCACAGGCCAAAAAAGATAAGTAAATCACCAGGGATGTTTCCCTGTGGAACGTGTAACACTTGTTCCAAAGTATGGAAAATAAAAGAGATCCACGACAAATATGGCCAAAAGCATACCATCTCAGAACATTTTTCATGTACCTCAATTGGAGTGGTTTACGTCTTACAATATCCATGTAAATTATATTACATTGGTATGACGACAAGACAAGTCAGAACAAGGGTCATGGAACATAGTCGTAACATTCGTAACGCCATAAAGGACCAAGAAAAAGGAAAAATGTTAACAAGTGTGGCTAAACATTTTCTTTTAAAACATAACAGCAATGACCAATAATTAAAATTTACAGTATTACAAAAATCCTCTCTAGGTATAAGAGGAGGAAACATAGAGCAAACTCTTCTAAAAATGGAATGTAAATGGATACATTTATTACAAAGTACAAAACCATATGGATTAAATGGCAACAATAACTATAATGTATACTTAAAAAGCAATAAGATAATCAAACTACTGAGTACCAATAAAGTTGGAAATAATAACAGCAATATAGAAAGACCATCATAAGTCACAATATTGACAACATATTATAAGATCTAAATGCCCTTTAGGGGATTACTCTACGTAATTTTAACACCCCTACACCATGATTCTACAGAGAGAACAATGGTAATTTTATTTTAGATTTAGCTTAAGCTCACCAGTATTAGGAGATTTAAATTTACACAAATTTACCACCAATATTGAAATCAAGCTCATCCACCACCACTACCTCCATCACTACTCACAGTACACTCAAAACCCTTATTTAAATAGTTATTCCCACTATAGCATGATTTGATAAGGTTTAGACAGTGCAGCCCCTAAGCCCATACTTAGGCACATATAAGTATTCAGTATACCAACATAATATAACTAATGTCCTAAAGGATATTACGTTCACTATTAAAATTAGATTTTTATTCAGGAGCACTTAACATTAAAAAGTATAACTATTGAAAGTCTCAAAAATATGCCATTACAGAGCATTTCAATTTCTCATTTTATATAAATTATGTACACACTATCACTCACTCATTTACATTCATACACATACATACACATTCATTCTAAGCACTTTCAAAATAATTTTGTAATTTTTAATTTGCATTTATTTTTCACAGTTTTGTTTTTTTCACCAAGTCACCATATCACAGCAAGCACTATAACATTAAGGCCTAGATTTAGAGTTTGGCGGTAGCCGTGAAAAACAGAGTTAGAGGCTCCTAACGCTGGTTTTAGGCTACCGCCGGTATTTGGAGTCACTCAAAATAGGGTCTAACGCTCACTTTCCAGCCGCGACTTTTCCATACCGCAGATCCCCTTACGTAAATTGCGTATCCTATCTTTTCAATGGGATTTTTATAACTCCGGTATTTAGAGTTGTGTCTGAAGTGAGCGTTAGACATCTAACGACAAAACTCCAGCCGCAGGAAAAAAGTCAGTAGTTAAGAGCTTTCTGGGCTAACGCCGGTTTATAAAGCTCTTAACTACTGTACTCTAAAGTACACTAACACCCATAAACTACCTATGTACCACTAAACCGAGGTCCCCCCACATCGCCGACACTCGAAAAAAATTTTTTAACCCCTAATCTGCCGACCGCCACCTACGTTATCCTTATGTACCCCTAATCTGCTGCCCCTAACAACGCCGACCCCTGTATTATATTTATTAACCCCTAATCTGCCCCCCTCAATGTCGCCTCCACCTGCCTACACTTATTAACCCCTAATCTGCCAACCGCAAAGCGCCGCCACCTACGTTATCCTTATGTACCCCTAATCTGCTGCCCCTAACACCGCCGACCCCTATATTATATTTATTAACCCCTAATCTTCCCCCCACAACGTCGCCTCCACCTGCCTACACTTATTAACCCCTAATCTGCCGACCGGACCTGAGCGCTACTATAATAAAGTTATTAACCCCTAATCCGCCTCACTAACCCTATCATAAATAGTATTAACCCCTAATCTGCCCTCCCTAACATCGCCGACACCTAACTTCAATTATTAACCCCTAATCTGCCGACCGAATCTCGCCGCTATTCTAATAAATGTATTAACCCCTAAAGCTAAGTCTAACCCTAATACTAACACCCCCCTAAGTTAAATATAATTTAAATCTAACGAAATTAATTAACTCTTATTAAATAAATTATTCCAATTTAAAGCTAAATACTTACCTGTAAAATAAATCCTAATATAGCTACAATATAAATTATAATTACATTGTAGCTATTTTAGGATTAATATTTATTTTACAGGTAACTTTGTATTTATTTTAACCAGGTACAATAGCTATTAAATAGTTAAGAACTATTTAATAGCTAAAATAGTTAAAATAATTACAAATTTACCTGTAAAAGAAATCCTAACCTAAGTTACAAATAAACCTAACACTAGACTATCAATACATTAATTAAATAAACTACCTACAATTAACCTAACACTACACTATCAATAAATTAATTAAATACAATTGCTACAAATAAATACAATTAAATAAACTACCTAAAGTACAAAAAATAAAAAAGAACTAAGTTACAAAAAATAAAAAAATATTTACAAACATAAGAAAAATATTACAACAATTTTAAACTAATTACACCTACTCTAAGCCCCCTAATAAAATAACAAAGCCCCCCAAAATAAAAAAATGCCCTACCCTATTCTAAATTACTAAAGTTCAAAGCTCTTTTACCTTACCAGCCCTGAACATGGCCCTTTGCGGGGCATGCCCCAAGAAATACAGCTCTTTTGCCTGTAAAAAAAAACATACAATACCCAAGCCCCCCAACATTACAACCCACCACCCACATACCCCTAATCTAACCCAAACCCCCCTTAAATAAACCTAACACTAAGCCCCTGAAGATCATCCTACCTTGTCTTCACCATACCAGGTTCACCGATCGGTCCAGAATAGCTCCTCCGATGTCCTGATCCAAGCCCAAGCGGGGGGCTGAAGAGGTCCATGATCCGGCTGAAGTCTTCATCCAAGCGGGCCAGAAGAGGTCTTCCATCCGATTGAAGTCTTCATCCAAGCGGCATCCATCCGGAGCGAAGCGGCAGCATCCTGAAGACCTCCACCGCGGAACATCCATCCTGGCCGACGACTGAACGACGAATGACGGTTCCTTTAAATGACGTCATCCAAGATGGCGTCCCTCGAATTCCGATTGGCTGATAGGATTCTATCAGCCAATCGGAATTAAGGTAGGAATATTCTGATTGGCTGATGGAATCAGCCAATCAGAATCAAGTTCAATCCGATTGGCTGATCCAATCAGCCAATCAGATTGAGCTCGCATTCTATTGGCTGTTCCGATCAGCCAATAGAATGCAAGCTCAAATCCGATTGGCTGTTCCGATCAGCCAATAGAATGCAAGCTCAATCTGATTGGCTGATTGGATCAGCCAATCGGATTGAACTTGATTCTGATTGGCTGATTCCATCAGCCAATCAGAATATTCCTACCTTAATTCCGATTGGCTGATAGAATCCTATCAGCCAATCGGAATTCGAGGGACGCCATCTTGGATGATGTCATTGAAAGGAACCGTCATTCGTCGTTCAGTCGTCGGCCAGGATGGATGTTCCGCGGTGAAGGTCTTCAGAATGCTGCCGCTTCGCTCCGGATGGATGCCGCTTGGATGAAGACTTCAATCGGATGGAAGACCTCTTCTGGCCCGCTTGGATGAAGACTTCAGCCGGATCATGGACCTCTTCAGCCCCCCGCTTGGGCTTGGATCAGGACATCGGAGGAGCTCTTCTGGACCGATCGGTGAACCTGGTATGGTGAAGACAAGGTAGGATGATCTTCAGGGGCTTAGTGTTAGGTTTATTTAAGGGGGATTTGGGTTAGATTAGGGGTATGTGGGTGGTGGGTTGTAATGTTGGGGGGCTTGGGTATTGTATGTTTTTTTTTCCAGGCAAAAGAGCTGTATTTCTTGGGGCATGCCCCGCAAATGGCCCTGTTCAGGGCTGGTAAGGTAAAAGAGCTTTGAACTTTAGTAATTTAGAATAGGGTAGGGCATTTTTTTATTTTGGGGGGCTTTGTTATTTTATTAGGGGGCTTAGAGTAGGTGTAATTAGTTTAAAATTGTTGTAATATTTTTCTTATGTTTGTAAATATTTTTTTATTTTTTGTAACTTAGTTCTTTTTTATTTTTTGTACTTTAGCTAGTTTATTTAATTGTATTTATTTGTAGCAATTGTATTTAATTAATTTATTGATAGTGTAGTGTTAGGTTAATTGTAGGTAATTGTAGGTAGTTTATTTAATTAATTTATTGATAGTCTAGTGTTAGGTTTATTTGTAACTTAGGTTAGGATTTCTTTTACAGGTAAATTTGTAATTATTTTAACTATTTTAGCTATTAAATAGTTCTTAACTATTTAATAGCTATTGTACCTGGTTAAAATAAATACAAAGTTACCTGTAAAATAAATATAAATCCTAAAATAGCTATAATATTATTATAATTTATATTGTAGCTATATTAGGATTTATTTTACAGGTATTTAGCTTTAAATAGGAATAATTTATTTAATAAGAGTTAATTAATTTCGTTAGATTTAAATTATATTTAACTTAGGGGGGTGTTAGTATTAGGGTTAGACTTAGCTTTAGGGGTTAATACATTTATTAGAATAGCGGCGAGATTCGGTCGGCAGATTAGGGGTTAATAATTGAAGTTAGGTGTCGGTGATGTTAGGGAGGGCAAATTAGGGGTTAATACTATTTATGATAGGGTTAGTGAGGCGGATTAGGGGTTAATAACTTTATTATAGTAGCGCTCAGGTCCGGTCGGCAGATTAGGGGTTAATAAGTGTAGGCAGGTGGAGGCGACGTTGTGGGGGGCAGATTAGGGGTTAATAAATATAATATAGGGGTCGGCGATATTAGGGCAGCAGATTAGGGGTACATAGGGATAATGTAAGTAGCAGCGGTTTACGGAGCGGCAGATTAGGGGTTAATAATAATATGCAGGGGTCAGCGATAGCGGGGGCGGCAGATTAGTGGTTAATAAGTGTAAGGTTAGGGGTGTTTAGACTCGGGGTACATGTTAGAGTGTTAAGTGCAGACGTAGGAAGGGTTACCGCATAGCAAACAATGGGGCTGCGTTAGGAGCTGAACGCGGCTTTTTTGCAGGTGTTTGGTTTTTTTTCAGCTCAAACAGCCCCATTGTTTCCTATGGGGGAATCGTGCACGAGCACGTTTTTGAGTCTGGCCGCGTCCGTAAGCAACTCTGGTATCAAGAGTTGAAGCTGCGTTAAAAATGCTCTACGCTCCTTTTTTGGAGCCTAACGCAGCCTTTATGTGGACTCTCGAGTTATTTTTATGGTGCGACCAGAAAAAAGCCGGCGTTAGTTTTTCGGGTCGTTACCGACAAAACTCCAAATCTAGGCCTAAGTTTCCACAATTTAATGCAATTAATAAAAATAAAAAAATAAATATTGTTTCTCAAGAAGTATATGTAATTTATGAATTTAGGATAGATTCAATACATAATAGTCAATATTTTGTGAGCTTCTATCTTTTTTTCAGCCGCTATGCTTGTTTTCCTTCTTTTTTGTCCTTTTGTTAACCTTTTTTCTTTTCTCTTGTGTCCTTTTTGACCATTTGGCTAGGAAAGAGCTTTCACAGCACAAGAGAGGTATGAGATAGATAACATCTGCTAAATCTCAGGTTAATAGCAGTATAAGAAAAGGTAAACATTTTTATCTTTTTGCTACTGGATAAGTTAAGCGTAAATCAAGTGTTAATCACAGTTAAAAATGATGACATAACAAGATTAACATTTGAATCACAGTTGTATACATTTTAAGTCACATATAATGATACATTCCTATACTAAGAAGGATCTGTAGGGTCTGTGTATATCTCTGACAACACTGCATCAGTAAGCGTGATTGACAACTGGTCGATCCAATCATCCCACAAATACTCCTACCGAATGAAAACAGGGGGAGTGTTTAGACAGGCAATTTAAACTTACCAGTTTGCCGCCTCGCGTAACCCCCTCTGGGGAAGCTTATGGGAAACGCGGCGTCAGGGGTTCCCTATTTTTAAATTTGCTCTCTTATGATGTTAAAAATAAATAACTCTTAAAGCGGTATTGAAAGGTGGTAATACAACCTATAATCTGTTACGGTTTAGACTCTGAGCAACCAAAAAAGTCTATTTAGTTAACGTAGTACCTAGAGTCACTGTAGTAAGACAGGTTTGTCACCTCCTCAAAAGGACGCATGAGCCTACAGGCATTGCACATGAGCGTCCAGTAATTTGGCAAAAATATCCCCAGCTCCCCAGAAGCTGTCCTAGCACCCCGGTCATACAAATACTCATTAACAGCTTTTTCTTGTTGTAGCAGGCGGTCAAACATTAGGAGTGTTGAATTCCACCGTGTCGGGCTGTCGCAAATCAAGCGCCTCACTGGCAGGTTATTTCAACGCTGGCTATCGGACAAGTGCGCCATGGCCGTGTAGGAATGCCTGAAATGGCCACACACCTTCCTGGCCTGCTTCAGGACGTCCTGTAAGCCTGGGTACTTATGGACAAATCTTTGTACAATTAGATTACACACATGTGCCATGCACGGCACATGTGTCAACTTGCCCAATTTCAATGCCGCCACCAAATTACTTCCATTGTCAGAAACAACCTTGCCAATCTCCAGTTGTTGCGGAGTCAGCCATTGATCCACCTGTGCGTTCAGGGCGGTCAGGAGTGCTGGTGCGGTGTGACTCTCCGCTTTCAGGCAAGTCAACCCCAAGACGGCGTGACACTGCCGTACCCGGGATGTAGCATAGTACCTGGGGAGCTGGGGGGGGGGCATATATGTGGAGCAAGATGCAGAAGTTGAAGAGGACTCAGCCGAGGAAGAGGTTTTGGAAGAGGATGGAGTAGGAGGAGTAGAGGAGGTAGCAGCAGGCCTGCCTGCAAGTCGTGGCGGAGTCACCAACTCTTCTGCAGAGCCACGCATTCCATGCTTGTCAGAAGTCAGCAGGTTTACCCAATGCGCAGTGAAGGTGATATTCCTGCCCTGACCATGCTTTGCAGACCAGCTATCCATGGTCATATGGTCCCTTGCCCCAACGCTGTGTGCCAGACATGCCATAACTTCCTTTTTCACAACAGAGTACAGGTTTGGGATTGCCTTTTGTGAAAAGAAATTTCTGCCAGGTACCTTCCACTGCGGTGTCCCAATAGATACAAATTTTTTGAAAGCATCAGACTCCACCAGCTTGTATGGTAAAAGCTGGCGAGCTAAGAGTTCAGACAAGCCAGCTGTCAGACGCCGGGCAAGGGGGTGACTTTGAGAAATTGGCTTCTTACGCTTAAACATGTCCTTGACAGTCAGCTGACTGTGGGCAGATGACCAGGAACTGCTACGTAAGAGAGACTGAGTGGAGGATGGTTGAGAGGGGGCAAGGAGGACAGCACTGGTTGACGTGGCTGAAGATGCTGGAGCAGGAGGAGGAGGGTGGCTTTCACTTTGTGTGCTGCTTCTACTCATGTGTTCTTCCCATCGGCCTTTGTGATGGGAGACCATGTGCCTTCGCAAAGCAGTTGTACCTAGGTGGGTGTTGGACTTCCCACGACTCAGTTTCTTTTGGCACAGGTTGCAAATGGCATCGCTGTTGTCAGAGGCAGAGACACAAAAAAAATGCCACACTGCTGAGCTCTGTGATGATGGCATTCTGGTGGTGGCAACAGCATGCATTGATGGGCGTCAGCGTGCTGTCTGGCTGACCCCGGGTGCCGATGCATGCTGTCTGACTGTGCCACGAGCTCCTTGAGATGACCTCCCCATGCTTCCAAATCGTCTCCTCCTCCTCTCTGTCTCCCCATCTGAACTTTCCCCCTCTTCTTCTTCTCTTCTAGCAGGCACCCACGTGACATCCACATACACATCATCTTCAACCGGTTCACTTGTATCTGACACATCAAGAAAGGAAGCAGCAGCGGGTACAACATCATCATCACACTGTACCTCCATGTCGGTAATGCTGCCTGACTGAGACTGATCACTATTATCTACATCCTCTGTCAATGATAGTTGCGCATCACTCATTTCTTCCAACTGATGTGTCAATAACTCCTGTGACAGATCAAGTGAAGCGGCTGTGGTGCTAGTGTTTGTGGTGGTGACAGGTGGGCGAGTGGCACTGGTCACTTGAGACCTGCCCAAAGCACAGCTGGACGTAGATGGTGCGTCAAGGTTAGGAGGACTAGCAGCGGAAGCTGAAGAAGATTGGGTGTCCTGTGTTAGCCATTCAACTAGGTCCTCCTCAGAACTTTTCACGTCCCCCCTGGCACCCGGCGTCTGAACAATGTGCATATTTGTAGGGTCTAAAGGAATCACAGCACCACGATCACGACCACGGAACCTGCGGGGTGGTCTGCCTCTGCCTGTCATTTTTTTTAAAATGGACACTAACAATACTATTACACCAATTATATGAGTGGTGGCACTGTGCAAGTGGGCACAGTATACGCTGTGAGACTGACAACAACAAAAAAGACAGATGTTTTAAAAATCACAAATTGTTAATTTTTTTAAATATTAAAATACTGTGACAACAAATAAGATTGTTGGCAATAGTTGGAAAATGGGCCTGTCTGGCACACACGCTGGGAGAAAGGAAACTGCAATTCAATGGCACTAGGAGACTGAAGAATCACAGTCAAAACAGTTATGATTAACAAAAATTTCAATCCTGTTACAAGAAATATGATTGGTGGCATTTTTTTTCATTTTAATTATTAACAATACTGTGACAACAAATAAGATTGGTGTAACTAGTTGGCAAGTCGGCCTGGCACACAGGCAGGCAGGCAGGAGAAAAATGCAATTCAAGGGCAATAGTAGACTGCAGATTGACAGTCAAAACAGTGATGATTGACAATTTTTGCAATACTGTTAAAAGAAATATGATTGCTGGCACTAATTGGATAGTTGGGCCTGGCACACAGGCTGGCAGGCAGGAGGAAAGTGCAATTCAATGGCACGAGAAAACTGAGGATTCAGAACAACAATCAAAAAATGTTTAATTTTAATTAGTAACAATACTGTGACAAAAATTATGATTGGTGTAAATAGTTGGCAAGACAGCCTGGCACACAGGCTGGCAGGCAGGAGGAAAGTGCAATTCAATGGCACGAGCAAACTGAGGATTCAGAACAACAATCAAAATTTTTTTAATTTTTATTATTAACAATACTGTGACAACAAATATGATTGGTGTAAATAGTTGGCAAGTCGGCCTGGCACACAGGCTGGCAGGCAGGAGGAAAGTGCAATTCAATGTCACTAGCAAACTGAGGATTACGAATAACAATCCAAAATTTTTTCATTTTAATTATTAACAATACTGTGACAACAAATAAGATTGGTGTAACTAGTTGGCAAGTCGGCCTGGCACACAGGCTGGCAGGCAGGAGGTAAATGCAATTCAAGGACACTAGGAGACTGAATACTGACAGTCAAAACAGTGATGATTGACAATTTTTGCAATACTGTTAAAAGAAATATGATTGCTGGGAATAATTGGCTAGGTGGGTCTGGCAGGCAGGAGGAAAGTGCAATTCAATGGCACGAGGAAAATGAGGATTCAGAACAACAATTACCAAAAATTTTAAATTTTAATTATTAAGAATACTGTGACAACAAATATGATTGGTGTAAATATTTTGAAAGTTGGCCTGGCACACAGGCTGGCAGGCAGGAGGAAAGTGCAATTCAATGGCACTAGCAAACTGAGGATTACGAATAACAATCCAAAATTTTTTAATTTTAATTATTAACAATACTGTGACAACAAATAAGATTGGTGTAACTAGTTGGCAAGTCGGCCTAGCACACAGGCTGGCAGGCAGGAGGTAAATGCAATTCAAGGACACTAGGAGACTGAATACTGACAGTCAAAACAGTGATGATTGACAATTTTTGCAATAGTGTTAAAAGAAATATGATTGCTGGGAATAATTGGCTAGGTGGGCCTGGCACACAGGCTGGCAGGCAGGAGGAAAGTGCAATTCAATAGCATGAGCAAACTGAGGATTCAGAACAACAATTACCAAAAAATTTAAATTTTAATTATTAACAATACTGTGACAACAAATATGATGGGTGTAAATATTTTGAAAGTCAGCCTGGCACACAAGCTGGCAGGCAGGAGGAAAGTGCAATTCAATAGCATGAGAAAACTGAGAATTCAGAACAACAATCAAAAAATATGTAATTTTTATTATTAACAATACTGTGACAACAAATATGATTGGTGTAAATAGTTGGCAAGTCGGCCTGGCACACAGGCTGGCAGGCAGGATGAAAATGCAATTCAAGGACACTAGTAGACTGCAGATTGACAGTCAAAACAGTGATGATTGACAATTTTTGCAATACTGTTAAAATATATATGATTGCTGGCACTAATTGGCTAGTTGGGCCTGGCACACAGGCTGGCAGGCAGGAGGTAAATGCAATTCAAGGACACTAGTTGGCAATAGTTGGCAAGTCGGCCTGGCACACAGGCTGGCAGGCAGGATGAAAATGCAATTCAAGGACACTAGTAGACTGAATACTGACAGTCAAAACAGTGATGATTGACAATTTTTGCAATACTGTTAAAAGAAATATGATTGCTGGGAATAATTGGCTATGTGGGCCTGGCACACAGGCTGGCAGGCAGGAGGAAAGTGCAATTCAATGGCACGAGCAAACTGAGGATTCAGAACAACAATTACCAAAAATTTTAAAATTTAATTATTAAGAATACTGTGACAACAAATATGATTGGTGTAAATATTTTGAAAGTCGGCCTGGCACACAGGCTGGCAGGCAGGAGGAAAGTGCAATTCAATGGCACTAGCAAACTGCGGATTACGAATAACAATCCAAAAATTTTTAATTTTAATTATTAACAATACTGTGACAACAAATAAGATTGGTGTAACTAGTTGGCAAGTCGGCCTGGCACACAGGCTGGCAGGCAGGAGGTAAATGCAATTCAAGGACACTAGGAGACTGAATACTGACAGTCAAAACAGTGATGATTGACAATTTTTGCAATACTGTTAAAGAAATATGATTGCTGGGAATAATTGGCTAGGTGGGCCTGGCACACAGGCTGGCAGGCAGGAGGAAAGTGCAATTCAATGGCATGAGCAAACTGAGGATTCAGAACAGCAATTATCAAAAAATTTAAATTTTAATTATTAACAATACTGTGACAACAAATATGATTGGTGTAAATAGTTGGCAAGTCGGCCTGGCACACAGGCTGGCAGGCAGGATGAAAATGCAATTCAAGGACACTAGTAGACTGCAGATTGACAGTCAAAACAGTGATGATTGACAATTTTTGCAAAACTGTTAAAATATATATGATTGCTGGCACTAATTGGCTAGTTGGGCCTGGCACACAGGCTGGCAGGCAGGAGGAAAGTACAATTCAATGGCACAAGCAAACTTTAATTTTAATTAGTAACAATACTGTGACAACAATTATGATTGGTGTAAATAGTTGGCAAGACGGCCTGGCACACAGGCTGGCAGGCAGGAGGAAAGTGCAATTCAATGGCACTAGGAGACTGAATATTTCCAGTCAACAAAATTATGATTTAAAATTGTTTATATACTGTTAGAAGAAATATGATTGGTGGCACTAATTGGCTAGTTGGGCCTGGCACACAGGCTGGCAGGCAGGAGGAAAATGCAATTCAATGGCACTAGGAGACTGAATATTTGCAGTCCAAAAAATTATGATTTTCAATTTTTTAGATACTGTTACAATAATTATGATTGGTGCCACTAATTGGCTAGTTGGGCCTGGAAAACACGCTGGCAGGCAGGAGAAAAGTGCAATTCAATGGCACGAGCAAACTGATGAATCACAAGCAATCAATTTGGAATTTTAAAGATTAACAATACTTTTACAACAACTAGGATTGGTGGCACTAATTGGCTAGTTTGTGCCTGGCACACAGACTGGCAGGCAGGAGGAAACTGCAATTCAATGGCACTAGTAGACTGAATATTTGCAGTCCAAAAAATTATGATTTTAAATTTTTTATATACTGTTACAAGAATTATGATTGGTGCCACTAATTGGCTAGTTGGGCCTGGCACACAGGCTGGCAGGCAGGAGGAAAGTGCAATTCAATGGCACGAGCAAACTGATAAATCACAAGCGATCAATTTGGAATTTTAAAGATTAACAATACTGTTACAACAACTAGGAATGGTGGCACTAATTGGCTAGTTTGTGCCTGGCACACAGGCTGGCAGGCAGGAGGAAAAGGCAATTAAATGGCATTAGGAGACTGAATATTTGCAGTCCAAAAAATTATGATTTTACATTTTTTATATACTGGTACAAGAATTATGATTGGTGCCACTAATTGGCTAGTTGGGCCTGGAAAACACGCTGGCATGCAGGAGGAAAGTGCAATTCAATGGCATGAGCAAACTGATGAATCACAAGCTAAAAATTTGGAATTTTTAAGATTAACAATACTGTTCCAACAACTATGATTGGTGGCACTAATTGGCTAGTTTGGGCCTGGCAGGCAGGAGGAAACTGCAATTCAATGGCACTAGGAGACTGAAGATTTGCAGTCCAAAAAATTATGATTTTAAATTTTTTATATACTGTTACAAGAATTATGATTGGTGCCACTAATTGGCTAGTTGGGCCTGGAAAACATGCTGGCAGGCAGGAGGAAAGTGCAATTCAATGGCACAAGCAAACTGATGAATCACAAGAGAACAATTTTGAATTTTTAAGATGAACAATACTGTTACAACAACTAGGATTGGTGGTACTAAGTGGCTAGTTTGGGCCTGGCACACAGGCTGGCAGGCAGGAGGAAAATGCAATTCAATGGCACTAGGAGAGTGAAGATTTGCAGTCCAAAAAATTATGATTTTAAATTTTTTATATACTGTTACAAGAATTATGATTGGTGCCACTAACTGGCTAGTTGGGCCTGGAAAACACTCTGGCAGGCAGGAGGAAAGTGCAATTCAATGGCATGAGCAAACTGATGAATCACAAGCGATCAATTTGTAATTTTAAAGATTAACAATACTTTTACAACAACTAGGATTGGTGGCACTAATTGGCTAGTTTGTGCCTGGCACACAGGCTGGCAGGCAGGAGGAAACTGCAATTCAATGGCACTAGGAGACTGAATATTTGCAGTCCAAAAAATTATGATTTTTAATTTTTTTATATACTGTTACAAGAATTATGATTGGTGCCACTAATTGGCTAGTTGGGCCTGGCACACAGGCTGGCAGATATGAGTCGTGGCTGGTAGGTAGGGCAGCAATTTAACACAGTATGCTGTGTAAGTGACAAAAACACAGGCCTGATAGAAAATTAAGTTAGATTACACTAGCAAAATAATTTAAAATTTTATATTTTAATATTAAAATAATGTTAAGAAGTGCAATGCACATATGAGTGGTCGCACTGGCTGGCTGCTACGTAGGGCAGCAATTAACAACAGTATGCTGTGTAAGTCAGATAGACAGTTAGACACAGGCCTGATAGAAAATAAAATTAGATTACACTAGCATAATGATTTAAAGACTTTTTTTGGGGAATTTAAAGAAAAAAGTTAAGTACATACATATGAGTCGTGGCTGATAGCCTTGGAAGGGCAGCTATTAAAAACCGTAGGCTCTGTAAGTCAGATACACACACGCCTGATAGAAAATACTATTAGATTACACTAGAAAAATTATTTAATTTTTTTTTGGGGGGGGGGAATTAAAAAAAGGTTAAACACATATGAGTCGTGGCTCATAGACTAGGGAGGGCAGCAAGTAAACACAGTAGGCTCTGTATGTCAGCAAAACACACAGGCCTGATAGAAAATGATATTAGATTACACTATCAAAACAATTTAAACTTTTTTTTTTTATATTTAAATTAAGGTGAAGAAGATATGAGTGGTGGCTGCCTGGCACAGACCAATTAACCAAAAGACTGAAAAAAATGAGGTATATTAATGCTGTGTGAGCCTGACAGACACAGGCCTGATAGAAAATGTAATTAGATTACACTAGCAAAATTATTTAATTTTTTTTTAAAATTTAAAATAATGTTATAAACGGATATTAACACTGGTGGCTGGCACAGAGCAATGAACCAGAGTATATGCTGTGTGACACAGGCCTGATAGAAAATGAAAAAAAATTACACTAGCAAAATAATAAAAATTTTTGGTTGGTTAAATTTAAACTAATGTTGTTAGGCAGATATCAGTGGTGGCAGTAATCACAGCATATGCTGTGAGCCTTAAACACACAGGCTGAAAGCCAGGCAAATGCTAATAAAAATACAAAAAAAAAACAAAAAAACGGCTCGAATTATAGCCCTAAAAAGGGCTTTTTGGGGTGCTGTCCATGCAGCAGAGATGAGTGGAGTCCTTCTGGACTGTAGTGGACACTAATTACACTAGACTAGCTATGTATTTCCCTATAATGTCAGCAGCACCAACACAACACGTCCTCTCAATAAGAAAGCAAGGTCGTTATGAGTCTAAAATGGCGGCTTCCGAGTAGCTGGGAGGGTCTGTGAGGGAGTGTCTGATGTTGATTGGCTCTAATGTGTCAGAAGGCTGTGACATACAGGATCAAAGTTTCTTCAATGATGACACATAGGGGGCGGATCGAACATCGCATGTGTTCGCCCGCAGCCGCGAACGCGAACAAGCGGCGAACGGTTCGGGACATCACTAATTACCAATTTCTGAATAAATAGTTATACTGGTTGGAAAATTATCATACATGTTCTCATTACAACCAGTCTCTGAACTCTATCAAGTACAATTCATCATATATATATATATATATATATATATATATATATATATATATGTGTGTGTGTGTGTGTGTGTTCAGATGTTTCTCAGCTGTTTTATATTTTTAGCCTTGACACTAGTACAGAACTGTTGAAGATTTCAGTCACAGAACCAAGAAAAGAGGTACATCAATTCAAGTTGCTTTTTTGTGGTATAGTAGGTCACAGGGTAATTATGGCAGAGAAGTTGAGAAACCATGGTTAAGGGCATTTGTGGTTAAGGAGGCTATGGTTAAATTTATTGTAATGGAACATTTGTTGAGTACTGATGGATCCCACCCGACACCAGAAAAACTGTGACCCACACACTCATCAGCAGCAGACTAGACTATGGCAACGCGCTTTACGCCAGATCCACCATCAAGCTCCAAAAGAGACTCCAGCACGTCCAGACTTATCCTCAACATCCCTCGCCAATGTCCCATCACAAAACACCTGTGAGACCTACACTGGTTCCCCATCATCAACAAAAGAATCACCTTCAAGCTGCTCACCCACACGTTCAAGTCCCTCCACAACATCAGCCCAGAATACCTAAACCACAGTGTCATCTTCTACACCCCCACCAGGCAACTGCAATCGGCCGACCAAGCCCTCGCTCTCATCCCCTGCTTAAGAAAAAACACTGTTGGAGGCAGGTCCTTCTCTTATCAGGCAGCCAAAACAGGCAACTGCAATCGGCCGACCAAGCCCTCGCTCTCATCCCCTGCTTAAGAAAAAACACTGTTGGAGGCAGGTCCTTCTCTTATCAGGCAGCCAAAACTTGGAACACCCTCCTTTGCACCTCAGACAAACTACCGACCTAATGAAGTTCAGAAAGAACCTTAAAACCTGGCTCTTCGGTTGAACTCCATAGCTATTTGCACCTAATCGGTACCCATCAGTGCCTTGAGACCCTTACGGGTGAATAGCCGCACTTTATAAAAATCCAATAGATAGATAGATAGATAGATAGATAGATAGATAGATAGATAGATAGATAGATAGATAGAAACTGCAGCGAGGAGTAACCCAATTAAAAATATTATTTTTGATCTGCCACAACAATTTTTGACTACTAAAAGCAGTTGGCTCATTGGGAGCATTGTTGGCAACCACACATAACAAAGACAACCATAGTTTTGAATACTATGTTCTAGTGTCTCTGTTAGAAAACCATAGCTATTGGTATTACTTGGGAGTTGAAACAGTGCTGGATCTGCTCAAAGTTTGATTTGCTCAAGGGTGATGGAAACTTTTGAAAACAGCAGGGCTTCTGTTTTTCTGTGAGTCTGTTACTATGCATATTAAATATGACAATAATTTGTGTAGCCTCCCTTTATACCAATGATATTGCATTCATTTTTGAGCTTGGAAACAGTATTTAATACATTTTTACATTTTTGAGATAAAACTAATAATATTTTGATTAGTTAAATATTTTAATTAATGACCTAAAAAAAACAAAGGAATACAGCACCTTCAAATTAAAAGCACACTAGGGATATCCAAACTAGCAAATTGAAGGCTGTACATTATACTTAAACTGCTGTCATTTTGTCAAAGCGAGAATTCCATATTGAAAACTGTTAATGTACCTGGGATATTATCTTGCTGCACACATCTGTTTGCTATAATTAAATCTGTCATGTCATAAGAACGTTTATTTACTGTTGAACATCAATTTCATGAATATGTACATTTGTGAATTTATCTGTTCCACACAACATTGATAACATTACTTAACTAAAAACATGCATTTATGGAGAAAAAAAAATCATCAGACCAGTTTAGTTTTGTTCTCTATTTTCTGTATACACAAAAGAACTTTCTCTCATTACCCAAAGCTTGGTTGACTCTAGATAATGCAAAAATAAGTTTTATAACATTGAGGTGAACAAAGTTTCAGGGACAGAATTAATGTGGGTACTAATACAGCTAAGCTATATAATAGCCAAACCTATAGGTTTCCTTTTAAATATGGTCAAGTGGACATGATTCGCCACAGCTGAGAACACACAGCTAGCAGGGGCTGTCAATCATCACAATCAAATCGGATTGGGATAATTTTATGAATATGCACAGAAACTGATCTAAAAAATCCATTATAACACCTTTTAAAAAACTTACGTAGAAGCTCCTAGTTTAGCAATATTGATGAGGTTAGGCTGGGACAACCAGTGAAAGGGACTAGGAAAACAGGAAAAGCAGACACTCCCCCACTCCCCCTTTCCTTGCATAGGAAAACACAGATTAAACAAACAGGAGCGGCAGGAATCTGTAGACATCAGTATACATCTAAAACTTTGGGCTTGGTTAGGAGTCTGAAAATCAGCACAATATTATTAAAACCAAGCAAAAATAAACATTTTTCCAAAAACACTCCCAGACGGGCTATATCAATTAATCATCCTCAAAACATTTATGCAAAGAAAAATCTAGGGTACCATGTCCCTTAAAGTCCTCTGCTACTAAATTATTGTTTCAGGTGAACCTGAAACAACGGCCTCCAAAGCAGCAATTAATGCTAGGTAAATGGAGTCTTATTTTTCTAAGATTTAATCTCCATAAGTAGAAGTATCACTAGAAGCTTTTAGGAAGAAAAAAATAAGTTGTTTTTATGTGAGCATTATTTCATTAAAATACTAAAATGATTGCTATAGTACCACTCTACTGCTCCATAACCAGTCCGCCTGCTCTGAGGCTGCAGATGTCGATCCACCCGATCCTATACGATCGGGCTGATTGACATCCCCTGCTAGAGGCCAATTGGCCAGCACAAGTAGTTCACAAGAAATGCTTGTGCAATGATAAATGCTGACTGCGTATGCTGTCGTCATTCATCGATGTCTGTCAGACATGATCCGCTGAGCGTATCATGTCGGACAGACCAATGACAAATTGGCCCCCTTGTCTTCTGATATTGTATATGATTTCTTTTTTTATCCCTTTATTCTGACTCATTTTTTTGGATTGTGTTTGAACTCTCTGATTTTGTAGCTTGGTGTCCTGTTGATTCCTTAAAGATCCATTATAGTTAAAAAAATCATGCTCTCCTTTTTTAGTGCATATCACTACCTGCAAATCTTTGTGTTTAACCACAAAAAAAGTACTACTCAGAAGATGCAGAGAAATTCTAGTTCTAATATGAAAAGGAAGTGACATTCATGTGGTATTATTTCCAACCTGTAGCTGTAAAAAAAAGTTAATAAAAGGCAATAATGTGCACTTTATTTAATTTGTAGTTTACTAAAAAGTGGATAAGGGTTGCAGCATTCTTAAAGGGGCATGTAACCTAAAATTCTTCATTTATGATTCAGATAGAGCATAAAGCTGTAGCGAATCATGTCTGCCCGACATCGCTAAATGCATACGCTTGTGAAATACTTGTGCAATGCCGCCTGCACATTCGCTAGCAGGGGGTGTCAATTATCCCAATCGTATCAGATCAGGATGATTACAGTCCGCCACCTAAAAGGATAAGTTAAGGAGCAGTGGAAATTTTAGTTTCCGGCGAGTCTAAAGCTTTGAGGGGATTCAGCAGCATCCGCTGTGTGTTAAATCCGACCCATAGTGTTAAACAGTTGGCCATTTTCAGTTTACTTCTATTATTAAATTGGCTTTATTCTCTTTGTTGAAGGAGCAGCAGTGCACTACTGGTAGCTATCTGAATGAGGCCTAGATTACAAGTGGGGCTGTTGAGCATTAACTGCACTCAAGGTAAAGCAGTAGCACTCCCATGTTTGTGCTGGCATTACAAGTTAAAAATAACAGTTTAGAGCTCAAGCAAAAGACTCAACATCTGAAGGTTAGATAACATAACATTTTGTGCTTATTTTTCTTGTAATAACTGTTTTCTTCTGCAGACTACTGCTGCATTCTGTGTATGCAGAATAAGATCAGATTCAGAAGTACAAATTTTTCTTATTGTTTTAAAATTCCAGTATGAACTTTTATTTAAAAACTTACTTAGAAGCTCCCAGTTTAGTACTGTGTATGACGTTAGGCTGGGACACTGACTGAAAGCAGGAAGAGCAGACACTCCCCCCTCCCCTTCATATGAAAAGACCCATTAAAAAAACAGGAGCAAGCAGGAGTTTGTAGACTTGGGTCTACATCTGATACTTTGGGGATTTGTTAGGAGTTTGAAAATTAGCACTATGTTATTAAAAAATAAGCAAAACTACACATTGCTTCAAAAACACATTTATATACAGTATCCCTCAAAAGTGAGTACACCCCTCACATTTTTTAAATATTTTATTATATCTTTTCATGTGATAACACTGAAGAAATGACACTTTGCTACAATGTAGTGAGTGTACAGCCTGTATAACAGTGTAAATGTGCTGTTCCCTCAAAAAAACTCAACACATAGCCATTAATGTCTAAAGTGTCAATATTTTGTATGACCGCCATTATTTTCCAGCACTGCCTTAACCCTCTTGGGCATGGAGTTCAACAGAACTTCACAGGTTGCCACTGGAGTCCTCTTCCACTCCTCCATGACGACATCATGGACCTGGTGGATGTTAGAGACCTTGTGCTCCCCCAATTTCCATTTGAGGATGCCCCACAGATGCTCAATAGAGGTTAGGTCTGGAAACATGCTTGGCCAGTCCATCACTTTTACATTCAGCTTCTTTAGCAAAGCAGCGGTCATCTTGGAGGTTTGCTTGGGGTCGTTATCAAGTTGGAATACTGCTCTGCGGCCCAGTCTCCGAAGGGAGGGGATAATGCTCTGCTTCATTATGTCACAGTACATGTTGGCATTCATGGTTCCCTCAATGAACTGTAGCTCCCTAGTGCCGGCAGCACTCATGCATGCCCAGACTATGACACTCCCACCACCATTTTTGACTGTATGCAAGATACACTTGTCTTTGCATTCCTCACCTGGTTGCCACCACACACACTTGACACCATCTGAACCAAATAAGTTTATCTTGGTCTCATCGAACCACAGGACATGGTTCCAGTAATCCATGTCCTTAGTCTGCTTGTCTTCAGAAAACTTTTTGCAGGCTTTTTTGTGCATCATTTTTAGAAGAGGCTTCCTTCTGGGACGACAGCCATGCAGACCACTTTGATACAGTGTGTGGCATATGGTCTGAGCACTGACCCCCACTCCTTCAACCAGTGCAGCAATGCTGGCAGCACTCATACATCTATTTCCCAAAGACAACCTCTGGATATGACGCTGAGTATGTGCACTCAACTTCTTTGGTCGACCATGGCGAGGCCTGTTCTGAGTGGAACCTGTCCAGTGAAACCGCTGTATGGTCTTTCCCACCGTGCTGCAGCTCAGCTTCAGGG
Organism: Bombina bombina; assembly: GCF_027579735.1. Taxonomy (NCBI): domain Eukaryota; kingdom Metazoa; phylum Chordata; class Amphibia; order Anura; family Bombinatoridae; genus Bombina; species Bombina bombina. Next base: position 572,903,710 of record NC_069502.1, read on the forward strand.
GTTTGGCAATCTTCTTATAGCCTAGGCCATCTTTATGTAATGCAAAAATTATTTTTTTCAGATCCTCAGAGAGTTATTTTCCTTGAGGTGCCATGTTGAACTTCCAGTGACCAGTATGAGAGAGTGTGAGAGCGATAACACCAAATTTAACACACCTGTTCCCCATTCACATCTGATACCTTGTAACACTAACAAGTCACATGACACTGGGGAGGGAAAATGGCTAATTGGGCCCAACTTGGACATTTCCACTTAGGGGTGTACTCACTTTTGTTGCCAACAGTTTAGACATTAATAGCTGTGTGTTGAGTTATTTTGAGGGGACATCAAATTTACACTGTTATACAGGCTGTACACTCACTACTTTACATTGTAGCAAAGTGTCATTTCTTCAGTGTTGTCACATGAAAAGATATAATAAAATATTTAAAAAAACGTGAGGTGTGTACTCACTTTTGTGGGATACTGTATATAATAACATGTATGCAAGGAAAATTCTAGTGTGCAGTGTTCCTTTAACTGCAGTTTTTCTATTAAGCAGGGATTTGTTTATTTTTTTCTTGATTTCATTCTGAGCATCAGTTTTAACATGTCATTTTCATTGCTGTGGGGCCTTTGAGTGCTAAGCACTTTCCCACCTGGGTGCTAAGCTGGATTTGAGGGGGGGGGGGTTGTTTTTTTAAATATATATTTTTTCTTTTTTTTTTCTTTTTCAGATCTCCAAGACTTATACTGTTGGAAAGGTTAGGCGATTACCATTCCAAAGGTGGGTCATGGGGGGTCTGTAGATGCTTCGATGCCTGAGATACAGGCTTCTAAGCAGCATGCCCCATTTCCCTGTACTGTCTATTGTATTTTTTAAATATAGTTGCACGGTGACGTCATCACGTCATTGCGCATGACGTCACTGCATGAAACATGAAGCCCCGGGTAGGAGTGGGTGGGAGACCCCAGATCTCCCTCAAGGTGGGAGAGTGCCAGTGACGGCTCTGAGCCGTCGTTAGCACCTGACTGAGACAATTAGCGATGGCTCAGAGCCATCGTTAGCACTCAAGGGGTTAATAGTAGGGTTTCTGTCTGACCATGCCTTTGCTCTATAGGCTAGGCTTTGCCATCTAGCATAGAATACCTTTACATTTAAAAAAAATATATAATCATTTTTAGTAACTTATTGCACACATAGTGCATACTGCATATATATTTTTATAAATATATATATATATATATTTATATATAGCAATATCCGTTCAACCCCTAAAGGCAGAGAAACGCTTCACTCTCTGGTCTTATCAAATATCCTTTATTAGGTATCCAGCATTAATTGACAAATCCCCCAAACGTTTCGATACCGGTTGGTATCTTTATCAATGGGTAATCAGAACATATCTATCCCAAAAGAAGGTTCCTAATACTAACCAAAAACCACTCACCTATATACACCTGTAAGGCATCCCTGTCACTTCCGGTGTATCGGAAGCCGCCCACCCACGCGCATACGTCCAGGAGTTCGCTAGCCGCATGGCTAATTAGCATATGCAATCACGTAATGACGTTTGCGCTCCAACCGCGCATAGTTACTCCTGCTAATGAGCATGTCCGGGTGGCCAGAGTTCCGATACCACCGGACTAACTGTTACAAGTGTAACTACTATAACCTCATAAGTGCAAAGAACTAACTAACCAAATAAAATCTATAAAAATATTACAATTACCTGAGGTCTCAAAAACAGACTTGGTTCCTTATATCTACAATATTTTAGCGTATTAGTAAGATACTTATGTATTTTTATATACAGTTTGCTGAGCTATTCACTACTCCTTTACTATCTCATCTGTAATCTACATAATGTCAATTTTACTAAATCAAATATGTTGTATTACAATTATCAATAAATCATATAACTTCTATGCCAACTGGAGTACAGTGAGAAACTTTGTTATGGCCACAGCAATACACTGAACACAGTACTATTCAGAGACTTTATGAATACATATGATCTGGACCAGTCCATCTTCTTAGATATTGATGACCTAGACCGATAAATCATGGACATCTCACTCAGAGAAAGACACCAAAGTCCATCTGTACATTCAGACCCTTAGGAGCCACTGTGTCCAGACGATAAATCCAGGAGGTCTCAACTTGGAGCAGTTTTGTATTCCTATCCCCTCCCCTTCGTAAGGGGGGCACATGATCAATGAGCATCATCCTTCAACTAGCCACTGTGTGTCCTGCTTGGAGAAAATGTCTGGCAACCGGTTGGTCCGATGTTTTCTTGTCTATCGCTTGTCTAATCGCATGGCGATGATTAGCCATCCTCTCACGAAATGTAGTTGAGGTCTTACCCACATAGACAAGCGAACATGGGCACATTAGTATGTAAACCACGTAGGGTGGGTGGTGAAAGAAAATCCCTGTTAGCATACTATTGCACGTAGTGCAATCCCCACATCTGTAGCAGCCAACTTTTTTCCTGGTATCCAGCCATGTACTTTTTTCATAGCACTTCACAGGGTCATTATGGACCAGGAGATCCTTCAGATTGGGTGCTCTCTTATAAGCCATCCGTGGGGCTGTTGTATGCAAGAATGGTAGTGTTTTGTCAGTACTAATAATGTCCCAGTTCTTCTTGACCGACTCAGACAATATCTTAGATACGGGGTTGAACGTGGTTACAAAATTAATGATATTACCATTATTTTCCACCTTATCAGTAGGATCATGTGGTTGTAACAAGGATACTTGATCATCCCGGGCCAGGTTGGTTTGCACCTGTGTTATCAACTTTCTTGCATATCCTCGTTGCTCCAATTTCGTAATCATTTCGTCTTCCTGTATTTTTCTAGTCTCTCTTAATGTGTTATTGCGGGCCACCCGCATGAGTTGAGAGGAGACAACACTCTTTTTCTGATGCTCAGGGTGAAAGCTTGTGGATAGCAACAATGAGTTTCTATCCGTCGGTTTTGAATACAAGGAGGTAGAAAATTTGTATCAATCACCTTCTGTATAGACAGATACATTAAGATCTAGAAATGGTATGCTCACCCTGTTATGGGCAACCTTAAATCGAATGGTTGACTCAAGCTGGTTTAAACTGTCAACCCACTGTTCTAGGGATTCCTCAGATCCTCGCCATACCAAAAACACATCGTCAATATATCTGACATACAGTTTGATTTTATCAATTGTACGAATTCGCATGACCATGGTCTCATACCAAGACATATACAGATTGGCGTATGCGGGAGCCATATTGGAACCCATTGCAGTTCCTGATATTTGTAAAAAGAAATAATTCTCAAATTTGAAAAAGTTTTTTTCTAAACAAAATTTCAATAGTTCCAATAGGAACTCAATGGGTGGTCCCGCATACGCCAAAGATTCGCTTAGCATGGATCTGACTGCCTGTACACCACCATCATGAGGGATGACAGTGTACAAGCTATCAACATCCATTGTAACGAGTAGGTCATCTGGGTCAAGGTCATTCCAAGCAAGTAACCTACGAATGAGTGAGGGAGAATCAAGTATAAAGGAATATGACTCCTTTACAACTGGCTGCAGGTGATGATCTATGAAGATGGCCACATTAGAACACAAAGAATCCCTGGCAGACACAATAGGTCTGCCAGGAGGTTTAATCAGAGTCTTGTGTACTTTGGGCAACAGATATAATACCGGAATAACCGGAAATGTGATAGTCATATATTCAAATTCATTTTCATCAATCATACCTGATTCTAGCCCACATTTCAATATAAAATCCAACTCCTTCTTGAATGTATTTATTGGATTCCCTCTTAGTTTACAATAGATGCGATTATCAGTCAGCTGTCTATAGGCTTCCTCTCTATAGTCAGCATAATTTTGAACCACTATAGAACCTCCTTTATCCGCCGCATGAATAATGATCGTGTTATCATTCTTTAAACTCTTTAGGGCCACTTTTTCTCCTTTAGTGAGATTAGGAAAAACATTTTCCACTTTTGCCCGTTCACAGGTATCATTAATCATGCGTGAGAAACTACGGATAGAAGGGTTTAAGTTGATTGGATCAAACTTACTCTTACTTTTAAATTTGCTAACTGTGGTTTGTTCACTATTTTTAAAAAAATCCTTGATCTTAAGCTGTCTATGTAGTTTGTAAGTTTCAATATTCATTTTAAATTTGTCCACAGCTGGAGTAGGGACAAAGGACAAGCCCTTATTTAGCAAGCTTTTCTCATCTATACTAAGAGCTCTATCACTTAGATTGTAGATAATATCTACTTTTTCTTGCCTGCTTTTTTCTTTGAATCCTCCCCTCCTCGTGTGCAGTCTTGCTCGTTTTGTTTTGCTGGAAGCGGAGGTTTTTTGGAAGATCTGGTGCTTACCCCACCTAAAGGGTGACCAGTATTTCCATTTGGGTTAGTTTCATCATTATCTGGCCCAGATGAATCACCTCCACTACTGTCAACAGTGTCAGAAATATTTCTATTATTAAAGCGTCTCCTTCGTCTAATAATCAGTCTAGGTCATCAATATCTAAGAAGATGGACTGGTCCAGATCATATGTATTCATAAAGTCTCTGAATAGTACTGTGTTCAGTGTATTGCTGTGGCCATAACAAAGTTTCTCACTGTACTCCAGTTGGCATAGAAGTTATATGATTTATTGATAATTGTAATACAACATATTTGATTTAGTAAAATTGACATTATGTAGATTACAGATGAGATAGTAAAGGAGTAGTGAATAGCTCAGCAAACTGTATATAAAAATACATAAGTATCTTACTAATACGCTAAAATATTGTAGATATAAGGAACCAAGTCTGTTTTTGAGACCTCAGGTAATTGTAATATTTTTATAGATTTTATTTGGTTAGTTAGTTCTTCGCACTTATGAGGTTATAGTAGTTACACTTGTAACAGTTAGTCCGGTGGTATCGGAACTCTGGCCACCCGGACATGCGCATTAGCAGGAGTAACTATGCGCGGTTGGAGCGCAAACGTCATTACGTGATTGGATATATCTTCCAAAAAACCTCCGCTTCCAGCAAAACAAAACGAGCAAGACCGCACACGAGGAGGGGAGGATTCAAAGAAAAAAGCAGGCAAGAAAAAGTAGATATTATCTACAATCTAAGTGATAGAGCTCTTAGTATAGATGAGAAAAGCTTGCTAAATAAGGGCTTGTCCTTTGTCCCTACTCCAGCTGTGGACAAATTTAAAATGAATATTGAAACTTACAAACTACATAGACAGCTTAAGATCAAGGATTTTTTTAAAAATAGTGAACAAACCACAGTCAGCAAATTTAAAAGTAAGAGTAAGTTTGATCCAATCAACTTAAACCCTTCTATCCGTAGTTTCTAACACATGATTAATGATACCTGTGAACGGGCAAAAGTGGAAAATGTTTTTCCTAATCTCACTAAAGAGTGGCCCTAAAGAGTTTAAAGAATGATAACACGATCATTATTCATGCGGCGGATAAAGGAGGTTCTATAGTGGTTCAAAATTATGCTGACTATAGAGAGGAAGCCTATAGACAGCTGACTGATAATCGCATCTATTGTAAACTAAGAGGGAATCCAATAAATACATTCAAGAAGGAGTTGGATCTTATATTGAAATGTGGGCTAGAATCAGGTATGATTGATGAAAATGAATTTGAATATATGACTATCACATTTCCGGTTATTCCGGTATTATATCTGTTGCCCAAAGTACACAAGACTCTGATTAAACCTCCTGGCAGACCTATTGTGTCTGCCAGGGATTCTTTGTGTTCTAATGTGGCCATCTTCATAGATCATCACCTGCAGCCAGTTGTAAAGGAGTCATATTCCTTTATACTTGATTCTCCCTCACTCATTCGTAGGTTACTTGCTTGGAATGACCTTGGCCCAGATGACCTACTCGTTACAATGGATGTTGATAGCTTGTACACTGTCATCCCTCATGATGGTGGTGTACAGGCAGTCAGATCCATGCTAAGCGAATCTTTGGCGTATGCGGGACAACCCATTGAGTTCCTATTGGAACTATTGAAATTTTGTTTAGAAAAAAACTTTTTCAAATTTGAGAATGATTTCTTTTTACAAATATCAGGAACTGCAATGGGTTCCAATATGGCTCCCGCATACGCCAATCTGTATATGTCTTGGTATGAGACCATGGTCATGCGAATTCGTACAATTGATAAAATCAAACTGTATGTCAGATATATTGACGATGTGTTTTTGGTATGGTGCGGATCTGAGGAATCCCTAGAACAGTGGGTTGACAGTTTAAACCAGCTTGAGTCAACCATTCAATTTAAGGTTGCCCATAACAGGGTGAGCATACCATTTCTAGATCTTAATGTATCTGTCTATACAGAAGGTGATTGATACAAATTTTCTACCTCCTTGTATTCAAAACCGACGGATAGAAACTCATTGTTGCTATCCACAAGCTTTCACCCTGAGCATCAGAAAAAGAGTGTTGTCTCCTCTCAAATCACGCGGGTGGCCCGCAATAACACATTAAGAGAGACTAGAAAAATACAGGAAGACGAAATGATTACGAAATTGGAGCAACGAGGATATGCAAGAAAGTTGATAACACAGGTGCAAACCAACCTGGCCCGGGATGATCAAGTATCCTTGTTACAACCACATGATCCTACTGATAAGGTGGAAAATAATGGTGATATCATTAATTTTGTAACCACGTTCAACCCCGTATCTAAGATATTGTCTGAGTCGGTCAAGAAGAACTGGGACATTATTAGTACTGACAAAACACTACCATTCTTGCATACAACAGCCCCACGGATGGCTTATAAGAGAGCACCCAATCTGAAGGATCTCCTGGTCCATAATGACCCTGTGAAGTGCTATGAAAAAAGTACATGGCTGGATACCAGGAAAAAAGTTGGCTGCTACAGATGTGGGGATTGCACTACGTGCAATAGTATGCTAACAGGGATGTTCTTTCACCACCAACACACTGGGAGAAAGTACAAGATTTTGCACAGACTGTCATGTATGAGTACCTACGTGGTTTACATACTAATGTGCCCATGTTCGCTTGTCTATGTGGGTAAGACCTCAACTACATTTCGTGAGAGGATGGCTAATCATCGCCATGCGATTAGACAAGCGATAGACAAGAAAACATCGGACCAACCGGTTGCCAGACATTTTCTCCAAGCAGGACACACAGTGGCTAGTTTAAGGACGATGCTCATTGATCATGTGCCCCCCTTACGAAGGGGAGGGGATAGGAATACGAAACTGCTCCAAGTTGAGACCTCCTGGATTTATCATCTGGAATGTACAGATGGACTTTGGTGTCTTTCTCTGAGTGAGATGTCCATGATTTATCGGTCTAGGTCATCAATATCTAAGAAGATTGACTGGTCCAGATCATATGTATTCATAAAGTCTCTGAATAGTACTGTGTTCAGTGTATTGCTGTGGCCATAACAAAGTTTTTCACTGTACTCCAGTTGGCATAGAAGTTATATGATTTATTGATAATTGTAATACAACATATTTGATTTAGTAAAATTGACATTATGTAGATTACAGATGAGATAGTAAAGGAGTAGTGAATAGCTCAGCAAACTGTATATAAAAATACATAAGTATCTTACTAATACGCTAAAATATTGTAGATATAAGGAACCAAGTCTGTTTTTGAGACCTCAGGTAATTGTAATATTTTTATAGATTTTATTTGGTTAGTTAGTTCTTTGCACTTATGAGGTTATAGTAGTTACACTTGTAACATTTAGTCTGGTGGTATCGGAACTCTGGCCACCCGGACATGCGCATTAGCAGGAGTAACTATGCGCGGTTGGAGCGCAAACGTCATTACGTGATTGGATATGCTAATTAGCCATGCGGCTAGCGAACTCCTGGACGCATGCGCGTGGGTGGGCGGCTTCCGATACACCGGAAGTGACAGGGACGCCTTACAGGTGTATATTGGTGAGTGGTTTTTGGTTAGTATTAGGAACCTTCTTTTGGGATAGATATGTTCTGATTACCCATTGATAAAGATACCAACTGGTATCGAAACGTTTGGGGGATTTGTCAATTAATGCTGGATACCTAATAAAGGATATTTGATAAGACCGGAGAGTGAAGCGTTTCTCTCCCTTTAGGGGTTGAACGGATATTGCTATTTGTCTTCTACGCAGCACCCCGGCGGATGCCTTGTGTCACAGTGAGTGCACCTTTTTGGATACTTGTATATTTATATATATATATATATATATATATATATATATAATTGAAGTGGGCTCCTGCCTTTGTTCTATAGGCTAGACTTACCATATATATGTAAAAGCAACCTTTGGTACTGCTGCTGCTCTTGCTGTTCCTGCTGTGTTGGTATCAGATTCCTTCCTTGAACTCCACATTGTGTTTGATGAGATTCTGAAAAAGGTTCGTATCCTGGAAGCAAATGTTTGGCAGATTATCGGAATACCAACTCTAGATAGCTTCCTGTTCATTGTGAAACTTCAATGGTATCCAGAGGCTTATTGATGCCTAGGCCAACAAGGCCGGTGCCTAGGGTGACAGATTTTGGGGGGCGGCACAGTGGCACTTATATGTTGGCAACTGCATATATTTTTTTGTATTTATTATTTTTTCGCAAAAAATATTTTTTTTGTGTGTTCGGCAGTCACTTGACCCAGCTTTTACAGAGGTCACGTGATGTTTCCTTACTTCCGCTCGCCTTCCTGTCCACCCGCCCGCCTTCCTGTCTGCTCACTCACAGTTGCCGCACATGGATGGAGGGAGACGCGGACGTGATCTCCCTCCCGGGGCAGTAAGGAGCGGCTGTGAGTGGGATCGCAGTGAGAACGATCGCATCGGACTGCACCGGAGAGGACTGGTGAGGAGGGGGGTGACCCGGCGGGAGGATTGGTGAGGACCCAGCGGGCAGGCAATAATAGTAAAACTATTCACTGCTCACTTTGCTCAGATCACTCATCATGCCTGTGACTGTCCTGCTGTTAGTATTGTGCAGCGTATTGTGCAGCAGCTTTATTGACAGTTAAGTCTGTCAGACAGTCACAGTTATTATTAGAAATACATGTGGAGTCCATTTTTTATTTTAAAGTCCACTAGAGTAAGACTGATTGATTCCCAAAGCCAAAGCAAAATAATAGCTCTTAATGTTTAAAACTTCTGAATGCTGATTTAATGCAGTGTACTGAATTTTCTTATATATACTACATACACACAATTCACTGTATGTATTCTATTAAAAGATGGAAGTTATACACATGTCCTGCGCTTTAGTAGCAGGGGGTGTATGTGTCTTCATATGTGTGTGATTTAAAGAAAGGCAAATAATATGTATGTTGTTGTGTTGTACTCAGATATGCATGTGCTTTAAGAGCAGGCTCTAGGTAAGTGCCCTGATATGCTTGGGTTTTAACTGTGCAGAGGATAGGTATGTGCTCTCTGATGTGTGCATTTTAAGAGCAGATAATAGGTATGTATGTGCCCTCCTATGTGTGTTCTTTAGGAGCATGAGGTAGCTATGAACCCTGATATAGGTGTGCTTTATGGGCAGAGGATTGGTATATGCCCTGAAATATGTGCGCTTTAAGAGCAGGTTATATGTATGTATGTATCTTGATATAAGGGCAGAGGGGATAGGTATGTATCCTGATATGCATGTGCTCTAAGGGAAGAAGTAGGTACCCTGTTGTGGGTATTTTAAGTTCATATGATAGGAATGTGCCCTCATGTGTGTAGTTTAGGAGCAGGGGTAGGTATGTTCCTTTATACCATATGTGTGTGCTTTAAGGGCAAAGTATAGCATGTACCATTGTACCCTAATATGCGTGTGCTTTCAGAGTATCAGATAGGTATGTACTAGACTAGACATGTGTGTTAGGAGTAGGGGTAGGTATGTGCCTTTATACTATATGCAGGTGCTTTAAGGGCAGAGTTGTGTACACATGTGCTAATTCAACCTACCTGAGACTGTATGCAAGCTTTTTACAAGCCCTGGCTGGGGAAAATGGAATTTTAAAATGCAGCAGCAAAAAATAAAATAAAATAAATAAATAAAAAGAAATCACAACTCCCTAACCAAAAAAAAATGATATGTCCAAAAATGACCTAAATCCGGGGGGGGGGGGGGGGGCAGCAGGATTCTGAGTGCCTAGGGCAGCACAAAACCTAAATACGCCCCTGATGGTATCTGATGTTAAATTCTTGGTAAATTATTTCACTTTGGCACAAATGTCAAAGCAAAAGTCATCTACAGAACTGCTTCTGCTTTTCCTAGAATCCAAGGCTGTAGTAAAAAAAAGGCTGCTCCAATACTGCTGTTGCTCCTCCTAGACTCTGCTGCTGCACTGCACAGCCTCCTGGAATCTGCTGCTATTGTATATTTAAAAGCCTTCGTCAACTCCAATAACACTGCTGAGTGATGTGGCTCCCTCTAGACCTTCCCTGGTGATGCAGTATAAAGAATTTCCTTCAGTACCGCTACTGCTGCTCTGGCTGCTCCTGATTTGTGGGTAAGGTTTCCCTGTCCTTTTGTTAATTCTTTTAATTTTCAGCTTTTCAGTCATAAAGTTTGCTTTCCAAGAAGCTGCTGCTTTGTAGATCATAGAAACAAGATAGGTGGTCTCAACAAACCACAACACAGTATATGATTGTAATTAAACCTCCGACTTTCTTTCTCAATTAATGACTGAAATCATTCTTGTCAAATTCTTTCACTTTGGTCCATCCATATTATCAATTTTATTTAATGTAAAAGTAAGGGCAAACAATCTCCAATATCCTAGACTGAGGTTGTGATATTATAAGTTATATTCCTTGTGGAACAAAAAGTCTCTGGGCTCCATTTATTATGCATTGGATGTTGTTTCAGAGGCCCAATGTTTCAGGAAGCAGAAGTTAAGAAGCAGTGGTTATAAGACAGCTTCTCCTTAACCTGTCCGCCACATTTTAGGTGGGATATTGAAATCATCCTGATCTAATCGGGATGATTGACAGCCCCTGCTAATGGCTGATTAGTGAGCTGAGGCTTGCATTGCACAAGCATTTAATTAGAAATGCTTGTGCAATGATAAATGCTGACAGTGTATGCTGTGGGAATTTAGCAATGTCGAGCGAATCATGTCGGCTCGACATTTAGTAAATGTACCCCTCTGTGTGCAAGGGAGTGGGTGGGGAGTTATGCTTTTAATTTAAATGTATTCTTTGAGTTCTCTATATTACAAACATTCTTCATAAAGTTATCTTCTGTTAGCATTGAAAGACAGGTTCATTTAATGGTTCGCATTCCAGAATATAACTTTTTTGTTAAAATTATTTTTCTATTCACTTCCTATTGTAATTTTTTTTTAATGAATTATGAAAATAATAATTAATGAATTTCAATAAGAACAAATGTTGTTAAGAAATATTTTGACAAGCTGAATGGTAATTCTACCTTAAAGGGACAGTCAACACCAGAATTTTTGTTGTTTAAAAAGAAAGATAATCCCTTTATTACCCATTCCCCAGTTTTGCATAACCAACACAGTTATAATAATACACATTTTACCTCTGTAATTATCTTGTATATAAGCTTCTGCTGACTGCCCCCTTATTTCAGTTTTTTGACAGACATGCAGTTTAGCCAATCAGTGCTCACTCCTAGGTCACTTTACGTGCATGAGCTCAATGTTATCTATATGAAACATGTGAACTAATGCCCTCTAGGGGTCAAAATGTATTCAGATTAGAGGCAGTCGTCAAGGTCTAAGAAATTAGCATATGAACCTCCTAGTTTTAGCTTTCAACTAAGAATACCAAGAGAACAAAGCAAAATTGGTGATAAAAAAAAATTGGGAAGTTGTTTAAAATTGCATGCCCTATTTAAAACATGACAGTTTTTTGGACTTGACTGTCCCTTTAATGAATTTCGAACTTCATGAAAAATCTGAAAGGAATGTTAGGGAGGAAACATTTGTTTTTTACTGTGCGTATATCTTATGATGCCATTAACAAAGCTGGAGAATTCAGCGTTTAATTTGTGTAAAATTCAGTATCAAATATCAATTAATAACCCTGTAATTTCCAGATATTTTTAACATGTTTTACCATTGGGAAAAAATAAACACTTTAGTGTTTTTTTTTTAAAGTTTGTTTCTATATAGATATATATGTGTATATATATATATATATATATATATATATATATATATATATATATATATATACATATATATATATGTGTGTGTGTGTGTATATATATATATATATATATATATGTGTGTGTGTGTGTGTGTGTGTGTATATATATATATATATGTGTGTGTGTGTGTGTGTGTGTGTATATATATATATATGTGTGTGTGTGTTTGTGTGTGTGCATGTGCCATTATACATACATGAAAAGGAAATTCAGCAGTTTTCTTCTACAAACAATTACAAAAAAAGTTCAAATCCCATTATAAGCTTTGCAGCTTACTTTCAGTTCTCTCTGCATTTCAGGATTTTAAAACTGTCTAGCAATAAGGCAGAAAAAGAGAAGTTATTAATTTTAAAACCTTTTTGAAAGTCACTTAGCTGGGAATAGGAATTTATAAATTGTAGCTATTTAAATTTGGTTTTGTGCAGATGCTACTCTAAAATAGATAATATGAAGTCTATCTTGAATCAAACGTTTTGCAATTATTTGCAGGTCAATGCAGTTTTTGTATAACGTTTTGCTGCAATACTGAAAAAATGTAAAGAGTTTCTCTATTGCTCTTCAGACTGGTTATTAAAAATATTACTTGATTTCATAATTTTTTATTTGCTAAATATTTTTAGTTTTTTATATTGTGCCATATTAAATTTTTATCATGAAAGGCTCAATATTTCATGTGGGAATAATAAATTCTTGTCACTGAGTCTCAGCCTATTTCTTTTTGAATGTGAGAGTACTGGCACATTGATAACTTATTGTAGCCTGATTAGCCTCCTAAGGAGTTTATTGAATCCATATCCCCTTGACTTAAATAACACTGCAAAAGCTGACACTTGTATAGAAATAATAACTTAAAAAGTGATTAATATTTTATTAATATTTCATTTGAACTTCTTTAAAAATCATGAGTTTGAGTTCTGTTGACAATGAATACCCGTGGAAACACCTGCCTTATCGACTGTTTATCATTTTTAGATAGAACTGTTTAATTTTGAATTTTTATTCATATTTCAACAGTTTTATAAGGATATTTTAGCTTTTTCAGAAATTAAAGAGTTTATAAAGTGGTAAGCAACAGTAGAATACAACTAAATCACACACATTAATGATTACTTTCACAAAAACAGATCTTTTGTTGACATTTTTCGATTTTCTCTTCAAATACCTCACATGCCAGATGATCATTGAGCGTTATAATGTGTTAAAGGCAGAAGAAAGTTTGAGAAGGATCAAGGCCACATCTTTTCTTTCCTCAAGGAGATGTCTGATGTGATCCCCTTAACCTTTGTCTAATGTCTTGGAAACTTTCATTGTAAAACGCCTTTTAGTGACACCTTAAGTTCAAGATGCAGAAGATTAATCAATAATGATGCCAGTTTTGATGACATAAATGAAAATATATAAAGCAATAGCCACTGATATTGCTTGTTTCTAGATATCCTTTTATGGACAGTTTGAAGTACAAAACAAAGTTTAATGACATTTGGGATATCACATTATAGCTAATTAAAAAAGAAAGAAAAAAGATAAAAGTGATGAGATTTTTGTTAATTTTTATAAAATGTAAAAAAAAGTATAAAAGTTTGCAGGGAAAAAAGTGACTAAAAATAATGCATCTTAAGCCAGTTTCAATTTAATATTAACAAAAGAGAATATCATTTGTAATGTTTTTATAATTTATTTGCAGACTGAGAAGAAGTTTATGTGGCTTTCACAAACAACTCCATTATACTAATGTTCAACTAATAAACTATTTGACAGAGATTCACTAATCATAGAAGTAATTCCCCATTGTGACTTTTATTTTCTTATCCCATATTATCCTTATCCTAAAAAAGTATATTCATTAGGATGAGGAGAGACTACTCACTATGCAGTGTATATGCTGTATACAATAAAATATAAATAGGATTGGCTTGTTTGGATTTACCAGTGCATTATTACACTGAAAATAGGTAGTGCATTATTTTCTAAACTGTGGAATCAGCTACATTGTGCTTAGACTAAATACTGGCACATTATTATAAAGTAATGTTAGGAAGGATGTCTTGCCACTTTAGGTATTTTTTTTTTTATCTTTTCATATAAGTAGAGCAGACAGGGGAACAGTTTTACAGGGAACTGCGTTCTTTTTTGCTTGCATTACAACATTGATGTTTAAAACTTGGAAATAGAGAAAAGTGTCATTCACATAGTTTAAACCAGCTTTAACCAGTAAAGATTCATCTTTTAATTTTCTAATCTTTAAAATATATCTGCAAAAATGTCAAAAATCCATTTCAGCATATTTTTTTTAGTAAACAGTCAAATGGCAGGCAGAGAGTGTGATTAGATTTAATATATGTATCTGTCCCTATGAGTCATTTTAAATTATTCTGAAAGTATGTGTGATCTATTTATTATCCTATAGGCGCCAAGCTAAAGTCAAACTTAATTGTATTTATGTCATTTTACAGAGGCATAACATGAAACAATATCAATGTAAGAATAACTTATTACAAGGAAATACTAGAAATGCATATGATTTACAATCAATTATTTGTGCTAAATCTTTAAAATGATCATAACTTCTAACTTATATATGTTTGCACAGGCTGCTATTCTTAGCAAACATTTATAACAAAATTGTTTATATTATAAGGACAGAAAAGGTGTCTCTTTCTTGAATCAACCAGTATTGACACTGTCATGAAATATATAATAATAGTAGTATAGAACCTTGTAGAGCTCACACGATCCTGTCTAGCTTATTGAAGAGCCAGTTTTGGTAACATCTATTTCATTAAATGTAAAAAGATAAAAAGATTAAATGTCTTACCATGGAGAGAGTTATATATTTGCAAAGAGTAGAATAGTGGGGGCAAACTTCCTCACACATGGGGGCTCACAGATCAATATTTTAGAAGACTAAAGGGCAGAATACAAATGTAATGACTTTTAAACATACAAACAATAATATATTTCCTAACAAAGCCCAGCAATACAGGGGCCAGATTTAGGTAAAGCTGCAGGGTGCCCTTTACCTTTGGCCACCTTGTTTGACCACCTTGTTGTGGCCACCTTGTTTGACCATTGGCCAATAGTACTGAAAGCACAGATTTTAAGATCTGCTTCTGCATGGGCCGCAAAACTCACACACATTCTGACTTAGTTCTTCTTTTTCTTGGCTCTGCATAAACTAGTGTAGAGGGCCATATGTGATTCAGGAGTCTCCAATTGGCCCTCTTTGATTTAGACATGCATTGAAATTACCAGTAAAAATGTAACTTAAACATCTTCCTATTTTCCAAAGCACATCTATCTTGCAACACCTACCCCTCATTACTGTCAACAAAATATGCACACCTAGAACAAACAATCCATTAAAGTCCCAATTAATCCTAACAACAACAAAAAAAATCATCCATCCCAACTAGATGTGTAATCTATTAAAAATCTCTCCAATCAGTAGTGAAGATCTGGAATTTAATGGTGGAAACACAATTCAGCCAAGACAGATGCTGATTTTTTTTATGTTAGATCTGGTGTTACTATATTGTGTTTGACTGTGAGAATTATGGTTGCTTAATTGAAGGTAACTGCTATAGATATCATTAATGTGTATTATTGAAGGGTGTGGTGGATAACAGGTTTCTATATGCATTAGGTGTAGCTGATGTTGAGGCTTAGAGAGTTTATTGGGTTTGCCAGTAGTTATGTGTTTAAAATATAACTCTGAATGTTTCTGGGTGTCTGGTGTTTTAGAAATTAATGAGCAAGTACTGCATACAAAATATTTACTAATTAATTAATTAATTAATGGTCTGGGTTTTTAAATTAATTTGAGAAAACTCATCATGTAACTAAAAACACCTTTACTGTAGCCTTGACCTTGGACAGAAGCAACAGAAAATTATTACATGAGCCACCTGGTCATGATATTGAGAGCTAGAGGGGACTTACAGCCAATTTTTTGAACATCTTTAAAATCTCATGCTTTCTATTAGACATGTGCATTTGTTTAGTTACAAATGGAAATTTGTTAACAAAACCTGGATAGTCATTTCTTTTTTATTAAATGAATATACAAAAAAATGCACCATGACATTTAAAAAAAAATGAATAAAATCTGATGAAATTTGTCAGTATTCATTTGTTTCCTTTAAATTACCTGTAGGGGTTAACAATATTTACCTGTAGCACACTGGAGAGTCGTGCTAATCCCAACCCTTTTTCACAGAGCCCTGAGAAGTGCAAATAGGAGGCTTAGTATGGCGTATCCCAGGGCCTGCACTAAATTTCAAGGTCCTTTAGCACAGGCCTTGGGATCCACGGTGCTAAGCCTCATATTAGTGTGCCCCAGAGCTATGTCAAGAAGAGTTGGGATTAGTACAGCTCCACCGTGTGCTAGAGGTATGTAATGCTACAGGTGAACTTTTTCACCTGTAGCCAAGAAACATTCACATTCATTTAACTTAAAAACTGGATTACTATGTATTTCATGCTCTTTAGTATGGTTTGTAAATCAGAGAGGAGGTCCTAGCAGCATAGTTAGATGCAATTACTTCAACGCTTCAGGATTGCTTCCAAGCTGGACAAGGAGAGTGTTGAAGTACTAGTTGATTCTCTTTTATACTCTATGGGGAAAGATGTGGAGTCAGTGTTTAATGCCTTTACATTCCAAGAAGGGGAAGAGTTTGACTTTGATTAGCACTGTAGTTAGATCAGTGACCAGAAGAATGGGCAGAATAATCCCTTGGTCACTGTGGACTAGGTTAGTCCACCCCGATGTCCAAGACAGGATTGTATTTTTTGTTGTTCATGTATATTCTCTTATACCTTGTTTTTTGTTGTACTCTAACAAAAAAAAATATAGGCTTCTTGTATACTTTGTTATTTGTTGTACTCTAAATAAAAAAAGTATACTTTATTCTTTGAAGAGTGGAAGTGGGCCTGTGGCCGTTATAGTCTATGTCACAGTTACTAAGGGGTATATTCACCATGGTGCGGACAGACATGATCCGCTATAGCGAATCATGTACGCCGCACATTGATAAACGCTGTAGGCATTTATCATTGCACCAGCAGTTCTTGTAAACTGCTAGTGTAATACCGTCCCCTGCAGATTCGCGGCCAATAGGCCGCTAGCAGGGGGTGTCAATCAACCCGATCGTATTCAATCGGGCTGATTCCTGTCCGCCACCTCAGAGGTGGCAGACGAGTTAAGGAGCAGCGGTCTTAGGACCGCTGCTTCTTAACTTCCGATTCAGGTGGAACTGAAGCGGAGTGGGTCAGAAGCAGCATCCGCTGCTTCATAATTAGACCCCCAAGTCTGATGTGTTGTGCAGTCTGTATAGTTCTATGCTCTGCAATAAAATAGTGTTGTATCTTCTATGCTGTGTCCTGCATCTCATGACAATATGTATTATAAATAGGTGTATCTTTGTTTTTGTTTCTCTTTAGAGGTGATCACAGGTAAGGAGCATAGTCGGTCAACATAAATTTGATAGGCTACTATAGCAACTTACTATACTATTACCTTAATAAATATTTATAAAGTGGAAAAACAACAACTTATGAATTGTTTTTAGTCTAAAACAGTTGAAAAAACCCATCTGTATCCTGTTTGTGCACATATTCATTAGGTTCATTAGGATTCTAAATTCTATTAATTGCAAATTTCATATAAGAGCAGTGTATGCTTCATTAATATCTTTACATGACATTGAGATGTATTTTATTAGTAAAAAACCCCAAAAAACTACAGGTATTATTTTTATCCTGCTTCATACTTTAAAATTCTTACTGATTGAGACATTCCACATCATTCTGATTGCAGCTAACTTAATTATTTCTTATCTGTAGAGGATTTCAAACATGCTGGTATAACTAGCATCAATTATTAAATAAGGAGAAATGATCTGTAGATGGGAAAATGATTGATTTTTTGTCATGCTGATACCTTAATCTTTTCTCAAAATGAGTAATTTATACATATAAATATGCCCTCTCCTGTAAGATGAAAGGCTACGCTGTGCACAATGTCATCTTGGCATCTTAGTGACTTTGTTATTAAATTTAAAATTGTGTATACAAATACATTTGTACATGCTCTTTGAAAACGAATCAAAATTATTTGTAGTTAAATAAAATACATGATACAAATTATCATGTCACTATTCAATGTTCATTTACACATGTTATTAACTCTTCATTTACATTGTTACATATTTATTTGGATTTAATTATTTCTGATGTGATAATAGATGCAGTATAGATAAAACAAGTTTATATAAGAGTTCTCTGTTAATTGTAGTCTTTAAATACTTATATATGCAACTTTAAAATTAAGGTCAAACGATCAGTCTTAGTAAAGGCCACGCATTCAAAGAAACACGATTAAGATGCTTTTGAGTGATAAGCTAGGAACAAACTATCCACTTTAGCTAAATGAGAACATTTCATAATGTTCTCCTCAATTCTACAAATTTCCCAAATATTGCAGAAAGTTAGAAGCTAAATAGATTTATTTCAGTTTTAAAGAAGGTAAATGAGTTCAAATCAATTTCATACTAATTTTAATGTTGCAGTAGCAAAGCAAATTTTGAAAACTAGGAAAATAAATAACACTGTGAATGTGAACAAGCATTTCTCTAATATTATCTTTAATATTTACTTATGACTTATAGTGATTTGAGTTTAATATTCAGATTTACTAACCGCAACAATTTAGACTGATATTCATCTTCAACATTATTAAAGGGCTCATTAACAGTGAAGTATTTTTGCTCTGTATATGCATTTAATTCAAGAACTCATAATTTATCATATTATAGTTTAGTTCCAGTTGCAGATTACCAAAATAAAGCATATCTGCAGACTAAAGTAACAAATCTAGTTTCACTAATACCATACCTCACAACATCTGCCAAATGGTTTGCTGAAAGGGGGAGGTTAAAACTATGGCCTACTTGTAATTTGTGGGCAGGACTGTTAGTGGGAGTGGGTGAGTTTATGGTTGGAGACGCAATGGTAATGAGCAGTCTGTGGGTATGTCTGGTTTGGAGGTCAATGAGCAGGTCTGGGTGGTCTGTCCATTAAAACCAGGACACAAAGTGGCTGTGGGTAGAGAGCAGGTCATACTTCTCAACCTTTGAAAATACTGAATGATGCTGGACAGTTACTAATTCCACCAGATCTTTAGGAATGTTCAAAAGCAATTTATATTATAGTCTACAAACGAATGAACACACATAAATGTAGACCATAAGGCTATATCTATATTACAACTATTGATCTAATCAAGCAGAATATTAAGATGAATGAGAGTTTAAAGCTAGTGATGGGTGATGACAGTATCACATTTCAGAGATTTCAGAGATTTTGAAGAATGTTACATGTACTCTTATGTTTTATTTTATTTTATAATATGTAGAAAGTAAGAAAAGAGTGAAGGCTATTAACCTAACTGCTGTTCTATCAATATCATTTATTTTTAGAGTGCCAACTGAGGGCCAGATTACAAGTGATGCGCTAACAATTTTTTTTGCTTGCGTGCTATTTTCAATGTAAAAGTTTAACGCAGCCGGTTTAGCTCACGTATTACAAGTTGAAAGTAAAAAGTGAGTGCGCATATAAAACCTATGCATGTTAACTTCAGGATTTCTAATATTGCGACCACCCCACCTTCTCCTCATAGACTTTAATGGAGCACGCTGAATAAAAAAACAGAACTTTACTCTTATTGCTCATGTGCTAACCTTACACGCATTAGTCCTACATATATGTGTGTATATATATGCATAAACATGTGAATATGTATGTTTATTTTTTCATACAACACATACACTTACACTTCATACAACATATACACTTGTGTGTGTATATATATATATACAGTGGGGCAAAAAAGTATTTAGAAAAAATGGGGTTTATTTAGCAGCGCAAAAAAAGCTAGGAAATGATGATACCAATCTAATTTATGTTTTATACAATCTTGTTTATTTAAAAATTCTTATAACACATAAAAACAATAGCAACTGCTATTCCTAATTAATAAAGGGACGTCTCCCTTATACAACACTTATAAAAACAGAATAGAACCATATATTGATAAACCCTAGAATTCCAGGTACAAAGGAATTAATTCTATAGATAACATATGGCAAGCAACAAATTTCTAAGATAAATGGTGAATTGAATATTTAAAAGGCACAAATGTATTAATCCTAATATATTAAAAGCAAATAGATTCAGCGCTAATGTTCAAATTGATTCAACTGTAATTAGAAGGTGAGTGTAACGGCTTTGGTTCAACTGTGATAAGAAGTTGAGCGTAACAGCTTTACAGTTCTTCAGTAACACATACCGTTATAAAGTTACACAGTTACTTTCCATGGACATATAATTGACTCAGGTGTGCTGGATAGTTAAAAAGGCAAAAAACAGCCGTTATTCTGATTTAGGTGCCAAAACAATCGTGGTTAATGGAAATGGTTAATTTAACATATGAATACCTTGATGTTTTTAAAGTTCAGTTTGCGTGTTTTAAAAGCCGTAGTGCAAATTAGTGTAGAGGTACCTTAATCTGTCCTGGTTGCAACCGCTGATATTCTTCACTGTGAGGAATTCACAGACTGTTCATTCCTGGTGCTTCTGATAAGTCACCTGACCTTCTCTTTGATTCAGAGGTCAGGGGTGATGATCCGTTCTGGTGATGTAGTTATCCTTTTTTTTTTTTTTTTTTGCTTTCCTTTCTTCTTATATCCCAAATATTGTTTTCATCTGGGTTCCCTCAGACTTCTTAAGCTTATATATGTATATATAGTTAATTTTTACCCACTAACAATAATTCTAGATATGGGAATGATGATTCTGATTCTTATATTTTCGTTTCGTCCATTTTTAAATTGTTACAAATTTATAAATTGTTGAACTTACTATCCTTTGTTGAAAAGGAATATGTATATATCGTTAATTTTTACCCACTAACAATAATTCTAGATATGGGAATGATGATTCTGATTCTTATATTTTAGTTTCGTCCATTTTTAAATTGTTACAAATTTATAAATTGTTGAACTTACTATCCTTTGTTGAAAAGGAATATGTATATATCGTTAATTTTTACCCACTAACAATAATTCTAGATATGGGAATGATGATTCTGATTCTTATATTTTCGTTTCAGTTGAGGTAATTTTAAGTTTGCACGATCTAAATGTATATTATCTAATAAAGGCACTTTAGAATTGAAATATATAAGTTGAATTGTGTGAATGCTAATAAAGCAGAAATAATAAGTTATCTTCCTTGCGTATGAAGTAACTAAATAACAACACAGAAACAATCATTACCAACTTAAATAAAGTCCACCTTTACATTGGAAGCCACACAGGTGTTGATAGAAATCAAAAGGAAATGAAGGAACCAATCAAAACACATTCATACCTTTAAAAAGCCAGAAGCTAGCAGGATAAGCATTCTTGATAAAGCCCAGAAGGGTGAAACGCGTTGAATGGGACCTGCTACACTCTACTAAACTTCATTTACTACTGTCACAAAGCTGTGTGACCCTGCAACTTTAAACTTTTCTCCTGACCCTGCAAGTTAAAATCTACCTTTGGTAACTTCAGGGAATATGGTGTTACTGCTAAACACTGACCAAAGATTTCTTCAAACCTTAAGAAGTCTGAGGGAACCCAGATGAAAACAATATTTGGGCTATAAGAAGAAAGGACAAAAAAAAAAAAAGGATAACTACATCACCAGAACGGATCATCACCCCTGACCTCTGAATCAAAGAGAAGGTCAGGTGACTTATCAGAAGCACCAGGAATGAATAGTCTGTGAATTCCTCACAGTGAAGAATATCAGCGGTTGCAACCAGGACAGATTAAGGTACCTCTACACTAATTTGCACTACGGTTTTTAAAACACGCAAACTGAACTTTAAAAACTTCAAGGTATGCATATGTTAAATTAACCATTTCCATTAACCACGATTGTTGTGGCACCTAGATCAGAATAACGGCTGTTTTTTGCCTTTTTAACTATCCAGCACACCTGAGCCAATTATATGTCCATGGAAAGTAACTGTGTAACTTTATGACGGTATGTGTTACTGAAGAACTGTAAAGCTGTTACGCTCAACTTCTAATCACAGTTGAACCAAAGCCGTTACACTCACCTTCTAATTACAGTTGAATCAATTTGGACATTAGCGCTGAATCTATTTGCTTTTAATATATTAGGATTGATACATTTGTGCCTTTTAAATATTAAATTCACCATTTATCTTAGAAATGTGTTGCTTGCCATATGTTATCTATAGAATTAATTCCTTTATACCTGGAATTCTAGGGTTTATCAATATATGGTTCTAGTCTGTTTTTATAAGTGTTGTATAAGGGAGACGTCCCTTTATTAATTAGGAATAGCAGTTGCTGTTGTTTTATGTGTTATAAGACTTTTTAAATAAACAAGATTGTATAAAACATAAATTAGATTGGTATCATCATTTCCTAGCTTTTTTAGTGCTGCTAAATAAACCCCATTTTTTCTTCGTATCCAACATTTAGTTCTCTTTGAGGGAAGAACTTTTTTAGCAGCAGGAATCCACCTTTAGGCGCTCCTATCACACTACGCAAAAAAGTATTTAGTCAGCCACTAATTGTGCAAGTTCTCCCACTTAAGAAGAGAGGCCTGTAATTTTCATCATAGGTATACCTCAACTATGAGAGACAAAATGTGGAAACAAATCCAGACAATCACATCGTCTGATTTGGAAAGAATTTATTTGCAAATTATGGTGGAAAATAAGTATTTGGTCAATTTAAAAAGTTCATCTCAATACTTTGTTATATATCCTTTGTTGCCAATGACAGAGGTCAAACGTTTTCTGTAAGTCTTCACAAGGTTGTCACACACTGTTGCTGGTATGTTGGTCCATTCCTGCATGCAGATCTCCTCTAGAGCAGTGATGTTTTGGGGCTGTCGCTGGGCAACACAGACTTTCAACTCCCTCCAAATGTTTTCTATGGGGTTGAGATCTGGAGACTGGCTAGGCCACTCCAGGACCTTGAAATGCTTCTTACAAAGCCACTCCTTTGTTGCCCGGGTGGTGTGTTTGGGATCATTGTCATGCTGAAAGACCCAGCCATGTTTCATTTTCAATGCCCTTGCTGATGGAAGGAGGTTTGCACTCAAAATCTCACAATACATGGCCCCATTCATTCTTTCATGTACATGGATCAGTCGTCCTGTTCCCTTTGCAAAGAAACAGCCCCAAAGCATGATGTTGCCACCACATGCTTCACAGTAGGTATGGTTTTCTTTGGTTGCAACTCAGCATTCTCTCTCCTCCAAATATGACAAGTTGTGTTTCTACCAAACAGTTCTACTTTGGTTTCATCTGACCATATGACATTCTCCCAATCCGCATCTGGATCATCCAAATGCTCTCTAGCATACTTCAGATGGGCCCAGACATGTACTGGCTTAAGCACGGGGACACGTCTGGCACTGCAGGATCATAGTCCCTGGCGGCATAGTGTGTTACTGATGGTAGACTTTGTTACGTTGGTCCCAGCTCTCTGCAGGTCATTTACTAGGTCCCCCCGTGTGGTTCTGGGATGTTTGCTCACCGTTCTTGTTCCCACAGTTGATTTCTTTACACCAAGCTGCTTGCCTATTGCAGATTCAGTCTTCCCAGCCTGGTGCAGGTCTACAATTTTGTTTCTGGTGTCCTTCGACAGCTCTTTGGTCTTCACCATAGTGGAGTTTGGAGTGTGACTGTTTGAGGTTGTGGACAGGTGTCTTTTATACTGATAACAAGTTCAAACAGGTGCCATTAATACAGGTAATGAATGGAGGACAGATGAGCCTCTTAAAGAAGAAGATACAGGTCTGTGAGAGCCAGAAATCTTGCTTGTTTGTAGGTGACCAAATACTTATTTTCCACCATAATATGCAAATAAATTCTTTCCAAATCAGACAATGTGATTGTCTGGATTTGTTTCCACATTTTGTCTCTCATAGTTGAGGTATACCTATGATGAAAATTACAGGCCTCTCATCTTCTTAAGTGGGAGAACTTGCACAATTGGTGGCTGACTAAATTCTTTTTTGCCCCACTGTGTGTGTGTGTGTGTATATATATACACACACACACACACATATATAATTCTTCATTACCTTTTTGATATAAATATATAAGTGTAATAGTTTATTTTAATGTACTTATGTTGTGTTTGGTGAACATTTTTTTAACCCATACACAGCTAGTTCTTCAAGTGTGCTAACTTTAGCTCAACATTTGTAATCTAGTCCAGATTCAGCACTTGTGTCTGTCTGTTTGTCTGTCTGTCTGTCTTTCTATCTACCACCATTATTTTTCCAAATGTTATCTTTTTCCCAACTGCTGCCAATCAAAATGAAGCATGTTGGGCCAAGTGCACAAAACCCCACATTCTGGCTCTGCAAAATTAAATCTCAAAGACCCTGCTAAACTTTAAATCTCAAGGGCCCTGCTAAGCTTTAAATCTCAAGGGTCCTGCTAAACTTTAAATCTCAAGGGCCCTGCTAAGCTTTAAATCTCAAGGGCCCTGCTAAGCTTTAAATCTCAAGGGCTCTGCTAAGCTTTAGATTTCAAGGGCCCTGCTAAGCTTTAAATCTCAAGGGCTCTGCTAAGCTTGCCATTACAAAAGGGGCTGAACCTTGAAATGATGACATAACTTTAAACAAATCATCAAAAATACATACGGCTAGATTTAGAGTTTTGTCGGTAACGACCCGCGTATCTAACGCTGACTTTTTTTTCCCTGCACCTTTTAAAAACCGCTGGTATTTAGAGTTCACAGAAGGGCTGCATTAGGCTCCAAAAAGGGAGCGTATAGCATAATTTACCGCCACTGCAACTCTCAATACCAGCGGTGCTTACGGACGCGGCCAGCTTAAAAAACGTGCTTGTGCATGATTCCCCCATAGAAAACAATGGGACATTTTGAGCTGAAAAAAAACCTAACACCTGCAAAAAAGCAGCGTTCAGCTCCTAACGCAGCCCCATTGTTTCCTATGGGGAAACACTTCCTAAGTCTACACCTAACACCCTAACATGAACCCAGAGTCTAAACACCCCTAACCTTACACTTATTAACCCCTAATCTGCCGCCCCTGCTATCGCTGACCCCTGCATATTTTTTTTAACCCCTAATCTGCCTCTCTGTACACGTTATCCCTATGAACCCCTAATCTGCTGCCCCTAACACCGCCGACCCCTATATTATATTTATTAACCCCTAATCTGCCGCCCCCAACGTCGCCTCCACCTACCTACACTTATTAACCCCTAATCTGCCGACCGGACCTCACCGCTACTATAATAAAGTTATTAACCCTTAATCCGCCTCACTCCCACCTCAATAACCCTATAATAAATAGTATTAACCCCTAATCTGCCCTCCCTAACATCACCGACACCAAACTTCATGTATTAACCCCTAATCTGCCGACCGGAACTCGCCGATACTATAATAGTTATTAACCCCTAAAACTAAGTCTAACCTTAACACTAACACCCCCCTAAGTTAAATATATTTTAAATCTAACAAAATAAATGAACTCTTATTAAATAAATTATTCCTATTTAAAGCTAAATACTTACCTGTAAAATAAACCCTAATATAGCTACAATATAAATAATAATTATATTGTAGCTATTTTAGGATTTATTTTTATTTTACAGGCAACTTTCAATTTATTTTAACTAGGTACAATAGCTATTAAATAGTTATTAACTATTTAATAGCTACCTAGCTAAAATAAAGAGAAATTTACCTGTAAAATAAAAACTAACCTAAGTTACAATTACACCTAACACTACACTATACTTAAATAAATTATTCCTATTTAAAACTAAATACTTACCTGTAAAATAAACCCTAAGATAGCTACAATGTAATTAATAATTACATTGTAGCTATTTTAGGATTTATATTTATTTTACAGGTAACTTTGTATTTATTTTAGCTAGTTAGAATAGTTATTAAATAGTTATTAACTATTTAATAACTACCTAGATAAAAGAAATACAAAATTACCTGTAAAATAAATCCTAACCTAAGTTACAATTAAACCTAACAGGACACTATCATTAAATTAATTAAATAAATTAACTACAAATAACTACAATTAAATACAATTACATAAACTAACTAAAGTACAAAAAATAAAAAAGCTAAGTTACAAAAAATAAAAAAAATAAGTTACAAACATTTTAAAAATATTACAACAATTTTAAGCTAATTACACCTAATCTAAGCCCCCTAATAAAATAACAAAGCCCCCAAAATAAAAAAATGCCCTACCCTATTCTAAATTAAAAAAGTTCAAAGCTCTTTTACCTTACCAGCCCTTAAAAGGGCCTTTTGCGGGGCATGCCCCAAAGAAAACTGCTCTTTTGCCTGTAAAAGAAAAATACAACCCCTCCAACATTAAAACCCACCACCCACATACCCCTAATCTAACACAAACCCCTCTTAAATAAACCTAACACTACCCCCCTGAAGATCATCCTACCTTGAGTTGTCTTCAGCCAGCTGACCCACCGATGGAACCGAAGAGGAGATCGGGAGCGGCAGAAGTGATCCTCCAAGGGGCGCTGAAGAAGTCTTCCATCCGATGAAGTGATCCTCCAGGCAGCGCTGAATAAGTCTTCCATCCGGGCGATGTCATCTTCCAAGCGGCGCTGAAGAAGTCTTCCATCCGGGCGATGTCATCTTCCAAGCGGGGTCTTCAATCTTTGACCCCTGCATATTATTATTAACCCCTAATCTGCCGCTCCGTAAACCGCCGCTACTTACATTATCCCTATGTACCCCTAATCTGCTGCCCTAACATCGCCGACCCCTATATTATATTTATTAACCCCTAATCTGCACCCCACAACGTCGCCTCCACCTGCCTACACTTATTAACCCCTAATCTGCCGACTGGACCTGAGCGCTACTATAATAAAGTTATTAACCCCTAATCCGCCTCACTAACCCTATAATAAATAGTATTAACCCCTAATCTGCCCTCCCTAACATCGCCGACACCTAACTTCAATTATTAACCCCTAATCTGCTGACTGGAGCTCACCGCTATTCTAATAAATGTATTAACCCCTAAAGCTAAGTCTAACCCTAACACTAACACCCCCCTAAGTTAAATATAATTTACATCTAACGAAATTAATTATCTCTTATTAAATAAATTATTCCTATTTAAAGCTAAATACTTACCTGTAAAATAAATCCTAATATAGCTACAATATAAATTATAATTATATTATAGCTATTTTAGGATTAATATTTATTTGACAGGCAACTTTGTAATTATTATAACCAGGTACAATAGCTATTAAATAGTTAAGAACTATTTAATAGCTACCTACAAAATTACCTGTAAAATAAATCCTAACCTAAGTTACAATTAAACCTAACACTATACTATCATTAAATTAATTAAATAAAATACCTACAATTACCTACAATTAAACCTAACACTACACTATCAATAAATAAATTAAATACAATTCCTACAAATAACTACAATGAAATAAACTAACTACAGTACAAAAAATAAAAAAGAACTAAGTTACAAAAAACAAAAAAATATTTACAAACATAAGAAAAATATTACAACAATTTTAAACTAATTACACCTACTCTAAGCCCCCTAATAAAGTAACAAAGACCCCCAAAATAAAAAATGCCCTACCCTATTCTAAATTACTACAGTTCAAAGCTCTTTTACCTTACCAGCCCTGAACAGGGCCCTTTGCGGGGCATGCCCCAAAGAATTCAGCTCTTTTGCCTGTAAAAAAAAAAACATACAATACCCCCCCCAACATTACAACCCACCACCCACATACCCCTAATCTAACCCAAACCCCCCTTAAATAAACCTAAAACTAAGCCCCTGAAGATCTTCCTACCTTATCTTCACCATACCAGGTTCACCGATCCGTCCTGAAGAGCTCCTCCGATGTCCTGATACAAGCCCAAGCGGGGGGCTGAAGAGGTCCATGATCCGGCTGAAGTCTTCATCCAAGCGGGAGCTGAAGAGGTCCATGATCCGGATGAAGTCTTCATCCAAGCGGGAGCTGAAGAGGTCCATGATCCGGATGAAGTCTTCTATCAACGGCATCTTCAATCTTCTTTCTTCCGGATCCATCTTGCAGACCTCCAACGCGGAACATCCTCTTCTCCCGACGCCTACTAGCCGAATGACGGTTCCTTTAAGGGACATCATCCAAGATGGCGTCCCTCGAATTCCGATTGGCTGATAGGATTCTATCAGCCAATCGGAATTAAGGTAGGAATATTCTGATTGGCTGATGGAATCAGCCAATCAGAATCAAGTTCAATCCGATTGGCTGATCCAATCAGCCAATCAGATTGAGCTCGCATTCTATTGGCTGTTCCGATCAGCCAATAGAATGCGAGCTCAATCTGATTGGCTGATTGGATCAGCCATACGGATTGAACTTGATTCTGATTGGCTGATTCCATCAGCCAATCAGAATATTCCTACCTTAATTCCGATTGGCTGATAGAATCCTATCAGCCAATCGGAATTCGAGGGACGCCATCTTGGATGACGTCCCTTAAAGGAACCGTCATTCGGCTAGTAGGCGTCGGGAGAAGAGGATGTTCCGCGTTGGAGGTCTGCAAGATGGATCCGGAAGAAAGAAGATTGAAGATGCCGTTGATAGAAGACTTCATCCGGATCATGGACCTCTTCAGCTCCCGCTTGGATGAAGACTTCATCCGGATCATGGACCTCTTCAGCTCCCGCTTGGATGAAGACTTCAGCCGGATCATGGACCTCTTCAGCCCCCCGCTTGGGCTTGGATCAGGACATCGGAGGAGCTCTTCAGGACGGATCGGTGAACCTGGTATGGTGAAGATAAGGTAGGAAGATCTTCAGGGGCTTAGTGTTAGGTTTATTTAAGGGGGGTTTGGGTTAGATTAGGGGTATGTGGGTGGTTGGTTGTAATGTTGGGGGGGGTATTGTATGTTTTTTTTTTACAGGCAAAAGAGCTGAATTCTTTGGGGCATGCCCCGCAAAGGGCCCTGTTCAGGGCTGGTAAAGTAAAAGAGCTTTGAACTGTAGTAATTTAGAATAGGGTAGGGCATTTTTTATTTTGGGGGTCTTTGTTATTTTATTAGGGGGCTTAGAGTAGGTGTAATTAGTTTAAAATTGTTGTAATATTTTACTTATGTTTGTAAATATTTTTTTATTTTTTGTAACTTATTTCTTTTTTATTTTTTGTACTTTAGCTAGTTTATTTAATTGTATTTATTTGTAGGAATTGTATTTAATTAATTCATTGATAGTGTAGTGTTAGGTTAATTGTAGGTAATTGTAGGTAGTTTATTTAATTAATTTATTGATAGTGTAGTGTTAGGTTTAATTGTAACTTAGGTTAGGATTTATTTTACAGGTAATTTTATAATTATTTTAACTATTTTAGCTATTAAATAGTTCTTAACTATTTAATAGCTATTGTACCTGGTTAAAATAAATACAAAGTTACCTGTAAAATAAATATAAATCCTAAAATAGCTATAATATAATTATAATTTATATTGTAGCTATATTAGGATTTATTTTACAGGTAAGTATTTATCTTTAAATAGGAATAATTTATTTAATAAGAGTTAATTAATTTCGCTAGATTAAAATTATATTTAACTTAGGGGGTGTTAGTGTTAGGGTTAGACTTAGCTTTAGGGGTTAATACATTTATTAGAATAGCGGTGAGCTCCGGTCGGCAGATTAGGGGTTAAAAAGTGTAGGCAGGTGGAGGCGACGTTGTGGGGGCAGATTAGGGGTTAATAAATATAATATAGGGGTCGGCGGTGTTAGGGGCAGCAGATTAGGGGTACATAAGGATAACGTAGGTGGCGGCGCTTTGCGATCGGCAGATTAGGGGTTAATAAGTGTAGGTTGGTGGAGGCAACGTTGTGGGGGGCAGGTTAGGGGTTAATAAATATAATACAGGGGTCGGCGGTGTTAGGGGCAGCAGATTAGGGGTACATAAGTATAACGTAGGTGGCGGTCGGCAGATTAGGGGTTAAAAATATTTAATCGAGTGGCGGCGATGTGGGGGGACCTCGGTTTAGGGGTACATAGGTAGTTTATGGGTGTTAGTGTACTTTAGAGCACAGTAGTTAAGAGCTTTATAAACCGGCGTTAGCCCAGAAAGCTCTTAACTACTGACTTTTTTCCTGCGGCTGGAGTTTTGTCGTTAGATGTCTAACGCTCACTTCAGACACGACTCTAAATACCGGAGTTATAAAAATCCCATTGAAAAGATAGGATACGCAATTGACGTAAGGGGATCTGCGGTATGGAAAAGTCGCGGCTGAAAAGTGAGCGTTAGACCCTATTTTGAGTGACTCCAAATACCAGAGGTAGCCTAAAACCAGCGTTAGGAGCCTCTAGTTTTCACGGCTAACGCCAAACTCCAAATCTAGGCCTAATTTTTTTAATATTTTGATTTATTCCTAATTAAAATACTTATAGATATCTACTCAAGCCCACAAATTTGTCTTGGGTTAAAGTGCAAGAGATAGTTTGGTTTCATTCTGCTCATGGCTTGCAGACAGATTTTGCAATAACAGCCCATTTTAAAAACAAGCTTTACTGAATCTAGCACATTGTCTACATGAATTGTTCATTTTACCTGAATGTCTGAATTAATATTTTTTTCATTGTTAGGATTGTGTCAAATTAATACTGCAATTGTGCACAGACAGTCGCTCTATTACATTATCAAAAATTGTTCTTTTCAAATATTTTTTTTTGTAAAAGACCAGGTGAACAAAGTCATAAAAACTAACCCTGTTCCTATTTGTAGTTTGTTGACATTTAGAGGTACAATAATGTTCTGGGATACACCAGTCTGACAAAGATAAATACAGAAAAGCACATTTAACTTGCAAGGACAAAGGGAGGACATTTCTCTGCTGTGCATGTGTCTTAAGCTCCCTTAGGTGTCTACAAACTATATTTAATGATGTACTGAGGTTTGATTCTTTTGAAGTTTCTGATTTAGGGAGTGAAAGACAAAGAAAACCTTTTGCTTGACCCTACATTTGTTGTTAAAGGAATCAAGAAAGATGAAAAGCTTTCTTAAGATTCCTAGTCAAATTATTGTAGTTTCAAGTTAGTATTAATTCTTTCCATCATTTTATATTCCACATTCAAAGTACTTCTTCAACAGCACTGATTAGAATAATAATTAGTATGATGTTGTGGAAGACTGTTGACAGAGCCTTGATTTAGACAGCTCTTATCTTGAGTCTGACTTTTATGATTATGCTGCCCATGCTGTCAGTGTCTTATTATTTTAACACTCTATCTTGCCAGCTGTAGCTTTGGAAGGGCTCCAAACATCGGAAGCTGTTAACGTTTTGCAGACTTTTGTCCTATGCATATAAAAATATTAAATAAATGAAATCTACAAGAGGTAAAAATACCTTTCTTTCTTCTCTCATAACTAAAACAGCGACAAACACTACAGGCCCTCCTGTGTTTGAAAAGCCAGTGGGAAATGTACCAATTTTACCGTTCTCTTTGCAAAATATTGCACTACAAATATTGGAAAAAATATATATTTCTAAACCTAATTATGTCTATTAATTTTCAAAACTACAATAAACATGCCTATTTTATTAATATTATTATTATTATTATTATTATTATTATTCAAATAAATACATTATTATGGTTTCTCATTTATTATGTTTATGGTTTCTCATTGATTATGTTTGATAATGCTGTTAATAAATTAGTAAAACAGAATGTGATACCTGTCTCAATATTTTACAGAGCAAGACTGCCTAACTATTTTGTTTGGAGGGACACATGATGTTCCTGCTGATAGATTAAAAATAAATATATTCATATATATTATAATCATTCTCTTCCTTGGCATATCCCTTCTAGTGTCATACCTTAATACAGCACTAATAAACTGATTATCTTTCTATAACCTGTTCAAATCTAAAAATAATAATAAGCTGAAATAACTCAAAAATATTGTTTTGTTAAATGACAGTTCTGCTTTAGAGGGTTATTTTTTGGAACTGTAATATTTTTATGTATTTGATGAGATATTAATATATTCATCCTTCAAAAAAATCTAACTGAGCATACTTTAAGCCTTTCACTGCTGAATTATTTGCATTCCTTGCTAAGGCATTTTAATATTAAAAGGGACGGTTTAGTCAAAATAAAATTTTCATGATTCAGATATACCATGTCATTTTAAACAACTCCAATTTACTTTTATCATCAAATTTGCTTTGTTTTTGTTTTTTGAAAGCGAAACCTAGGTAGGCTCATAAACTGATTTCTAAGCTGTTGAACCACCTCTTATCTCAGTGCATTTTGACAGTTTTTGACAGTTAGACGCTGATAGTTCATGTGTGTCATATAGATAACACTGTGCTCACACTCGTGGAGTTATTTTAGAGTAATCACTGATTGGCTAATACACGTCTGTCAAAAGTACTGAGATAAGGGAGCAGTCTGCAGAGTCTTAGATACAAGGTAATCACAAAGGTAAAAAGTGTATTACTATAACAGTGTTGATTATGTAAAACTGACGAATGGATAATAAAGGGATTGTCTACCTTTTTAAACAATAACAATTTTCAAATAGACTGTCCCTGTAACTATGTTTATATTTCAAATGCATTTAATTTCATATCTTGTTTCGATATGTTAGCTGCACGTGAAATGTTGTTTATTTGATGGTATTATACATTTTAGTTTCCACGTATACAAAAAAATTGGCAAAATTCTACACTAAAAATTCCATAAAAATGTGTTACATACACGCACTGGACCCATTTAAAGCAACAAAAAAAAAAGTCATACTCAATTTGTTGCTTCCTTTACCATAACAATTCCAACCATTACAAGTACATATGTTTGAACTAAGCCACCCAAATAACACATTTGATAAAAATGGGTTTCCATAAATTTGGATTGAGTCGACACTGGCAAACCAGCAAGAAACACATGTTCGCTGAGGAGTATCCATATTTGTTTTGTAGATTTGTTTTGTAAATATGCAGGTAATGTAAAAGTAAACCATGGAACCTTTTGGGCTTGTTGATGATGACTGTTTAAAATTCAAGCATTTATACCTAACTAATAATACAAAATCAATACATTTTAATTAACATATAATATATTAATTTATGTTAAAATGATTAATAATTAAACAAAATAAAAACAAACAAAAAAACCTTCACTAAGGTATGTTGTGCAAAAAATGGCCAAGTTACAAGACAGCAAGGCTTTTGAATCAGATAAATATCTGAGTCAAGAGAAAACTTAATTTGTGTATTGTTGGTTTGCTGTTATTTTATAAGGTTTTGAAATCATGTTGCTTTGAAAATGCCACTTTCAAATGTATCATATCCCACACAGTTGCTTGTGGTAACATTACAAACAGCATTGTTTATATAACCAAGTCTATCAGTAGTATGACACTACTTTGAGAGCGCAGATTATGGCAAATTCAATTTGTATTATAATCATTATAATAATCAACATTATGTAGTTGTAAAAGTGTTACCAAATTTGTGTTTCTAACATTTTTTAGGGACCTTTCCAAACTGACAACATGTCTTAGATCATCTCACCTGAGCAGCAAGCTTTTGTACAATTGCCCTAAAAAGAACACAGTGTAGATATTCTGCCAGAACAGGGAATCTATGGCCTAGATTTAGAGTTGGGCGGTAGCCGTCAAAACCAGCGTTAGAGGCTCCTAACGCTGGTTTTTACCGCCTGCTGGTATTTGGAGTCAGTCAGGAAAGGGTCTAACGCTCACTTTCCAGCCGCGACTTTTCCATACCGCAGATCCCCCTACGCCATTTGCGTATACTATCTTTTCAATGGGATCTTTCTAACGCCAGTATTTAGAGTCCTGGCTGAAGTGAGCATTAGAAATCTAACGACAAGACTCCAGCCGCAGAAAAAAGCCAGGAGTTAAAAGCTTTCTGGGCTAACGCCGGTTTATAAAGCTCTTAACTACTGTGCTTTAAAGTACACTAACACCCATAAACTACCTATGTACCCCTAAACCGAGGTCCCTCCACATCGCCGCCACTCTATTAAATTTTTTTAACCCCTAATCTGCCGCTCCGTACACCGCCGCCAGCTATGTTATCCTTATGTACCCCAATCTGCTGCCCCTAACACTGCCGACCCCTATATTATATTTATTAACCCCTAATCTGCCCCCCACAACGTCGCCGTCAGCTAACTACACTTATTAACCCCTAATCTGCCGCTCCGTACACCGCCGAAACCTACATTATCCCTATGTACCCCTAATCTGCTGCCCCTAACAAAGCCGACCCCTATATCATATTTATTAACCCCTAATCTGCCGCCCCCAACGTCGCCTCCACCTACCTACAATAATTAACCCCTAATCTGCTGACCGGACCACACCGCTACTATAATAAATGTATTAACCCCTAAAGCTAAGTCTAACTCTAACCCTAACACCCCCCTAACTTAAATATAATTTAAATCTAACAAAATAAATTAACTATTATTAAATAAATTATTCCTATTTAAAGCTAAATACTTACCTGTACAATAAACCCTAATATAGCTACAATATAAATTATAATTATATTGTAGCTATTTTAGGATTAATATTTATTTTACAGGCAACTTTGTAATTATATTAACCAGGTACAATAGCTATTAAATAGTTAATAACTATTTAATAGTTACCTAGTTAAAATAATTACAAAATTACCTGTAAAATAAATCCTAACCTAAGTTACAATTAAACCTAACACTACACTATCAATAAATTAATTAAATACAATACCTACAATTATCTAAAATTAAACCTAACACTACACTATCAATAAATTAATTAAATACAATACCTACAAATAAATACAATTAAATAAACTAATTAAAGTACAAAAAATAAAAAAGAACTAAGTTACAAAAAATAAAAAAATATTTACAAACTTTAGAAAATATTACAACAATTTTAAACTAATTACACCTACTCTAAGCCCCCTAATAAAATAACAAAGCCCCCCAAAATAAAAAAATGACTTACCCTATTCTAAATTAAAAAAGTTCAAAGCTCTTTTACCTTACCAGCCCTGAAAAGGGCCCTTTGCGGGGCATGCCCCAAAGAATTCAGCTCTTTTGCCTGTAAAAAAACCACATAAAATACCCCCCCCACATTACAACCCACCACCCACATACCCCTAATCTAACCCAAACCCCCCTTAAATAAACCTAACACTAAGCCCCTGAAGATCTTCCTACCTTATCTTCACCTCGCCGGGTATCACACTGATCCGTCCTGGCTCCGATGTCTTGATCCAAGCCCAAGCGGGGGGCTGAAGATGTCCATGATCCGGCTGAAGTCTTCATCCAAGCGGGAGCTGAAGAGGTCCATGATCGGGCTGAAGTCTTCTATCAAGCGGCATCTTCAATCTTCTTTCTTCCGGATCCATGTTCATCCCGCCGACGCAGAACATCCATCTTCACCGACGACTTCCCGACGAATGACGGTTCCTTTAAGGGACGTCATCCAAGATGGCGTCCCTCGAATTCCGATTGGCTGATTCCGATCAGCCAATAGAATGCAAGCTCAATCTGATTGGCTGATCGGATCAGCCAATCGGATTGAACTTGATTCTGATTGGCTGATTCCATCAGCCAATCAGAATTTTCCTACCTTAATTCCGATTGGCTGATAGAATCCTATCAGCCAATCAGAATTCGAGGGACGTCATCCAAGATGGCGTCCCTTAAAGGAACCGTCATTCGTCGGGAAGTCGTCGGTGAAGATGGATGTTCCGCGTCGGCAGGATGAACATGGATCCGGAAGAAAGAAGATTGAAGATGCCGCTTGATAGAAGACTTCAGCCGGATCATGGACCTCTTCAGCTCCCGCTTGGATGAAGACTTCAGCCGGATCATGGACATCTTCAGCCCCCCGCTTGGGCTTGGATCAAGACATCGGAGCCAGTATGGATCGGTGTGATACCCGGCGAGGTGAAGACAAGGTAGGAAGATCTTCAGGGGCTTAGTGTTAGGTTTATTTAAGGGGGGTTTGGGTTAGATTAGGGGTATGTGGGTGGTGGGTTGTAATGTTGGGGGGAGGGTATTGTATGTTTTTTTTTACAGGCAAAAGAGCTGAATTCTTTGGGGCATGCCCTGCAAAGGGCCCTTTTCAGGGCTGGTAAGGTAAAAGAGCTTTTCTATTTTAATTTTAGAATAGGGTAGGGCATTTTTTTATTTTGGGAGTCTTTCTTATTTTATTAGGGGGCTTAGAGTAGGTGTAATTAGTTTAACATTGTTGTAATATTTTTCTAATGTTTGTAAATATTTTTTTATTTTTTGGAACTTAGTTCTTTTTTATTTTTTGTACTTTAGTTAGTTTATTTCATTGTATTTATTTGTAGGTATTGTATTTAATTAATTTATTGATAGTGTAGTGTTAGGTTTGATTGTAGATAATTGTAGGTATTTTATTTAATTAATTTATTGATAGTGTAGTGTTAGGTTTAATTGTAACTTAGGTTAGGATTTATTTTACAGGTAATTTTGTAATTATTTTAACTAGGTAGCTATTAAATAGTTATTAACTATTTAATAGCTATTGTACATAGGTATAACGTAGGTTGCAGCGGTGTACGGAGCGGCAGATTAGGGGTTAATAATAATATGCAGGGGTCGGCGATAGCGGGGGCAGCAGATTAGGGGTTAATAAGTGTAAGGTTAGGGGTGTTTAGACTCGGGGTACATGTTAGGGTGTTAGGTGCAGACTTAGAAAGTGTTTCCCCATAGGAAACAATGTAGCTGCGTTAGGAGCTGAACGCTGTTTTTTTGCAGGTGTTAGGTTTTTTTTCAGCTCAAACAGCCACATTGTTTCCTATGGGGGAATCGTGCACAAGCACATTTTTTAAGCTGGCCACGTCCGTATGCAACGCTGGTGTTGAGAGTTGCAGTGGCTGTAAATATGCTCTACGCTCCCTTTTTGGAGCCTAACACAGCCCTTCTGTGAACTCTAAATACCAGCGGTATTTAAAAGGTGCGGGAGAAAAAAAGCCAGCGTAGCTAACGCACCCCTTTGGCCGCAGAACTCTAAATCTAGCCGTATGGTAACATTCCATATCAAGGTCAGTTAGTACTTAGAGCCACTCATTGAAAGTAATCAAGTCATCTGGGGAATGTGCTACATTAACTGACCACAGGATTTTTTATTAATCAATGCCCAGTATATCAATGAGAAAGAGACAGCTTTCTATTTATTTGTCCCTAAATAATGTGCTAGTTGCCCAATGGCAATACTTTTCCAAGTTTGTATATAATTTCAAAAAGTGGTAAAACTGAGATTACTATGGACAGCTAGAATAGCAAATGTCATCAGGCAAATTACTGCATGGAAGTGGTAATAAGGCTAAACACCAGAATGAGGAACGGTACCACTGTAGGAAATAATTTAATTCTGATATGCCTATCACTCTGGGGTTTGGTCAGTGTGTGGTTTGGATTCTGTAACATTTTTGTGGAAACATACAATTAATTATTTTCTTCACTGATCAAAGCAGTTAGATAATGATTTCCTTGATGAGCCTTTGCTTTGAAATACTCCAAATTTACAAAAGTGCCCTTTTAAAGCTACAGTAAATATATTTACATTGCTA
Source organism: Bombina bombina (assembly GCF_027579735.1). NCBI lineage: Eukaryota > Metazoa > Chordata > Amphibia > Anura > Bombinatoridae > Bombina > Bombina bombina. Next base: position 572,941,642 of record NC_069502.1, read on the forward strand.
AATAAAAAGTCTTAAAGATCCATAGTAGAACAGCCTTGCAATATACTTTCCTTATTTACCCCCCCCCCATGTTTCTGAAATTTAAGTCTGAAAATTGGGTATTTTCAGTCCTGAAAACTGAAAGAGCACATTGGCTGGCTTCAAAAACCTAATTTGCTACTTATTCTATCCTTAATTTGCAGTTTGTTATCTTACCATTTATGTTGATGCAAAACAATGGAGATTTTATTAACAAAATAAAAATGGCAAGTCCTGTCTCCCGATTAAATTCCAGATTGGCTTTTCCAAATAACAGAAGTGGTGGAGGACCTCTTCTTCCCGGCTTGGATAAAGACTTCTGCCCATCTGGAGGACCACTTCGCCTGGCTTCATTGAGGACTTCATCCCGGTTGGGTGAAGACTTCTCAAGGTAGGGTGATCTTCAAGGGGTTAGTGTTAGGTTTTATTAAGGGGGGATTGGGTGGGTTCTAGAGTAGGGTTGGGTGTGTGGGTGTTGGGTTTTAATGTTGGGGGTATTGTACTTTTTTTACAGGTAAAAGAGCTGATTACTTTGGGGCAATGCCCCACAAAATGCCCTTTTAAGGGCTATTTGTAATTTAGTATAGGGTAGGGCTTTTTATTATTTTGGGGGGCTTTTTTATTTTATTAGGGGGATTAGATTATGTTTAATTAGTTTAAAAAACTTGTAATTATTTTATTTTTTTCTGTAATTTAGCGGGGTTTTTTTTCGTACTTTAGACAATTGTATTTAATTGTATTTAATTGTAGTTAATTTAGGGAATTCATGTAATTATAGTGTAGTGTTAGGTGTAATTGTAACTTAGGTTAGGTTTTATTTTACAGGTAAATTTGTCTTTATTTTAACTAGGTATTTATTAAATAGTTAATAACTATTTAATAACTATTGTACCTAGTTAAAATAAATACAAAGTTGCCTGTAAGATAAAAATAAATCCTAAAGCCTAGATTTAGAGTTTGGCGGTAGCCCTCAAAAGAGGCTCCTAACGCTGGTTTTTACCGCCCGCTGGTATTTGGAGTCAGTCAGGAAAGGGTCTAACGCTCACTTTGCAGCCGCGACTTTTCCATACCACATTTGCGTATCCTTTCTTTTCAATGGGATCTTTCTAACGCCGGTATTTAGAGTCTTGGCTGAAGTGAGCGTTAGAAATCTAACGACAAGACTCCAGCCGCAGAAAAAAGTCAGTAGCTAAGAGCTTTCTGGGCTAACGCCGGTTCATAAAGCTCTTAACTACTGTGCTCTAAAGTACACTAACACCCATAAACTACCTATGTACCCCTAAACCGAGCCCCCCCCCCCACATCGCCGCCACTCTATTAAATTTTTTTAACCCCTAATCTGCCGCTCCGTACACCGCCGCCACCTACGTTATCCCTATGTACCCCTAATCTGCTGCCCCTAATACCGCCGACACCTATATTATATTTATTAACCTCTAATCTGCCGCCCCCAACGTCGCCGCCACCTACCTACACTTATTAACCCCTAATCTGCCGACCGGACCGCACCTCTACTATAATAAATGTATTAACCCCTAATCCGCCTCACTCCCGCCTCAATAACCCTATAATAAATAGTATTAACCCCTAATCTGCCCTCCCTAACATCGACGACACCTAACTTCAAGCATTAACCCCTAATCTGCCGACCGGAGCTCACCGCTACTCTAATAAATTTTTTAACCCCTAAAGCTAATTCTAACCCTAACACCCCCCTAAATTAAATATAATTTTTATCTAATGAAATAAATTATCTCTTATTAAATAAATTATTCCTATTTAAAGCTAAATACTTACCTGTAAAATAAACCCTAATATAGCTACAATATAAATTATAATTATATTATAGCTATTTTAGGATTAATATTTATTTGACAGGCAACTTTGTAATTATTATAACCAGGTACAATAGCTATTAAATAGTTAAGAACTATTTAATAGCTACCTAGTTAAAATAATTACAAAATTACCTGTAAAATAAATCCTAACCTAAGTTACAATTAAACCTAACACTACACTATCAATAAATTAATTAAATAAAATACCTACAATTATCTACAATTAAACCTAACACTACACTATCAATAAATTAATTAAATACAATACCTACAAATAAATACAATTAGATAAACTAACTAAAAAACAAAAATAAAAAAGAACTAAGTTACAAAAAATAAAAAAATATTTACAAACATTAGAAAAATATTACAACAATTTTAAACTAATTACACCTACTCTAAGCCCCCTAATATAATAACAAAGACCCCCAAAATAAAAAAATGCCCTACCCTATTCTAAAATTAAAATAGAAAAGCTCTTTTACCTTACCAGCCCTTAAAAGGGCCCTTTGCGGGGCATGCCCTAAAGAATTCAGCTCTTTTGCCTGGGAAAAAAAACATACAATACCCCCCCCCCAACATTACAACCCACCACCCACATACCCCTAATCTAACCCAAACCCCCCTTAAATAAACCTAACACTAAGCCCCTGAATATCTCCCTACCTTGTCTTCACCACGCCGGGTTCACCGATCCGTCCACCGAAGTCTTGATCCAAGCCTCCAAAGTCTTGATCCAAGCCCAAGCGGGGGCTGAAGAGTGATGTCCATCCTCCGGCTGAAGTCTTGATCCAAGCGGGCAGAAGAGGACATCCGGACCGGCAAACATTTTCATCCAAGCCGCATCTTCTATGTTCTTCAATCCGATGACGACCGGCTGATCTTCAAGACCTCCAGCGCGGATCCATCCATCTTCACTGACGACTTCCCGACGAATGACGGTTCCTTTAAGGGACGTCATCCAAGATGGCGTCCCTCGAATTCCGATTGGCTGATAGGATTCTATCAGCCAATCGGAATTAAGGTAGGAAAATTCTGATTGGCTGATGGAATCAGCCAATAAGATTCAAGTTCAATCCGATTGGCTAATCCGATCAGCCAATCAGATTGAGCTCGCATTCTATTGGCTGATCGGAACAGCTGATAGAATGCGATCTCAATCTGATTGGCTGATTGGATGAAGATGTTTGGCTGATTGACTGACTGGATGAAGATGCGGCTTGGATGAAGATGTTTGCTGGTCCGGATGTCCTCTTCTGCCCGCTTGGATCAAGACTTCAGCCGGAGGATGGACGTCACTCTTCAGCCCCCGCTTGGGCTTGGATCAAGACTTCGGTGGACGGATCGGTGAACCCGGCGTGGTGAAGACAAGGTAGGGAGATCTTCAGGGGCTTAGTGTTAGGTTTATTTAAGGGGGGTTTGGGTTAGATTAGGGGTATGTGGGTGGTGGGTTGTAATGTTGGGGGGGGGGCATTGTATGTTTTTTTTTCCAGGCAAAAGAGCTGAATTATTTGGGGCATGCCCCGCAAAGGGCCCTTTTAAGGGCTGGTAAGGTAAAAGAGCTTTTCTATTTTAATTTTAGAATAGGGTAGGGCATTTTTTTTATTTTGGGGGTCTTTGTTTTTTATTAGGGGGCTTAGAGTAGGTGTAATTAGTTTAAAATTGTTGTAATATTTTTCTAATGTTTGTAAATATTTTTTTATTTTTTGTAACTTAGTTCTTTTTTTATTTTTTGTACTTTAGTTAGTTTATTTAATTGTATTTAATTGTAGGAATTTTATTAAATTAATTTATTGATAGTGTAGTGTTAGGTTTAATTTTAGATAATTGTAGGTATTTTATTTAATTAATGTATTGCTAGTGTAGTGTTAGGTTTAATTGTAACTTAGGTTAGGATTTATTTTACAGGTAATTTTGTAATTATTTTAACTAGGTAACTATTAAATAGTTATTAACTATTTAATAGCTATTGTACCTGTAAAATAAATATTAATCCTAAAATAGCTACAATATAATTATAATTTATATTGTAGCTATATTAGGGTTTATTTTACAGGTAAGTATTTAGCTTTAAATAGGATTAATTTATTTAATAAGAGTTAATTTATTTCGTTAGATTTAAATTATATTTAACTTAGGGGGGTGTTAGTGTTAGGGTTAGACTTAGCTTTAGGGGTTAATACATTTATTATAGTAGCGGTGAGGTCCGGTCGGCAGATTAGGGGTTAATTATTGTAGGTAGGTGGAGGCGACGTTGGGGGCGGAAGATTAGGGGTTAATAAATATAATATAGGTGTCGGCGGTGTTAGGGGCAGCAGATTAGGGGTACATAGGTATAATGAAGTTTGCGGTGGTGTACGGAGCGGCAGATTAGGGGTTAATAATAATATGCAGGGGTCAGCAATAGCGGGGGCGGCAGATTAGGGGTTAATAAGTGTAAGGTTAGGGGTGTAGGGGTACATGTTAGAGTGTTAGGTGCAGACTTAGGAAGTGTTTCCCCATAGGAAACAATGGGGCTGCGTTAGGAGCTGAACGCTGTTTTTTTCAGCTCAAACTGCCCCATTGTTTTCTATGGGGGATTCGTGCACGAGCACGTTTTTTAAGCTGGCCGCGTCCGTAAGCAACGCTGGTATTTAGAGTTGCAGTGGCAGTAAATATGCTCTACGCTCCCTTTTTTGGAGCCTAACGCAGCCATTCTGTGAACTCTAAATACCAGCGGTATTTAAAAGGTGCGGGGGAAAAAAAGCATGTGTAGCTAACGCACCCCTTTGGCCGCAGAACTCTAAATCTAGGCCTAAGTTAGCTACAATGTAACTATTAGTTATATTGTAGCTAGCTTAGGGTTTATTTTATAGGTAAGTATTTAGTTTTAAATAGGAATAATTGAGTTAAATGTAGTAATTTTATTTAGATTTATTTAAATTATATTTAAGTTAGGGGGTGTTAGGGTTAGGGTTAGACTTAGATTTAGGGGTTAATATATTTAATATAGTTGCAGCTACATTGGGGCGGCAGATTAGGGGTTAATAAATGTAGGTAGGTGTCGGCGATGTTAGGGACGGCAGATTAGGGGTTAATAAACTTTAACTAGTGTTTGCGATGTGGGAGTGCGGTGGTTTAGGGGTTAATATATTTTTTATAGTGGCGGTGATGTCCGGTTTGGCAGATTAGGGGTTAAACATTTTATTTTAGTGTTGGCGATGTGGGGGGGGGGGCTCGGTTTAGGGGTTAATAGGTAGTTTATGGGTGTTAGTGTACTTTTTAGCCCTTTAGTTAAGATTTTTATACTACAGCGTTAGCCCATAAAACTACTGACTTTAAAATGTTGACAGGAGAGGGTCTACCGCTCACTTTTTGGAAGACTCGTAATGCCAGCGTTAGGCAAATCCCATTGAAAAAATAGGATACGCAATTAACGTAAGTGAATTTTCGGTATTTTCGAGTCTGGCCAAAAAAGTGAACAGCGAGCTTGTCATTTCAAGACTCGTAATACCAGCGGGCGTTAAAAAGCAGTGTTGGGACCTCTCAACGCTGCTTTTTAAGGCTAACGCAAGACTCGTAATCTAGGTGTACGTTACCAAAAATAAAAAAAAATATTCCTATTCTAATACCCCTTAAAAAAAATTAAAGCCACCCCAAAATAAAAAAGCCTAATCTAAAAATAATCTAACAATAGCCCTTAAAAGGGTCTTTTGTAAGGCATTGCCCTAATATTAACCCCCTAGCCCCCCCACCCAAAAATATAAACCCCCTAGCCCCCCACCCAAAAAAATCTAACTAAAAAAAAAACTAAAATACCCATTGCCCCATAGAGGGCATTTGGATGGGCATTGCTCTTAAACGGGCATTCAGTTCTTTTGCTGCCCTAAATTAAATAAAAAAAATCATCTTAAAAAAACAAAACAAAACAACAAAAAAACTTTCTTACCCCAAAATTGGTAATCACGGATGATGATGGACAGCCCTCCTTCTTCATCCCGGTGGTGCTTCATCTTCATTTTCTTCCATCGGGGGTCCATCTTCTATCTTCATCCCGGTGTCGGTGGCAAAGTCAGCGGTGATGTCGGTCCTCCTCTTCAGACCATTGACACAGAGATCTTCTTCCTGTGGTCTCCTGTGGCGCACTGAAGATTGAATGCAAGGTGCCCCTTTTATATAGGGGTATCCTTGCATTCCTATTGGCTGATTTAATTCTACAAATTCAAATCAGCCACAAGGATGAAAGCTTCTTTCAACCCTACCAAAGGCACTTATAAGGGCAGATTTTGTTATTTTTTGTAATGGTAAGGTTTTTTTTTTTTGTAAATGTTAGGTTTTTATTTTTTGTAAGGTAGGTTTTTATTTTTTGTAAGGTAGGTTTTTATTTTTTGCAATGTGGGTTTTTTATTTTGGTAAAGTAAGTTTTTTTTGTTAAGTGTTGTTTTTTTTAGGGTAAGCTTAGGTTTTAATTCAATTTTACAGAAAAGTTTTTATTTATTTTAAGGTAGTGTAGTTTTTATTTAATGTATGGGTATTTTAATTGGATTATGTTGGGGGGGTTAGGTTAAGGGTTTAAGTTGTTAGTTTATTACTTTGCATTGTGGGGGGATGGCGGTTTAGGGGTTATTAGTTTTATTTAGGTTTGGAGATGTAGGGGGGTGGCGGTTTAGGAGTTAATAGTGTAGTTTATTGGTGTAAGTGTACTTTGTAAGCTATTTTTGTTGTGTTATGTGCAACTTTTTAGTTTAGGAAAACAGTTTACCAGAGCTCTTAGATTGAAGCAGAATCACGATTTCTTCCGACTAGTATTATGAGTGGGAGAAAAACTAATTGCGAAATGGTGATTGTGCTAGCACAAAATCCATTGTGCTTTACTTGTAATCTAGCCCAAGGAGTTAAAGGGACACTGAACCGAAAAAATTTCCTTTCGTGATTCAGATAGAACATGCAATTTTAAGCAACTTTCTAATTTACTCCTAATATCAAATTTTCTTCATTCTCTTTGTATCTTTATTTGAAATGCAAGAATGGAAGTTTAGATGCCGGCCCATTTTTGGTTAACAACCTGGGTTGTTCTTGCTGATTGGTGGATAAATTCATCCACCAATAAAAAAGTGCTGTCCACAGGTCTGAACCAAAAAAAAAACTTAGATGCCTTCTTTTTCAAATAAAGATAGCAAGAGAATAAAGAAAAAACGATATTAGGAGTAAATTAGAAAGTTGCTTAAAATTGCATGCTCTATCTGAATCACGAAAGAAAAAAACTGGGTTCAGTGTCCCTTTAACGATCCCTTTAAATGGTAAATAAACATCAAAGAGCAATTGATGGTGTTACTAGAAATCATAAAAGTATAAAGTATAGTTAGTTGTATTACTAGTGCCATGGTACTAAATGTTAAGAATGTCGCCTCTGTATTTTTTTATTAACAATCTTAAAAGTAAAAAAAATTTACATGATTAAACACTCAACTTTTCTGTACATTTTCTAAGAAAACAGCATGTAACCTACACATATCTGTTTTTAAATGTGTAGTCTCAGCCTACACAAGAAGATTATAGTTGGGCAGCAGGAGAAGTTGTGCAATTTATCTATCATGCATTTAATACAAATATGATTCTTTAAAAAGCTTTTCTATAAAAAAAAAAAAAAAAAAACATAATATGAAGTATATACACTCACCGGCCACTTTATTAGGTACACCTGTTCAATTTCTTGGTAACATAAATTGATAATAATCCAATCACATGGAAGCAACTCAAATTTAGGCATCTAGACGTGGTGAAGATGACTTGCTGAAGTTCAAATAGAGCATCAGAATGGGGAAGAAAGGGGATTTAATTAACTTTGAACATGGCATGGGTGTTGGGGCCAGATGGGCTGGTCTGAGTATTTAAAAAACTGCTGATCTACTGGGATTTTCATGCGCACCCATCTCTAGGGTTTGTAAAAAATGGTCCGAAAAAGAGAAAATATCCAGTGAGCGGCAGTGTGGACGAAAATGCCTTGTTGATGTCAGAGGTCAGAGGAGAATGGGCAAACAGGTTCAAGATGAAAGAAAGGCAACAGTAACTCAAATAACCACTTGTTACAACCAAGGTATTCAGAATACCATCTCTGAATGCACAAAACGTCGAACATTGAAGCAGATGGACTACAGCAGCAGAAGACCACACCGGGTGCCAATACTGTCAGCTAAGAACAAGGAACTGAGGCTACAATTTGCACAGGTTCATCAAAATTGGACAATAGAAGATAGGAAAAACAGTGCCTGGTCTGATGAGTCTTGATTTCAGTTGCAACATATAGATAGCAGGGTCAGAATTTGGCGTAAACAACATGAAAGAATGGATCCATCCTGCCTTGTTTTAACGGTTCAGGCTGCTAGTGGTGTAATAGTGTGGGGGATATTTTCTTTGCACACTTTGGGCCCCTTAGTACCAATTGAGCATCGTTTAAATGCCACAGCCTACCTGAGTATTGTTGCTGAACTTGTCCATTCTATTATGACTATAGTGTAACCGTCTTCTGATGGCTACTTCCAGCAGGATAATGCACCATGTCACAAAGCTTAAATCATCTCAACTGGTTTCTTGAACATGACAATGAGTTCACTGTACTCAAATGGCCTCCACAGTCACCAGATCTCAATCCAATAGAGCACCTTTGGGATGTGGTGGAATGGGAGATTTGCATCATGGATGTGCAGCTTCATTCTTCAGTCGCCGTCGGATGGAAGAGGATGCTCTGCGTCGGATGTCTTCAAGATGGACCCGCTCTGCTCCGGATGGAAGAAGATAGAAGATGCCGCCTGGATGAAGACTTCTGTTGGTCTGGATGTCCTCTTCTGGCCGGATCGGATGAAGACTTCTGCCCCTCTGGAGTTCCACTTGTGCCCGGCTGGGTGAAGATGTCTCAAGGTAGGGTGATCTTCAAGGGGTTAGTGTTAGTTTTTTAAGTGGGTATTGGGTGGGTTTTAGAGTAGGGTTGGGTGTGTGGGTGGTGGGTTTTAATGTTGGGGGGGATATTGCATTTTTTTTTTACAGGTAAAAGAGCTGATTACTTTGGGGCAGTGCCCCACAAAAAAGCCCTTTTAAGGGCTATTTGTAATTTAGTATAGAGTAGGGATTTTTATTATTTTGGGGGGCTTTTTTATTTTATTAGGGGGATTAGAGTAGGTGTAATTAGTTTAAAATTCTTGTAATTATTTTATTATTTTCTGTAATTTAGTGTTTTTTTTTTTTGTACTTTAATTTATTTTATTTAATTATAGTTAATTGTATTTAGTTTATGTAATTAATTTAATGATAGTGTAGTGTTAGGTGTAATTGTAATTTAGGTTAGGATTTATTTTACAGGTAAATTTGTACTTATTTTAACTAGGTAGCTATTAAATAGTTAATAACTATTTAATAACTATTCTACCTAGTTAAAATAAATACAAAGTTGCTTGTAAAATATAATAAAAAAGTAGCAGTGCTAGTCTTATCGAGTTGTTGTAACATAGATATAATTGTTAAGCTGCATGGCACAGCTAATATTGTAAGCATGAGCACAACAGCTGCGATAATCTAAGTAGCGATGCTGGTTTTGTCACATTGTAACATAGAGAGTTGGCGTGAACAAGGCGGTTACGTTGCTACTAGTATAGTGCAGCCCGCACTGCAATAACAGTATAGTGGGAGTAAGGGTCAGTACCCTTTCATAGGTAGAGAGCTTCCACAACAGTGGAAAAATCCAGCATGAAATGGGCCGAGAGAGGTAGAAGGTAAAATATAAACTTTATTAGATATGCATTAAGAAACCTGTGAGTATTCACAGCGAATCAGCCAATATCATAGCGTAGATAGAGTCAGCCTAGTAGCCCAACATTACACACTCCAACATGTTTCATGCTGCAACAGCACTTCATCAGGGTTTCAGTTTAGATCAAACTCATTATAGTAATTATAGCAATCTAAACTAAGTCTGGCGCAACCCAGACTGAGCACAAAGTTAACTATAGTAAATAAGTAACGTGGGCAACAACTGGATACAGGTACCAGGCTTATTAAAATATATACATGAATAGAGTGTGAACGAGTTCACCACTCTCCCCTGGTGCGTTTCGCCCTATTGGATAAGACTAGCACTGCTACTTTAACTAACGCAGCTGTTGTGCTCACGTTTATAACATTAGCCATGCTATTTAGCCTAACGATTATATCGTTACAGACCTGGCAGCATTTTGTGGAAGTGGAATGAGAATTACTCATAGGAATTACATTACCACTAGCTTCCTATTAATGTTATTTAACATTTCAATGTGCAGGGTACTTTAACTCAATGATAATTTATTTATCATAAGTGGCTATTCAGAATAAATGCTTTTGATATATGTGATATAATGATCTGGGTTACGCTAGTTAATGATAATCACAGAAGACTGCTCAGATACATACAGTTATTAAGAAACTCCTATATATTTATTGGGAATCTTTACTGGCATTTGAATACTATGGTCTGATACACATTTATTAATTGCAAGCGGCAATTTAGAAGAAGTACTTTAAATAGACAACAGATAGTGATCTTGGTTACGCAAGAGTAAATACTGAGCACAGAATACTGCCAAGATATATATCATTATCAAGATACTCCTATACATTGATATACCTTATAAGATATTTGATCATACTTAAGTGATATCAATAATATTTATATACAGCTTAAATTATATCACACTATCATTAACACAGCTGTCGTACTCACGTCAATTGTGTATATATATGTGGTGATCAGGTTACACTGGTCTTAATAATATTGTAACGATTATGTCATCGGAAACTAGGTGACATTATATTGTGTTCAACATGCATTACAAGAAGGGATCTGACTACCACCATTGCTTGATTCAGTGTTATTAAAGTTTATATAAAAAATGTGTCTAATGTTATTTATCTATGATTCGAATGGATACTGTATCAACTAAACACGTTTATTGATACACTAATAAGTGAACACTGTAACTTGACATTCTTTATAAAAAGCGAATTGCTTTATATATTTGATATAGAGCCTAGCTGTATTTTATTAAAATTATTTTGAGAGAAGACCAACACAACATTTATAATTGTACATAATGTGCTAATCATTAAATGCAAGCACGATAATCCTGAAAATACTTCCTGTCAACATGAGAGTGTATAGATGTGGAGAACAGTGAATCACACCAATACCACATTATTTTCTTTCAATATACATGTGTGATTGAACTCACTGTTGAACATATTCAGCCCGTCATTAACACATTTTGTTCTTATGATCATATACTCATACATATGTGGCTAATAATGCCATATAGAATCTAATCGGGGTCACAGCACCTGAGTACTACGGAATAGTGTATACTAGTAATCAGAGAGAAACTCCAATATTGTTATTATTCAGATCACATTAACTGATAATTTATATAGGCCGATTGATATTATTTTTGTGATCTGTAATACAATATACTATACTGATCCATGGTACCGGTGTGCATTTTAATGCGTGTTTCATTTAACCAAACAATTTTGTTTTTTTATGTTTTATAATTAATAAAAGTTATATTTTAATAATCATGTAGGGAATCCTTTCCCTTAGTTAGGGCCAAGAGTGCTCCTAGTGCATACTTATGGAATATATGATATTCTATATATGAATTTTCCTATGTGTTTATATTTATATTAGTGCATGAGCACCATTTCCTCTAAACATTGGGATAACATATAATAATATATTCCCTTACTAATATTACATATAACGAGGAAAAGCCGAAGTAGTGCCATTGTTCGTTTGGGGTAGTATAATATTTCTATTTATTTATTGTTTTTTTTTATTGTTGTTAAATAAAGAGTGTTTTAACTGCTATAACATCTCAGCTACAGTGCAATATATGCCTATTATTTTTACCAGTGCAATCTGCTGTCCAGTCTATAAGCCGATTTCTCTCTTTAAATGAAGAAATATCTAATTTTAATGGTGAGGCAAATAAAACCGAGTTTCTGCGTGAAAGGATTCAATTATTTATTAGAAATAATGTAAACTAGATAAAGGGGTAGTATTAACAAATCCATTTGCCCACAGAGCATACCAAAAAAGCTAATTCAAGAACATCCATTTATTATAGTGTGTGAAGACAAGGTTCTCAGACAAAGACCTGCCCGCATGCCTTAAAAGGACATGAAACTCCAAATTTTTCTTTCATAATTTAGGTAGAACAAACAATTTAAAAACAACTTTCCAGTTTACTTCTATTATCAAATTAACATCATTCTCTTGGTTTCATTTGTTGAAGGAGCTGTAATGCACTACTGGTTTCTAACTAAACACATGGGGGAGCCACAATGTACAGTATATATATATATATATATATATATATATATATATATATATATATATATATATATATATGCTGCCACCAATCAGCAGCTAGAACCTAGATTATTTGCTGCTCCTGAGCTTACCTAGATAAACCTTTCAGAAATGGATAACAAGAGAAGAATGCAAATAGAAGTAAATTGGAAAGTTGTTTAAAATTGTATGCTCTATCTAAACTATGAATATCTAATTATGACTGTACTGTACCTTTAAGGGCATCCAGAGCAGCATCAGCTGTCATAAGATAGGTACTTCTTAAAGGTACATGAAAACCAAAAATCAAATTCTTTATCAGAATTATGAAAGCTTCATTTTGACTTTACTATCCCTTTAACTTTTAAGCTTCCACTGAAATAGCCCTGAAGCTGTATACACAGCTTCATAAATGGGGGCCAATGTATTTAATAGTGAGAACCATATTTTTAACAATAAAAAATAACATAATGAATTATATGAGTAGAGGCTGTATAGACCAATCAAAAGTATCTAGATGTAAATGTAATACAAAATTTCTCCAATCAATGTGTACAAATACCTGCAGTCAAGTGATAGATTACCTGTACTTATTACAGTAAGAACTAGAAACAATTTGGATTTATTAGCTGAAAAAACTATTAACAATTATTCTGATAATTAGGGCATAGTTATCCCTAGATACATTATATTTAAAAAGCACACTGTGAACCTTTGGACCAACTCCTTTCTCAATGTGTGCACTTCACCTTTTTTTTTCAATTTTCTTATTTTTCCTAACTTGAATGGATCTACTACCGGTTCATGTAGAGATTTATACTGTTACAGTGATGTTAAAGTGATACATGCAATTAACATTAGCTGAACCCCTATGTAACCTTTTTTTTTTTAGTTATTTACCACTTGTTGCATTTACACACACACACAAAAACTAATGTATCTGTAAAGCACTCTAACAAATCATACCTCGGTTTTTCAGCAAAACAAATATTTATAAAAAAATTCTTAGTTTTCAGAAATACCCTAACATTGTATTGTCTCATATTTAGCATTAATTCACTTTTTTATTATCATTCAATAAAAATTAAAAATCAGAAGATACAATTTATTATTACAGTTACTTTGAAGAAACCTAATTCACATTCAGCTAGATTACGAGTTTTGAGCGGTATAGGGAAATTAACAAACGCAACAAAAGTTGCGTTATTTAATCCCCTATAGCGCTGCCATTACAAGTTTTCCAAAACGTGGTTTGTGCGGGCGATATGGTGCTTTTAAGCTCCATACTGCACCAAAAACAAGCACTGTTTTGACATGCTCGTGCACGCTTTCTCCTAGACACCAATGGGGAGAGCAGGTCTGAATTGCGGAAAGAATAGCTCCGTAAAGCAGCCCCATTTATACTATACTAAAGTTATTAACCCCTATTCTGCTGCAACTAAATAAAGTTATTAACCCCTAAACCTCTTGCCTCCCACATCACTACCACTAAATAAATCTATTAACCCCTAAACCGCCAGCCCCCCATATCGCAACAACCTAAATTGAACTATTAACCCCTACCCCTAAACCTAACCCTAACACCCCCTAACTTTAACATAATTAAAATAGATCTAAATTGAATTTACAATTAGTAACTAAACAATGCCTATTTAAAACTAAATACATACTTACCTGTGAAATAAAACCTAAGCTAGCTACAATATAACTAGTAGTTACATTGTAGCTAGCTTAGGTTTTATTTTTATTTCACAGGTAAGTTTGTATTTATTTTAACTAGGTATACTAGTTAGTAAATAGTTATTAACTATTTACTAACTACCTAGTTAAAATAAATACAAATGTACCTATGAAATAAAACCTAAGCTACCTTACACTAAAACCTAACATTAAAAAAAAATAAAAAAACACTAAAATCACAAAAAATAAAAAAAACCTACCATTACAAAAAATAAAAAAAACTACCATTGCAAAAAAAACAACGAAATTATCCAAAAAAAATTTAAAATTATTCCTATTCTAATGTCCTTTAAAAAAAAAAAAAAAAAAACACCCCAAAATAAAAAATGCCTAATCTAGAATAAACTACCAAGGGCCCTTAAAAGAGCCTTTTGGGGGCCCTTAAAATGGCCTTTTGTAGAGCATTTCCCTAAGTTAAACAGCTCTTATGCTACAAAAACAAACAAACACCCCCAACAGTATACAAACCCCCACACCCCAAACTACCAAGTGCCCTTAAAAGGGGCTTTTGGGGGGCCCTTATAAGGGCCTTTTGTAGGGCATTGCCCTAAGTTAAACAGCTCTTTTGCTATAAAAAACAAACACCCCCTAAAAAAAACACATTACACAATATATCAAACAAATTATCAAAAAAATATAAAAAATATTCCTATTCTAATACCCATTTAAAAAATAAAACCACCCCAAAATAAAAAACTTAATCCAGAATAAACTACCAATGGCCCTTAAAAGGGCCTTTTGTAGGGCATTGCCCTAAAGATATCAGCTATTTTTGTGAAAACAAATACAAATACTCACTAACATTGCAAACCCCCACCGCCCCAAACCCACAAAATAAAAAAACTATCTAAAAAACCTAAGCTACCCATTGCCCTGAAAAGGGCATTTGGATGGGCATTGCCCTTAAACCCTAAACTAAAAAAAAACACACCCAAAAAACCCTTAAAAAAAACCTATCACTAACCCCCAAAGATCCACTCACAGTTTTTGAAGTCCCGCTTGAACGATCTTCATCCAGGCGGTGAGAAGTCTTCATCCAGGTGGCCTCTTCAATCTTCATCCCGGTGGCGAAGTCCTCATCCAAGCGGCAAAAAGTCTTCATCCAGGTAGCCTCTTCACACTTCATCTAGGCGACATCTTCTATCTTGATTCAGGCGGAGCGGAGAGGGTCCATCCTGAAGACATCCGACGCGGAGCATCCTCTTCATACGGTCATCGCCATACACTGAATCTTCAATGCAAGGTATGCGATTCAAGATGGTGTCCCTTGCATTCCTATTGGCTGAAAAATTTGAATCAGCCAATAGGAATTAGAGCTGCTAAAATCCTATTGGCTGTTCAAATCAGCCAATAGGATTTAAGCAGCTCTCATTCTATTGGATGATGAATCCTGGATGAAGATTGAAGAGGCCGCCTGGATGAAGACTTCTCGCCACTTGGATGAGGACTTTGTCACCTGGATGAAGACTTCTCACTGCCTGAATGAAGATCGTTCAAGCAGGACTTCAAAAACTGTAAGTGGAGCTTCGGGGGTTAGGGATTTTTTTGGGTGTTTTTTTTAGTTTAGGGTTTGGGCATGTAAAAGAGCTAAATGCCCTCTTTAGGGCAATGCCCATCCAAATGCCATTTTCAGGGCAATTGTTAGCTTAGGTTTTTGTTAGAGTTACGTTTTTTTTTTATTTTGGGGTTTGGTTGGGTGGTGGGTTTTACTGTTGGGGTTTTACTGTTGGGGGGTCTTTGTATTTTTTTTTTACAGGTAAAACTGCTGTTTAACTTAGGGCAATGCCCTACAGAAGGCCCCTTTAAGGGCTATTGGTGGTTTATTGTAGGCTACGTTTTTTATTTTGGGTGGCCTTTTTTATTTTGATAGGGCTATTAGATTAGGTGTAATTCTTTTTTATTTTTGATAATTTAGTTTGTTATTTTTCGTACTTTAGTGTTTGTTATTGTTTGTAATTTAGTCTTTTTTATTTTTTGTAATTAGATACTTTGTAATTTTTAGAGTAGTGTTAGGATTTTTTAACGTGTAATTTAGATTAATTTAATTGGTAGTTAGTTTAATTTTAGTTTAATAATTATATTAGTTTAATTGTTAGTTTAAACTTAGTTTTTTAAATTTGACAGGTACATTTTAATCTAATTTAAGTTAGGGAAATTGTAATTTTAATCTAAAGTTAGGGGGCATTAGGTTTAGGGGTTACTAGTTTAATTTAGTTTATTGCAATGCGGTTTAGGGGTTAATTGTTTTCTTTAGTATATTTCGTTGTGGGGGGCTTGCGGTTTAGGGGTTAATAGGTTTATTATAGTGGCGGTGGTGTAGGGTTTAATAACTTTAGTATAGTGGGTCGATGTGGGCGGACGGCAGATTAGGGGTTAATAATATTTAAATAGTCCCAAATCTCTGAAACAGATAAGCGCAAACAGACTCAAGTGTAGGTAGATACAACAAACGCACCCCACTCTCTGAATTGTACTTATCTTTGCAAATGAACATGAAAAAAAAAAGCCTCAACGCGTTTCAACCGCCACCGTGCGGTCTTTCTCAAGAGGTAAAAGTTCATGAACTTTTACCTCTTGAGAAAGACCGCACGGTGGCGGTTGAAACGCGTTGAGGCTTTTTGGACTACATGAGGATCCGTACTTTGCTCCAGTGACGACATCGGCTTCTACACTAACGCTTTCTAACACAGCGTTTTTTCATCTGAAGTCACTACAACGGACATTTACCTAATACGGACACTTTTGGCTCCGAAATTTTCATGTTCATTTGCAAAGATTTATGCTTTAACTATCGTGGATATCATATGTTGTGTTAACAAGCCGCCTGAATAAATTACAATTTTGTAAGTACAATTCAGAGAGTGGGGTGCGTTTGTTGTATCTACCTACACTTGAGTCTGTTTGCGCTTATCTGTTTCAGAGATTTGGGATTCTACTTTACTTCAGGAGGCACGCAGGACACCTTCGGTCATTTTTGCAGCAGCAGGTCTCGTATATAACAATTATTATACAGTTGTACTTATTTGCACCTATTGTGTTTTTTGCTCCATGTCTTCTCTTTAGGAATTTATACAATAATCATTAGTGATTCTTAAATAATACACGTTAATCCACTTTATTCATTTTTAATTTTTTATTTTTATTAAGTATTAATTTTTATTATTTATCTTCTTGGTGTTTATCGTGTTACATCACATCAATTTTGAATCACCCCTGGCAGCTAGCGCTGTTTAATTATTGTGTTTTGTAATATTTAAATAGTGTTTGTGATGTGGGAGAGCGGCAGTTTATGGGTTAATATGTTTATTATAGTGCTGCCAATGTTGGGGAGCGGCGGAATAGGGGTTAATAAAAACATTTAGTGACGGGGATGTTGGGAGCAGCAGATTAGGGGTTAATAAATTTAAAATAGTGTTTTGCGATGTGATAGGGCCTCAATTTAGGGATTAATAGGTAGTTTATGTTTGTTTAGTGTACTTTGTAGCAGTTTAGTTATGAGTTTTATGTTACAAATTTGTAGCGTAAAACTCATAACTACTGCTTTTAGATGGCGTTATGGATTTTGTCCTTTTAGGCTGTAATGCTGTTTTTTTAGCCAGAATGCAAAACTCGTAATACCAGCGCCCATACCTTAAATGTAATTTTTAATAGCGCATTACTGACATTGCGTTACAGGCTAAAAGGCTATACCAACAAGACTCGTAATTGCTGCGTTGCTGTTTTAACGCTGAAAATACCATAAAATACGAACACACAGACTTGTAATCTAGCTGATAGAAAATTATAGGTTCTAAATAAATAACTATCAAAATACGACATACATTTTAAAATGACACAACATCCTAATTCCACAGAAGGGTGGCTTAACCCATTTTAGCCCTGTCTAAAGTCGCTTAGTGTTGCAAAATACATTTTGGGGGGAAAAAAAACACAAAAAACCATGTGGGTCAGATCAGCCTCCTGCTCTCTTAGGAAAGAAATACGTGTGACTAGAATTAAATAGTTTGTGGCTGGTTTGCAGATGTGGTTGGCTTGCAGACGTGCCTGTCACATAGTTGCCCTTTTCCTATTCTTTACAGTACATTACAGCAAAAATCTTGAGAACTTTTGCCTCATGTTTCAGTTCGGAAATTTGTTGCAGACAACTCCCACCAGGATAGCTATGTATAACAATACAAGCTGAAAAATTAAAAGCCAATATTTTTACTTGTAAACAAAATAAATACCTGTGGACAGGAACAGATTGTGATTTCCATAGCCCATGGGTACTTTGTGGGCCCCCTTTCTGCCCTTTATTTAAACATCTTTCTGACCATTAGCACTAATTGCACTTGGCAATTTCTCGCACAGATATATATGGGATTGTATGATGCCTACTCACTAACCAATAAGAGTAGAGCACTGTCAAAGAGGCAAAACCAAATGTCCTAAGAAGAGAATTTAGCATTTCCATTTACAGGTGGTACAAGCATCTTACAACATATTATTTTTTTATTTCAGAAGAAATAAAACATTTTCTTTACCCCCAATTTTTTTTTTCTTCTGATTTGGTGGGACTTTTAAAGTTTGTAGATGTTAGTCACTGTACCTACTGTGTATCTTGGTTAAGCAGCCCTTTCTGGGAAAGATCCACAGATATCCCCCAGGTATGCATGGTCATTTTGCCACATCCCAGATTTTGACTAGTAACAATCGGTAACATGTTTAATGCATGTTTGGTTGTTTCTTTTTAAATAAACCTGCATATATTTCTTACAGGAAATAATTTTCTTCTTTGCTATGGCTACTCTTTTTACAAAATCTGTTGGATTCAAATATTTGAGTTGTGTTTTTGTTAAAAACTAGTATTTTCACCCTTTTTACAAGTGTAGCGCACACCCATAAACGGGCAAATTTGTGCAATAATTAACCAGCAATTACAATCTCTGGTTAATTTTCTAAAAGTGCCCAAATGGGGGTATTATAGTTTTTTTAATCAAAGAAATTTACTAGGCAGTTTTTGGGGTCTAAGTTGGTGGGGTGTTAGAAAAAACCTGGCACTAAAAAATGCTTTTACATTGCGGTCTATATGAACGGTGTATTTCCTGTAAATATATATCTATATGACTATATATATATTTATGTGTTACTATTTGTATATACACATATTAACACATAAATATATATGTATATAGTCATATACATATATATTTAAAAATATGCTGCCATCGCTGTGTTACTTACCCCTTTGCAGCACAAGGTTCTGATACCAACACATGCAATACATTGCTTTCCATTATTATAGTTTTTTATTTAAAAAATATGTAGCTTATATATATATATATATATATATATATATTTATTTATATATATATATATATATATATATATATATATATATATATATATATATATATATAACAACTGCACTAGGCAGTTTTTGGGGTCTAAAGTTGGTGGGGTGTTAGAAAAAATCTGGCATTGAAAAGTGCCTTTACATTGTGGTCTATGGGAACTGTGTGTTCTCTGTAAATATATATGTATGACTATACACATATTAACATATAAATATATATGTATATAGTTATATACATATATATATATATATATAAAAAATATGCTGCCGTCACTGCGTTACTTACCCCTTTGCGGTGCAAGGTTCTGATGCCATCTGTGACGGCATCAGAACGAGGCTCCTATAGGACCCTATGGAAGCGCATTCTCGTGAGCACATTGCTTCCAATGCAACTGTGAGCTCACGTTTGCCTAGCGATATTTAGCACTCCACTTGTAATCTGGCCCTAAACTTTTGATTTTTGCACAAACCTTATTGTTCTTGTCTACACAGGTGAGCTAGGGTAAAGGAGATCTGATTAAGGACTAGATTATGAGTGGCATGTTAAGTGTTGCTCACTAGTGAAAATGGGTTTATCACAGCTGAGTTTAACAGTTTAAAGTAAATGCGTTCGCTCAAGTGCAATTGAATTTAATGTGTGTCAGGATTATGCGACTCAAAGATCTGGTTAACTGTTAAGCTCGACTATAAAGTTGTACAAAACACATTAGAAATACATTTAAAAGCACAGTTACACTCATAATAACAATTTCTAATACAAATTATTTAAATAAAATTGCATTAAAAGTTTATAAGGGCTCAAAGATATAAGGTCTCAAGTGTTAGAAAAAAAAAGGTCTGCAAAGGGCTTTAACATAGAGATAGTGTGTGTGTTTGTGTGTGTACATACCTATTTATGTATTTATATGTGCATATATGTATTTACATACATATATACATATATAAACACATAAATAAATATGTACATATATACATGATATATATATATATATATATATATATATATATATATATATATATATATATATGTGTGTGTGTGTGTGTGGGTGTGAGTGTGTAAGTGCATTGGAGCCCTTTGCATTTAAGTAGCTCAAAACTTGAAAAATCATTTTTATTCAATATTCAAAGTGTTTAACTGTGTATGCACTGTAAATATTTCACATTCCAATGTTTTTCACATAGTGGAATATGTTCTAAGAATTTTTAAATATATATTCCTACATATCTGTATATACCTATATATACTGTATATATCTATCTATATACAGGTATACCTGTTCAATTGCTTGGTAACACAAATTTCTAATCAGCCAATTACATGGCAGCAATTCTATGGCCTCTATTTATTAAAGTCTGACGGACCTGATCTGACAGTGCGGATCAGGTCCACCAGACCTCACTGAATACGGAGAGCAATACGCTCTCCGTATTCAGCATTGCACCAGCAGCTCACAAGAGCTGCTGGTGCAACGCCACCCCCTGCAGACTCCCGGCCAATCGGCCGCTAGCAGGGGGTTGTCAATCTACCGTACTCGATCGGGTTGAATTGCAGCGATGTCTGTCCGCCTGCTCAGAGCAGGCGGACAGGTTATGGAGCAGCGGTCTTTAGATCGCTGCTTCATAACTGGTGTTTCTGGCGAGCCTGCACACAGGACATCAACCATTCGGAGCTTGATAGATAGGCCCCAATGCATTTAGGCTTCTAGACATGGTGAAGACGACTTGCTGTAGCTCAAACAGAACATCAGAATGGGGAAGAAAGGGAACTTAAGTGACTTTGAACATGGCATGGTTGTTGGTGCAGACGGGCTGGTCTGAGAATTTCAAAAACTGCTGATTTTCTGGGATTTTCACGCACAACCATCTCTAGGGTTTACAGAGAATGGTCCGAAAAAGAGAAAATATCCAGTGAGCGGCAGTTGTGTGGATGAAAATGCCTTGTTGATGTTAGAGGTCAGAGGAGAATAGGCAGACTGGTTCGAGATGATAGAAAGGCAAGAGTTATTAAAATAACCACTCAGTACAACCAAGGTATGCAGAATACCATCTCTGAATGCACAACACATTGAACCTTGAAGCAGATGGGCTACAGCAGCGGAAGACCACACTGGGTGCTACTCCTGTCTCACCAAAATTGGACAATAGAAGATTGGAAAAATTTTGTCTGGTCTGATGAGTCTTGATTTCAGCTGCAATATTCAGATGGTAGGGTCAGAATTTGGTGTAAACAACATGAAAGCATGGATCCATCCTGCCTTGTAACAACGGTTCAGGCTGGTGGTGGTGGTGTAATGGTGTGGGGGATATTTTCTTGGCACACTTTGGGCCCCTTTGTACCAATTGAGCATCGTTCAAATGCCACAGCCTACCTGAGTATTGTTGCTGACCATGTCCATCCCTTTATGACTACAGTGTACCCATCTTCTGTTGGCTTATTCCAGCAGGATAATGCACCATATCACAAAACTTAAATCATCTCAAACTGGTATCTTGAACATGACAATGAGTTCACTGTACTCCAATTGCCCCCACAGTCACCAGATCTCAATCCAATAGAGCAGTGTTTTTCAACCAGTGTGCTGTGGCACACTAGTGTGCCGTGAGAGATCCTCAGGTGTGCCACGGCAGACTGACAACAGTGAGGGGGTGTCCCTCTTTCAAATTTTTAAATATTGGGAGGTATGTGACAGGCTCATCAGGCATCATTTACAACCATGACATTGACATTCATTCACAGACAATCATTATGATTGTTTGTGAATGAATATCAATATGTCATGTATAGTTTGTAGGAGGCATGACAGCACAGTACAGTGTGTGTGTGTGTGTGTGTATATATATATATAGATATATCCTGTATTAGTCTACAATGTGTGATTTTGTAAAATTTTGGGATGGTGGTGTGCCGCAGGATTTTTTAATGTAAAAAAGTGTGCCACGGCAAAAAAAAAGGTTGCAAATCACTGCAATAGAGCACCTTTGGAATGTAGTGGAACAGGAGATTCGCATCATGGATGTGCATCCGACAAATCTGCAGTAACGGCGTGATACTATCATGTCAATATGGACCAAAAAGTCTGAGGAATGTTTCCAACACCTTGTTGAATCTATGCCACGAAGAATTAAGGCAGTTCTGAAGGCAAAAGGGGATCCAACCCGGTTCTAGCAAGGTGTACCTAATAAAATGGCCAGTGAGCATACATATAGATATATATTTGTTTGTAAATATATCATATATTTATAGATAGATAGACAGACAAATAGATTTTGCCAAAAAATTCAAGCCTCATATATATATATATATATATATATATATATATATATATATAAAAAAAATATTTATTTATGAAATAGAACATATCCCTCTATGTGAAGAACATTGGAAAGGGAAATATTAATATTTCATGTCAGGTTAGTGCACTTGAGAAAATGCAATCAGATTTGCCCGTGAGTAAGGGTGTTCATTTTTTTCCCACTTTTCCTGCTCCATTCCAGTCTAGGGGGGGATACATTAATGCGGTTGCACTAACCCTTTCGCGCAAAGGGTTAGTGCTCGTGTGAAAATGTTTTACTTTTAACTTGTACTATGTGTGCTACCTAACACATAATAGCCTCCATCTAGCAGAGTTAAGGCATGAGTGGGAGCGATAACTATCGCTCCAGTCGTAATCTAGCTTTAAATAGGTCAGTCCTTATTTTTTTAGAAAGTCTTGTGGAATAAAATATTTTAGTTTGTATTTATTTATTTTTCTCAGACTACAGATTGAACATCCATAGCAGTTTAGAGCTGCACTTGTAATAATTAATTTAAATAAAATGATCATGACCGTACAAAGTGAAAAAAAGGAAGTTTTCTGGTAGTGAAATAAAGATATCTCAAGACTGACTTCAAAAGATATACATAACAAGCAGCTGTAGAAAGACTGTTTCATCTTTGCCTTTGGGATATTATTAAATCGTTCAAGTAGCACTAACAGTAGCAAAAAAGATTACCAAAGTTATATAGTGCAGCTACCTGTCTGACATACAAATATTGTAAAAAGAATGGTACTGCTGGAGTATTGTGTAAGGATTATTTTTAATAGTATATAAAACTTCAACAGAGAAAAGACATATTAGCCATTAGTGGTTTTATAAGCAGGAAGAAAAAATACAATGGGGTCTATTTATCAAGCTTCGAATGACTCGCCAGAAACACAAGTTTTAAAGGAGCGGTCTAAAGACCGCTGCTCCATAAGCTGTCTGTCTGCTCTAAGGCGGCGGACAGACATCGGCGAAAATCAATCCGATCGGGTTGATTGACACCCCCTGCTAGCGGGGCCGATTGGCCGCGAATCTGCAGGGGGCGGCGTTGCACCAGCAGTTCACAAGAACTGCTGGTGCAATGATAAATGCCGACAATTATCAATGTCAGCATTTATCAATGTGCGACGGACATGGTTTGCTATAGCGGATCATGTCCGTCCGTACAATGATAAATGGACCCCAATGTAGTCAATGTCAGAATGAGAAAAAACGTGTAGAAAATGTAATAATAGCAAAATAATCTCTATGAGGAAAATTGTTATATTTTGTATTATTACAATTAGACAGAGTTGTAGTAGTGGACAAAGTAGCAATACATTACAATTATAGATTTAAAGGGACACAAAACAAAAACAAATGTAAATAGAATCATTAAAAATCCACACACAAAAATATGTTGCACATTCATTAATTGTTGTCTGCTTTTCCTGGAATTTGCCCTTAAAAATTTTTCTTTTTTTTTCTTTACTCTGACCAGAGAGACCAGGATACAGTCACTGGCTGAAAACGATATGTGCTACACAACTACTAGCAGAACAGGAGCTCAAATTTATCCTAAATGGCTAAAGAAAAGTAGATAACATAAATTTTAAGAGAACTGTTATGTACTGTATTCCTAAAGTACATTTATAAAACACAGAGGATGATCCTGTGTTTGCCCCATTGATATAACTGCAGCATAATTAAAGCTTTATTGCTAGCAAGCATTAACTACCAAGCTGCTCAAAAGTGCCCAGCTCCATCTCCATAGTATTTACATCACTATCTTAAAGGGATATAACACCCAATTCTTTATTTCATGATTTAGAAAGAGTGTGCAATTTGTTTTTTATTTGTTTTTTTTTTTTTTAAATCAAAGTTTAAAAAAAAAAAAAAAACCATACATTTTGCATCATTTTGGTAAACTTTGCATACAAGATACCAATTATCTACATAACAGTGAAATAAAATTGGTAATGAGCTTAATATGTGTTTCTCATATTTTACCCTCCCATAACACAAATATCAGAAAGGAAACATAGGCCTAGATTTAGAGTTTGGCAGTAGCCGTGAAAACCAGCGTTAGAGGCTCCTAACGCTGGTTTTAGGCTACCTCCGGTTTTTGGAGTCAGTCAGGAAAGGGTCTAACGCTCACTTTTCAGCCGCGACTTTTCCATACCGCAGATCCCCTTACGTCAATTGCGTATCCTATCTTTTCAATGGGATCTTTCTAACTCCGGTATTTAGAGTCGTGTCTGAACTGAGCGTTAGAAATCTAACGACAAAACTCCAGCCGCAGAAAAAAGTCAGTAGTTAAGAGCTTTCTGGGCTAATGCCGGTTCATAAAGCTCTTAACTACTGTGCTCTAAAGTACACTAACACACATAAACTACCTATGAACCCCTAAACCGAGGTCCCCCCACATCGCCGCCACTCGATTAATTTTTTTTAACCCCTAATCTGCCGACCGCCACCTACGTTATCCTTATGTACCCCTAATCTGCTGCCCCTAACACCGCCAACCCCTATATTATATTTATTAACCCCTAACCTGCCCCCCACAATGTCGCCGCCAGCTACCTACAATAATTAACCAATAATCTGCTGACTGCAAAGAGCCGCCACCTACATTATAGCTATGTACCCCTAATCTGCTGCCCCTTACACCGCCGACCCCTATATTATATTTATTAACCCCTAATCTGCCCCCCTCAACGTCGCCTCCACCTGCCTACACTTATTAACCCCTAATCTGCCGAGCGGACCGCACCGCTACTATAATAAAGTTATTAACCCCTAATCCGCCTCACTCCCGCCTCAATAACCCTATAAGAAATAGTATTAACCCCTAATCTGCCCTCCCTAACATCGCCGACACCTAACTTCAAGTATTAACCCCTAATCTGCCGACTGGAGCTCACCGCTATTCTAATAAATGTATTAACCTCTAAAGCTAAGTCTAACCCTAACACCCCCCTAAATTAAATATAATTTAAATCTAACGAAATAAATTAACTCTTATTAAATAAATTATTCCTATTTACAGCTAAATACTTACCTGTAAAATAAATCCTAATATAGCTACAATATAAATTATAATTATATTATAGCTATTTTAGGATTAATATTTATTTTACAGGCAACTTTGTATTTATTTTAACCAGGTAAACTAGCTATTAAATAGTTAAGAACTATTTAATAGCTAAAATAGTTAAAATAATTACAAAATTACCTGTAAAATAAATCCTAACCTAAGTTACAATTAAACCTAACACTACACTATCAATAAATTAATTAAATGCAATACCTACAATTATCTACAATTAAACCTAACACTACACTATCAATAAATAAATCAAATACAATTCCTACAAATAAATACAATTAAATAAACTAACTAAAGTACAAAAAATAAAAAAGAACTGTTACAAAAAATAAAAAAATATTTACAAACATTAGAAAAATATTACAACAATTTTAAACTAATTACACCTACTCTAAGCCCCCTAAAAAAATAAAAAAATAAAAAATGCCCTACCCTATTCTAAATTACAAAAGTTCAAAGCTCTTTTACCTTACCAGCCCTGAACAGGGCCCTTTGCGGGGCATGCCCCAAAGAATTCAGCTCTTTTGCCTGTAAAAAAAACACATACAATACCCCCCCCCCCAACATTACAACCCACCACCCACATACCCCTAATCTAACCCAAACCCCCCTTAAATAAACCTAACACTAAGCCCCTGAAGATCTTCCTACCTTATCTTCACCCTGCCAGGTTCACCGATCCGTCCTCGGAAGTCTTGATCCAAGCCTCGGAAGTGTTGATCCAAGCCCAAGCGGGGGGCTGAAGAGTGACGTCCATCCTTGGGCTGAAGTCTTGATCCAAGCGGCGGCTGAAGAACTCCATCATCGGGATGAAGTCGGAAGTCCATCATCGGGATGAAGTCTTCTATCAAGCTGCATCTTCAATCTTCTTTCTTCCGGAGCGGAGCGGAGCCATCTTCTTCCCAGCAGACGCGGATCCAACCTCTTCAAGCGACGCCTACTAGCTGAATGACGGTTCCTTTAAGGTTCTTTTTTATTTTTTGTACTTTAGTTAGTTTATTTAATTGTATTTATTTGTAGGTATTGTATTTAATTAATTTATTGATAGTGTAGTGTTAGGTTTAATTGTAGATAATTGTAGGTATTTTATTTAATTAATTTATTGATAGTGTAGTGTTAGGTTTAATTGTAACTTAGGTTAGGATTTATTTTACAGGTAATTTTGTAATTATTTTAACTATTTTAGCTATTAAATAAACTATTTAATAGCTATTTTACCTGGTTAAAATAAATTCAAAGTTACCTGTAAACTTAGCTTTAGGGGTTAATACATTTATTAGAATAGCGGTGAGCTCCTGTCGGCAGATTAGGGGTTAATACTTGAAGTTAGGTGTCGGCAATGTTAGGGAGGGCAGATTAGGGGTTAATACTATTTATTATAGGGTTATTGAAGCGGGAGTGAGGCGGATTAGGGGTTAATAACTTTATTATAGTAGCGGTGAAATCCGCTTGGCAGATTAGGGATCGGCGGTGTTAGGGGCAGCAGATTAGGGGTACATAGGGATAATGTAAGTAGCGGCGGTTTACGGAGCGGCAGATTAGGGGTTAAAAATAATATGCAGGGGTCAGCGATAGCGGGGGTTGCAGATTAGGGGTTAATAAGTGTAAGGTTAGGGGTGTTTAGACTCGGGGTACATGTTAGAGTGTTAGGTGCAGACGTAGGAAGTGTTTCCCCATAGCAAACAATGGGGCTGCGTTAGGAGCTGAACGTGGCTTTTTTGCAGGTGTTAGGTTTTTTTCAGCTCAAACAGCCCCATTGTTTCCTATGGGGGAATCGTGCACAAGCACATTTTTTAAGCTGGCCGCGTGCGTAAGCAACTCTGGTATCGAGAGTTGAAGTTGCGTTAAATATGCTCTACGCTCCTTTTTTGGAGCCTAACGCAGCCATTCTGTGGACTCTCAATACCAGAGTTATTTAAAAGGTGCGGCCAGAAAAAAGCCAGCGTTAGCTTTGCGGGTCGTTACCGACAAAACTCTAAATCTAGCCGATAATAAATTGTATGCATAAACAATGTTGTATACTTAAAATCTAATGTTACCTCTTTTTCTTTTTTATTTCCTTATGTTAAGACATAATAAACTCTTCATAATTGTTGCATCCAGAAAAACTTATACATCTTATAGGATGATAAACTGAATGTATTGAACATATATATAATATCTGCTATGTTGCATAATATAGGAAATCATTACAAGCTGCTCTATATCCAAACTTATCTTAAGACTAATACCTCTAAAACATAAATTGCTGCCTATTAGCATGATATTTTATAATGACCCTTTGCAAACATTCTTATATAAGTAAGTACATGGTAGCGGGTTAATACCGCTGAGGAATTCACCACACTAGGTGAAAAAAGAGAAAATATAGAAATGTATTAATAATGAAATTGAGTAAACCAAGCGTCTGGAGTCCCCACCTTAAGTTCTAGCAATACTACTAGGAAGTATATGGAGAGAATGGGCTTGAGAAAATATGTAGGTTGTACCAGAGGAACTTAGGCCATAATTTTTAAGATAGAATATATAATATAAATAGAAGCTATAGTCTTCTAAAACTGTCCTGACATCATGCATTGATTCTTATGGGGCAATGTGTTAGGGTAAAATATAATATGTAGACAGGAGTAGGGTTATTAAACACATGACCCCCATCTTAATAACTAAAGGAGGATAGTGAATCATGGTTATTCCCTTCTAGAACATGCCCAGTTATCCAGCCTGAGCATATAGTGAGACATTTACCAAGTGTCCTGGAGAAACCATATAAACTTAACCCTTTCCAACCAAAAATGTTACGCCAACACACTACATTATATGATACCATTAAGGGCTCCTATCAGACCACTAACAGTTGTCATCCAATCTGTGATATCCCTTTAAATCTAAAACCTGCATTAGCACTTCCTTCCTATTTAAGGATTACCCATTAATCAGGGCCTGAAAATTGAAGTTGTTTCTCACTTCTCCTTGCTCCTCTGTGGAGCTACTACCATATTGTGCATTTGTTGCTTAACCTTCAGGTCTTTTACATTCGCCTTCGATACCCGCTGGGTATCTACTTTTGCCTATATCCTGACCGAGACCATCTTCCGGATTCATCCGCCAAACGGAACTTCTTTCTCCACGCCGAAGTCGCGCTCACACCAAACAGACGCTGAACCTAAGAGCTGCAACTTACCTCTCAACCTTTATACCCAAAAGGCATTACCGCTCCCCACGCTTCATAACACCGCTACTGTTAAGATAAGTACCGCTCTCCACGCTACAATTTATTCATTCATAAAGGTTAAACTATAAACACCATTGTTTGTTATTGGAGATACCTATAACCTTTATTGTGATTCTCATCTGACTCAGTAGTTTGCGGTTTGGGATATTAGCTAGTATGTCTGGACTGTGTATATATTTTATTGCATGAAAGTGTGAGTGCGTGAAGAAATTACCTTTACCTTATCAAGCAGCCTAATCCTTTGCTTTGCTTTATCTGCTTTAATCAGCATTTACAGTTGCATAATTTTGTAACACATATGACTTTCTCTGAACTTAAATCTCAATTACTCATAATCTTTCCTGAATATTTATATATTCATACCTTTGTGAAGTTCCATAATATTCTTTCAATTACAAAATTAATGACTCACCTTAAATAAGTAAGTTTAATAAATCATTTTCTCTTGCTTATTTTAAGAAAAGAGCAACAAAACCTTTATTTTTCCATATTTAAATAATCACAATATTAGATAACTTTTGGTTATCACAGAATTTTCAGGCCTATAAGGTTATAACCTGTAAAATATAGGATGGATCCTAGTGAAATAAAAAATGAATTCACCAACATCCATCAAAAATTAGAATATCTAGCCAGGGCCTTAACTGAGGTACAATCAGAAAATAAAGCACTTAAAACTCTAGTAAAAGAATGTTTACCAGCCAAGAGCTCAGAAGTCCCTGAACCTCACATTAACTATCCTCAACCCTTTTCTGGTAAACGAAGTGAATATAGAGACTTTAAAAATGCTTGCAAATTACTTTTTTCATTAAGGCCTAAAACTTATCACTCTGAGAGAATCAAGGTTTGTACTACCATCTCCTTCCTCCAGGGGGAGCCTCGCTCATGGGCTAATAGATATTTTGAGAATAACCATCCAATTTTAGATTCCTTGGAAGAATTTTTTTTAGCCATGACATCCTTATATGAGGACTCTCATTCACAGATGACGGCAGAAACGAAACTGAGATCCCTAAAACAGGGTAAGAGGAATATAGAAGATTATATTACTGAATTCCAAATGTGGATAGATGATTCTAAATGGAATGAAATTAGTTTGAAAAACCAGTTCAGACTGGGCCTTTCAGAATTGTTAAAAGATGAGTTGTCCCGTTTGGAGATGCCAGAAACCCTGAATGGACTGATGAAATTAAGTACTACCCTGGATCGGCGAATACGTGAAAGGAAGGCTGAGAGAGCTACCTGTGACGTACCACCTAGACGTCCGTATCTTTACACACCCAACCAGGAAAAGGGTACTTCTAATCAGACCCCAATGGAGATTGGAGCCATAAAAGGACCTTTAACACCTGAAGAAAAGGCCAGACGCAGATCTGAGAATCTTTGCTTATATTGTGGGCAAAAGGAACACTCAGTTAATAATTGCCCAATTCTTCAAAAGCAGAAGAAGGGTAAGATTCATTCAAAACATAATATTTTACACTTCACTCAAAACCCTCAATTGACTCTTAACCTTTCTTTACAGTGGGATCAGAAAAACGTGCAGTCTAATGCATTGATCGATTCTGGGGCAGCCGGAAATTATATCGATATATCTTTTGTTGATTTAAATAAAATTCCTACTGTTTGCAAGGCACAACCAGTCTCAGTTAAACTTATTGATGGTTCCCTCATACAACATGGTCCCATTACTCATCAAACGATACCTTTACTAGTGACAACTGACAATGGACATACTGAATATCTTACTTTTGACTTAATTTCCATCCACATGCATACACTTATTTTTGGCTTTACATGGTTAAAAAAACATAACCCCAGCATTGACTGGTCCACTCCACAGGTATCATTAGCATCACCATTCTGTTTAAAAACATGTTATCCATATCAGTTAATCTCTGCTATTGAATCCGAACTACCAGAAATTTATCAGGATCTGGCAGAGGTGTTTGATCTAAAAGAGGCAGAAAACCTCCCCCCTCATAGGGAGTTTGATTGTCCAATTGATCTGATACCGGGCTCTCAAATTCCTCACGGAAAAATATACCCACTTTCACAAGAGGAACTTACTTACTTACGTTCCTATTTAGACGACAATCTCCGAAAAGGTTTTATATCCCACTCAACATCTCCAGCTGCTGCTGGAATGTTCTTAGTACACAATAAGGACGGTACAATAAGACCCATTATTGATTATAGAGCTTTAAACGAAATTACTGTTAAAAACAGGTATCCTCTACCCCTCATACCCGAATTATTGGAACGTTTAAACGAAGCTACAATTTATTCAAAACTTGATCTTAAGGGGGCTTACAATCTTATCCGTATGAAAGAAGGTCATGAGTGGAAAACCGCCTTTAGAACCCGTTATGGGCTCTTTCAATATAATGTAATGCCCTTCGGCTTAAGCAATGCTCCTGCAACATTCCAGCATTTTATTAATGAAATATTCCACGACCTTATGGACATCTGTGTTATAATTTACTTAGATGATATTCTAATATACTCCAAAACACCCTCTGATCACGAAAAGCATGTAAGATGGGTACTCACCCGTCTCAAGGAGCACAAATTATATGCTAAATTAGAAAAATGTGTATTCCATGTCTCTAAGATAAAATTTTTAGGTTATATAATAACTCCTAACCATGTACAAATGGATCCTGATAAAGTGTCTGCCATTAAAGATTGGCCAGCTCCCACTACTGTAAAAGCGTTACAACGCTTTATCGGTTTCGCTAATTTTTATCGAAAGTTTATTAAAAACTTTTCTTCAATAGTAAGACCACTGACACAACTGACTAGTGTTAATCAAAAATTTAAATGGTCTCAAAAAGCTCAAGAAACCTTTGAAAAACTTAAAGAATTATTTTCTACAGCACCAATCTTATCACTACCCAACTTTGATCTCCAATTCCAACTTGAAGCAGATGCCTCTAATACTGGCATAGGAGCAGTACTCTCCCAACAACAAGTTGAGAATGGGGAAATTCACCCCATTGCATTTTATTCAAGAACCTTAACTAGTGCAGAAAGTAATTATAGTGTGGGGGACAAAGAATTGTTAGCAATAAAGAGTGCCCTTGAACAATGGAGACACCTCCTAGAAGGATCTAAACTTCCATTCATTATTTTTACTGACCATAAGAATCTTGAATATTTAAAAAAGAACAAGACTTTGACAGCCAGACAAGCGAGATGGTCTCTATTTTTAGACCGTTTTAACTTTATAATTACCTACAAACCAGGCAGTCAAAATACTAAGGCTGATGCTTTATCACGTATAAACGAAAGCTTAACTCATGAACCACCTAATTTTACTATCCCTCCTGAAAAAATCATAGGCGTCCTGACACCTATAGAACAAGAGGTTCACAAAGCTTTAAAACAAGATTCAATACCCCACCATACTTGTGTTAAAGACTCTCAATCTGGATTGTACTATCATAACAGTCAATTATATATACCCAAGAGCATGAGATCATCAATACTCACACACACCCATGATGATACAATGTCTGGTCATCCTGGAATTAAAAAGACCATTGAACTAACCCGTCGTAATTTCTGGTGGCCTGGCATGAACAAATATATATATGACTATGTATCAGGATGTGAAAATTGTGCCCGAAATAAATTAGTTCATAAGAGACCAATTGGTCTACTTACACCTCTGCCTATCCCAGATAAACCATGGAGTACCATAGCCATGGATTTTATTGTTGAACTCCCACTCACTCAACAATATAATACTATCATGGTAATAATTGACCATTTAACCAGACTAGCTCATTTTATCCCACTTAAGGGATTACCCTCAGCTATGACTACGGCTAAGGTATTTATAGATCACATAGTCAGACTACATGGTTTACCCTCCAACATAATTACAGATCGGGGAACGCAATTTACCTCATCCTTCTGGAGATCTCTGTGTAAATTGCTTAAGATTGACCACCTTTACACCACTGCTTTCCATCCCCAGACTAATGGACTCACAGAGAGACTTAATCAGACCATAGAACAATTCTTACGATGCTACATATCACATCTCCAAGATGATTGGACCGTTTTTCTTCCCATGGCCGAATTCACATATAACAATTCCATAAGTACTGCAATCAAAACTTCTCCCTTTTTTGCAACATATGGTTACCACCCAAACACTATATCTCTCTCTAACAAATCTGTAAACTCTCCCACAGCTACTGAATTTACATCTAACCTCCACGAAAGGTTAACTGTCCTGAAAAGACATCTACATGAAGCCAAACAATATCAAAAATCATACTATGACTTAAAACATCGTAGGGGTCCTGATTATAAGGTTGGGGACTTAGTACTTCTCTCAACAAAAAATCTTAAACTCAAAGTTCCTAGCAAAAAACTTGCGAATCAATTCTTGGGTCCGTTTCCAATAGAACATGTGATAAATTCCAATGTGGTTAGACTTAAACTGCCAAAAGACTACAAAATACATCCTTCTTTCCATATCTCATTGTTGAAACCATTCCCAACCAAAAACCATCCTTCTTCTATTCCGCCACCACCTGTTATGGTTGATCATCAAGAAGAATTCGAGGTTGAATCCATACTGGATTCTAGGATATACAGAAATAAACTGGAATATCTCATTAAATGGAAAGGTTACGGCCCTGAGGAAAACTCCTGGCTCATTCATTCCGAAGTCCATTCGCCCCGATTGATCAAGTTCTTTCATAAGAAATATCCACTTAAACCTCACGCAGAATCCCCAGGGGTGATTCCCTGAGGAGGGGGGCATGTGATATCCCTTTAAATCTAAAACCTGCATTAGCACTTCCTTCCTATTTAAGGAAGTGCTTACCCATTAATCAGGGCCTGAAAATTGAAGTTGTTTCTCACTTCTCCTTGCTCCTCTGTGGAGCTACTACCATATTGTGCATTTGTTGCTTAACCTTCAGGTCTTTTACATTCGCCTTCGATACCCGCTGGGTATCTACTTTTGCCTCTATCCTGACCGAGACCATCTTCCGGATTCATCCGCCAAACGGAACTTCTTTCTCCACGCCGAAGTCGCGCTCACACCAAACAGACGCTGAACCTAAGAGCTGCAACTTACCTCTCAACCTTTATACCCAAAAGGCATTACCGCTCCCCACGCTTCATAACACCGCTACTGTTAAGATAAGTACCGCTCTCCACGCTACAATTTATTCATTCATAAAGGTTAAACTATAAACACCATTGTTTGTTATTGGAGATACCTATAACCTTTATTGTGATTCTCATCTGACTCAGTAGTTTGCGGTTTGGGATATTAGCTAGTATGTCTGGACTGTGTATATATTTTATTGCGTGAAAGTGTGAGTGCGTGAAGAAATTACCTTTACCTTATCAAGCAGCCTAATCCTTTGCTTTGCTTTATCTGCTTTAATCAGCATTTACAGTTGCATAATTTTGTAACACATATGACTTTCTCTGAACTTAAATCTCAATTACTCATAATCTTTCCTGAATATTTATATATTCATACCTTTGTGAAGTTCCATAATATTCTTTCAATTACAAAATTAATGACTCACCTTAAATAAGTAAGTTTAATAAATCATTTTCTCTTGCTTATTTTAAGAAAAGAGCAACAAAACCTTTATTTTTCCATATTTAAATCATCACAATATTAGATAACTTTTGGTTATCACACAATCCCTGCGGTTAGCCTTTGTCCCTATACAGGAGTCCACAATCTCATCATATCGCTAACCTATCCCTTTTGCAGGTATGAGAGAGTCCATGTTCTCTTGACGCACTGGATCTTCGGGGGGGTAGATGTAACAGAATCTTAGGCCGCAGCCTTTAAAGTAGCTTATTCTAAGTCTCCTTGTTGCAGAAATCCAAAAATGTGTAGACAGGCTTGCTCCAGAACAGTTCAGCAACTAATGTTTTAGCAGGATAAGTCAGAATGTAATAAGAAAGTTAAAAAAATCCCAATATTATTTAGAATAGAAGCAGAGCAACTCATTCACACGTCTAGTCATGGCTGCGGCTTAGACACGCCCCCCAACTTTTCATTTTATTATCAAATTTTCTTTATTCTCTTGATATCCTTTGCTGAAAAGCATATCTAGATGGGCTCAGTAACTGCTGATTGGTGGCTGAATATTCAGTAAGTTTATATACCCTTGCAGAATTTATGATTTCTTGGCCATTTTTCAGAGAATATGAATGATAACACAAAAACTTATTTTACTCATGGTTAGTGTTTGGCTGAAGCCATTTATTATCAATCAACTGTGTTTACTCTTTTAAAATCATAATGACAACAGAAACTACCCAAATGACCCTGATCAAAAGTTTACATACCCCAGTTCTTAATACTGTGTATTGCCCCCTTTAACATCAATGACAGCTGGTGGTATTTGTGGATGAGGCTCTTTATCTTCTCAGATGGTAAAGCTGCCCATTCTTCCTGGCAAAAAAGCCTCCAGTTCCTGTAAATTCATGGGCTGTCTTGCATGAACTGCAAGTCCCAGAGTGGCTCAATGATACTGAGGACAGGAGTCTGAGATGGCCACTCCAGAACCTTCACTTTATTCTGCTGTAGCCAATGACAGGTCAACTTGGCCTTGTGTTTAGGATCATCATCATGTTGGAATGTCCAAGCATGTCAAATGCGCAGCTTCCGGGTTGATGAATACAAATTTTCCTCCAGTATTTTTTGATAACATACTGCATTTATCTTTCCATCAATTCTGACCAAATTTCCTGTGCCTTTGTAGCTCACACATCCCCAAAACATTAGCGATCCACCTCCGTGTTTCACAGTAGGAATGGTGTACCTTTCATCATAGGCCTTGTTGACTCCTCTCCAAGTGTAGTGTTTATGGTTGTGACCAAAAAGCTAAATTTTGGTCTCATCACTCCAAATGACTTTGTGCCAGAAGGTTTGAGGCTTGTTTCTGTGCTGTTTGGTGCATTATAAGTGGGATACTTTGTGGCATTTATGTAGTAATTGCTTTCTTCTGGCGACTCGACCATGCAGCCCATCTTTCTTCAAGTGCCTCCTTATTGTGCATCTTGAAACAGCCACACCACATGTTTTCAGAGAGTCCTGTATTTCACCTGAAGTTATTTGTGGGGTTTTCTTTGCATCGAAACAATTTTCCTGGCAGTTGTGGCTGAAATTTTAGTTGCACTAAAAAGAATAAAGTCCCAACTAATCCTTTGGAAGAGGTTTGCCCCACTAAGGTTTTAACCGGACAATTTGCTTATACAGATACCCTCAGGAATACTTCAAAGTCTTTAAGGGGCCTCAATAATCAAATAGACAGAGTTTATCTGAATAGTAGTATTGAATAAACCAGTGCCTGCCAGTGTGCTCAGCATATAACAAACAGTTCTTAAATTTTGAGAGTACGCTCTATAACTCATATGTACAGCCTCTAATTAGGTCTTCATTAGCTTTAACGTGGGACCGCTATGGGAGCAAAGTTTGCTCCCACTTACGCCAACCTATTTATGGGTTGGTGGGAGCGGTGCCACGTCTATGCAGCTGGTAACCCCTTCAGACCGAAAATTAGATTGTACATCCGTTACATAGATGACCTTCTATTTATATGGAGGGGAAACATGGAGCAAGCATGTGAATTTGTGGAATACTTGGGACAAAACGAAGTGAACCTAAAATTCACATTTGAGTTCCACAAAGACCAGGTACATTATCTGGACCTTGAGTTGAGGGGCTGCTCTTTGGGCAAGGTTTCCTCACAAGTGTATAGGAAGCCTATCTCAGGGAATAGCCTATTACACGCAAGAAGCTGCCATCCGAAACACATGCCATACTCTGTAGCAAAGGGCCAATTTGTGCGTATTAAACGCAACTGTACTTTACCCCAAACCTATGCCACTCATGCAGATGATTTGGAAAAACGCCTGCAACAAAGAGGATACAGTAAAAAAATCATTAAAAGAGCCAGAAATGAAGTAAATAATATGCCACGGGAAACCCTTTTAAGGGATAAACCCACTCCAAAAAAAAGTACAGACAACACATTAACTTTTGTGACAGATTACTCAGCCCAGTACACACAGATTTGTGGTATTATCCGCAACCACTTTAAACTACTAGTGGCTGATGATGCTCTCACAGAAACGGCTAAAAGAGGGTGTAGGTTTTCCTATAGAAGGAATAAATCTATAGGTAACCTTGTGTCCCCTTCTCAATTAAAAAGATCTAGACCGGAGATGGGAGCTGCTTCCTCCTGGTTAACCCATAGAGGAA
Organism: Bombina bombina; assembly: GCF_027579735.1. Taxonomy (NCBI): domain Eukaryota; kingdom Metazoa; phylum Chordata; class Amphibia; order Anura; family Bombinatoridae; genus Bombina; species Bombina bombina. The sequence goes on from NC_069502.1 coordinate 572,978,807, forward strand.
CATACAGGTGCGGATACTCACAATGCAAGGCATGTGAGCACGTACAGGTTGGTACCTCATTCACTTCAGCAGTGACTGGGGAAACCTTTGACATTTCCTCTTGTGTCAACTGCAGATCTACGTATTGCATCTATCTTCTGTGGTGCACATTGTGCAATCTGCAATATGTAGGTTTGACCACTAGGGACGTCCGCTCCAGGATACGCGAACATTTGTCCACGATCAGAATAGGTAAGAGTAGTACTACATTGGTAACTCATTTTGTACAAAAGCACGACAAAGATTGTCACTCCTTCAAATGGATGATTATTGAAAAGGTACAACATCAGAAGAGAGGAGGCAACCGCTTTGACGTCCTGTCAAGGCAAGAGATGTATTGGATATTTAGGCTCCAAACTAAGAGACCCTGGGGCCTAAACTCAGAATACGATTTCATTAATTATTGGAAGTGAGGGACTAATTCAGTCCCACATTTTACCCATGGGCCCCAAACTTACTCACAGCCTAACAAATGATATAGCATTTTGGTTTCCCTCTGTAAACATATATTATTCTAGCCTGTAGGGATCAAGTAAATAGGTATTAGTTCTACCTGACTATATATATTTAACTAATTTCATCAAGTCCTCAAATTATCCTCTAGTCATAGGCTCATTATAAACACTAAGATAAATCTAGTACATAGGGACCTTGGCAATAGATACCAGTCTCACTAATAAGTACAACTAATTAACCATATCTAGCTTTTCATACTGGCTTCTTGTCATAGGCTCATTACTATATATATTGAAGTCAACTACTTTTACTTTAGGGATCTAGTCTATAGGTCCTAAGGCTTTTCAGAGGTTAATTTATGTGTACTTAATTGAAGTTATCTATTTTATATAGATAACCTGTCCTCTAGTCATAGGCTCATTTACACTTTCTATTGGACTTGCTTGGTGTTACTCCCCTCTAAATGATATATTATAGAACTGGGTAGGGTCACTATATACCCAAATGGTCTATACCATTACTATCATTTTTACACCATCTAGGGTTATGAGTATTTGATCAGTGCCTCTAGTCATGGGCTCATTGCAACTTTTCGTCACTTTTTCACCGTTATAAGTTGAATATGGTAATATACCCCGTACCTACTAATGTGTATATTGGAACAGAAGAACTATACAACAATATTTCCTCTTTTTAGACTAATTAATTCTAATTTGGCTATAACCTTGAATTATGCATTGCTACATGTACTCCTTATACACATTTATAGTTGAGCCGGTCCTGTGATAATATTATGTCATTTATCATATATATAAGTTATTAAATATCTCTCACCCCCATTTGGCCATCTAATGAAATTACCAAAGTATTTAAATATAAGCTATGTAAACTATACATTGAGGTGCTTTAGATGTTTGGGGCACTGTACCTTTAAATTTCAATTAGATGGCCAACCAATAGAAATAGAGCACTGGGTATTTAAATCAGTGCATCCTTAGTAGTTTTATGGACTATGAGTACGGCTCTCCTAGCCGAAACGCGTTAGTCTGTTTTGTCTGGGGGTCCCCCCACATTTCTCTTGTTGTAACACTATTTTTAATGGAATACCAATAAAATAAGATTTTTATTTATTTTTGGTGCCTGGCATGCTTTTCTGCTTTTTTCCGATTTAAATTTTAGTTGGTCTACCTGACTGTGGTTTGGTTTCAACAGAACCCCTCATTTTCCACTTCTTGATTAGAGTTTGAACACTGCTGATTTGCATTCTCAATTACTTGGATATCTTTTTATATCCCTTTCCTGTTTAATACAATTCAACTACCTTTTCCTGCAGATCAATTGACAATTTGTTTGCTTTCCCCATGACTTAGAATCCAGAATTGTCAGTGCAGCACTGGATGAAAGATGCAAGGGTCTGTCAGGAGTCCAGAAACTCATTGACCTTTGATACACACACTAATTACAAGCAAACAGATCACAGGTGAGGATGGTTACCTTTAATAGCCATTCAAACCCCTTTGTGTCAACTTGTGTGCATGTTATCAGGCCAAAATCACCAGGGTATGTAAACTTTTGATCAGGGTCATTTGGGTAGTTTCTGTTGTCATTATGATTTAAAAAGAGTAAACACAGTTTATTGATAATAAATGGCTTCAGCTAAACACTAACCATGAGTGAAAGAAAAGTTTTTGTGTTATCATTCATATTCTCTGAAAAATGGCCAAGAAATCAAAAATTCTGCCAGGGTATGTAAACTTATGAGCACAACTGTAGATGCCTTGTGTGATTGGCTCACTCATGTGCATTGCTATTTCTTCAACAAAGATATCTATAATATGAAGCAAATAAAATAATAGAAGTAGTCTACAAATAACCGATAAAATAAAAGTAAATTTGAATGTTCTTTAAAATTGTATTCTCTATCTGAATCATGAAAGAAAAATTTTGGGTTTAGTGTCCCTATAATACTGACTGTGTCATGCTGAAAACAAAAGCTACCGAGCCATTTGTTGTGACAACATTTACAACCTATTACAAAAAAGAGCATTTAGCTCAGCTATATAAAATGAAAGGGGCATGAAACCCAAAATGTTTCTTTCATGGCTTAGGTAGAACATACAATTTTAAGCAACTTGCTAATGTACTTATTTTATATAATTTGTTTCATTCTCTTGATATAATTTGTTGAAGGAGCAGCAATGCACTACTGGTTTCAAATTCAAACTGAACACATGGGTGAGCCAATGACAATCGGTATATACTGTATATGCAGCCACCAATCAACAGCTAGTACCTAGGTTCTTTGATGCTCTTGAGCTTTTCTAGATAAACATTTCAGCAAAGGATAACAAGAGAAGGAAGCAAATTAAATAATAGAAGTCCATTGGAAAGTTGTTTAAAATGTTATTCTCTGTCTAAATCATGACAGAAATTTTTGGGGTTTCATGTCCCTTTAATACAATCACTGTTGATCCATATTATCAGTCAGGATTAAAATGGTCAAGCTCACGGTAAAACACACTGGCCCTGTAAACTTTCTGATTGGTTAATATGATTGTTTAAGAGAAGGAAGTTCTATTCAGCAGAACTTGTGACATGTTAAGCTATTTTCCTCACCAAATAAACAGAAAATCTCTATAATTTAAAATAGAAACTCCTATCTTAAAACTTCTTTAAATACATGTTTTCAAACACTTAAAGTGATTATAAACTTAAAGGGCCACTAAACCCAAAATCTTTCTTTCATGATTCAGATAGAGAATAAAAATTTAAACAACGTTACAATTTACTTCTATTATTTATTTTACTTCATTTTTTAGATATCCTTAGTTGAAGAAAAAGCAATGCACATGGGTGAGCCAATCAAACAAGGATTCTATGTGCAGCTACCAATCAGCAGCTATTGAGCATATCTAGATATTCTTTTCAGAAAAGAATATCAAGAGAATAAAACAAATGAGATAATAGAAGTAAATTAGAAAGATGTTTAGAATTGCATTCTCTTTCTAAATCATGAAAGAAAAAAAGTGGATTTCATGTCCCTTTAAAGGGACAGTCTACACCTTAGTCATCTTAAGGCTTACATTAGATTAAGCTGCAAATATCCTCCTGCCCTCTTTCTATATCGAGCAACAAGAACAGTATAAACCTTATTTTAAAATTACTATTGTTTCTGGTCACATTGAAATAGCTGCCAAGCTCCACCCACTGATGACATCACAATCTGGGCTGCATTAAAGGCTTCACTAGTTACAAAAGACTCACTTATTGGATTTAACAGACCATCAATGCTATTAAAGTGCATAAGAGTGCTATCAGAGTGCATAATTGCAGCCCAGATTGTGATGTCATTAGTGGGCAGAGCTTGGCAGCTATTTCTATATAACAGAAACAATAGTCATTTTAAAATAAATGTATTACTGTTACTGCTGCATGATATAGAAAGGGTGCAGGAGGATATTTGCAGCTTAAAAGGACATGCAACCCAAACATTTTCTTTCATGATTCAGATAGAACATACCATTTTAAACAACTTTCCAATTTACTTCTATCATCTAATTTGCTTCACTCTCTAGGTATCTTTTGTTGAAAAGCATATCTAGATAGGCTCAGGAGCTTTGATCTAGCTGCTTATTGGTGGCTGAAATTGTATGCCCATTTTTATTGGCTTACAAATGTGTTCAGCTACTCCCAGGAGTGCGTTGTTGATTCTTCATATAATTATCTGAACAGAGGGAACTCGAATAGTATAAGACATCCTCATTAGGGGATAATGGAGTTACCTACACTAGAGATGTATTTAAAATGTAAAGTCAATATAGGTAAATAGTATTTTTCAATCATAGCTAATCAAATAAAGTGTAATAAAAAATTTGATTATGATAAGTACGATCAAAAATTCAATAATGTGAACAAGGAATAGATTGTAGCATCCTCATTTTGGCAACATTGTATGAAACAAAGTTGTAGTAATAGATTAGTTTACATGTAACTAGAACATATCACTTTAAATAATGTTTGAATCTTTGAGGGAGATACCTCTGATTTCATTTTATTTTCAGCCAATCACAATAGATTTGTAACTTTAGAAGGTGTACATGTGTAACAAGGAATAGGGCTAAGACTACGGCATTAGCCAAAAAGTGTCAGCCTATACGCAGAGGGACCCCCTCACTATGGATATGCTCAGATGTTAGATTACAATGTTTTCATTATTTTTTGGGTTTTGGCGCATTTGATCATTGGTGTGGTGTGTTATATCAGAACTAATATTATAGCAGCAGTAATTGGTGCAAGATGTAAAAAACACGATATATGTAAAAACCTTTTTCTCACTGAATATATTCCCCTCAAAGGACATTTTATCATTAAAATAAATCACACACATAATATTAGGTCACAATTAAGTGGTACACAAGACTTTAATTACTATTTTGTTCTTTTAAAGGGACAATCTACTCCAGAATTTTTATTGTTTAAAATATAGCTAATCCAGGGGGCATGTACGGGTGGCGGCCATGCTAAGTCGCTTTGAGTGAAGCTCTCAACATGCCTAGTACTATTCTATTATTACCTGAATGATCTACACTGTTTTGGATGGTGAGCAACAGATATTTAGACACAGGAAGTAATGCTGAAGAGATCGATATCCATAGCATAGATACTAGGATTGCTAGACCTAAACCCGGACCATCATAATATTAGGTGACGGCCTTGTGCCGAGATTTCATGCTCCCATCCCCGTGAGCTAGATACTACTACTACTACTGGCTGATGGTAATGTTGCTTATATGTGCTTCCATAACTTTTATATTAGGAGGTCCATTTTCCTACCCTACCCTCAGACGGCGAGGGCGAAAGGAACAATTAATAGTTTGAAGCAACAATGCTCGGATACATATGCCTCACTTATTCTATAAATATAATCCTAGATAAAGAGATACTGTCAGATCCATAAGCACCCTATCTTAGCCATTATGGCTACATTTGTTATACTTAAGTGGCATTTATTATTTGAAGCTAACTAATCATATTACTTATATATACTAATTCTCAAAGGTTGTTTGTTTACTACTCAAATCTACTAAACATGTATATACTATTTCTGTGGTTATATTTAGTATACCTTTGTTCCTATATCAGTTGCTTTGTAAGCAACCATTGTATTAGCCACTGTTAATCGCTACACTTTAAATACTACAAAAAGAGATTCTCAAATTTTGTATAGCTATGCAATGTACAACCTCTATCTGTCAATGTATTGGACGTCATTATCTTTATTTGTAATATATTTGTAATATGTTTAGCTATGTTATTTCATTGTTGTTTATACACCAAGAATCTCAATAAAAGATTATAAAAAAAAAAAAAAAAATATATATATATATATATATATATATATATATATATATATATATATATATATACAGGGAGTGCAGAATTATTAGGCAAGTTGTATTTTTGAGGATTAATTTTATTATTGAACAACCATGTTCTCAATGAACCCAAAAAACTCATAAATATCAAAGCTGAATAGTTTTGGAAGTAGTTTTTAGTTTGTTTTTAGTTATAGCTATTTTAGGGGGGATATCTGTGTGTGCAGGTGACTATTACTGTGCATAATTATTAGGTAACTTAACAAAAAACAAATATATACCCATTTCAATTATTTATTTTTACCAGTGAAACCAATATAACATCTCAACATTCACAAATATACGTTTCTGACATTCAAAAACAAAACAAAAACAAATCAGTGACCAATATAGCCACCTTTCTTTGCAAGGACACTCAAAAGCCTGCCATCCATGGATTCTGTCAGTGTTTTGATCTGTTCACCATCAACATTGCGTGCAGCAGCAACCACAGCCTCTCAGACACTGTTCAGAGAGGTGTACTGTTTTCCCTCCTTGTAAATCTCACATTTGATGATGGACCACAGGTTCTCAATGGGGTTCAGATCAGGTGAACATCGAGGCCATGTCATTAGATTTTCTTCTTTTATACCCTTTCTTGCCAGCCACGCTGTGGACTACTTGGACGCGTGTGATGGAGCATTGTCCTGCATGAAAATCATGTTTTTCTTGAAGGATGCAGACTTCTTCCTGTACCACTGCTTGAAGAAGGTGTCTTCCAGAAACTGGCAGTAGGACTGGGAGTTGAGCTTGACTCTATACTCAACCCGAAAAGGCCCCACAAGCTCATCTTTGATGATACCAGCCCAAACCAGTACTCCACCTCCACCTTGCTGGCGTCTGAGTCGGACTGGAGCTCTCTGCCCTTTACCAATCCAGCCACGGGCCCATCCATCTGGCCCATCAAGACTCACTCTCATTTCATCAGACCATAAAACCTTAGAAAAATCAGTCTTGAGATATTTCTTGGCCCAGTCTTGACGTTTCAGCTTATGTGTCTTGTTCAGTGGTGGTCATCTTTCAGCCTTTCTTACCTTGGCCATGTCTCTGAGTATTGCACACCTTGTGCTTTTGGGCACTCCAGTGATGTTGCAGCTCTGAAATATGGCCAAACTGGTGGCAAGTGGTATCTTGGAAGCTGCACGCTTGACTTTTCTCAGTTCATGGGCAGTTATTTTGCGCCTTGGTTTTTCCACACGCTTCTTGCGACCCTGTTGACTATTTTGAATGAAACGCTTTATTGTTCGATGATCACGCTTCAGAAGCTTTACAATTTTAAGAGTGCTGCATCCCTCTGCAAGATATCTCACTATTTTTGACTTTTCTGAGCCTGTCAAGTCCTTCTTTTGACCCATTTTGCCAAAGGAAAGGAAGTTGCCTAATAATTATGCACACCTGATATAGGGTGTTGATGTCATTAGACCACACCCCTTCTCATTACAGAGATGCACATCACCTAATATGCTTAATTGGTAGTAGGCTTTCGAGCCTATACAGCTTGGAGTAAGACAACATGCATAAAGAGGATGATGTGGTCAAAATACTCATTTGCCTAATAATTCTCCCTGTATATATATATATACAGGGAGTGCAGAATTATTAGGCAAGTTGTATTTTTGAGGATTAATTTTATTATTGAACAACAACCATGTTCTCAATGAACCCAAAAAACTCATTAATATCAAAGCTGAATAGTTTTGGAAGTAGTTTTTAGTTTGTTTTTAGTTTTAGCTATTTTAGGGGGATATCTGTGTGTGCAGGTGACTATTACTGTGCATAATTATTAGGCAACTTAACAAAAAACAAATATATACCCATTTCAATTATTTATTTTTACCAGTGAAACCAATATAACATCTCAACATTCACAAATATACATTTCTGTCATTCAAAAACAAAACAAAAACAAATCAGTGACCAATATAGCCACCTTTCTTTGCAAGGACACTCAAAAGCCTGCCATCCATGCATTCTGTCAGTGTTTTGATCTGTTCACCATCAACATTGCGTGCAGCAGCAACCACAGCCTCCCAGACACTCTTCAGATAGGTGTACTGTTTTCCCTCCTTGTAAATCTCACATTTGATGATGGACCACAGGTTCTCAATGGGGTTCAGATCAGGTGAACAAGGAGGCCATGTCATTAGATTTTCTTCTTTTATACCCTTTCTTGCCAGCCACGCTGTGGAGTACTTGGACTCGTGTGATGGAGCATTGTCCTGCATGAAAATCATGTTTTTCTTGAAGGATGCAGACTTCTTCCTGTACCACTGCTTGAAGAAGGTGTCTTCCAGAAACTGGCAGTAGGACTGGGAGTTGAGCTTGACTCCATCCTCAACCCGAAAAGGCCCCACAAGCTCATCTTTGATGATACCAGCCCAAACCAGTCGGACTGGAGCTCTCTGCCCTTTACCAATCCAGCCACGGGCCCATCCATCTGGCTCATCAAGACTCACTCTCATTTCATCAGTCCATAAAACCTTAGAAAAATCAGTCTTGAGATATTTCTTGGCCCAGTCTTGATGTTTCAGCTTGTGTGTCTTGTTCAGTGGTGGTCATCTTTCAGCCTTTCTTACCTTGGCCATGTCTCTGAGTATTGCACACCTTGTGCTTTTGGGCACTCCAGTGATGTTGCAGCTCTGAAATATGGCCAAACTGGTGGCAAGTGGCATCTTGGCAGCTGCACGCTTGACTTTTCTCAGTTCATGGGCAGTTATTTTGCGCCTTGGTTTTTCAACACGCTTCTTGCGACCCTGTTAACTATTTTGAATGAAACGCTTGATTGTTCGATGATCACGCTTCAGAAGCTTTGCAATTTTAAGAGTGCTGCATCCCTCTGCAAGATATCTCACTATTTTTGACTTTTCTGAGCCTGTTAAGTCCTTCTTTTGACCCATTTTGCCAAAGGAAAGGAAGTTGCCTAATAATTATGCACACCTGATATAGGGTGTTGATGTCATTAGACCACACCCCTTCTCATTACAGAGATGCACATCACCTAATATGCTTAATTGGTAGTAGGCTTTCGAGCCTATACAGCTTGGAGTAAGACAACATGCATAAAGAGGATGATGTGGTCAAAATACTCATTTGCCTAATAATTCTGCACTCCCTGTATATATATATATAATAAGCAATGGACTGCACTCGCTGGTCTTTTTTCAACAAACGTGTAATTTATTGTAACGTTTCGGGGAACGTATCCCCTTCCTCAGACTCCTCAGTCTCCTCAGTTCCCCGAAATGTTACACTAAATTGCACGTTTGTTGAAAAAGTCCAGCGAGTGCAGTCCATTGCTTATTACTATTGATTTTTTGTCTGCACCCTGGCTGTTGATTTTTGAAGTGAGAGTGCTCTTCATTTGCTATTATATATATATATATATATATATATATATAGCTAATCCCTTTATTACCCATTCCCCAGTTTTGCAAAACCAACACGGTTATATTAATATACCTTTTACCTCTGTGATTACCCTGTGTTTAACCCTCTGCAGACTGTCCCCTTATTTCCGTTAATTTGACAGACTTGCATTTTAGCCAATCAGTGCTGACTCCTAAATAACTCCACGGGAGTGAGCACAATGTTATCTATATGGCAAACATGAACTAGCACTGTCTAGCTGTGAAAAACTGTAAACATTTACTGAGATAAGAGGTGACCTTCAAGAGCTTAGAAATTAAAATATGAGCCTACCTTGGTTAAGCTTTTAACAACGAATACCAAGAGAATAAAGCAAAGTAAATAGGAAAGTGGTTTAAAATTTCATGCCCTATCTGAATCATGAAACTTCAATTTTGATTAGACAATCCCTTTAATCTGTCTGCCTTAGCCTGTCAGTCTCATTGTCTGTATGTTTGTTCTTAAGGACCACTAAATATAGTTTAATTGCATAATAAAAAGACAATGCAATAACACTTACTCTAAATTTCAAATAAGCAGTAGATTTTTTTCTGACAAATGTATTTTTTCCCCATTTGCTGGCCCCATGTTTAATTTGACAGGTATCAGCCAATCACAGATTAGTATATGTATACCCTGTGAACTTGTGCACATGCTCAGCAAGAGCTGATGCCTCAGAAAGTAAATAATGTGCAACATTTTATAATAGAAGTTAATTTGGAAATTCTCTGAATAATGAAAGTTTAATTTTGACTTTAGTGTCCCTTTAAAATGATTTAGAAGCCAAAACCTAACATTTACATGTTACCCTTGCTTATGCTAAAATCAAATAAATTATTCAATTTTATAATAACTTACAAATTTGATACTGATGGAAATAACATTCCAATTCATTAGAGTTCACCAATGAAATGCTTTGAACTTGTAGGTGTTATGTCTGCCTCATTTAGTTAAACCACCCACAGTTTATATGAGAGCATCTGTTTTTTCCTATATGTAATTACACAAAAAAGCTAGAATAAGCAGTTTTTTTTTGCATGCTTTCCACAGGGTTTTCACAAACTTCTACTGCTAATTAATTCACTTAAAAATGACGGCCTAATTGTAAATTGCAAAGGATTCTAAGGCAAACCCTAAAACATTTTTTTAGTATATAAATGGCCAAAAATGGAAGAAGGAAAATATAGGTACATCAAAATGTGTAAAGGGTAACATGATTAACAATCACAGGGCAAAGGCTGCGGTGCTAAACAATTTTATTTCAACAGTATACACTAGAGAGGAACCAATGGAAATACTTGGAAACAAACTAGAACACACAAGCCCATACATATTAACTGAGGAGAGGATATCAGGACAAAACTAGATAATATTAAGGTAAATTAAACACCAGGCCCAGATGGAATACACCCAAGGGTTTTAAGGGAACTAATTTTAGCGTAGTTAAAGACAAACCTCAAATCTTTATTTTTCAAGAGTCATTATCCTCAGGCATAGTACCCCAGGACTGGCGTAAATATGTGGTGCCACTTTTTAAAAAAGGGAAACAGGGCTGATTCAGGAAGCTATAGACCAGTTAGTCTGGCCTCAATAGTGGGGAAGATACTTGAATGGATTACAAGGGATTATATTGATGAGTATATTTGTGTAAACAATATTATGAGTTAAAATCAGCATTGTTTTATGAGAAATAGATCATGTCAAACTAATCTAATTAGTTAAGAAGAGAAAGTAAGTAACATATAGATAAATGGGATTCAATTTATGTGATATACTGGGATTTTACAAAGGTGTTTGATACAGTGCCACATGAGAGATTAATATACAAAATGAATGGACTGCTAATATCTGATAAGGTTAGCTCATCAATAAACTGATCATACTGAGATTGGACAAATCAGTGGAGTCCCCTAGGGATCAGTACTGGGCACTGTCCGTTTTAAAGGGACACTGAACGCAATTTTTTTCTTTCATGATTTAGATAGAGCATGCAATTTTAAGCAACTTTCTAATTTACTCCTATTATCAATTTTTCTTCATTCTCTTGCTAACTTTATTTGAAAAAGAAGGCATCTAAGCTTTTTTTGGGGTTCAGACTCTGAACAGCACTTTTTTATTGGTGGATGAATTTATCCACCAATCAGCAAGAACAACCCAGGTTGCTCACCAATTCTTACATTTCAAATAAAGATACTAAGAGAATTAAGAAAATTTGATAATAGGAGTAAATTAGAAAGTTGCTTAAAATGTCATGTTCTATCTGAATGGGTTCAGTGTCCCTTTAATATTTTTATTAATGACTTGGAGCAAGGATTAAATAGCAACATATATTTTTTTGCAGATGATACAAAGTTGTGTAATATTATAAGGTCAGTTTAGGATTAAAATGCTTTACAAGGGGATCTATAAAAATTAGAAGAATGGGCAGGTAAATGGAAAATGAGATTTATTATTTGAAAATGCAAAGTTCTAGATTTTGAAAGTAAAAATAAGAAGGCAGCCTATTATTTAAATGAGACTAGACTTAGCAAAAAGGAGAATAGGGATTTGGCAGTACTTACAGATACCAAGCTAAATATTGGTGCACAATGCAGGGCAGTGGCATCTAAGGCTAATAAGGTACTAGCATGTATTAAAAAAGGCATTGATGCAAGGGAGGAAAGCATAATTCTGTCACTATGTAAATCTGCGGTAAGACTCCACCTTGAGTATGGAGTACAGTTTTGGGGACAGGGACGAACTGAGACCAACCAAGGCCCCTGGGGAGAGGTGTGGCAAGCACCCCCCACCCCATTTTTGCTCCACCTACCTACCTACCTCATCTGCCCCTCCTCCACCCTATTGCCCCTCCCACCTCCTGTGCCCCTCCCACCTCATATGTGTGTGTGACAGAGAGAGAGTGTGTGTATGTCTGTGTGTGTTTGAGACAGAGAGAGAGAGAGAGTAAGTGTGTGTGTGTGCATGACAGAGAGAGAACGAGAGAGAGAGTGTGTGTGTGTGTGTGAGACAAAGAGAGTGTGTTTGTGTGTGTGTGTGAGAGAGAGATAGATAGAGAGAGAGAGAACAAGTGAGTGTGTGTGTGACAGAGAGAGAGTAAGTGTCTGTGTGTGTCTATGCATGTGACAAAGAGAGAAAGGTAAGTGTGCGCGTGAGTGTGACAGAGAGAGATAGTGTTTGTGGTGTGTGTGTGTGAGAGAGTGTGTCTGTGTGTGACAGAGAGAAAAATTTTGTGTGCGCGACAGAGAGAGAGAGTGTGTGTGACAGAGAGAGAGAGAGAATAAGTGTGTGTACATGACAGAGAGAGAGTAAGTGCGTGTGTGTGTGACAGAGAGAGAGAATAAGTGTGTGTGTACATGACATAGAGAGAAATAGTGTGTGTGTGACAGAGAAAGAGAGAGTGTGTGACAGAGCGAGAGTAAATGTGTGTGTATTTGTGTGTGTGTGAGAGACAGAGAGAGATTAAGTGTGTGTGTGTGTGTGTGACAGAGAGAGAGAATAAGTGTGTGTTTACATGACAGAGAGAGAGAGTAAGTGTGTGTGAAGGAGAGAGAGAGAGTGTGATAGAGAGAGTAAGTGTGTGAGAGAAATATAGTAAGTGTGTGTGGGCCAGAGAGAGAAAAAGTAAATGTGTGTATGTACGTGACAGAGAGAGAGGGTAAGTGTGTGTGTGACAGAGAGAGTGTGTGTGTGTGTGTGACAAAGAGAGTGTATGTGTGTGTGTGCGGTGTGTTTGTGTGACAGAGAGAGTGTATTTGTATATGTGTGTGTGGTGCTTGTGTGACAGAGAGAGTGTGTGTGTGACAGAGAGAGTGTACGTGTGTGTGTGTTTGTGTGTGTGGTGTGTGGGAAAAGGGTTAAGTTAAATTGGTTTTATTTTAAATCTAGCAGGAAGTGCAGGTCTGTATATAGCTTGTGGGCTAGAAGCTCATTAGCTGATAAGGAAGTTCCCCACAGTACTATTGGTGGACACTGGCACCACACAACAAATATTTATTTTTCAACACAAAATCTTATTAAAAAAAACTCTTACACATAATTAATCACCTTTTTTATACATAGAAAATTACACATTTTATTTTAATAGTGCAAAAGAAAGAGAAGGGAAAGGGGACAAGTAGAGAGGTACAGACAGAGATAAAAAGAACAAGAAAAAGGAAAAGAGAGAATAAAAGTATATTTAAAATGCCATTTGAGCTCATACTCCTTTTGTCATTGAGAGCTGTATATATCATGATGTCATTAATCTTCTTGCCTTGTGCTGATGCTATGAAAGTAATCTCTGTATTTATCTGGCTATATTGTAAGTACAATTATTATGTACCAACATCTATCCTATGCACAGTACTGGGGAACACTGCAAGTCTGTGTTTCCCCATATCAAAATAGGAGCAATCAATATTCTATTTATTAAAAATAAATATTCTTCCACACTGTTTTCCTAACAGTTCTCCTAAGAATACGTTACTTTAACCTAATAATGATTGTTTTTTTTCACTGAATCAAAAATGTTTATTTGTCCAAAATGAATGACAGTCCCTATATATTCTGTAAGATGTGTTTAAACATAGGTTGACAACCAGAAACGTTTAGTTAGTCATATTCCCCACAGCCTATGCTGATGGTATTGTTGTGATAAAAGCAGTGTTTGAAGAGGTTAATTTTGGCTGCCTGGAGTTAAAAAAGCAAATATTTTATATACTTTATGCCCTCCTGCTTTTCCCAGCATTGGTTGTCAATCCAGAACCTTGTTATCTTTGCAAGGCTTAGGCAAAAGTTTGTTTGGCTGATCAAAATCAACAAGCAACTAAGCAATCAGTATTTACTTACCAGTTAGCTCAAGTTGGAAGGAGTCGTCTGGGAGATGCAGATGATGGCTGACTAGTGTCTTTGCCTCGCCTCACCATGCCACCACTACACGTATCCACACGCTATACATACATCTTCTGAAAACTCAAATTCCACGTGGTTACAATTCAGAATGGGATATTATGAACTATTGGGAATGATTAATTATGAATGTGCTGGACTATTAATGTAATACTGTATCTGTATACTTACATATTGCCCATATATGTACATAAATTAATATCATTATTTCACTTTTGCTACTACTAATATGTGTATCTGGTTAAATAGTGAAATTTGTGTGTGTTATATGTACTATATGTGATTAGATGATAGCAGCAACAGAGCAAATCTATCTACATAGGATAGTATAGAGAAGCATTATTTATAAGACAAGATTTTTGTAAGAAGCAACAATTAGTTTATCACTATATATATTAATAGTACTACAGATTAAATCTAGAGATGTGTTACTATGTTATGCGTTTAAATTGTATGCATAGATGTAAAAAATACAGCTATAGAGAAAAAGGGTAAAGAAAAATGAAAGGAAGCAATCACTTTAACACGCTGTGCAGTGACAGGTGTTTAAAAAGTTAACAAACAGGTGGTTTTGTTATAACCAATAAGACCGATGTGAGTACTTTAAAAGTATAAATGACCGGAAGTGTTTTAAGGTCTATGATTAAGTCTCCTGCTGAAATGCGTAAGACCTAGGGGTAGATTTATCAAAGCTTCAACTGATAATACTCTGGAATCCTACGTCAAATTTAATGCAAGATTGATCCGCCGTAGTTAACAAAGCATCAAGATTGTCAAATGTGGAAATGTGTGATGTAATATACGCTCCCGTGATCTCAATCCGACACAGATCAATGCTTGCGTCATTCCAGATGTTTCAAATTCACATTCGACTCTATTTGATCCTCTTCCCAATTTATCAAACATTCAACAGGTACGATAGTACCTATCGTTCAAACCACCACCCTTGAGGCCGCAAATGCCATAGAAATCAATTAGGAGTCTGAAAACACAGAAAGGTTATGTTCGATGCTGCAAGACAATGAAGCATTTTAGATAATAAAAGTAAATTAGAAACTTTATTAAAATTTTATACTCTTTCTAAATCAAACAATATTATTGCTCCAAATTTGTTGTGAAGTATTGCTCCAAATTTGGTGCAGAATTCTGCTCTAAATTTGATTCACTAGAAGATATAGGGTTAAAAATGAAATAAATACATTACTACTTATGGATTATGTTAAATATTTGTCTCTCATTACAAAGCAAGGGGACAATATCATTGCTCCAAACTTGGTGCGAAGAATTGCTCCAAACTTGGTGCAAAGTATTGCTCCAAACTTGGTGGACTACTAGTAATAGAGATAAAAATTAAATAAATACATAACATAACATAGCTAACTTATTTTTTTTTATAAATCTATTTGCACCATGTTTAAGGCATGTAGTAATACAAGTCCCACTCTACACATCGCACCAAATTTAACGCAATACTCCTAAACGACCCACAAACTAATGAAAGTTTACACGACTTTTGATTAGGAAATGCATACTCACATGATTTATGACATCAGCCAATCTGATTTAAATATACATTTTCTACTATCACTAACGAATCAAATTGCTTGATACTTGTGTCATTGATCACTCATCAGAACTGTAAGTGCCATGTGTTACATTGTGTATTATACATTGAAAGTATGTATATGTGAAATTAGTATTAAAATTAAACATTGATGATGACATTAGGACACAGTGTGATATTTTAGACAATGATTTTAAAATTTGAATGATGTTTGATTCAATATAATCTTAAACTGATGGCTCAAAGGTATAGTTTACCTAACATTAAACTGTCAATTAAAATCACCTCTTTACTGTCATGCTATTTTCAGTGTTTCTCTTCCTTCTCTTTAATTTAATTTTCATTAAGAAATGTCATCTTATATGCCAGCCCATTTTATAACACCTGTGTATGGGTGGTGTTTATAACTAGACTGCAATCAGGAGGGGTTACACAGGTACAGAGAGAAAACTGGCCCAGCTCTTAAAATATTCATTTGCAAATAAATAAATATGATACCCTTATATTCACAATTATTCATGCTGAGAATAATAATACATTTACACTATATACATATAGTGGTATAAATAAACACAGAGATATGAAAGACAACATGTAAATATGTTTGCAAAAGATTTCTGACATAACACACACACACACACACACACACACACACACACACATATATATATATATATATATATATATATATATATATATATATATATATATATATATATATATATAAAAAGTAATGAAGAGTGCACTCACCAGGACTTTTCAAAGTTTTATTCCATAATTGGAATAAAACTTTGAAAAGTCCTGGTGAGTGCACTCTTCATACTCTTCATTACTTTCTATTTACCTATCTGCTGCACCCTGAGCATGTGATTTGAATTTCTGGAGTGCTTGTCTACTTTGAACTTTATATATATATATATATATATATATATATATATATATATATATATATATATATATATATATATATATATATATATACAAGTATGTGCAAAGATATATGTACAAATTCTAGCATTATTAATCATTTTAAAAAACAAAAACAACATGAGATTCATAGGCATATCATGATTTATAGAAGTAAAAATACACATTAATTTATGTGGAAATATAATATATCAGTTTTTTTATATAACAAATACATAAAAAATAACTTTTATTATAATATGAAGAGACCGCGGGTGCCTTTTTCTACTACTATATATAAACTTCAATGCATATTAAAATAGCCATGCAAATGTGGCCCATAATTACAATTTTAACCCCTTCTTCGCATCACCTAGCCACCAAGTGGAAATAAACTTAGCTACATCTGATACATCACCATAGACTAATATACAAATAGATATATATACGTCATTTTTTATTATTCAAAAAATACTAAAAAAAATTTTTGACAGATGAATCTATGAAAGAAAAAGGGACAATTACAAATCTCTATTCATGCCCTTATGGCAAAGTCTATAATCCCATGCCTGATGAAGGAGCGATATTGCTTTAAAAGCTTGCTTAAAAAATACTTTTTTGTTAGCCAATAAAGGTGTCCCTTATACAATTTGTTTGTTATTTTATTTTTTTATTTAGTAAACTGGCTAACATGGATCCAAGAAAACAACATTTTTTTTGCCGACCATAAAGGGTATTTTCTAACTACAGTACAGTTTCCCTTTACACTGTGTGCAGAATTATTAGGCAAATGAGTATTTTGACCACATCATCCTCTTTATGCATGTTGTCTTACTCCAAGCTGTATAGGCTCGAAAGCCTACTACCAATTAAGCATATTAGGTGATGTGCATCTCTGTAATGAGAAGGGGTGTGGTCTAATGACATCAACACCCTATATCAGGTGTGCATAATTATTAGGCAACTTCCTTTCCTTTGGCAAAATGGGTCAAAAGAAGGACTTGACAGGCTCAGAAAAGTCAAAAATAGTGAGATATCTTGCAGAGGGATGCAGCACTCTTAAAATTGCAAAGCTTCTGAAGCGTGATCATCGAACAATCAAGCGTTTCATTCAAAATAGTCAACAGGGTCGCAAGAAGCGTGTGGAAAAACCAAGGCGCAAAATAACTGCCCATGAACTGAGAAAAGTCAAGCGTGCAGCTGCCAAGATGCCACTTGCCACCAGTTTGGCCATATTTCAGAGCTGCAACATCACTGGAGTGCCCAAAAGCACAAGGTGTGCAATACTCAGAGACATGGCCAAGGTAAGAAATGCTGAAAGATGACCACCACTGAACAAGACACACAAGCTGAAACGTCAAGACTGGGCCAAGAAATATCTCAAGACTGATTTTTCTAAGGTTTTATGGACTGATGAAATGAGAGTGAGTCTTGATGGGCCAGATGGATGGGCCGTGGCTGGATTGGTAAAGGGCAGAGAGCTCCAGTCCGACTCAGACGCCAGCAAGGTGGAGGTGGAGTACTGGTTTGGGCTGGTATCATCAAAGATGAGCTTGTGGGGCCTTTTAGGGTTGAGGATGGAGTCAAGCTCAACTCCCAGTCCTACTGCCAGTTTCTGGAAGACACCTTCTTCAAGCAGTGGTACAGGAAGAAGTCTGCATCCTTCAAGAAAAACATGATTTTCATGCAGGACAATGCTCCATCACACGCGTCCAAGTACTCCACAGCGTGGCTGGCAAGAAAGGGTATAAAAGAAGAAAATCTAATGACATGGCCTGCTTGTTCACCTGATCTGAACCCCATTGAGAACCTGTGGTCCATCATCAAATATGAGATTTACAAGGAGGGAAAACAGTACACCTCTCTGAACAGTGTCTGGGAGGCTGTGGTTGCTGCTGCACGCAATGTTGATGGTGAACAGATCAAAACACTGACAGAATCCATGGATGGCAGGCTTTTGAGTGTCCTTGCAAAGAAAGGTGGCTATATTGGTCACTGATTTGTTTTTGTTTTGTTTTTGAATGTCAGAAATGTATATTTGTGAATGTTGAGATGTTATATTGGTTTCACTGGTAAAAATAAATAATTGAAATGGGTATATATTTGTTTTTTGTTAAGTTGCCTAATAATTATGCACAGTAATAGTCACCTGCACACACAGATATCCCCCTAAAATAGCTATAACTAAAAACAAACTAAAAACTACTTCCAAAAATATTCAGCTTTGATATTAATGAGTTTTTTGGGTTCATTGAGAACATGGTTGTTGTTCAATAATAAAATTAATCCTCAAAAATACAACTTGCCCAATAATTCTGCACTCCCTGTAATCTTTAAAACCATATTCTAATTGTGCTTGTATTCCTGTTCTTTCATTAAATTAGGAATATTTATTTTATCTGTTAAAAAAACCCCAAATAGGATAATTTTCTTCCGAATTTACTTTTTCTATTGGTTTTGTTAGTAATGTATGCCTTATTTATAATGCACCAGTAGTAAGGGATTATGGGACCATAATTGCTAAACAATCTTACCAGCATCAGCAGTGAAAGTTTAGTTACATACGTTGAAACAGCTTATATTTTTAATGATTCCAATTTTATGTTGTGCTTCTTTTCCACCTTTAATGTTTATTGTCTACGGGGTGCAAGATTTAACTGTTATTAGATACCATGATTTTCTCATCACTGCTTTTGTATTTGTTGCATGAATACTGCAATATGCCTAAGTGGTATAAATTCTTAATTTTCCTAGAACATTTTCTGAGAAAAAAACATAATTCAGTTCAAAATATGTATAGGTTTCCAGGTGTTTTTATAATTATGTGTAGTTTGCATCAAACTTTACCATATTGTAGCACAGCACTGCTACTATTTAATAAAATGAGTATATCAATGGGGGATACACATAAAGGCCTATTCCAATTTCGATAAAGAAAATAAATGAATTTATTTTACTCTAGCTAAACCTGCTCAATCTTGATAGTCTTTATCGGGAAAACAAGGAAATATTAATTAAAAGTGAATTGAAAGCTAGCAAGCATCATATTGACCCTATACAGTTATTTAAATTTGACAATGAAAACATCCATTTGGTCTCAATTGGCTTTGCATTCCAAAGGCTTAAAACATTTGTCTGAAGAAGAACATCAAACACTGGCTTGTCAATATAAAGAAAAATCTGCTTGTTGGTATAAATATGCAAAAAAAAAGTTTATTTGTTGTGAGTTGGGTCATTCTGGAAGCAAAAAAAAACAAAGAAAAAAATTGTATAAAAAAGGCTCAATTACTTGTGGAAAGCACAATCAGCAAGATTACGAGTCTTGCGTTAGCTTTAAAAGCAGCGTTGAGAGGTCCCAACGCTGCTTTTTTCCTAACGCTGGTATTACGAGTCTTGAAATGACAGGTGTACCGCTCACTTTTTTGGCCAGACTCGTAATACTGCAAATCCACTTATGTAAATTGCGTATCCTATATTTTCAATGGGACTTGCATAATGCCGGTATTACGAGTCTTCCAAAAAGTGAGCGGTACAGCCTCTCCTGTCAAGACTGGTACCGCATTTAAAAGTCAGTAGTTAAGAGTTTTATGGGCTAACGCCGTAGTATAAAACTCTTAACTAAAGTGCTAAAAAGTACACTAACACCCATAAACTACCTATTAACCCCTAAACCGAGGCCCCCCACATCTCAAATAATAAAAAAACATTTTTAACCCTTAATCTGCCGAACCGTACATCGCCGCCACTATAAAAAATATATTAACCCCTAAACCGCCGCCCTTCAGCATCACAAAGACTACTTAAATTTTATTAACCCCTAATATGCCGTCCCTAACATCGCAGACACCTACCTACATTTATTAACCCCTAATGTGACGCACCCAACCTCGCCACAACTATATTAAATGTATTAACCCCTGAACCTAAGTCTAACCCTAACACCCCCTAACTTAAATTTAATTTAAATAAATCAAAATAAAATAACTATCATTAATTAAATTATTCCTATTTAAAACTAAATACTTATAACTAATAGTTACATTGTAGCTAGCTTAGGATTTATTTTTATTTTACAGGCAACTTTGTATTTATTTTAACTATGTAGAATAGTTAATAAATAGTTATTAACTATTTAATAGCTACCTAGTTAAAATAAAGACACATTTACCTTTAAAATAAATCCTAACCTAAGTTACAATTACACCTAACACTACAGTATAATTAAATTAATTACCTAAACTAAATACAATTAAATACAATTAAAAAAATGTATCTAAAATACGAAAAAAACAAAACACTAAATTACAGAAAATAATAAAATAATTACAAGTTTTTTAAACTAATTATACCTAATCTAATCCCCCTAATAAAATAAAAAAGCCCCCCAAAATAATAAAAAGCCCTACCCTATACTAAATTACAAATAGCCCTTAAAAGGGCCTTTTTCGGGGCATTGCCCCAAAGTAATCAGCTCTATTACCTGTAAAAAAAAGTACAATACCCACCACTCACCCACCCAACCCTACTCTAAAACCCACCCAATCCCCCCTTAATAAAACCTAACACTAACCCCTTGAAGATTACCCTACCTTGAGAAGTCTTCACCCAGCCGGGCCAAAGTCTTCAACAAAGCCGGGCGAAGTGGTCCTCCAGACGGCAGAAGTCTTCATCGAAGCCGGCCAGAAGAGGTCCTCCAGACGGGCAGAAGTCTTCATCCAGGCGGCATCTTCTATCTTCATCCATCCGGCGTTGAGCGGCTACATCCTCAAGACATCCGACGCGGAGCATCCTCTTCCAACGAAGTCCAACTGAAGAATGAAGGTTCCTTTAAATGACGTCATCCAAGATGTCGTCCCTTCAATTCCGATTGGCTGATAGAATTCTATCAGCCAATCAGAATTAAAGTAGAAAAAATCCTATTGGCTGATGCAATCAGCCAATAGGATTGAGCTTGCATTCTATTGGCTGATCCAATCAGCCAATAGAATGCCAGCTCAATCCGATTGGCTGATTGGATCAGCCAATACGATTGAACTTCAATCCTATTGGCTGATTGCATCAGCCAATAGGATTTTTTCTACCTTAATTCCGATTGACTGATAGAATTCTATCAGCCAATCGGAATTGAAGGGACGACATCTTGGATGACGTCCTTTAAAGGAACCTTCATTCTTCAGTTGGACTTCGTTGGAAGAGGATGCTCCGCGTCGGATGTCTTGAAGATGGAGCCGCTCCGCGCCGGATGGATGATGATAGAAGATGCCGCCTGGATGAAAACTTCTGCCCACCTGGAGGACCTCTTCTGGCCGACTTCGATGAAGACTTCTGCCCGTCCGAAGGACCACTTCGCCCGGCTTCATTGAGGACTTCGGCCCGGCTGGGTGAAGACTTCTCAAGGTAGGGTGATCTTCAAGGGGTTAGTGTTAGGTTTTATTAAGGGGGGATTGGGTGGGTGTTAGAGTAGGGTTGGCTGTGTGGGTGGGTGGTGGGTTTTAATGTTGAGGGGGTATTGTACTTTTTTTTACAGGTAATAGAGCTGATTACTTTGGGGCAATGCCCCGCAAAAGGCCTTTTTAAGGGCTATTTGTAATTTAGTATAGGGTAGGGCTTTTTATTATTTTGGGAGGCTTTATTATTTTATTAGGGGAATTGGATTAGGTGTAATTAGTTTAAAAAACTTGTAGTTATTTTATTATTTTCTGTAATTTTGTGGTTTTTATTTTCATACTTTAGATAATTGTTTTTAATTGTATTTAATTGTGTTTAGTTTAGGTAATTAATTTAATTATAGTGTAGTGTTAGATGTAATTGTAACTTAGGTTAGGATTTATTTTACAGGTAAGTTTGAATTTATTTTAACTAGGTAGCTATTAAATCATTAATAACTATTGTACCTAGTTAAAATAAATACAAACTTGCCTGTAAAATAAAAATAAACCCTAAGATAGCTACAATGTAACTATTAGTTATATTGTAGCTAGCTTAGGGTTTATTTTATAGGTAAATATTTAGTTTTAAATAGGAATAATTTATTTAATGATAGTTATTTTATTTAGATTTATTTAAATTATATTTAAGTTAGGGGTGTGTTAGGGTTAGACTTAGGTTTAGGGGTTAATAACTTTAATATAGTGGCGGCGACTTTGTGGGTGGCATATTAGGGGTTAATAAGTGTAGGTAGGTTGCGGCGACATTGGGGGTGGCAGATTACGGGTTAATAAATATAATGTAGGGTTTGGCAATGTTGGGGGCAGCAGATTAGGGGTTCATAACTATAATGTAGGTGGCGTCGGTGTCCGGAGCGGCATATTAGGAGTTAATAATGTTATGCAGGTGTCGGCGATGTCGGGGCGGCAGATTAGGGGTTAATAAGTGTAAGATTAGGGGTGTTTAGACTTGGGGTTCATGTTAGGGTGTTAGGTGTAGATATAAAATGTGTTTCCCCATAGGAATCAATGGGGCTGCGTTAGGAGCTTTATGCTGATTTTTTGAAGGTGTTAGGTTTATTTTCAGCCAGCTCTGCCCCATTGATTCCTACGGGGAATTTGTGCACGAGCACGTTTTACCTGCTTACCGCTAACGTAAGTAGCGCTGGTATTGAGGTGAGATGTGGAGCTAAATTTTGCTATACACTAACTTTTTTGCGGGTAACGCCGGGTTTCTAAAAGCCCTTAATACCAGCGTTGTCGGTTGGTGAGCAGTGAGGGAAAACTGGCGTTAGCACCGCACAGCCTTACCGACAAAACTTGTAATCTAGGCAATTGTGTTTTATCTTATTTGGGGAAAGAGTGTAATAGAAGAGTGATTTCCAAGAGTACCAAAACTATTATTTAAAGTGCTATATTTATTTTAAATTTCTTTTTGCTAAATATATACCAGTGAACATTTTAGCAGTGTCCTAAGGCAGAGGCCATCTTTTATTTCTTTCTTTTTTAATACAACCTTTTTTTTTTTTAAATTATATTTATTTCACAGAAAGAAGTACACAGTGCTTATATATTACAACAAGGTCAGTACCATAATATCTGACAACATTATGTCCATACATTTACATGAGAGCAAATACATAGATAAAACAGTCATTATTTAAGAGCCCCTCCCCTCCGTTGCTCCCCCCCTTCAACTTTAAATGCTCATTATATGCTGTCATCCAGACAACTCCATTCTCCTCTAAGCCTACCTTCCAGTACTAATTCAGAGTGTGCAAATGATTTGAGTATTCGGTTTAATACAACCTTTTAATTTAAATATCATAGTTATAGGTACAAGCAAAGTGTTAAATAATTCACCTTGTTAAATCATTATGTATCTTTATATAATGTCAGTCAAATCTGTTTATTCAGCAAATTTTAAAATGAACAAAAATAAAACAAAAACAAAAAAAAGGCTCTATTTCTGTTTTAATGTAGTGACGGCAAAAATGCTAAAAATGCTCTGGTCTTTTAAGGAAGTTTTTGTCTGAAATGCCCGGAGGGGTTATAAAAGAATCAGTAATAGAGTAGAAATTTTATCATCAATGAATTCATAATCAAAAGATGCAATATCATGCAATATCACTCACTGAATTTGAAATGAGCAGTAGATTTTTTTTTTCTGATAAATTTCAAAATCCCTTCCATATACACTGTGAACTACAAGTTGCTACCTGAAAAAGTGTGAACATAAAAGGAATTTGCACAACTTGATAATGGTTGCAAATTGGAAAGTTGTTTTAAAATTAAATGCTCCATTTCAATTATTGAAGTTTAATTTTTATTCTGGTATCCCTTTAAAAATATTCTTGTGAAACTGCTGCCATTTAGAGCAGTTCAGCTGAAATACATGCTCTTTAACAAAGGATATTAAATGAACAAAGTAACTTTGACAATAGATGTAAAATAGAACTTTTTTTAAATTATACACGCTATCTGAATACTGAACAAAATGGGTTTTATCAACACAACATACCTAATAGACTTGTGCAGTTGGATCCTTTGTTAGGATCTGAATGTGGAAGAAAGTGCTATTTGGTTCCTTTTGGAGCTGTACTGATTCTGGTGCAAGATCACCACATTAAGATCTGCGTAAATCCAGATATTAACATGGTGATCTTGCACCAGAATCAATCCAGCTCTGAAAAGAGCTAAATAGTGCTTTCTTCCACATGCAGATCCTAACAAAGGATCCAAATGCACAAGTCTATTAGGTATGTTGTGTTGATAAAAATGTATTTTAATTCCAGGTAGTAACAATAGATAATATGCATATATATGCAAGGCGTTGTATTGCTTAAAAAGTCTTTATAATCTTGCAATATTTGTAATTTCTTATACAATACACATATTTCCATTTTTGCCTGTTTTTCATTAAAGGGACCTATGTCAAGAATTAACCTTTCATGGCTCAGACAGAGCAATTAAAAAAAAAAATGTTTACATTTACTAATCAAATTTACTTATTTCTCCTGGTATCCTTTGTTACAAAACATGAGGAGCAGAAAAGCAGTCCTGGAAGAAATCTAGTAATTGGTGGTTACTCACATATGCTTCTTTTCATTGGCTTACCAGATAAGTTTAACTAAGTCCCTGTAGTGCATTTTTGCTCTGGGATTCATATTTAAGCCCTTTGCAAAGATTTTTTCTGTATGGTATTTTATTTGAAAGTAATATCATACTAAAAGACAGGAATAAAGTAAACTGAAATGTAATTACAAGTAGTCCCAACTTCAGTGATCACAATCCACCCGATCCCAGGATATCTACTGAATGTCGACAACAAAATGGACTTATCAAATTCAACATCCAAAGTTACTTGATAAATGCTTAGCCTCCACAGATCAACCAATAAAACACATTGGATAAACAGCCACTGATCCCTGCATCCTCTAACCGGAACATTAGATGATTTTGCCTATGCTAACATTAGCTACAGACCTTTTTTAGATGACAATCAAATTGTGTCTAATAAAAAATGATACTAAACATTTCATTACCATAGTGTGCAACAATGCCATCGATGTTTGTGATTGACTGTGAAATCCATAAGGATGTGATGTAAAGTAAAGAGCACAAATTTGCCATTTGGGGTTTTGATGTTTGTCGTGCAGTTATATTTTTTATGAATTAATTAGTATTTTGGTGATCAACAGCCATTATCAGTTGTTAACTGTGCCATTTTGCAGAAATGGAGATCAAATATAGTTTGAGATATCAAGCTCAGCTGCGTTTGACTCTGTAAGAATGTAATCGTAATGATAATAAAATAATTAAACAACAGCTGATCCAGATTTTTTTGATACAAAAAAGAATTTCAGAAATACTGGAGTCAATGCCAAACGGCTAGATTATAAGTGTTGCGGTAAGGCTTTTAAGGCTGAAAAAATGCGAGTTGTGTTGATATAGTTATACCGCAAGCAGTTTAGCCTATAAAGTCCATTCCGCACTCCAAAAAATTACGTTTTTGTGTGGGATTTTCATAGCGCCGGTATTACAGGTTGTCTGTTGAGGCTAAAAAGATTGAGTTACAGCCTATACCGACACGAGTCATACCGCCATCTGAGAGCAGTAGTTATGGATTTTGTGAAACAAAATGTTTCACAAAACTCCTAACTAAATTGTTACAAAGTACAATAACACCCATAAACTACCTATTAACCCCTAAACCGCCACCCTCCTGCATTGCAAACTTTATTTAAAACTTATTAACCCCTAATCTGCCGCCCACCCACATTGCGACTTTTAAATAAACCTGACAACCCCTAATCTGCTGACCACCCACATCACCAACACTATTTAAATATATTAACCGCTAATCCACCGCTCCATGACATCGCCCCCACTATAATAAAGTTATTAACCCCTAAACCTCTGGCCTCCCACATCGCCACCACTATAATAAAGTTATTAACCCCTAAACCTCCGGCCTCCCACATCCCCACCACTAAATAAACCTATTAACTCCTAAATGGTCAGCCCCCCACATTGCAAAACACTAAATTAAACTATTAACCCCTAAACCTAACACCCCCCTAACTTAAAATTAAAATTGCAATATAACTATCTTAAAATAAATAAAAACTTACCTGTGAAATAAAAATAAACCTAACATTAAACTATAAATTAACCTAACATTACTATTCTAATAAAATAAAAAAAGTACTACCAATTACAAAATCTAAATTACAAATTTAAAAAAACCTAACACTACGAAACAAATAATAAAATCAAAAATTAAAAAAAAAATGATAAACACTAAATTATGAAAAATAAAAAACACTAATAATAAACGAAATGATCAAAAATAAAAACAATTACACCTAATCTAATAGCCCTATAAAAATAACCCCCCCAAAATAAAAACACCCCCTAGCTTACAATAAACTACCAATAGACCTTAAAAGGGCCTTTTGTAGGGCATTGCCCTAAGTTAAACAGCTCTTTTACCTGGAAAAAAAATACAAAGTCCCCCCAACAGTAAAACTCACCAACCAACTTCCCAAAATAAAAAACCTAACTTAAAAAAACCTAAGCTACCCATTGCCCCTAAAGGGGCATTTGTATGGGCATTGCCCTTAAAAGGGCATTCAGCTCTTTTTCACTGCCCTTAAAAGGGCATTCAGATCTTCATCAAAAGCCCAAAGCCTTAATCTAAAAAAGAAAACCACCCCAAAAAAATTATAAAAAAACCTGACACTAACCCCAGAATATCAACACATGGTTCCTGAAGTCTGGACATCCATCTCCATCCAGGTGGCGAGAATTCTTCATACAGACGGTTATATCTTCATCCATCCCAGGGGTGTCTTTTATCTTCATACCGGCATTGCGGAGCGGAGTCATCCTGGAAGCCGATCCCATCCTGCACGGAGCGTCCTCTTCATATGGTCACCGCCGTACACTGAAGTTGAATGCAAGGTAGCCATTTCAAAATGGCGTACCTTGCATTCCTATTGTCTGATTTGATTCTTCAAATTCAAATCAGTCAAAAGGATGAGAGCTTCTGAAATCCTATTGGCTAATCAAAACAGCCAATAGGATGAGAGCTACTGAAATCCTATTGGATGTTCAAATCGAAGTGGGGGCTGGAGGTTTAGGGGTTAATAGGTTTATTTAGTAGCGGTGATGTGGGAGGCTGGGGGTTTAGGGGTTAATAGGTTTATTTCATGGTGGCGATGTGGTAGGCCGAAGGTTTAGGGGTTAATAGCTTTATTATAGTGTTGACGATGTCGGGGAGCAGCGGAATAGGGGTTAATAACTTTTATTAGTGTCAGTGATGTCGGGGGCGGCAGATTAGGGGTGTTTAGACTTGGGGTTTATGTAAGGGTGTTAGGTTTAAACTTAAAGGGACATGAGACCCACATTTTTTCTTTCATGATTTAGAAAGAGTATGCAATTTTAAACATCTTTCTAATTTACTTCTATTATCTAATTTGCGTCATTCTCTAGATATACTTTGCTGAAAAGCATATCTAGATAGACTCAATAGCCGCTGATTGGTTGCTGCACATAGATGCCTTGTGTGATTGGTTCATCCATGTGCATTGCTATTTCTTCAATAAAGAATATTTAAAGAATGAAGCAAATTTGATAATAAAAGTAAATTAAAATTTTATTTAAATTTGTATTCTCTACTTAAATCATGAAAGAAAATTTTTGGGTTTAGTGTCCCTTTAACTTTTTTTTCCATATTGACATCAATGGGGTTGCGTTACGGAGATTTTTCATTCCGCACTTCAGGTGTTTTTTTCTAACACTCTCTCCCCATTGATGTCTATGGGGGAAAGCATGCATGAGCACGTCAATGCAGCCCTTGGATTTTGTGCGGTATGGACTTAACACCACCATATCGCATGCACAAGGAGGCTTTTCAGTAACTCGTAATGGCAGCACTATGGAGAGTGAAATAACACAACTTTTTTGGCGTTAGTTTCGCACCCTGTTTAGTGCAAAACTCATAATCTAGGTGATAGTTAGAACATTTAATTATTGCACTTTTGCTAGCATATTGCAAATTTGACATGTGCATGAATTTAGTTACGAACGCACATTCATTAATGAAACACAGATATTTGTCTGATTTTAACGAGAGAAATATCTGAACAAATTCAGCAAGAATATTTAAAGAAAACAAAGGAATAATGTTGAATTTGGTATTATTCATTAGTTTCCTTTAAATAGTTAAAAATACTTAGCTAAATGCACTGGAGAACCTAACTAACTTGCTCCTCTTCTTCCCAAAGTCCTGTCACCGCTAACAGGAAGATTCGCAGGGCAGCTCCTAGGGCCTGCACTAAAGAAGAAGGTCCTTTATTGCAGGCCCTGGGAGCCATGATGCTAAGGCCTCTAGTTATCAAGCTGTCAACTGCAAATACGCTGGAATTCCACAGCGTATTTGTGGCGAGGCTGATTCGCCTTAGTTATCAAGCCCTACTGCCCGGCAAAAGTAGAATCTAGTGATGTAAGCTTCGATCCGCCGGACTCAGTCCGACACAGATCGATGCTTATGTCACTACAGATGTTCCGAATGCAAGTTCGGCACAATCTGACTACTTTTGGTAGTTATCAAACTACTACCAGGTACGCTTGCCACTATTCCGGGCCAGCGTACCTGGATTTCAATCCGCCGCCCTGGAGGAGGCGGATCCCTTAGGAATCAATGGGAGTCTGCCCATAGCGAAAGCTCATGTTTGCTGCTGCCCGCTATCCCATTGATTCCTATGGGAAATGTCTACACCTAACACCCTAACATGTACCCCGAGTCTAAACACCCCTAATCTCCCCCCCCACCCTGCCGCAACTAAATAAAGTTATTACCCCCTAAACCGCCGCTCCTGGACCCCGCCACAACCTACATTATACATATTAACCCCAAATCTGCCGCCCCCTATACCGCCGCCACCTACATAAACTAATTAACCCCTATCCTGCGGATCCCGGACCCCGCCGCAACTAAATAAATTGTTTAACCCCTAAACCGCCGCTCCCGGACCCTGCCACCACCTATATTAGACTTATTAACCCCTATCCTGCTCCCCCTATACCGCCGCCACCTATATTAAACTTATTAACCCCTATCCTGCCCCCCCATACCGCCGCCACCTATATTAAAATTATTATCCCCTTAACCTAAGTCTAACACTAACCCTAACCCCCCCCAACTTAAATATTATTTTAATAAATCTAAATAAAAATTACTATTATTAACTAAATTATTCCTATTTAAAACTAAATACTTACCTATAAAATAAAACCTAATATAGCTACAATATAACTAATAATTATATTGTAGCTATTTTAGGATTTATTTTTATTTTACAGGCAACTTTGTATTTATTTTAACTAGGTACAAAATTTATTAAATAGTTATTAACTATTTAATAACTACCTAGCTAAAAGAAATAAAAAATTACCTGTAAAATAAATCCTAACCTAAGTTACAATTAAAACACTACACTATCATTAAATTAATTAAATAAATTAGCTACAAATACCTACAATTAAATACAATTAAATAAACTAAACTAAATTACAAAAAAAAGAAACACTAAATTACAGAAAATAAAAAAATATTACAAGAATTTTAAACTAATTACACCTAATCTAAGCCCCCTAATAAAATAAAAAAAAAAATCCAAAATAATAAAAGTCCCTACCCTATTCTACATTACAAAGTAATCAGCTCTTTTACCAGCCCTTAAAAGGGCTTTTTGGGGGTATAGGTATAGGGGGTAGAACAGTATAGTATAGTGCGAGTGCTTAGTGACAGGGGTATCAATAAAGCTGTAAAAAAGCCAAAGAGCAGCGAGATTGATGAGTGATAACTATCACAGTCCGCTGCTCATCGCCCCGTACTTGGTGAGCGGCTTTTTGACAGCTTTATTGATAACTTTGGCAACTTTGGCAAGCGTATTCAGGTCCGCGGCGGCGATGTAAGGTGAGCTTAGGCGAGCTTAGGCGAGCGTATTGGGCTGGCGAATGCAGGTAAGTAGACGGCTTCATAACTAGAGGCCTAAGCCTCAAGTAAGCGCGGCTGGGGCTCTGTAAAGAAGAGGAGCAGATAGTGTGGCTCTTCAGAACACTTAGGTGAGGTATTTTAGTTACTACAGGTGAACTTTTTCCCCTGTAGCAGTAGAACATGTACATTAATTTAACAAAAAGAATGTCAATGTTACAGGAATTGTTGGTATTTGTTTAGTTTAAAACGAGATGAATACCAAACAGCATGGGCGAGGAATATATGAAATAAAAAGTATTTTGAATATTTAGATCAAACTATTTGTCTTAACTGAAAACTTTCCTTGTACACATGTCTATTACAAATAAGAGCATTTTCTTTTTAAACTTTTATGTGATTTTACGATTACACTATTTACAATAAGGTAGAATAAATAAAAAGATAAAACAGAAGCGCCACATGGCCCAATATTGTTTGGTCCAATTTTGTACATCTTGAGATAAATAAACAGACTCACATTTAGAAGAGCACCTCAGTTAGTGCTATAGGGGCAGTCTGGGATCTATTCGGTCACCCAGAAGACCAACTTCCAGCACAGGAACTGATCTCTATGTGGACAGAAAAGAGACACAAGTGCCTATATGGCCTAGTATTGTTGGTACAAGTGAACAAACTCAGATAATGATAAGAGTGGTACTCGCAATATGTCAAGCACCTCTTTTGATGCTATAGGAGCATGAAGGGATCAATGCGGTCACCCAACAGACTTATGGCAAGGCATCCAGGAGAAATTTGATGGTTCACAGGATCCCAGGATGATCAAAGTAATGGATATCCTCAGATAAAACTGGTGGAAAAAATTCCAAAAAAGAGAGCAGCAAGTGTTCAAATACTAAAATGGACTTTATTAAAAAAGAATAAAATAACAGGCAACACGTTTCTCAGCCAATGGCTGTTTCATCAGGCTTCATAAAATGTTTACTGAACACTTGCTAGATATACCTTAAAATCAATTAGGGTGATGGTGTACAGGTGGTGATGGGAGGGGTTAGCTTAATTGTTCATACCCTCATAACCAATCAGACAATACGAAATATAACTTAACTTCATAGCCAATCAGATAATATAGAATGTCATGAAATTATACAATGTACATAAAACCATACAACACATATATAAAAAATCATCCACAACTTACTAGTTAATGTTATTCATATAGAATTTCATAGGGCCTATACATAATTTCATAAACTAAAGTTATAAAATCAAAATTTCCTACCTTGTAATAATCCAAACTGTACTAAGTATATGAGTGGCATACATGAAAGAATAATGGAAGCTGTAATAAATCCCAATGTTCATGAGGAGATAGATTAAATGTAATAGAATGTTGCTAACTAATTGCCAAGTGTAGCTAAAGTTGAGTACTATCGAGGACGGCGTCCTAAGACGCTTAGTGCGCATGACTGGACACGATGTGTCAAAGCTATAGGTTGCTTAGCAACCAGTAAGGTTCCTGCGTGTAACCAATAGGCAGAAAGATAGGTGAAAATACGCTCAGTCTACAAACAACTCGGAAGTTTCAACACAATATTAATCATATATCTTATGTGAATGAACATCATGCAGATCGCATACCGCAGTGGTGACAGATTAAAGAGAACTTATTCACTAAAAACGCACTTCCAATTTAGTAATAAATCCGCTTGATGTTAGACATTTGTGTCCTTGAGCAGTGCTATAGCTGTGTGTGCTCATTAGACGTCTATAGCTAGATGAGATCGCGGTAAACGTCACTAGAACACATGACTCACTACGACCTATCAGATGTGAGAGTCATCTAGTGATAATAGGATAAGCTACACGTCAATCAAACAACATCTGTTTGATGATAGGATAAGGAATCGTATGTAAAATCTATTAATAGATATATAATCTACAAGAGTATAGTGACTTTGATTTTTGGAGGATGTAATATCATATCAAACCTATGTCCATAAAGATATAATAATGTAATAGGAATGATATTAATAAAGCTAATAAAACTGCCACCGTAATCGCAGCAATACCAGAACTGATAACCAGACTCAACTTGCCCATCGTGTCACAGTGTTTCCCAATGGGAGCTCAAAGTCACTCTGAAACTAGCCCAATGTGTCAAAAATTATATTATTGATTTTAGTTAAATACTGAATAGTTGTTCCAAGCAATGATACTATACTACATCATCGTGATTCACACACCTAGCAGGACAAATGACATCTAGCTAGTCAAATCGACCATATGTCTGATATTGGTCAGTATATTTTCTAAATAATAAATAAAATTAATAAGCTTAAAAAAAAAAATTTGATTATAATAAGCGACAGTAAACTATCAAATATAATCCATTAAATCTACGAAGGACTAAATCCGCACAACTTATTGTAAAAATGTGTCTAGACAAACTTAAAAATCAAGGCTAATCAGATGATTTAACAGTCAACATGATCAGCTCAATTGCAGAAGGCAAGATAGATAAGTGGCCAATCGAGATGAAACAAATAATCATCCGTATCCAAAGTAACATTATTTTCATAGCATGAAGCATTTGCAAATGAAGTACAGGTGACATTGATAGTCACCTATGCAGATCAATAGGAAAACAATCATAATATCCCACTAGACTCAGGTCTATATATATACTCATAATTGTAACATACACATATACATACAACCCACAACCTTATATCGACAAAAGACCCAAGCAAGTGTAAAATGCATAAGTACAACATACTATGTTGCCCAGGGAATGAGTGGAGTCTCTTAAGGAATATATATAACCAGATAAAATAATGCAGCCACTATATATAAATTAATATAATATAGTGAGGAGATATTGACATGATCAATAAAACTAGTAAGATTCCATCCTAACTTAAGGGAGCGGATTAACATTCATAGATCAAATGCTGCTAGGTCAACACATTCGTTGAGGCCATCAGGGGCCAGAGTATGTAGTTTATGGATCCAGTAAGTCTCTCTGCGCCGTAGGGTGAGCATAGCATTATGACTATTCCGAGGTATCTGTTCGATAGGTATTATAGAAAGTGTTTTGGCACTACCTCTATGTGTATAAGCACAATGCCTAGATAGACTGTGTTTCAAGAATTTCCTTTTTATATTGTAAGTATACTCGCTCCATCTTTTCTTGATGGTACGTCCAGTGCGCCCTACATACTGGACCCCACAAGCGCAACTCACGAGATATACAACAAAAGTAGATTCGCAAGACAGCCTTTTTGTGATTTTAAAGGTTTCCCCTGTCTGATTGGACGAAAAAGTGTTAGTTCCGCTTTTCACGATCTTGCACATATTGCACCTCGATTTCATACATTTAAATAATCCATATCTTGGTAAAAAATTACCAAGATAGGTCTTATTTTTCCCTATGCTAGATGTCTTGCTGCCAATCTTATCTCTAACAACTTTGCTTGGGGCCAGTTTGTTCTTCAGCGTGGGAGCCCTCCTATACACTACCCTCGGTTTAATGGAAGTATATTCCTTAAGATAAGGATCATTGCAAATAATAGGCCAATGTTTGTGAATTATTTGCTTAATTTGTCGATGTTGGTTACTATAGACAGTCACAAATAGAGGTATTTCTAAGGTGTCACTTGGTTGTTGTTTATTAACAGATTTTTTATTATTATTTTTCTTTTTATCAAATGTTAGATATTTGTTTCTATCATCTTCTAGGGCTCTGATGTATCCCTTGAGTACCAAATCCAGAGGATAACCCTTCTCTAGAAATCTATCCTTCAATATCTGAGATTGTGCTATATAACTATCAACCGTACTACAGTTCCGCCTAATGCGTCTAAACTGACCATATGGTACATTCTTTTTCCAACTATGGTAGTGATTGCTATTATAATTAAGAAAGCTGTTACAATCCACCTTTTTAAAGAAGGTTTCAGACATGATGGTTCCAGCTTCTGAATAATATAATGACAGATCGAGATATTCTATCCTAGTGGACTGGATGTTACTGGTAAATACTAGACCAAATTCATTATTATTTAGAGATGATGAGTAAAGTAGGGCTTCTTCGTGTGAGCCCTTAAATATGAATATCAAATCGTCAATATACCGGCCATAGAACACCAGGCCCGCACTCATAGGAGACCCAAATAGATGGGTCTCCTCAAATTTGCCCATATAAAGGTTGGCAAAACTGGGTGCGAATCTGGTGCCCATGGCCGTACCCTTGACTTGAAGATAATGTTTACCTTGATAAATGAAGTAATTATGGTGCAGTATAAACCGTATCATTTCTGAGATGAATGTTTGCTGTTTTGGTGGCATATATATGTCAGTTTTCAAATATGCTCCTACAGCTAACAAACCTTTATCATGGGGGATGTTGGAATATAGGGAACTAACATCACTTGTTATCCACCAGATATTAGATTCAGTTTTTGTGATACCCAGACTCATTAATTTATTAAGTAAGTCAGTAGAATCTCTAATGAATGAAGGAAGTGTCACTACATATTTTTGTAGGAATGAGTCTACATACACAGATAGATGGTCGGTAAGGCTGTCAATACCAGCCACTATAGGGTGTCCTGGTGGATTGGACGCATCCTTATGCACTTTCGGAAGGTGGTAATAGAACGCTATGCTAGGATTTTTGGGATACAAGTAGTCTTTCTCTTTTTTAGTTAGAATTCCCTCTTCAAAACCCTCTAATAGAAGGGAGAATAGTTGTTTCTGAAATAAAGGAGTAGGGTCTCCTGGTAATACCCAATAATAGGTGGCATCATTAAGAATCCTGTCAGCCTCCTGAATGTAATCTCGGATATTCTGAATCACAGTACCCCCTCCTTTGTCCGCTTGGCGGATCACTAACTCTTTGTTGGAAATGAGAGAATCAAGGGCCTTACGTTCCCCAGGACTAAGATTATTCTTATATTTTGATTTTTTAGGAAGTTTTTCTAAATCCTTAAGAACCATGGACTGATATATGCTGATGTGTGAATTTTTTGTCCTTGGCGGATTAAAATTAGATCTAGGTCTAAAATCAGTATGTATATACTTCTCAGTCAATTGCTCCAATAGGGTATCCGGTTTGTACATAATCACACCATCTTTTAAGCATTCATTCATGGTATCAACAATAATAGGCATATTTGTTGTATTCTTTAGTCGTTTCTCAGCAAAATATTTCTGGAGAGAGAGTTTTCTAGTAAAATTGTTGACATCAACGAATAGCTGAAACATATTGAAGTTGTTGGAGGGGGAGAAAGATAACCCCTTCCCTAAGACTCTAATCTCATCATTTGATAAATTGTGGTCTGATAAGTTGAAGATACCCTTCCTATACTTCAATAGTTTCTCTTTTTTAACGGTTGAGGATCTTCCTCTGCTTCCCCGTTTACGTATGCTCTTTTTTGTCTTGGAGGTCTTGGGGATAGTGACCACTGTTCTGGGGGGTGATTGTGACCTATCTCTAAAAAAGAGTGTGACAGTGATTTTCCTCATATGAGGTAGAAGGTTTGTTGGTGGATTCTGTTCCCTCATGGTTAAGTGGTGAATATCTATTAGTAGACTCAAATGGTTTGTAAATATTTTTTGCTTGGAAAAAATGATCTTGGGGTCTGTGTTGATTATTTCTCTCTTGATTATTAGATCTCTCTACTGGAGCAGAGATCAAAGTATGTTGTGGTTCATTGTTGTGTTGATTTGCTGATCTATGGGCATGATAGTTGGGAAAATTGGAAGTGTAATAGTGATTGGGAGTATATTGGTTGCGTCTATTTGCAAAATTCTGTTCTCCCAATCTGTTCCATGTGTTGGAATGCTCAGAAGCCCGATAATCATTCCCATTACCATATGATCTATTGGGATATGTATTATGATATGGTTGTCGGTATCCATTATTGTGATGATCTCTCGTGTCAGATGAATTGTATTGTCTAGGTTTATTATAGATATGTGGTTTGTGGTTCCTATATGTGTTATATCCTGGTTGTTGATACCCAGATTGTGTATTTGTATCAACACGGTGATGATTGTGATAATTAGTCATATATCTGTTATCAAAATTGTTTCCATTATGTCTCTCATGTACACGTCCAGGTGGGTTATTCCCAGTATTCTCATGTGTGGAGTGATAATTATTACTCCTGTTATTGGTGCGATTATAAGAGTAAACCTCACCCCTGGAATAGTCCCCCTCGTCCCTGGTCAATTTTTTATTTTTCTTTCTGATAATATCATTTTGATAGTCTTCTGCACGATCATATGCTAACTTCCTGTCTTTTTCAAAATCATTGTGGGTAATATATTTCTCAAGTTCTTTTTGGGTTTTGTCTATTTCCAAACCTACTTCATTATACAGTTTCTGTCTATGTTTCATTAAAATGTCAATGAAGGTAAGACCACAGACATTGAGGGCCTCCTCCCATTCTTTTTGTACCCCAGAGTCTTCCTTAAAAGAGCAATTCTTAAGTACTCTGAGACCTCTAGGGATTTGATTTTTAGTCTTGTACTTAAGGAGTGTTTCATAATCCCACCAATGTCTGTGTTCAACCTTCAACAAATTTTCAAGTTTAGTAAATAATGTTTGCATAGAAGGGTCAACATCAATAGCCTCATTGTTAGACACAGTGGTTTCTAGACCACAATTGGTTTTTCTTCTATTCGATCTCTCTATGGCAGATAGCATATCTATGTAGGTCGACTTCCCCTAAAGGCCAAAAACAGAAACACTAGGCAGTGATTCTTGTGAACAACAAAAAAGTGAGGGGGCGCCCTATTAGCAAAAAACTAAAACTAAGTGATGATTGAAATACAATGAAGACTGAAGTCTTCTAGTGTGTCATGAGTTTATAAAAGTGTAGTGAATAAGTGAGTATAAAAATGATATTAATTACTAATAGTGTCAAATGTAATTAGTTATCACTCACAAACTAATAACACTGGTGAGGTCAATAGTCAGCGTCTGTACGTATACATATATATATATACATATATACACCCATATAAACGCACACAAAAGTACACAATATAGATATATCTAAAAAACAAATGTGCAATAAAAATAATCACATTAAATAGTTGAAGAATATAACAAATAATTAAATAAATATTATAAGTGTGTAACAATGCCTTAGGTCAAGAGGCAATATAGTTGTATTAAAGTCTCTGGAGAGGAATATAGGCAGCTATCTGTGCAGATCCAGGCCAGGATCCAGGGACGGCAATCTATAAAAAGATAAAACAGAAGCGCCACATGGCCCAATATTGTTTGGTCCAATTTTGTAGATCTTGAGATAAATAAACAGACTCACATTTAGAAGAGCACCTCAGTTAGTGCTATAGGGGCAGTCTGGGATCTATTCGGTCACCCAGAAGACCAACTTCCAGCACAGGAACTGATCTCTATGTGGACAGAAAAGAGACACAAATGCCTATATGGCCTAGTATTGTTGGTACAAGTGAACAAACTCAGATAATGATAAGAGTGGTACTCACAATATGTCAAGCACCTCTTTTGATGCTATAGGAGCATGAAGGGATCAATGCGGTCACCCAACAGACTTATGGCAAGGCATCCAGGAGAAATTTGATGGTTCACAGGATCCCAGGATGATCAAAGTAATGGATATCCTCAGATAAAACAGGTGGAAAAAAATCCAAAAAAGAGAGCAGCAAGTGTTCAAATACTAAAATGGACTTTATTAAAAAAGAATAAAATAACAGGCAACGCGTTTCTCAGCCAATGGCTGTTTCATCAGGCTTCATAAAATGTTTACTGAACACTTGCTAGATATACCTTAAAATCAATTAGGGTGATGGTGTACAGGTGGTGATGGGAGGGGTTAGCTTAATTGTTCATACCCTCATAACCAATCAGACAATACGAAATATAACTTAACTTCATAGCCAATCAGATAATATAGAATGTCATGAAATTATACAATGTACATAAAACCATACAACACATATATACTTACAATATAAAAAGGATATTCTTGAAACACAGTTTATCTAGGCATTGTGCTTATACACATAGAGGTAGTGCCAAAACACTTTCTATAATACCTATCGAACAGATACCTCGGAATAGTCATAATGCTATGCTCACCCTACGGCACAGAGAGACTTACTGGATCCATAAACTACATACTCTGGCCCCTGATGGCCTCAACGAATGTGTTGACCTAGCAGCATTTGATCTATGAGTGTTAATCCTCTCCCTTAAGTTAGGATGGAATCTTACTAGTTTTATTGATCATGTCAATATCTCCTCACTATATTATATTATATATAGTGGCTGCATTATTTTATCTGGTTATATATATTCCTTAAGAGACTCCACTCGTTCCCTGGGCAACATAGTATGTTGTACTTATGCATTTTACACTTGCTTGGGTCTTTTGTCGATACAAGGTTGTGGGTTGTATGTATATGTGTATGTTACAATTATGAGTATATATATAGACCTGAGTCTAGTGGGATATTATGATTGTTTTCCTATTGATCTGCATAGGTGACTATCAATGTCACCTGTACTTCATTTGCAAATGCTTCATGCTATGAAAATAATGTTACTTTGGATACGGATGATTATTTGTTTCATCTCGATTGGCCACTTATCTATCTTGCCTTCTGCAATTGAGCTGATCATGTTGACTGTTAAATCATCTGATTAGCCTTGATTTTTAAGTTTTTCTAGACACATTTTTACAATAAGTTGTGCGGATTTAGTCCTTCGTAGATTTAATGGATTATATTTGATAGTTTACTGTCGCTTATTATAATCAATTTTTTTTTTTTTTTTTTTTTTTTTTTAAAGCTTATTAATTTTATTTATTATTTAGAAAATATACTGACCAATATCAGACATATGGTCGATTTGACTAGCTAGATGTCATTTGTCCTGCTAGGTGTGCGAATCACGATGATGTAGTATAGTATCATTGCTTGGAACAACTATTCAGTATTTAACTAAAATCAATAATATAATTTTTGACACATTGGGCTAATTTCAGAGTGACTTTGAGCTCCCATTGGGAAACACTGTGACACGATGGGCAAGTTGACTCTGGTTATCAGTTCTGGTATTGCTGCGATTACGGTGGCAGTTTTATTAGCTTTATTAATATCATTCCTATTACATTATTATATCTTTATGGACATAGGTTTGATATGATATTACATCCTCCAAAAATCGAAGTCACTATACTCTTGTAGATTATATATCTATTAATAGATTTTACATACGATTCCTTATCCTATCATCAAACAGATGTTGTTTGATTGACGTGTAGCTTATCCTATTATCACTAGATGACTCTCACATCTGATAGGTCGTAGTGAGTCATGTGTTCTAGTGACGTTTACCGCGATCTCATATAGCTATAGACGTCTAATGAGCACACACAGCTATAGCACTGCTCAAGGACACAAATGTCTAACATCGAGCGGATTTATTACTAAATTGGAAGTGCGTTTTTAGTGAATAAGTTCTATTTAATCTGTCACCACTGCGGTATGCGATCTGCATGATGTTCATTCACATAAGATATATGATTAATATTGTGTTGAAACTTCCGAGTTGTTTGTAGACTGAGCGTATTTTCACCTATCTTTCTGCCTATTGGTTACACGCAGGAACCTTACTGGTTGTTAAGCAACCTATAGCTTTGACACATCGTGTCCAGTCATGCGCACTAAGCGTCTTAGGACGCCGTCCTCGATAGTACTCAACTTTAGCTACACTTGGCAATTAGTTAGCAACATTCTATTACATTTAATCTATCTCCTCATGAACATTGGGATTTATTACAGCTTCCATTATTCTCTCATGTATGCCACTCATATACTTAGTACAGTTTGGATTATTACAAGGTAGGAAATTTTGATTTTATAACTTTAGTTTATGAAATTATGTATAGGCCCTATGAAATTCTATATGAATAACATTAACTAGTAAGTTGTGGATGATTTTTTATATATGTGTTGTATGGTTTTATGTTCATTGTATAATTTCATGACATTCTATATTATCTGATTGGCTATGAAGTTAAGTTATATGAACAATTAAGCTAACCCCTCCCATCACCACCTGTACACCATCACCCTAATTGATTTTAAGGTATATCTAGCAAGTGTTCAGTAAACATTTTATGAAGCCCGATGAAACAGCCATTGGCTGAGAAACGCGTTGCCTGTTATTTTATTCTTTTTTAATAAAGTCCATTTTAGTATTTGAACACTTGCTGCTCTCTTTTTTGGAATTTTTTCCACCTGTTTTATCTGAGGATATCCATTACTTTGATCATCCTGGGATCCTGTGAACCATCACATTTCTACTGGATGCCTTGCCATAAGTCTGTTGGGTGACCGCATTGATCCCTTCATGCTCCTATAGCATCAAAAGAGGTGCTTGACATATTGTGAGTACCACTCTTATCATTATCTGAGTTTGTTCACTTGTACCAACAATACTAGGCCATATAGGCACTTGTGTCTCTTTTCTGTCCACATAGAGATCAGTTCCTGTGCTGGAAGTTGGTCTTCTGGGTGACCGAATAGATCCCAGACTGCCCCTATAGCACTAACTGAGGTGCTCTTCTAAATGTGAGTCTGTTTATTTATCTCAAGATCTACAAAATTGGACCAAACAATATTGGGCCATGTGGCGCTTCTGTTTTATCTTTTTATAGATTGCCGTCCCTGGATCCTGGCCTGGATCTGCACAGATAACTGCCTATATTCCTCTCCAGAGACTTTAATACAACTATATTGCCTCTTGACCTAAGGCATTGTTACACACTTATAATATTTATTTAATTATTTGTTATATTCTTCAACTATTTAATGTGATTATTTTTATTGCACATTTGTTTTTTAGATATATCTATATTGTGTACTTTTGTGTGCGTTTATATGGGTGTATATATGTATATATATATATATATATGTATACGTACAGACGCTGACTATTGACCTCACCAGTGTTATTAGTTTGTGAGTGATAACTAATTACATTTGACACTATTAGTAATTAATATCATTTTTATACTCACTTATTCACTACACTTTTATAAACTCATGACACACTAGAAGACTTCAGTCTTCATTGTATTTCAATCATCACTTAGTTTTAGTTTTTTGCTAATAGGACGCCCCCTCACTTTTTTGTTGTTCACAAGAATCACTGCCTAGTGTTTCTGTTTTTGGCCTTTAGGGGAAGTCGACCTACATAGATATGCTATCTGCCATAGAGAGATCGAATAGAAGAAAAACCAATGGTGGTCTAGAAACCACTGTGTCTAACAATGAGGCTATTGATGTTGACCCTTCTATGCAAACATTATTTACTAAACTTGAAAATTTGTTGAAGGTTGAACACAGACATTGGTGGGATTATGAAACACTCCTTAAGTACAAGACTAAAAATCAAATCCCTAGAGGTCTCAGAGTACTTAAGAATTGCTCTTTTAAGGAAGACTCTGGGGTACAAAAAGAATGGGAGGAGGCCCTCAATGTCTGTGGTCTTACCTTCATTGACATTTTAATGAAACATAGACAGAAACTGTATAATGAAGTAGGTTTGGAAATAGACAAAACCCAAAAAGAACTTGAGAAATATATTACCCACAATGATTTTGAAAAAGACAGGAAGTTAGCATATGATCGTGCAGAAGACTATCAAAATGATATTATCAGAAAGAAAAATAAAAAATTGACCAGGGATGAGGGGGACTATTCCAGGGGTGAGGTTTACTCTTATAATCGCACCAATAACAGGAGTAATAATTATCACTCCACACATGAGAATACTGGGAATAACCCACCTGGACGTATACATGAGAGACATAATGGAAACAATTTTGATAACAGATATATGACTAATTATCACAATCATCACGGTGTTGATACAAATACACAATCTGGGTATCAACAACCAGGATATAACACATATAGGAACCACAAACCACATATCTATAATAAACCTAGACAATACAATTCATCTGACACGAGAGATCATCACAATAATGGATACCGACAACCATATCATAATACATATCCCAATAGATCACATGGTAATGGGAATGATTATCGGGCTTCTGAGCATTCCAACACATGGAACAGATTGGGAGAACAGAATTTTGCAAATAGACGCAACCAATATACTCCCAATCACTATTACACTTCCAATTTTCCCAACTATCATGCCCATAGATCAGCAAATCAACACAACAATGAACCACGACATACTTTGATCTCTGCTCCAGTAGAGAGATCTAATAATCAAGAGAGAAATAATCAACACAGACCCCAAGATCATTTTTTCCAAGCAAAAAATATTTACAAGCCATTTGAGTCTACTAATAGATATTCACCACTTAACCATGAGGGAACAGAATCCACCAACAAACCTTCTACCTCATATGAGGAAAATCACTGTCACACTCCTTTTTTAGAGATAGGTCACAATCACCCCCCAGAACAGTGGTCACTATCCCCAAGACCTCCAAGACAAAAAAGAGCATACGTAAACGGGGAAGCAGAGGAAGATCCTCAACCGTTAAAAAAGAGAAACTATTGAAGTATAGGAAGGGTATCTTCAACTTATCAGACCACAATTTATCAAATGATGAGATTAGAGTCTTAGGGAAGGGGTTATCTTTCTCCCCCTCCAACAACTTCAATATGTTTCAGCTATTCGTTGATGTCAACAATTTTACTAGAAAACTCTCTCTCCAGAAATATTTTGCTGAGAAACGACTAAAGAATACAACAAATATGCCTATTATTGTTGATACCATGAATGAATGCTTAAAAGATGGTGTGATTATGTACGAACCGGATACCCTATTGGAGCAATTGACTGAGAAGTATATACATACTGATTTTAGACCTAGATCTAATTTTAATCCGCCAAGGACAAAAAATTCACACATCAGCATATATCAGTCCATGGTTCTTAAGGATTTAGAAAAACTTCCTAAAAAATCAAAATATAAGAATAATCTTAGTCCTGGGGAACGTAAGGCCCTTGATTCTCTCATTTCCAACAAAGAGTTAGTGATCCGCCAAGCGGACAAAGGAGGGGGTACTGTGATTCAGAATATCCGAGATTACATTCAGGAGGCTGACAGGATTCTTAATGATGCCACCTATTATTGGGTATTACCGGGAGACCCTACTCCTTTATTTCAGAAACAACTATTCTCCCTTCTATTAGAGGGTTTTGAAGAGGGAATTCTAACTAAAAAAGAGAAAGACTACTTGTATCCCAAAAATCCTAGCATAGCGTTCTATTACCACCTTTCCGAAAGTGCATAAGGATGCGTCCAATCCACCAGGATGCCCTATAGTGGCTGGTATTGACAGCCTTACCGACCATCTATCTGCGTATGTAGACTCATTCCTACAAAAATATGTAGTGACACTTCCTTCATTCATTAGAGATTCTACCGACTTACTTAATAAATTAATGAGTCTGGGTATCACAAAAACTGAATCTAATATCTGGTGGATAACAAGTGATGTTAGTTCCCTATATTCCAACATCCCCCATGATAAAGGTTTGTTAGCTGTAGAAGCATATTTGAAAACTGACATATATATGCCACCAAAACAGCAAACATTCATCTCAGAAATTATACGGTTTATACTGCACCATAATTACTTCATTTATCAAGGTAAACATTATCTTCAAGTCAAGGGTACGGCCATGGGCACCAGATTCGCACCCAGTTTTGCCAACCTTTATATGGGCAAATTTGAGGAGACCCATGTATTTGGGTCTCCTATGAGTGCGGGTCTGGTGTTCTATGGCCGGTATATTGACGATTTGATATTCATATTTAAGGGCTCACACGAAGAAGCCCTACTTTACTCATCATCTCTAAATAATAATGAATTTGGTCTAGTATTTACCAGTAACATCCAGTCCACTAGGATAGAATATCTCAATCTGTCATTATATTTTTCAGAAGCTGGAACCATCATGTCTGAAACCTTCTTTAAAAAGGTGGATTGTAACAGCTTTCTTAATTATAATAGCAATCACTACCATAGTTGGAAAAAGAATGTACCATATGGTCAGTTCAGACGCATTAGGCGGAACTGTAGTACGGTTGATAGTTATATAGCACAATCTCAGATATTGAAGGATAGATTTCTAGAGAAGGGTTATCCTCTGGATTTGGTACTCAAGGGATACATCAGAGCCCTAGAAGATGATAGAAACAAATATCTAACATTTGATAA
The DNA here is from genome assembly GCF_027579735.1 of Bombina bombina. Lineage (NCBI taxonomy): Eukaryota > Metazoa > Chordata > Amphibia > Anura > Bombinatoridae > Bombina > Bombina bombina. Next base: position 573,023,687 of record NC_069502.1, read on the forward strand.
AAAGAAAAATAATAATAAAAAATGAATTTGGTCTAGTATTTACCAGTAACATCCAGTCCACTAGGATAGAATATCTCGATCTGTCATTATATTTTTCAGAAGCTGGAACCATCATGTCTGAAACCTTCTTTAAAAAGGTGGATTGTAACAGCTTTCTTAATTATAATAGCAATCACTACCATAGTTGGAAAAAGAATGTACCATATGGTCAGTTCAGACGCATTAGGCGGAACTGTAGTACGGTTGATAGTTATATAGCACAATCTCAGATATTGAAGGATAGATTTCTAGAGAAGGGTTATCCTCTGGATTTGGTACTCAAGGGATACATCAGAGCCCTAGAAGATGATAGAAACAAATATCTAACATTTGATAAAAAGAAAAATAATAATAAAAAATCTGTTAATAAACAACAACCAAGTGACACCTTAGAAATACCTCTTTTTGTGACTGTCTATAGTAACCAACATCGACAAATTAAGCAAATAATTCACAAACATTGGCCTATTATTTGCAATGATCCTTATCTTAAGGAATATACTTCCATTAAACCGAGGGTAGTGTATAGGAGGGCTCCCACGCTGAAGAACAAATTGGCCCCCAGCAAAGTTGTTAGAGATAAGATTGGCAGCAAGACATCTAGCATAGGGACAAATAAGACCTATCTTGGTAATTTTTTACCAAGATATGGATTATTTAAATGTATGAAATCGAGGTGCAATATGTGCAAGATCGTGAAAAGCGGAACTGACACTTTTTCGTCCAATCAGACAGGGGAAACCTTTAAAATCACAAAAAGGCTGTCTTGCGAATCTACTTTTGTTGTATATCTCGTGAGTTGCGCTTGTGGGGTCCAGTATGTAGGGCGCACTGGACGTACCATCAAGAAAAGATGGAGCTAGCATACTTACAATATAAAAAGGAAATTCTTGAAACACAGTCTATCTAGGCATTGTGCTTATACACATAGAGGTAGTGCCAAAACACTTTCTATAATACCTATCGAACAGATACCTCGGAATAGTCATAATGCTATGCTCACCCTACGGCGCAGAGAGACTTACTGGATCCATAAACTACATACTCTGGCCCCTGATGGCCTCAACGAATGTGTTGACCTAGCAGCATTTGATCTATGAGTGTTAATCCTCTCCCTTAAGTTAGGATGGAATCTTACTAGTTTTATTGATCATGTCAATATCTCCTCACTATATTATATTATATATAGTGGCTGCATTATTTTATCTGGTTATATATATTCCTTAAGAGACTCCACTCATTCCCTGGGCAACATAGTATGTTGTACTTATGCATTTTACACTTGCTTGGGTCTTTTGTCGATATAAGGTTGTGGGTTGTATGTATATGTGTATGTTACAATTATGAGTATATATATAGACCTGAGTCTAGTGGGATATTATGATTGTTTTCCTATTGATCTGCATAGGTGACTATCAATGTCACCTGTACTTCATTTGCAAATGCTTCATGCTATGAAAATAATGTTACTTTGGATACGGATGATTATTTGTTTCATCTCGATTGGCCACTTATCTATCTTGCCTTCTGCAATTGAGCTGATCATGTTGACTGTTAAATCATCTGATTAGCCTTGATTTTTAAGTTTTTCTAGACACATTTTTACAATAAGTTGTGCGGATTTAGTCCTTCGTAGATTTAATGGATTATATTTGATAGTTTACTGTCGCTTATTATAATCAATTTTTTTTTTTTTTTTTAAGCTTATTAATTTTATTTATTATTTAGAAAATATACTGACCAATATCAGACATATGGTCGATTTGACTAGCTAGATGTCATTTGTCCTGCTAGGTGTGCGAATCACGATGATGTAGTATAGTATCATTGCTTGGAACAACTATTCAGTATTTAACTAAAATCAATAATATAATTTTTGACACATTGGGCTAGTTTCAGAGTGACTTTGAGCTCCCATTGGGAAACACTGTGACACGATGGGCAAGTTGAGTCTGGTTATCAGTTCTGGTATTGCTGCGATTACGGTGGCAGTTTTATTAGCTTTATTAATATCATTCCTATTACATTATTATATCTTTATGGACATAGGTTTGATATGATATTACATCCTCCAAAAATCGAAGTCACTATACTCTTGTAGATTATATATCTATTAATAGATTTTACATACGATTCCTTATCCTATCATCAAACAGATGTTGTTTGATTGACGTGTAGCTTATCCTATTATCACTAGATGACTCTCACATCTGATAGGTCGTAGTGAGTCATGTGTTCTAGTGACGTTTACCGTGATCTCATCTAGCTATAGACGTCTAATGAGCACACACAGCTATAGCACTGCTCAAGGACACAAATGTCTAACATCGAGCGGATTTATTACTAAATTGGAAGTGTGTTTTTAGTGAATAAATTCTATTTAATCTGTCACCACTGCGGTATGCGATCTGCATGATGTTCATTCACATAAGATATATGATTAATATTGTGTTGAAACTTCCGAGTTGTTTGTAGACTGAGCGTATTTTCACCTATCTTTCTGCCTATTGGTTACACGCAGGAACCTTGCTGGTTGCTAAGCAACCTATAGCTTTGACACATCGTGTCCAGTCATGCGCACTAAGCGTCTTAGGACGCCATCCTCGATAGTACTCAACTTTAGCTACACTTGGCAATTAGTTAGCAACATTCTATTACATTTAATCTATCTCCTCATGAACATTGGGATTTATTACAGCTTCCATTATTCTCTCATGTATGCCACTCATATACTTAGTACAGTTTGGATTATTATTATAAGGTAGGAAATTTTGATTTTATAACTTTAGTTTATGAAATTATGTATAGGCCCTATGAAATTCTATATGAATAACATTAACTAGTAAGTTGTGGATGATTTTTTATATATGTGTTGTATGGTTTTATGTACATTGTATAATTTCATGACATTCTATATTATCTGATTGGCTATGAAGTTAAGTTATATTTCGTATTGTCTGATTGGTTATGAGGGTATGAACAATTAAGCTAACCCCTCCCATCACCACCTGTACACCATCACCCTAATTGATTTTAAGGTATATCTAGCAAGTGTTCAGTAAACATTTTATGAAGCCTGATGAAACAGCCATTGGCTGAGAAACGCGTTGCCTGTTATTTTATTCTTTTTTAATAAAGTCCATTTTAGTATTTGAACACTTGCTGCTCTCTTTTTTGGAATTTTTTCCACCTGTTTTATCTGAGGATATCCATTACTTTGATCATCCTGGGATCCTGTGAACCATCAAATTTCTCCTGGATGCCTTGCCATAAGTCTGTTGGGTGACCGCATTGATCCCTTCATGCTCCTATAGCATCAAAAGAGGTGCTTGACATATTGTGAGTACCACTCTTATCATTATCTGAGTTTGTTCACTTGTACCAACAATACTAGGCCATATAGGCACTTGTGTCTCTTTTCTGTCCACATAGAGATCAGTTCCTGTGCTGGAAGTTGGTCTTCTGGGTGACCGAATAGATCCCAGACTGCCCCTATAGCACTAACTGAGGTGCTCTTCTAAATGTGAGTCTGTTTATTTATCTCAAGATCTACAAAATTGGACCAAACAATATTGGGCCATGTGGCGCTTCTGTTTTATCTTTTTATAGATTGCCGTCCCTGGATCCTGGCCTGGATCTGCACAGATAGCTGCCTATATTCCTCTCCAGAGACTTTAATACAACTATATTGCCTCTTGACCTAAGGCATTGTTACACACTTATAATATTTATTTAATTATTTGTTATATTCTTCAACTATTTAATGTGATTATTTTTATTGCACATTTGTTTTTTAGATATATCTATATTGTGTACTTTTGTGTGCGTTTATATGGGTGTATATATGTATATATATATATGTATACGTACAGACGCTGACTATTGACCTCACCAGTGTTATTAGTTTGTGAGTGATAACTAATTACATTTGACACTATTAGTAATTAATATCATTTTTATACTCACTTATTCACTACACTTTTATAAACTCATGACACACTAGAAGACTTCAGTCTTCATTGTATTTCAATCATCACTTAGTTTTAGTTTTTTACTAATAGGGCGCCCCCTCACTTTTTTGTTGTTCATAAGGTAGCATAAAACATTTAATCTAATAGATATAGAAAAAAATATACATAGATAGATATTATTTTTCCACTTATTTTGTGATAATCAGAGGGACTGATTAATGGAACAGAAGAGTGAACATTTTCTAAGTTTCCAATTAGTATTTGATAGGCTTGTAATTACATTTCAGTTTTAATTCATTCCTGTCTTTTATTATATTACTTTTAAATAAAATACCGTACAGAAAAAAAGGCTTAAAATTTCAATTACACTGAACCATGGACATAAAATAGTAATCAATTTGTCCATTGAAAGATTAGTGAGATGTAAGAAAACCTTTTTAAACCATAATGAGCTGCAAGGAAAAATGCGTAGAAAACATAACTTTAAGAAATATCATAAAATATAAGTAACAACAACCCCATAAATGGTTAAATTTAAATGTCCCTATTAATCTGAACTGCTCAATTGTTACCATAAAATAAAAAAAAGAAATTAAAGAGGCAAAACCCACTTGAAATGTCTCATATACATTCTTCCCATGAGTCACTCATCGATCATAAGTACCGAGCTAAACCATTGGGCCCAAAGACTAAGCTACAGGTGGACAATAGTGATGTCCCAAACTGTTCGCCCGCGAACGGTTCACAGCGAACATAGCTTGTTCGCGTTTGCGTTTGTGGGCGAACACATGGCGATGTTTGATCCGCCCCTATGTGTCATCATTGTGGAAACTTTGACCCTTTATGTCACAGCCGCCTGACACATTAGAGCCAATCAATATCAGACACTCCCTCACAGACCCTCCCAGCTACTCGGAATCCGCCATTTTAGACTCATAAAGGCCTTGCTTTCTTAATGAGAGGACGTGTTGTGTTTTTGCTCCTGACATTAATAGGAAAAACATAGCTAGGCTAGTGTATTTACAGTCCAGAAGGACTCCACTCATCTCTGCTGCAAGCACAGCACCCCAAAAAGCCCTTTTTAGGGCTATATTTCATGCCGTTTTTTTTTTTTCGTTTTTTTTTAATTAGCATTTGCCTGGCTTTCAGCTGTGTGTTTAAGGCTCACAGCATATGCTGTGACTACTGCCACCACTGATATCTCCGTAACAACATTACAGGGAGTGCAGAATTATTAGGCAAGTTGTATTTTTGAGGATTAATTTTATTATTGAACAACAACCATGTTCTCAATGAACCCAAAAAACTCATTAATATCAAAGCTGAATAGTTTTGGAAGTAGTTTTTAGTTTGTTTTTAGTTATAGCTATTTTAGGGGGATATCTGTGTGTGCAGGTGACTATTACTGTGCATAATTATTAGGCAACTTAACAAAAAACAAATATATACCCATTTCAATTATTTATTTTTACCAGTGAAACCAATATAACATCTCAACATTCACAAATATACATTTCTGACATTCAAAAACAAAACAAAAACAAATCAGTGACCAATATAGCCACCTTTCTTTGCAAGGACACTCAAAAGCCTGCCATCCATGGATTCTGTCAGTGTTTTGATCTGTTCACCATCAACATTGCGTGCAGCAGCAACCACAGCCTCCCAGACACTGTTCAGAGAGGTGTACTGTTTTCCCTCCTTGTAAATCTCATATTTGATGATGGACCACAGGTTCTCAATGGGGTTCAGATCAGGTGAACAAGGAGGCCATGTCATTAGATTTTCTTCTTTTATTCCCTTTCTTGCCAGCCACGCTGTGGAGTACTTGGACACGTGTGATGGAGCATTGTCCTGCATGAAAATCATGTTTTTCTTGAAGGATGCAGACTTCTTCCTGTACCACTGCTTGAAGAAGGTGTCTTCCAGAAACTGGCAGTAGGACTGGGAGTTGAGCTTGACTCCATCCTCAACCCGAAAAGGCCCCACAAGCTCATCTTTGATGATACCAGCCCAAACCAGTACTCCACCTCCACCTTGCTGGCGTCTGAGTCGGACTGGAGCTCTCTGCCCTTTACCAATCCAGCCACGGGCCCATCCATCTGGCCCATCAAGACTCACTCTCATTTCATCAGTCCATAAAACCTTAGAAAAATCAGTCTTGAGATATTTCTTGGCCCAGTCTTGACGTTTCAGCTTGTGTGTCTTGTTCAGTGGTGGTCGTCTTTCAGCCTTTCTTACCTTGGCCATGTCTCTGAGTATTGCACACCTTGTGCTTTTGGGCACTCCAGTGATGTTGCAGCTCTGAAATATGGCCAAACTGGTGGCAAGTGGCATCTTGGCAGCTGCACGCTTGACTTTTCTCAGTTCATTGGCAGTTATTTTGCGCCTTGGTTTTTCCACACGCTTCTTGCGACCCTGTTGACTATTTTGAATGAAACGCTTGATTGTTCGATGATCACGCTTCAGAAGCTTTGCAATTTTAAGAGTGCTGCATCCCTCTGCAAGATATCTCACTATTCTTGACTTTTCTGAGACTGTCAAGTCCTTCTTTTGACCCATTTTGCCAAAGGAAAGGAAGTTGCCTAATAATTATGCACACCTGATATAGGGTGTTGATGTCATTAGACCACACCCCTTCTCATTACAGAGATGCACATCACCTAATATGCTTAATTGGTAGTAGGCTTTCAAGTCTATACAGCTTGGAGTAAGACAACATGCATAAAGAGGATGATGTGGTCAAAATACTCATTTGCCTAATAATTCTGCACTCCCTGTAGTTTAAATTTAACTAACCAAAAAATTTAATTATTTTTCTAGTGTAATATTTTTTCATTTTCTATCAGGCCAGTGTCACACAGCATATACTCTGGTTCATTGCTCTGTGCCAGCCAGCAGCCACCAGTGTTAATATCCGTTTATATTATAACATTATTTTAAATAAAAAAAAATATATATATTTTGCTAGTGTAATCTAATTACATTTACTATCATGCCTGTGTCTGTCATGCTCACTCAGCATTAATATACCTCATTTTTTTCAGTCTTTTGGTTAATTGGTCTGTGCCAGGCAGCCACCCAGCACTCATATCTATTCGTCTTCACCTTAATTTAAAAAAAAAAAAAGTTTAAATTTGTTTGCTAGTGTAATCTAATATAATTTTCTATCCGGCCTGTGTGTTTTGCTGACTTTCGGCTAGAAAACAATGGGGCTGTTTGAGCTGAAAAAAAACCTAACACCTGCAAAAAAGCCGCGTTCAGCTCCTAACGAAGACCCATTGTTTCCTATGGGGAAACACTTCCTACGTCTGCACCTAACACTCTAACATGTACCCCGAGTCTAAACACCCCTAACCTTACACTTATTAGCCCCTAATCTGCCGCCCCCGCTATCGCTGACCCCTGCATATTATTTCTAACCCCTAATCAGCCGCTCCGTACACCCCCGCCACCTACATTATCCCTATGTACCCCTAATCTGATGCCCTAACATCGCCGACCCCTATATTATATTTATTAACCCCTAATCTGCCGCCCCCAACGTCGCCTCCACCTAACTACACTTATTAACCCCTAATCTACCGACCCGACCTGAGCGCTACTATAATAAAAGTATTAACCCCTAATCCGCCTCACTCCCGCCTCAATAACCCTATAATAAATAGTATTAACCCCTAATCTGCCCTCCCTAACATTGCCGACACCTAACTTCAAGTATTAACCCCTAATCTGCCGACTGGAGCTCACCGCTATTCTAATAAATGTATTAACCCCTAAAGCTAAGTCTAACCCTAACACTAACACCCCCCTAAGTTAAATACAATTTAAATCTAACGAAATAAATTAACTCTTATTAAATAAATTATTCCTATTTAAAGCTAAATACTTACCTGTAAAATAAATCCTAATATAGCTACAATATAAATTATAATTATATTATAGCTATTTTAGGATTTATATTTATTTTACAGGTAACTTTGTATTTATTTTAACCAGGTACAATAGCTATTAAATAGTTAAGAACTATTTAATAGCTAATATAGTTAAAATAATTACAAAATTACCTGTAAAATAAATCCTAACCTAAGTTACAATTAAACCTAACACTACACTATCAATAAATTAATTAAATAAAATACCTACAATTATCTACAATTAAACCTAACACTACACTATCAATAAATAAATTAAATACAATTCCTACAAATAAATACAATTAAATAAACTAACTAAAGTACAAAAAATAAAAAAGAACTAAGTTACAAAAAATAAAAAAATATTTACAAACATTAGAAAAAAATTACAACAATTTTAAACTAATTACACCTACTCTTAGCCCCCTAATAAAATAACAAAGACCCCCAAAATAAAAAAATGCCCTACCCTATTCTAAATTACAAAAGTTCAAAGCTCTTTTACCTTACCAGCCCTGAACAGGGCCCTTTGCGGGGCATGCCCCAAAGAATTCAGCTCTTTTGCCTGTAAAAAAACACATACAATACCCCCCCCCAACATTACAACCCACCACCCACATACCCCTAATCTAACCCAAACCCCCCTTAAATAAACCTAACACTAAGCCCCTGAAGATCTTCCTACCTTGTGTTCACCTCGCCGGGTTCACCGATCGGTCCAGAAGAGGGTCTGAAGTCTTGATCCAAGCCCAAGCGGGGGGCTGAAGAGTGACGTCCATCCTCAGGCTGAAGTCTGGATCCAAGCGGCGGCGGAAGAAATCCATCATCGGGATGAAGTCGGAAGTCCATCATCGGGATGAAGTCTTCTATCAAGCAGCACCTTCAATCTTCTTTCTTCCGGAGCGGAGCGGAGCGGAGCCATCTTCTTCCCAGCGGACGCAGATCCAACCTCTTCAAGCGACGCCAACTAGCCGAATGACGGTTCCTTTAAGGGATGTCATCCAAGATGGCGTCCCTCGAATTCCGATTGGCTTATAGTATTCTATCAGCCAATCGGAATTAAGGTAGGAAAATTCTGATTGGCTAATGGAATCAGCCAATCAGATTCAAGTTCAATCCAATTGGCTGATCCGATCAGCCAATTAGATTGAGCTTGCATGCTATTGGCTGATCAGAACAGCCAATAGAATGCGAGCTCAATCTGATTGGCTGATTGGATAAGCCAATCGTATTGAACTTCATTCTGATTGGCTTATTCCATCAGCCAATCAGAATTTTCCTACCTTAATTTAGATTGGCTGATAGAATCCTATCGGCCAATCGGAATTCGAGGGACGCCATCTTGGATGACGTTCCTTTAAAGGAACTGTCATTCGGCTAGTAGGCTTCGCTTGAAGAGGTTGGATCCGCGTCCGCTGGGAAGAAGATGGCTCCGCTCCACTCCGGAAGAAAGAAGATTGAAGATGCGGCTTGATAGAAGACTTCATCCCGATGATGGACTTCCGACTTCATCCCGATGATGGATTTCTTCAGCCGCTGCTTGGATCCAGACTTCAGCCCGAGGATGGACGTCACTCTTCAGCCCCCCGCTTGGGCTTGGATCAAGACTTCGGACCCTCTTCTGGACCGATCGGTGAACCCGGCGAGGTGAACACAAGGTAGGAAGATCTTCAGGGGCTTAGTGTTAGGTTTATTTAAGGGGGTTTGGGTTAGATTAGGGGTATGTGGGTGGTGGGTTGTAATGTTGGGGGGGGGTATTGTATGTTTTTTTTTTACAGGCAAAAGAGCTGAATTCTTTGGGGCATGCCCCGCAAAGGGTCATGTTCAGGGCTGGTAAGGTAAAAGAGCTTTGAACTTTTGTAATTTAGAATAGGGTAGGGCATTTTTTTATTTTGTGGGTCTTTGTTATTTTATTAGGGGGCTTAGAGTAGGTGTAATTAGTTTAAAATTGTTGTAATTTATTTCTAATTTTTGTAAATATTTTTTTATTTTTTGTAACTTAGTTCTTTTTTATTTTTTGTACTTTAGTTAGTTTATTTAATTGTATTTATTTGTAGGAATTGTATTTAATTAATTTATTGACAGTGTAGTGTTAGGTTTAATTGTAGATAATTGTAGGTAGTTTATTTAATTTATTTATTGATAGTGTAGTGTTAGGTTTAATTGTAACTTAGGTTAGGATTTATTTTACAGGTAATTTTGTAATTATTTTAACTAGGTAACTATTAAATAGTTATTAACTATTTAATAGCTATTGTACCTGGTTAAAATAATTACAAAGTTGCCTGTAAAATAAATATTAATCCTAAAATAGCTATAATATAATTATAATTTATATTGTAGCTATATTAGGGTTTATTTTACAGGTAAGTATTTTGCTTTAAATAGGAATAATTTATTTAATAAGAGTTCATTTATTTCGTTAGATTTAAATTATATTTAACTTAGGGGGGTGTTAGTGTTAGGGTTAGACTTAGCTTTAGGGGTTAATCCATTTATTACAGTATCGGCAAGATTCGGTCGGAAGATTAGGGGTTAATAAGTGTAGGCAGGTGGAGGCGACGTTGAGGGGGTCAGATTAGAGGTTAATAAATATAATATAGGGGTCGGCGGTGTTAGGGGCAGCAGATTAGGGGTACATAAGGATAACGTAGGTGGCGGCTCTTTGCGGTCGGCAGATTAGAGGGTTAATTATTGTAGGTAGCTGGCGGCGATGTTGTGGGGGGCAGATCAGGGGTTAATAAATATAATATAGGGGTCGGCGGAGTTAGGGGCAGCAGATTAGGGGTACATAAGTATAACGTAGGTGGCGGTCGGCAGATTAGGGGTTAAAAAAATTTAATTGAGTGGCGGCGATGTGGGGGGACCTCGGTTTAGGGGTACATAGGTAGTTTATGGGTGTTAGTGTACTTTAGAGCACAATAGTTAAGAGCTTTATAAACCGGCGTTAGCACAGAAAGCTCTTAACTACTGACTTTTTTCTGCTGCTGGAGTTTTGTCGTTAGAATTCTAATGCTCACTTCAGCCACAACTCTAAATACCGGAGTTAGAAAGATCCCATTGAAAAGATAGGATACGCAATTGACGTAAGGGGATCTGCGGTATGGAAAAGTCGCGGCTGGAAAGTGAGCGTTAGACCCTTTCCTGACTGACTCCAAAACCGACGGTAGCCTAAAACCAGCATTAGGAGCCTCGTACGCTGGTTTTCACGGCTACCGCCAAACTCTAAATCTAGGCCATAGAGAGCCTACTGTGTTTACTTGCTGCCCTCCCTAGTCTATGAGCCACGACTCATATGTGTTTAACCTTTTTTTAATTCCCCCCCCAAAAAAATAATTTCAATCATTTTTCTAGTGTAATCTAATAGTATTTTCTATCAGGCGTGTGTGTATCCGACTTACAGAGCCTACTGTTTTTAATAGCTGCCCTTCCAAGGCTATCAGCCACGACTCATATGTATGTGCTTAACCTTTTTCTTAAAATTTCCCAAAAAAAGTATTTAAATCATTATGCTAGTGTAATCTAATTGTATTTTCTATCAGGCCTGTGTCTAACTGTCTATCTGACTTACACAGCATACTGTTGTTATAATTGCTGCCCTACGTAGCAGCCAGCCAGTGCGACCACTCATAGAGTCATATGTGCATTGCACTTCTTAACATAATTTTAATATTAAAATCTAAAATTTTCAAATATTTTGCTAGTGTAATCTAACTTAATTTTCTATCAGGCCTGTGTTTTTGTCACTTACACAGCATACTGTGTTAAATTGCTGCCCTACCTACCATCCACAACTCATATCTGCCAGCCTGTGTGCCAGGCCCAACTAGCCAATTAGTGGCACCAATCACAATTCTTGTAACAGTAATTAAAAAAAAAAATCATAATTTTTTGGACTGCAAATATTCAGTCTCCTAGTGCCATTGAATTTCATTTACCTCCTGCCTGCCACTGCCAGCCTTTTGTGCCAGGCCGTCTAGCCAAATATTTACACCAATCATAATTGTTGTCACAGACAGAATAGTTAGTAATTTAAATAAAAAATTTTTTTATTGTTGATCTTAATCCTCAGTTTGCTCGTGCCCTAGAATTGCACTTTTTTACTTCCTTGCAAGACTGTGTGCCAGGCCTACTTGAAAAATATTTACACCAATCATATTTGTTGTGACAGTATTCTAATAATTAAAAATTTAATTTTTGGAAATAGTTGTTGTGAATCCTCAGTTTGATGGTGCCATTGAATAGCACTTTCCTCCTGCCTTGCAGCCTGCTGTGAGCCAGGCCCACCTAGCCAATTGTTGTCAACAATCATATTTCTGTTAACAATTTTGCAAAAATTGTCAATCATCACTGTTTAGACTGTCAGTAATCAGTCTCCTAGTGTCCTTGAATTGCATCTACCTCCTGCCTGCAAGCCTTTTGTGCCAGGCCGTCTTGCCAACTATTTACACCAATCCTAATTTTTTGTCACAGTATAGTTACTAATTAAAATTAAAAAAATCTTGATTGTTGATGATCTTAATCCTCAGTTTGCTCGTGCCCTAGAATTGCACTTTTCTACAGCCTTCCAAGCCTGTGAGCCAGGCCTACTTAAAAAATATTTACACCAATCATATTTGTTGTGACAGTATTCTAATAATTAAAAATTAAAATTTTTGGTAATAGTTGTTGTGAATCCTCAGTTTGCTGGTGCCATTGAATAGCACTTTCCTCCTGCCTTGCAGCCTGCTGTGAGCTAGGCCCACCTAGCCAATTGTTGTCAGCAATCATATTTCTGTTAACAGTATTGCAAAAATTGTCAATCATCACTATTTTGACTGTCAGTAATCAGTCTCCTAGTGTCCTTGAATTGCATCTACCTCCTGCCTACCATCCTTTTGTGCCAGGTCGTCTTGCCAACTATTTACACCAATCCTAATTTTTTGTCACAGTATAGTTACTAATTAAAATTAAAAAATTCTTGATTGTTGATGATCTTAATCCTCAGTTTGCTCGTGCCCTAGAATTTCACTTTTCTACTGCCTTCCAAGCCTGTGTGCCAGGCCTACTTGAAAAATATTTACACCAATCATATTTGTTGTGACAGTATTCTTAGTAATTAAAAATTTAAATTTTTGTTAATAGTTGTTGTGAATCCTCAGTTTGCTGGTGCCAGTGAATAGCACTTTCCTCCTGCCTTGCAGCCTGCTGTGTGCCCGGCCCACCTAGCCAATTATTGCCAGCAATCATGTTTCTTTTAACAGTATTGCAAAAATTGTCAATCATCACTGTTTTGACTGTCAGTAATCAGTCTCCTAGTGTCCTTGAATTTCATTTACCTCCTGCCTGCCAGCCTTTTGTGCCAGGCCGTCTTGCCAACTACACCAATCATAATTGTTGTCAGAGTACAGTTACTAATTAAAATTAAAAAATTCTTGATTGTTGATGATCTTAATCCTCAGTTTGCTTGTGCCCTAGAATTGCACTTTTTTACTTCCTTGCAAGACTGTTTGCCAGGCCTACTTGAAAAATATTTACACCAATCATATTTGTTGTGACAGTATTCTAATAATTAAAAATTTAATTTTTGGTAATAGTTGTTGTGAATCCTCAGTTTGATGGTGCCATTGAATAGCACTTTCCTCCTGCCTTGCAGCCTGCTGTGAGCCAGGCCCACCTAGCCAATTGTTGTCAACAATCATATTTCTGTTAACAATATTGCAAAAATTGTCAATCATCACTGTTTAGACTGTCAGTAATCAGTCTCCTAGTGTCCTTAAATTGCATCTACCTCCTGCCTGCCAGCCTTTTGTGCCAGGCCGTCTTGCCAACTATTTACACCAATCCTACTTTTTTGTCACAGTATAGTTACTAATTAAAATTAAAAAAAATCTTGATTGTTGATGATCTTAATCCTCAGTTTGCTCGTGCCCTAGAATTGCACTTTTCTACAGCCTTCCAAGCCTGTGTGCCAGGCCTACTTAAAAAATATTTACACCAATCATATTTGTTGTGACAGTATTCTAATAATTAAAAATTAAAATTTTTGGTAATAGTTGTTGTGAATCCTCAGTTTGCTGGTGCCATTGAATAGCACTTTCCTCCTGCCTTGCAGCCTGCTATGAACCAGGCCCACCTAGCCAATTGTTGCCAGCAATCATATTTCTGTTAACAGTATTGCAAAAATTGTCAATCATCACTGTTTTGACTGTCAGTAATCAGTCTCCTAGTGTCCTTGAATTGCATCTACCTCCTGCCTGCCATCCTTTTGTGCCAGGCCGTCTTGCCAACTATTTACACCAATCCTAATTTTTTGTCACAGTATAGTTACTAATTAAAATTAAAAAATTCTTGATTGTTGATGATCTTAATCCTCAGTTTGCTCGTGCCCTAGAATTGCACTTTTCTACTGCCTTCCAAGCCTGTGTGCCAGGCCTACTTGAAAAATATTTACACCAATCATATTTGTTGTGACAGTATTCTAATAATTAAAAATTTAATTTTTGGTAATAATTGTTGTGAATCCTCAGTTTGATGGTGCCATTGAATAGCACTTTCCTCCTGCCTTGCAGCCTGCTGTGAGCCAGGCCCACCTAGCCAATTGTTGTCAACAATCATATTTCTGTTAACAATATTGCAAAAATTGTCAATCATCACTGTTTAGACTGTCAGTAATCAGTCTCCTAGTGTCCTTAAATTGCATCTACCTCCTGCCTGCCAGCCTTTTGTGCCAGGCCGTCTTGCCAACTATTTACACCAATCCTAATTTTTTGTCACAGTATAGTTACTAATTAAAATTAAAAAAATCTTGATTGTTGATGATCTTAATCCTCAGTTTGCTCGTGCCCTAGAATTGCACTTTTCTACAGCCTTCCAAGCCTGTGTGCCAGGCCTACTTAAAAAATATTTACACCAATCATATTTGTTGTGACAGTATTCTAATAATTAAAAATTAAAATTTTTGGTAATAGTTGTTGTGAATCCTCAGTTTGCTGGTGCCATTGAATAGCACTTTTCTCCTGCCTTGCAGCCTGCTATGAACCAGGCCCACCTAGCCAATTGTTGCCAGCAATCATATTTCTGTTAACAGTATTGCAAAAATTGTCAATCATCACTGTTTTGACTGTCAGTAATCAGTCTCCTAGTGTCCTTGAATTGCATCTACCTCCTGCCTGCCATCCTTTTGTGCCAGGCCGTCTTGCCAACTATTTACACCAATCCTAATTTTTTGTCACAGTATAGTTACTAATTAAAATTAAAAAATTCTTGATTGTTGATGATCTTAATCCTCAGTTTGCTCATGCCCTAGAATTGCACTTTTCTACTGCCTTCCAAGCCTGTGTGCCAGGCCTACTTGAAAAATATTTACACCAATCATATTTGTTGTGACAGTATTCTTAGTAATTAAAAATTAAAATTTTTGTTAATAGTTGTTGTGAATCCTCAGTTTGCTGGTGCCAGTGAATAGCACTTTCCTCCTGCCTTGCAGCCTGCTGTGTGCCCGGCCCACCTAGCCAATTATTGCCAGCAATCATATTTCTTTTAACAGTATTGCAAAAATTGTCAATCATCACTGTTTTCACTGTCAGTAATCAGTCTCCTGGTGTCCTTGAATTGCATTTACCTCCTGCCTGCCAGCCTTTTGTGCCAGGCCGTCTTGCCAACTATTTACACCAATCCTAATTTTTTGTCACAGTATAGTTACTAATTAAAATTAAAAAAATCTTGATTGTTGATGATCTTAATCCTCAGTTTGCTCGTGCCCTAGAATTGCACTTTTCTACAGCCTTCCAAGCCTGTGAGCCAGGCCTACTTAAAAAATATTTACACCAATCATATTTGTTGTGACAGTATTCTAATAATTAAAAATTAAAATTTTTGGTAATAGTTGTTGTGAATACTCAGTTTGCTGGTGCCATTGAATAGCACTTTCCTCCTGCCTTGCAGCCTGCTGTGAGCTAGGCCCACCTAGCCAATTGTTGTCAGCAATCATATTTCTGTTAACAGTATTGCAAAAATTGTCAATCATCACTATTTTGACTGTCAGTAATCAGTCTCCTAGTGTCCTTGAATTGCATCTACCTCCTGCCTGCCATCCTTTTGTGCCAGGTCGTCTTGCCAACTATTTACACCAATCCTAATTTTTTGTCACAGTATAGTTACTAATTAAAATTAAAAAATTCTTGATTGTTGATGATCTTAATCCTCAGTTTGCTCGTGCCCTAGAATTGCACTTTTCTACTGCCTTCCAAGCCTGTGTGCCAGGCCTACTTGAAAAATATTTACACCAATCATATTTGTTGTGACAGTATTCTTAGTAATTAAAAATTTAAATTTTTGTTAATAGTTGTTGTGAATCCTCAGTTTGCTGGTGCCAGTGAATAGCACTTTCCTCCTGCCTTGCAGCCTGCTGTGTGCCCGGCCCACCTAGCCAATTATTGCCAGCAATCATGTTTCTTTTAACAGTATTGCAAAAATTGTCAATCATCACTGTTTTGACTGTCAGTAATCAGTCTCCTAGTGTCCTTGAATTTCATTTACCTCCTGCCTGCCAGCCTTTTGTGCCAGGCCGTCTTGCCAACTACACCAATCATAATTGTTGTCAGAGTACAGTTACTAATTAAAATTAAAAAATTCTTGATTGTTGATGATCTTAATCCTCAGTTTGCTCGTGCCCTAGAATTGCACATTTTTACTTCCTTGCAAGACTGTTTGCCAGGCCTACTTAAAAAATATTTACACCAATCATATTTGTTGTGACAGTATTCTAATAATTAAAAATTTAATTTTTGGTAATAGTTGTTGTGAATCCTCAGTTTGATGGTGCCATTGAATAGCACTTTCCTCCTGCCTTGCAGCCTGCTGTGAGCCAGGCCCACCTAGCCAATTGTTGTCAACAATCATATTTCTGTTAACAATTTTGCAAAAATTGTCAATCATCACTGTTTAGACTGTCAGTAATCAGTCTCCTAGTGTCCTTGAATTGCATCTACCTCCTGCCTGCAAGCCTTTTGTGCCAGGCCGTCTTGCCAACTATTTACACCAATCCTAATTTTTTGTCACAGTATAGTTACTAATTAAAATTAAAAAAATCTTGATTGTTGATGATCTTAATCCTCAGTTTGCTCGTGCCCTAGAATTGCACTTTTCTACAACCTTCCAAGCCTGTGAGCCAGGCCTACTTAAAAAATATTTACACCAATCATATTTGTTGTGACAGTATTCTAATAATTAAAAATTAAAATTTTTGGTAATAGTTGTTGTGAATCCTCAGTTTGCTGGTGCCATTGAATAGCACTTTTCTCCTGCCTTGCAGCCTGCTATGAACCAGGCCCACCTAGCCAATTGTTGCCAGCAATCATATTTCTGTTAACAGTATTGCAAAAATTGTCAATCATCACTGTTTTGACTGTCAGTAATCAGTCTCCTAGTGTCCTTGAATTGCATCTACCTCCTGCCTGCCATCCTTTTGTGCCAGGCCGTCTTGCCAACTATTTACACCAATCCTAATTTTTTGTCACAGTATAGTTACTAATTAAAATTAAAAAATTCTTGATTGTTGATGATCTTAATCCTCAGTTTGCTCATGCCCTAGAATTGCACTTTTCTACTGCCTTCCAAGCCTGTGTGCCAGGCCTACTTGAAAAATATTTACACCAATCATATTTGTTGTGACAGTATTCTTAGTAATTAAAAATTAAAATTTTTGTTAATAGTTGTTGTGAATCCTCAGTTTGCTGGTGCCAGTGAATAGCACTTTCCTCCTGCCTTGCAGCCTGCTGTGTGCCCGGCCCACCTAGCCAATTATTGCCAGCAATCATATTTCTTTTAACAGTATTGCAAAAATTGTCAATCATCACTGTTTTCACTGTCAGTAATCAGTCTCCTGGTGTCCTTGAATTGCATTTACCTCCTGCCTGCCAGCCTTTTGTGCCAGGCCGTCTTGCCAACTATTTACACCAATCCTAATTTTTTGTCACAGTATAGTTACTAATTAAAATTAAAAAAATCTTGATTGTTGATGATCTTAATCCTCAGTTTGCTCGTGCCCTAGAATTGCACTTTTCTACAGCCTTCCAAGCCTGTGAGCCAGGCCTACTTAAAAAATATTTACACCAATCATATTTGTTGTGACAGTATTCTAATAATTAAAAATTAAAATTTTTGGTAATAGTTGTTGTGAATACTCAGTTTGCTGGTGCCATTGAATAGCACTTTCCTCCTGCCTTGCAGCCTGCTGTGAGCTAGGCCCACCTAGCCAATTGTTGTCAGCAATCATATTTCTGTTAACAGTATTGCAAAAATTGTCAATCATCACTATTTTGACTGTCAGTAATCAGTCTCCTAGTGTCCTTGAATTGCATCTACCTCCTGCCTGCCATCCTTTTGTGCCAGGTCGTCTTGCCAACTATTTACACCAATCCTAATTTTTTGTCACAGTATAGTTACTAATTAAAATTAAAAAATTCTTGATTGTTGATGATCTTAATCCTCAGTTTGCTCGTGCCCTAGAATTGCACTTTTCTACTGCCTTCCAAGCCTGTGTGCCAGGCCTACTTGAAAAATATTTACACCAATCATATTTGTTGTGACAGTATTCTTAGTAATTAAAAATTTAAATTTTTGTTAATAGTTGTTGTGAATCCTCAGTTTGCTGGTGCCAGTGAATAGCACTTTCCTCCTGCCTTGCAGCCTGCTGTGTGCCCGGCCCACCTAGCCAATTATTGCCAGCAATCATGTTTCTTTTAACAGTATTGCAAAAATTGTCAATCATCACTGTTTTGACTGTCAGTAATCAGTCTCCTAGTGTCCTTGAATTTCATTTACCTCCTGCCTGCCAGCCTTTTGTGCCAGGCCGTCTTGCCAACTACACCAATCATAATTGTTGTCAGAGTACAGTTACTAATTAAAATTAAAAAATTCTTGATTGTTGATGATCTTAATCCTCAGTTTGCTCGTGCCCTAGAATTGCACATTTTTACTTCCTTGCAAGACTGTTTGCCAGGCCTACTTAAAAAATATTTACACCAATCATATTTGTTGTGACAGTATTCTAATAATTAAAAATTTAATTTTTGGTAATAGTTGTTGTGAATCCTCAGTTTGATGGTGCCATTGAATAGCACTTTCCTCCTGCCTTGCAGCCTGCTGTGAGCCAGGCCCACCTAGCCAATTGTTGTCAACAATCATATTTCTGTTAACAATTTTGCAAAAATTGTCAATCATCACTGTTTAGACTGTCAGTAATCAGTCTCCTAGTGTCCTTGAATTGCATCTACCTCCTGCCTGCAAGCCTTTTGTGCCAGGCCGTCTTGCCAACTATTTACACCAATCCTAATTTTTTGTCACAGTATAGTTACTAATTAAAATTAAAAAAATCTTGATTGTTGATGATCTTAATCCTCAGTTTGCTCGTGCCCTAGAATTGCACTTTTCTACAACCTTCCAAGCCTGTGAGCCAGGCCTACTTAAAAAATATTTACACCAATCATATTTGTTGTGACAGTATTCTAATAATTAAAAATTAAAATTTTTGGTAATAGTTGTTGTGAATCCTCAGTTTGCTGGTGCCATTGAATAGCACTTTCCTCCTGCCTTGCAGCCTGCTGTGAGCTAGGCCCACCTAGCCAATTGTTGTCAGCAATCATATTTCTGTTAACAGTATTGCAAAAATTGTCAATCATCACTATTTTGACTGTCAGTAATCAGTCTCCTAGTGTCCTTGAATTGCATCTACCTCCTGCCTACCATCCTTTTGTGCCAGGTCGTCTTGCCAACTATTTACACCAATCCTAATTTTTTGTCACAGTATAGTTACTAATTAAAATTAAAAAATTCTTGATTGTTGATGATCTTAATCCTCAATTTGCTCGTGCCCTAGAATTGCACTTTTCTACTGCCTTCCAAGCCTGTGTGCCAAGCCTACTTGAAAAATATTTACACCAATAATATTTGTTGTGACAGTATTCTTAGTAATTAAAAATTTAAATTTTTGTTAATAGTTGTTGTGAATCCTCAGTTTGCTGGTGCCAGTGAATAGCACTTTCCTCCTGCCTTGCAGCCTGCTGTGTGCCCGGCCCACCTAGCCAATTATTGCCAGCAATCATGTTTCTTTTAACAGTATTGCAAAAATTGTCAATCATCACTGTTTTGACTGTCAGTAATCAGTCTCCTAGTGTCCTTGAATTTCATTTACCTCCTGCCTGCCAGCCTTTTGTGCCAGGCCGTCTTGCCAACTACACCAATCATAATTGTTGTCAGAGTACAGTTACTAATTAAAATTAAAAAATTCTTGATTGTTGATGATCTTAATCCTCAGTTTGCTTGTGCCCTAGAATTGCACTTTTTTACTTCCTTGCAAGACTGTTTGCCAGGCCTACTTGAAAAATATTTACACCAATCATATTTGTTGTGACAGTATTCTAATAATTAAAAATTTAATTTTTGGTAATAGTTGTTGTGAATCCTCAGTTTGATGGTGCCATTGAATAGCACTTTCCTCCTGCCTTGCAGCCTGCTGTGAGCCAGGCCCACCTAGCCAATTGTTGTCAACAATCATATTTCTGTTAACAATATTGCAAAAATTGTCAATCATCACTGTTTAGACTGTCAGTAATCAGTCTCCTAGTGTCCTTAAATTGCATCTACCTCCTGCCTGCCAGCCTTTTGTGCCAGGCCGTCTTGCCAACTATTTACACCAATCCTAATTTTTTGTCACAGTATAGTTACTAATTAAAATTAAAAAAATCTTGATTGTTGATGATCTTAATCCTCAGTTTGCTCGTGCCCTAGAATTGCACTTTTCTACAGCCTTCCAAGCCTGTGTGCCAGGCCTACTTAAAAAATATTTACACCAATCATATTTGTTGTGACAGTATTCTAATAATTAAAAATTAAAATTTTTGGTAATAGTTGTTGTGAATCCTCAGTTTGCTGGTGCCATTGAATAGCACTTTCTTCCTGCCTTGCAGCCTGCTATGAACCAGGCCCACCTAGCCAATTGTTGCCAGCAATCATATTTCTGTTAACAGTATTGCAAAAATTGTCAATCATCACTGTTTTGACTGTCAGTAATCAGTCTCCTAGTGTCCTTGAATTGCATCTACCTCCTGCCTGCCATCCTTTTGTGCCAGGCCGTCTTGCCAACTATTTACACCAATCCTAATTTTTTGTCACAGTATAGTTACTAATTAAAATTAAAAAATTCTTGATTGTTGATGATCTTAATCCTCAGTTTGCTCGTGCCCTAGAATTGCACTTTTCTACTGCCTTCCAAGCCTGTGTGCCAGGCCTACTTGAAAAATATTTACACCAATAATATTTGTTGTGACAGTATTCTTAGTAATTAAAAATTTAAATTTTTGTTAATAGTTGTTGTGAATCCTCAGTTTGCTGGTGCCAGTGAATAGCACTTTCCTCCTGCCTTGCAGCCTGCTGTGTGCCCGGCCCACCTAGCCAATTATTGCCAGCAATCATGTTTCTTTTAACAGTATTGCAAAAATTGTCAATCATCACTGTTTTGACTGTCAGTAATCAGTCTCCTAGTGTCCTTGAATTTCATTTACCTCCTGCCTGCCAGCCTTTTGTGCCAGGCCGTCTTGCCAACTACACCAATCATAATTGTTGTCAGAGTACAGTTACTAATTAAAATTAAAAAATTCTTGATTGTTGATGATCTTAATCCTCAGTTTGCTTGTGCCCTAGAATTGCACTTTTTTACTTCCTTGCAAGACTGTTTGCCAGGCCTACTTGAAAAATATTTACACCAATCATATTTGTTGTGACAGTATTCTAATAATTAAAAATTTAATTTTTGGTAATAGTTGTTGTGAATCCTCAGTTTGATGGTGCCATTGAATAGCACTTTCCTCCTGCCTTGCAGCCTGCTGTGAGCCAGGCCCACCTAGCCAATTGTTGTCAACAATCATATTTCTGTTAACAATATTGCAAAAATTGTCAATCATCACTGTTTAGACTGTCAGTAATCAGTCTCCTAGTGTCCTTAAATTGCATCTACCTCCTGCCTGCCAGCCTTTTGTGCCAGGCCGTCTTGCCAACTATTTACACCAATCCTAATTTTTTGTCACAGTATAGTTACTAATTAAAATTAAAAAAATCTTGATTGTTGATGATCTTAATCCTCAGTTTGCTCGTGCCCTAGAATTGCACTTTTCTACAGCCTTCCAAGCCTGTGTGCCAGGCCTACTTAAAAAATATTTACACCAATCATATTTGTTGTGACAGTATTCTAATAATTAAAAATTAAAATTTTTGGTAATAGTTGTTGTGAATCCTCAGTTTGCTGGTGCCATTGAATAGCACTTTCCTCCTGCCTTGCAGCCTGCTATGAACCAGGCCCACCTAGCCAATTGTTGCCAGCAATCATATTTCTGTTAACAGTATTGCAAAAATTGTCAATCATCACTGTTTTGACTGTCAGTAATCAGTCTCCTAGTGTCCTTGAATTGCATCTACCTCCTGCCTGCCATCCTTTTGTGCCAGGCCGTCTTGCCAACTATTTACACCAATCCTAATTTTTTGTCACAGTATAGTTACTAATTAAAATTAAAAAATTCTTGATTGTTGATGATCTTAATCCTCAGTTTGCTCGTGCCCTAGAATTGCACTTTTCTACTGCCTTCCAAGCCTGTGTGCCAGGCCTACTTGAAAAATATTTACACCAATCATATTTGTTGTGACAGTATTCTTAGTAATTAAAAATTAAAATTTTTGTTAATAGTTGTGAATCCTCAGTTTGCTGGTGCCAGTGAATAGCACTTTCCTCCTGCCTTGCAGCCTGCTGTGTGCCCGGCCCACCTAGCCAATTATTGCCAGCAATCATATTTCTTTTAACAGTATTGCAAAAATTGTCAATCATCACTGTTTTCACTGTCAGTAATCAGTCTCCTGGTGTCCTTGAATTGCATTTACCTCCTGCCTGCCAGCCTTTTGTGCCAGGCCGTCTTGCCAACTATTTACACCAATCCTAATTTTTTGTCACAGTATAGTTACTAATTAAAATTAAAAAAATCTTGATTGTTGATGATCTTAATCCTCAGTTTGCTCGTGCCCTAGAATTGCACTTTTCTACAGCCTTCCAAGCCTGTGAGCCAGGCCTACTTGAAAAATATTTACACCAATCATATTTGTTGTGACAGTATTCTAATAATTAAAAATTAAAATTTTTGGTAATAGTTGTTGTGAATACTCAGTTTGCTGGTGCCATTGAATAGCACTTTCCTCCTGCCTTGCAGCCTGCTGTGAGCTAGGCCCACCTAGCAAATTGTTGTCAGCAATCATATTTCTGTTAACAGTATTGCAAAAATTGTCAATCATCACTATTTTGACTGTCAGTAATCAGTCTCCTAGTGTCCTTGAATTGCATCTACCTCCTGCCTGCCATCCTTTTGTGCCAGGTCGTCTTGCCAACTATTTACACCAATCCTAATTTTTTGTCACAGTATAGTTACTAATTAAAATTAAAAAATTCTTGATTGTTGATGATCTTAATCCTCAGTTTGCTCGTGCCCTAGAATTGCACTTTTCTACTGCCTTCCAAGCCTGTGTGCCAGGCCTACTTGAAAAATATTTACACCAATCATATTTGTTGTGAGAGTATTCTTAGTAATTAAAAATTTAAATTTTTGTTAATAGTTGTTGTGAATCCTCAGTTTGCTGGTGCCAGTGAATAGCACTTTCCTCCTGCCTTGCAGCCTGCTGTGTGCCCGGCCCACCTAGCCAATTATTGCCAGCAATCATGTTTCTTTTAACAGTATTGCAAAAATTGTCAATCATCACTGTTTTGACTGTCAGTAATCAGTCTCCTAGTGTCCTTGAATTTCATTTACCTCCTGCCTGCCAGCCTTTTGTGCCAGGCCGTCTTGCCAACTACACCAATCATAATTGTTGTCAGAGTACAGTTACTAATTAAAATTAAAAAATTCTTGATTGTTGATGATCTTAATCCTCAGTTTGCTCGTGCCCTAGAATTGCACTTTTTTACTTCCTTGCAAGACTGTTTGCCAGGCCTACTTGAAAAATATTTACACCAATCATATTTGTTGTGACAGTATTCTAATAATTAAAAATTTAATTTTTGGTAATAGTTGTTGTGAATCCTCAGTTTGATGGTGCCATTGAATAGCACTTTCCTCCTGCCTTGCAGCCTGCTGTGAGCCAGGCCCACCTAGCCAATTGTTGTCAACAATCATATTTCTGTTAACAATATTGCAAAAATTGTCAATCATCACCGTTTAGACTGTCAGTAATCAGTCTCCTAGTGTCCTTAAATTGCATCTACCTCCTGCCTGCCAGCCTTTTGTGCCAGGCCGTCTTGCCAACTATTTACACCAATCCTAATTTTTTGTCACAGTATAGTTACTAATTAAAATTAAAAAAATCTTGATTGTTGATGATCTTAATCCTCAGTTTGCTCGTGCCCTAGAATTGCACTTTTCTACAGCCTTCCAAGCCTGTGTGCCAGGCCTACTTAAAAAATATTTACACCAATCATATTTGTTGTGACAGTATTCTAATAATTAAAAATTAAAATTTTTGGTAATAGTTGTTGTGAATCCTCAGTTTGCTGGTGCCATTGAATAGCACTTTCCTCCTGCCTTGCAGCCTGCTGTGAACCAGGCCCACCTAGCCAATTGTTGCCAGCAATCATATTTCTGTTAACAGTATTGCAAAAATTGTCAATCATCACTGTTTTGACTGTCAGTAATCAGTCTCCTAGTGTCCTTGAATTGCATCTACCTCCTGCCTGCCATCCTTTTGTGCCAGGCCGTCTTGCCAACTATTTACACCAATCCTAATTTTTTGTCACAGTATAGTTACTAATTAAAATTAAAAAATTCTTGATTGTTGATGATCTTAATCCTCAGTTTGCTCTTGCCCTAGAATTGCACTTTTCTACTGCCTTCCAAGCCTGTGTGCCAGGCCTACTTGAAAAATATTTACACCAATCATATTTGTTGTGACAGTATTCTTAGTAATTAAAAATTAAAATTTTTGTTAATAGTTGTTGTGAATCCTCAGTTTGCTGGTGCCAGTGAATAGCACTTTCCTCCTGCCTTGCAGCCTGCTGTGTGCCCGGCCCACCTAGCCAATTATTGCCAGCAATCATATTTCTTTTAACAGTATTGCAAAAATTGTCAATCATCACTGTTTTCACTGTCAGTAATCAGTCTCCTGGTGTCCTTGAATTGCATTTACCTCCTGCCTGCAAGCCTTTTGTGCCAGGCCGTCTTGCCACCTATTTACACCAATCATAATTGTTGTCACAGTACAGTTACTAATTAAAATTAAAAAATTCTTGATTGTTGATGATCTTAATCCTCACTTTGCTCGTGCCCTAGAATAGCACTTTTTTACTTCCTTGCAAGACTGTGTGCCAGGCCTACTTGAAAAATATTTACACCAATCATATTTGTTGTGACAGTATTCTTAATAATTAAAAATTAAATTTTTTGTTAATAGTTGTTGTGAATCCTCAGTTTGCTGGTGCCATTGAATAGCACTTTCCTCCTGCCTTGCAGCCTGCTGTGAGCCAGGCCCACCTAGCCATTTGTTACCAGCAATCATATTTCTTTTAACAGTATTGCCAACTATTTACACCAATCATAATTGTTGTCACAGTATAGTTACTAATTAAAATTAAAAAAAATTTGATTGTTGATCTTAATCCTCAGTTTGCTTGTGCCATTGAATTGCACTTTTCTACTGCCTGCCAGCCTGTGTGCCAGGCCCAACTATCCAATTAGTGCCAGCAATCATATTTCTTTTAACAGTATTGCAAAATTTGTCAATCATCACTGTTTTGACTGTCAATCTGCAGTCTACTAGTGCCCTTGAATTGCATTTTCCTCCTGCCTGTGTGCCAGTCCCAACTAGCCAATTAGTGCCACCACTCATATTTATTGTAGCAGAATTGGAATTTTTGTTAATCATAACTGTTTTGACTGTGATTCTTCAGTCTCCTAGTGCCATTGAATTGCAGTTTCCTTTCTCCCAGCGTGTGTGCCAGACAGGCCCATTTGCCAACTAGTGCCAAACAATCATATTTGTTGTCACAGTACTTGTTATATTTTAAAAAATTAACAATTAGTGATTTTTAAAACATCTGTCTTTTTTGTTGTTTTCAGTCTCACAGCGTATACTGTGCCCACTTTCACAGTGCCACCACTCAATTGGTGTAATAGTATTGTTAGTGTCCATTTAAAAAAAATTACAGGCAGAGGCAGGCCACCCCGCAGGTTCCGTGGTCGTGGTCGTGGTGCTGTGATTCCTTTAGACCCTACAAATATGCACATTGTTCAGACGCCGGGTGCCAGGGGGGACGCAAAAACTTCTGAGGAGGACCTAGTTGAATGGCTAACACAGGACACCCAATCTTCTTCAGCTTCTGCTGCTAGTCCTCCTAACCTTGACGCACCATCTACGTCCAGCTGTGCTTTGGGCAGGTCTCAAGTGACCAGTGCCACTCCGCCGTCTGTCGCCACCACCAACACTAGCACCACAGCCGCTTCACTTGATCTGTCACAGGAGTTATTGACACATCATTTGGAAGAAATGAGTGATGCGCAACCATCATTGACAGAGGATGTAGATAATAGGGATCAGTCTCAGTCAGGCAGCATTACCGACATGGAGGTACGGTGTGATGATGATGATGATGTTGTACCCGCTGCTGCTTCCTTTCTTGATGTTTCAGATACAAGTGAAGCAGTTGATGATGATGTGTCAGTGGATGTCACGTGGGTGCCTGCTAGAAGAGAAGAAGAAGAGGGGGAAAGTTCAGATGGGGAGACAGAGAGGAGGAGGAGACGATTTGGAAGCACGGGGAGGTCGTCTCAAGGAGCTAGTGGCACAGTCAGACAGCATGCATCGTCACCAGGGGTAAGCCAGAAAGCACGCCGACGCCCATCAACTCATGCTGTTGCCACCACCAGAATGCCGTCATCGCAGAGCTCAGCAGTGTGGCATTTTTTTTGTGTGTCTGCCTCTGACAACAGCGATGCCATTTGCAACCTGTGCCAAAAGAAACTGAGTCGTGAGAAGTCCAACAGCCACCTAGGTACAACTGCTTTGCGAAGGCACATGGTCTCCCATCACAAAGGCCGATGGGAAGAACACATGAGTAGAAGCAGCACACAAAGTGAAAGCCGCCCTCCTTCTCCTGCTCCAGCATCTTCAGCCACGTCAACCAGTGCTGTCCTCCTTGCCCCCTCTCAACCATCCTCCACTCAGTCTCTCTTACGTAGCAGTTCCTGGTCATCTGCCCACAGTCAGGTGTCTGTCAAGGACATGTTTGAGCGTAAGAAGCCAATTTCTCAAAGTCACCCCCTTGCCCGGCGTCTGACAGCTGGCTTGTCTGAACTCTTAGCCCGCCAGCTTTTACCATACAAGCTGGTGGAGTCTGATGCTTTCAAAAAATTTGTAACTATTGGGACACCGCAGTGGAAGGTACCTGGCAGAAATTTCTTTTCACAAAAGGCAATCCCAAACCTGTACTCTGTTGTGAGAAAGGAAGTTATGGCATGTCTGGCACACAGCGTTGGGGCAAGGGTCCATATGACCACGGATAGCTGGTCTGCAAAGCATGGTCAGGGCAGGTATATCACCTACACTGTGCATTGGGTAAACCTGCTGACTTCTGACAAGCATGGAATGCGTGGCTCTGCAGAAGAGTTGGTGACACCACCACGACTTGCAGGCAGGCCTGCTGCTACCTCCTCTACTCCTCCTACTCCATCCTCTTCCATAACCTCTTCCTCGGCTGAGTCCTCTTCAATTTCTGCGTCTTGCTCCACATCTATGGCACCCCCCCAGCTCCCCAGGTACTATCCTACATCCCGGGTACGGCAGTGTCACGCCGTCTTGGGGTTGACTTGCCTGAAAGAGGAGAGTCACACCGCACCAGCACTCCTGACCGCCCTGAACGCACAGGTGGATCAGTGGCTGACTCCGCACCAACTGGAGATTGGCAAGGTTGTTTCTGACAATGGAAGTAATTTGGTGGCGGCATTGAAATTGGGCAAGTTGACACATGTGCCGTGCATGGCACATGTGTGTAATCTAATTGTACAACGATTTGTCCATAAGTACCCAGGCTTACAGGACGTCCTGAAGCAGGCCAGGAAGGTGTGTGGCCATTTCAGGCGTTCCTACACGGCCATGGCGCACTTGTCCGATATCCAGCGTCGAAACAACCTGCCAGTGAGGCGCTTGATTTGCGACAGCCCGACACGGTGGAATTCAACACTCCTAATGTTTGACCGCCTGCTCCAACAAGAAAAAGCTGTTAATGAGTATTTGTATGACCGGGGTGCTAGGCCAGCCTCTGGGGAGCTGGGGATATTTTTTCCAAATTACTGGATGCTCATGCGCAATGCCTGTAGGCTCATGAGTCCTTTTGAGGAGTTGACAAACCTTGTCAGTCGCACCGAAGGCACCATCAGCGACATCATACCATTTGTTTTCTTCCTGGAGCGTTCCCTGCAAAGAGTGCTGGATCAGGCAGTAGATGAGCGTGAAGAGGAAGCGGGAGAGTTGTGGTGTCCATCACCCCCGCAAACAGCCGAATCAGCATCGCTTGCTGGACCTGCGGCAACGCAGGAAGAGGATTGTGAGGAAGAGGAGTCAGAGGAGGAATGTGGCTTTGAGGAGGAGGAGGAGGAGGAGGAAGACCGAGCACAACAGTCATCCCAGGGTGCTCGTTGTAGTCACCTCTCTGGTACCCGTGATGTTGTACGTAGTTGGGGGGAAGAAGATACCATCAGTGAGATAAGTGAGGAGGAGGAACGCGACATGATTAGCTCAGTATCCAACCTTGTTCAAATGGGTTCTTTCATGCTGTCGTGCCTATTGAGGGACCCTCGTGTAAAAAAGCTGAAGGAGAACGACCTGTACTGGGTTTCCACGCTCCTCGACCCCCGGTATAAGCATAAAGTGCCTGAAATGTTACCAAATTCCCGCAAGTCGGAAAGGATGGAGCATTTTCATAATAAATTAAAAACTATGCTTTACACAGCGTATAAGGGTGATGTCACAGCACCACAGGAATGTAACAGGGGAAGAGATGAAATTAATCCTCCTCCTCCTCCTCCCACGACCACGGCAGCAAGGACCGGGCGCTTTCCTGAAGTCTTGTTGATGGTGGACATGCGTACCTTTTTAACTCCCATGCACCATCAGAGCCTTTCAGGATCCAGCCTTAGAGAAAGACTCAACCGACAGGTAGCAGACTACCTAGCTTTAACTGCGGATCTCGACACTCTCAGGAGCGATGGACCCCTTGACTACTGGGTGTGCAGGCTGGACTTGTGGCCTGAGCTATCCCAATTTGCAATGGAACTTCTGGCCTGCCCCGCTTCAAGTGTCCTGTCCGAAAGGACTTTTAGTGCAGCAGGAGGTTTTGTCACTGAGAAGAGAAGTCGCCTAGGTCAAAAAAGCCTTGACTATCTCACTTTTATAAAAATGAATGAGGGCTGGATCCCGAAGGGACTGAAATTGGGCGATACATTTGAATAAAAAAGGCCTGATGATGAGATGAGCTTGCTTGGGCTACAACTGGCACACAGGCTGGCCTTTTTTTTTTTTATAAAGCCGGAGGACTTGCTTGACTTATCCGCCAACAACTAGTGTTCAAGCCACAAGCTTTTAGGGCACTTTATAAATGTTTTACAAACATCAATTTTTCTGGCCGCTGCTACAGCAGTTGCTACAACAATACCCCAATTTTTCAGTCATTTGTACATTCCGAATTTTTCTGGCCTCTGCTGCAGCTCTGTGGCTACAAAACTCAAATAAAAAAAATAAGGCACATAACACTAGTGATTAAACTGTTACGAATTGTACAACTTAGCACACCACTCATATCTGGTGGACCATTAAATTGAACGCAAAATGCCACAAATTTGAAAGAGTAAGACCGACCAAGCATCTTTATCCGTCTCTTGCTTGCTCTAAATTATCTCCGTGTTCCATCTATGCCATACCTGTACTTTATTGTGCAAAAGGGTGGCATATGTGGTGTTTCATGCTGTTGTGCCTGTTGTGGGTCGTGGCCCATGATATAAAAAGGCTGAAGGAGAACGACCTGTAATGGGTGCCCCATCCAATTTTTAGAAAAATGTTCCTGGTTCCTCTCAATTATCTCTGGGTTTCTAAAATGGATGCCATACCTCTACTCGCTTGTACAAAAGGATGGCATATGTGGTGGTGTTTCCTGCAGTTGTTTCTGTTGAGGGTGCTGGACCCTCTTATAAAAAAGCTGAAGGAGAACGACCTGGAGTGGGAGTCCAAGCATGGTTTTGGGGGCTATTTCACTTTTACAAACAATTATCTGTGGGTTTCTCAAATCAATGCCGTACCAGTACTCTATTGTTCCAAAGTATGCCATATGTTCTCTTTCCTGCTGGTATTTTGTTTGAGGGTCCTGGACCCTCTTATAAAAATGCCTAAGGAGAAAGAGGTGTACTGGGTGTCCACTCATTTTTTTTTCTATTTCACATTTGACCAAAATTATCTCTGGGTTTGTAAAATTAATGCTTTACCTGTACTCTATTGTTCAAAAGGATGCCATACGTCCTCTTTCCTGCTGGTGTTTTTTTTGAGGGTCCAGGACCCTCTTATAAAAAGGCCTAAGGAGAAAGAGGTGTACTGGGTGTCCACTCATTTTTTTTTCTATTTAACAATTGACCAAAATGATCTCTGGTTTTGTAAAATCAATGCTGTACCTGTACTCTATTGTTCAAAAGGATGCCATACGTCCTCTTTCCTGCTAGTGTTTTTTTTTAGGGTCCAGGATCCTCTTATAAAAAGGCCTAAGGAGAAAGAAGTGCACTGGGTGTCCATCGAATCATTTATTTTTATTCAAATTTCCATTTGCAAAAAATTATCTCTAGGTTTCTAAAATCAATGCCTTTTCTGTACTCTATTTTTCAAAAGGATGCCATATGTCCTCTTTCCTGCTGGTGTTTTGTTTGAGGGTCCTGGACCCTCTTATAAAAAGGCCTAAGGAGAAAGAGGTGTACTGGGTGTCCACTCATTTTTTTTTCTATTTAACAATTGACCAAAATGATCTCTGGTTTTGTAAAATCAATGCTGTACCTGTACTCTATTGTTCAAAAGGATGCCATATGTCCTCTTTCCTGCTGGTGTTTTTTTTGAGGGTCCAGGACCCTCTTATAAAAAGGCCTAAGGAGAAAGAAGTGCACTGGGTGTCCATCGAATCATTTTTTTGAATCAAATTTCAATTTGCAAAAAATTATCTCTGGGTTTCTAAAATCAATGCCTTTTCTGTACTCTATTGTTCAAAAGGATGCCATATGTCCTCTTTCCTGCTGGTGTTTTGTTTGAGGGTCCTGGACCCTCTTATAAAAAGGCCTAAGGAGAAAGAGGTGTACTGGGTGTCCACTCATTTTTTTTTCTATTTAACAATTGACCAAAATGATCTCTGGTTTTGTAAAATCAATGCTGTACCTGTACTCTCTTGTTCAAAAGGATGCCATATGTCCTCTTTCCTGCTGGTGTTTTTTTTGAGGGTCCAGGACCCTCTTATAAAAAGGCCTAAGGAGAAAGAAGTACACTGGGTGGCCATTGAATCATTTTTTTTAATCAAATTTCCATTTGCAAAAAATTATGTCTGGGTTTCTAAAATCAATGCCTTTTCTGTACTCTATTGTTCAAAAGGATGCCATATGTCCTCTTTCCTGCTGGTGTTTTGTTTGAGGGTCCTGGACCTTCTTATAAAAAGGCCTAAGGAGAAAGAGGTGTACTGGGTGTCCACTCATTTTTTTTTTCTATTTAACAATTGACCAAAATAATCTCTGGTTTTGTAAAATCAATGCTGTACCTGTACTCTATTGTTCAAAAGGATGCCATACGTCCTCTTTCCTGCTGGTGTTTTTTTTTTGAGGGTCCAGGACCCTCTTATAAAAAGGCCTAAGGAGAAAGAAGTGCACTGGGTGTCCATTGAATAATTTTTTTGATTCAAATTTCCATTTGCAAAAAATTATCTCTGGGTTTCTAAAATCAATGCCTTTCCTGTACTCTATTGTTCAAAAAGATGCCATATGTCCTCTTTCCTGCAGGTGTTTTGTTTGAGGGTCCTGGACCCTCTTATAAAAAGGCCTAAGGAGAAAGAATTGTACTGGGTGTCCATCAAATCATTTTTTTGATTCTAATTCCCGGTTGAAACAAATTATCCCCGGGTTTCTAAAATCAATGCCTTTCCTATAATCTTTTTTTCACAAAGGATGCCATATGTCCTCTTTCATTCTGCTGGTTTTGTTGAGTGTCCTGGAGCCTCTGCTAAAAAGGCCTAAGGATAAATAAGTGTACTGGGTGTCTATTCAATGTTTTTTTAGATTTCCCGGTTGTAACAAATTTTCTCTGTGTTTCTAAAATCAATGCCTTTCCTGTAATCTATTTTTCAAAAGGATGCCATATGTCCTCTTTCATGCTGTTGTTTCTGTTGAGGCTCCGGGACACTCTTATAAAAAGGCCTAAGGATAAAGAAGTGTACTGGGTGTCCAATCAATGTTTTTTTCTATTTCCTGGGTCATATAACTGATCTCTGTGTTTCTAAAATCAATGCCTTTACTGTAATCTAATTTACAAAAGTATGCCATATGTCCTCTTTCCTGCTGCTGGTTTTCTTGAGGGTCCTAGAGCCTCTGCTAAAAAGGCCTAAGGATAAAGAAGTGTACTGGGTGTCTAATCTATTTTTTTTTAGATTTCACGGTTGGAACAAATTATCCCCGGGTTTCTAAAATCAATGCCTTTCCTGTAATCTATTAGTCACAAGGATGCCATATATCTTCTTTCATGCTGTTGTTTCTGTTGAGGCTCCAGGAGCCTCTTCTAAAAAGGCCTAAGGATAAAGAAGTGTACTGGGTGTATAATTTATGTTTTTTTAGATTTCACGGTTGCAACTAATGATCTCTGTGTTTCTAAAATCAATGCCTTTCATGTAATATAATTTTCAAAAGGATGCCATATGTCCTCTTTCATGCTGCTGGTTTTGTGGAGGGTCCTGGATCCTCTGCTAAAAAGGCCTAAGGATAAATAAATGTACTTGGTGTATAATCTAAGTTTTTTTAGATTTCACGGTTGCAACTAATGATCTCTGTGTTTCTAAAATCAATGCCTTTCCAGAAATCTATTTTTCTAAAGGATGCCATATGTCCTCTTTCCTGCTGCTGGTTTTGTTGATGGTCCTGGAGCCTCTGCTAGTAAGGCCTAAGGATAAATAAGTGTACTGGGTGTCTAATCCATTTTTTTTTAGATTTCCCGGTTGCAACAAATTATCTCTGGGTTTCTCAAATCAATGCCTTTCCTGTAATCTATTAGTCACAAGGATGCCATATGTCCTCTTTCATGCTGTTGTTTCTGTTGAGGCTCTGGGAGCCTCTTCTAAAAAGGCCTAAGGATAAAGAAGTGTACTGGGTGTATAATCTATCTTTTTTAGATTTCACGGTTGCAACTAATGATCTCTGTGTTTCTAAAATCAATGCCTTTCCAGAAATCTAATTTTCTAAAGGATGCCATATGTCCTCTTTCATGCTGCTGGTTTTGTGGAGGGCCCTGGAGCCTCTGATAAAAAGGCCTAAGGATAAATAAGTGTACTGGGTGTCTAATCCATTTTTTTTTAGATTTCCCGGTTGCAACAAATTATCTCTGGGTTTCTCAAATCAATGCCTTTCCTGTAATCTATTAGTCACAAGGATGCCATATGTCCTCTTTCATACTGTTGTTTCTGTTGAGGCTCCGGGAGCCTCTTCTAAAAAGGCCTAAGGATAAAGAAGTGTACTGGGTGTATAATCTATCTTTTTTTAGATTTCATGGTTGCAACTAATGATCTCTGTGTTTCTAAAATCAATGCCTTTCATGTAATCTAATTTTCTAAAGGATGCCATATGTCCTCTTTCATGCTGCTGGTTTTGTGGAGGGTCCTGGAGCCTCTGCTAAAAAGGCCTAAGGATAAATAAGTGTACTTGGTGTATAATCTAAGATTTTTTAGATTTCACGGTTGCAACTAATGATCTCTGTGTTTCTAAAATCAATGCCTTTCCACAAATCTATTTTTCTAAAGGATGCCATATGTCCTCTTTCCTGCTGCTGGTTTTGTTGAGGGTCCTGGAGCCTCTGCTAATAAGGCCTAAGGATAAATAAGTGTACTGGGTGTCTAATCCAGTTTTTTTTAGATTTCACGGTTGCAACAAATTATCTCTGGGTTTCTCAAATCAATGCCTTTCCTGTAATCTATTAGTCACAAGGATGCCATATGTCCTCTTTCATGCTGTTGTTTCTGTTGAGGCTCCAGGAGCCTCTTCTAAAAAGGCCTAAGGATATAGAAGTGTACTGGGTGTATAATCTATCTTTTTTTAGATTTCATGGTTGCAACTAATGATCTCTGTGTTTCTAAAATCAATGCCTTTCCAGAAATCTATTTTTCTAAAGGATGCCATATGTCCTCTTTCATGCTGCTGGTTTTGTGGAGGGTCCTGGAGCCTCTGATAAAAAGGCCTAAGGATAAATAAGTGTACTGGGTGTCTAATCCATTTTTTTTAGATTTCCCGGTTGCAACAAATTATCTCTGGGTTTCTCAAATCAATGCCTTTCCTGTAATCTATTAGTCACAAGGATGCCATATGTCCTCTTTCATACTGTTGTTTCTGTTGAGGCTCCGGGAGCCTCTTCTAAAAAGGCCTAAGGATAAAGAAGTGTACTGGGTGTATAATCTATCTTTTTTTAGATTTCATGGTTGCAACTAATGATCTCTGTGTTTCTAAAATCAATGCCTTTCATGTAATCTAATTTTCTAAAGGATGCCATATGTCCTCTTTCATGCTGCTGGTTTTGTGGAGGGTCCTGGATCCTCTGCTAAAAAGGCCTAAGGATAAATAAATGTACTTGGTGTATAATCTAAGTTTTTTTAGATTTCACGGTTGCAACTAATGATCTCTGTGTTTCTAAAATCAATGCCTTTCCAGAAATCTATTTTTCTAAAGGATGCCATATGTCCTCTTTCCTGCTGCTGGTTTTGTTGATGGTCCTGGAGCCTCTGCTAGTAAGGCCTAAGGATAAATAAGTGTACTGGGTGTCTAATCCATTTTTTTTTAGATTTCCCGGTTGCAACAAATTATCTCTGGGTTTCTCAAATCAATGCCTTTCCTGTAATCTATTAGTCACAAGGATGCCATATGTCCTCTTTCATGCTGTTGTTTCTGTTGAGGCTCTGGGAGCCTCTTCTAAAAAGGCCTAAGGATAAAGAAGTGTACTGGGTGTATAATCTATCTTTTTTAGATTTCACGGTTGCAACTAATGATCTCTGTGTTTCTAAAATCAATGCCTTTCCAGAAATCTAATTTTCTAAAGGATGCCATATGTCCTCTTTCATGCTGCTGGTTTTGTGGAGGGCCCTGGAGCCTCTGATAAAAAGGCCTAAGGATAAATAAGTGTACTGGGTGTCTAATCCATTTTTTTTTAGATTTCCCGGTTGCAACAAATTATCTCTGGGTTTCTCAAATCAATGCCTTTCCTGTAATCTATTAGTCACAAGGATGCCATATGTCCTCTTTCATACTGTTGTTTCTGTTGAGGCTCCGGGAGCCTCTTCTAAAAAGGCCTAAGGATAAAGAAGTGTACTGGGTGTATAATCTATCTTTTTTTAGATTTCATGGTTGCAACTAATGATCTCTGTGTTTCTAAAATCAATGCCTTTCATGTAATCTAATTTTCTAAAGGATGCCATATGTCCTCTTTCATGCTGCTGGTTTTGTGGAGGGTCCTGGAGCCTCTGCTAAAAAGGCCTAAGGATAAATAAGTGTACTTGGTGTATAATCTAAGATTTTTTAGATTTCACGGTTGCAACTAATGATCTCTGTGTTTCTAAAATCAATGCCTTTCCACAAATCTATTTTTCTAAAGGATGCCATATGTCCTCTTTCCTGCTGCTGGTTTTGTTGAGGGTCCTGGAGCCTCTGCTAATAAGGCCTAAGGATAAATAAGTGTACTGGGTGTCTAATCCAGTTTTTTTTAGATTTCACGGTTGCAACAAATTATCTCTGGGTTTCTCAAATCAATGCCTTTCCTGTAATCTATTAGTCACAAGGATGCCATATGTCCTCTTTCATGCTGTTGTTTCTGTTGAGGCTCCAGGAGCCTCTTCTAAAAAGGCCTAAGGATATAGAAGTGTACTGGGTGTATAATCTATCTTTTTTTAGATTTCATGGTTGCAACTAATGATCTCTGTGTTTCTAAAATCAATGCCTTTCCAGAAATCTATTTTTCTAAAGGATGCCATATGTCCTCTTTCATGCTGCTGGTTTTGTGGAGGGTCCTGGAGCCTCTGATAAAAAGGCCTAAGGATAAATAAGTGTACTGGGTGTCTAATCCATTTTTTTTAGATTTCCCGGTTGCAACAAATTATCTCTGGGTTTCTCAAATCAATGCCTTTCCTGTAATCTATTAGTCACAAGGATGCCATATGTCCTCTTTCATACTGTTGTTTCTGTTGAGGCTCCGGGAGCCTCTTCTAAAAAGGCCTAAGGATAAAGAAGTGTACTGGGTGTATAATCTATCTTTTTTTAGATTTCATGGTTGCAACTAATGATCTCTGTGTTTCTAAAATCAATGCCTTTCATGTAATCTAATTTTCTAAAGGATGCCATATGTCCTCTTTCATGCTGCTGGTTTTGTGGAGGGTCCTGGAGCCTCTGCTAAAAAGGCCTAAGGATAAATAAGTGTACTTGGTGTATAATCTAAGATTTTTTAGATTTCACGGTTGCAACTAATGATCTCTGTGTTTCTAAAATCAATGCCTTTCCACAAATCTATTTTTCTAAAGGATGCCATATGTCCTCTTTCCTGCTGCTGTTTTTGTTGAGGGTCCTGGAGCCTCTGCTAATAAGGCCTAAGGATAAATAAGTGTACTGGGTGTCTAATCCAGTTTTTTTTAGATTTCACGGTTGCAACAAATTATCTCTGGGTTTCTCAAATCAATGCCTTTCCTGTAATCTATTAGTCACAAGGATGCCATATGTCCTCTTTCATGCTGTTGTTTCTGTTGAGGCTCCGGGAGCCTCTTCTAAAAAGGCCTAAGGATAAAGAAGTGTACTGGGTGTATAATCTATCTTTTTTTAGATTTCACGGTTGCAACTAATGATCTCTGTGTTTCTAAAATCAATGCCTTTCCAGAAATCTATTTTTCTAAAGGATGCCATATGTCCTCTTTCCTGCTGCTGGTTTTGTTGAGGGTCCTGGAGCTTCTGCTAGTAAGGCCTAAGGATAAATAAGTGTACTGGGTGTCTAATCCATTTTTTTTTAGATTTCCCGGTTGCAACAAATTATCTCTGGGTTTATCAAAACAATGCCTTTCCTGTAATCTATTAGTCACAAGTATGCCATATGTCCTCTTTCATGCTGTTGTTTCTGTTGAGGCTCCGGGAGCCTCTTCAAAAAAGGCCTAAGGATAAAGAAGTGTACTGGGTGTATAATCTATCTTTTTTTAGATTTCACGGTTGCAACTAATGATCTCTGTGTTTCTAAAATCAATGCCTTTCATGTAATCTAATTTTCTAAAGGATGCCATATGTCCTCTTTCATGCTGCTGGTTTTGTGGAGGGTCCTGGAGTCTCTGCTAAAAAGGCCTAAGGATAAATAAGTGTACTTGGTGTATAATCTAAGATTTTTTAGATTTCACGGTTGCAACTAATGATCTCTGTGTTTCTAAAATCAATGCCTTTCCACAAATCTATTTTTCTAAAGGATGCCATATGTCCTCTTTCCTGCTGCTGGTTTTGTTGAGGGTCCTGGAGCCTCTGCTAATAAGGCCTAAGGATAAATAAGTGTACTGGGTGTCTAATCCAGTTTTTTTTAGATTTCACGGTTGCAACAAATTATCTCTGGGTTTCTCAAATCAATGCCTTTCCTGTAATCTATTAGTCACAAGGATGCCATATGTCCTCTTTCATGCTGTTGTTTCTGTTGAGGCTCCAGGAGCCTCTTCTAAAAAGGCCTAAGGATATAGAAGTGTACTGGGTGTATAATCTATCTTTTTTTAGATTTCATGGTTGCAACTAATGATCTCTGTGTTTCTAAAATCAATGCCTTTCCAGAAATCTATTTTTCTAAAGGATCCCATATGTCCTCTTTCCTGCTGCTGGTTTTGTTGAGGGCCCTGGAGCTTCTGCTAGTAAGGCCTAAGGATAAATAAGTGTACTGGGTGTCTAATCCATTTTTTTTTAGATTTCCCGGTTGCAACAAATTATCTCTGGGTTTATCAAATCAATGCCTTTCCTGTAATCTATTAGTCACAAGGATGCCATATGTCCTCTTTCATGCTGTTGTTTCTGTTGAGGCTCCGGGAGCCTCTTCAAAAAAGGCCTAAGGATAAAGAAGTGTACTGGGTGTATAATCTATCTTTTTTTAGATTTCACGGTTGCAACTAATGATCTCTGTGTTTCTAAAATCAATGCCTTTCATGTAATCTAATTTTCTAAAGGATGCCATATGTCCTCTTTCATGCTGCTGGTTTTGTGGAGGGTCCTGGAGCCTCTTCTAAAAAGGCCTAAGGATAAATTAGTGTACTTGGTGTATAATCTAAGATTTTTTAGATTTCACGGTTGCAACTAATGATCTCTGTGTTTCTAAAATCAATGCCTTTCCACAAATCTATTTTTCTAAAGGATGCCATATGTCCTCTTTCCTGCTGCTGGTTTTGTTGAGGGTCCTGGAGCCTCTGCTAATAAGGCCTAAGGATAAATAAGTGTACTGGGTGTCTAATCCAGTTTTTTTTAGATTTCCCGGTTGCAACAAATTATCTCTGGGTTTCTCAAATCAATGCCTTTCCTGTAATCTATTAGTCACAAGGATGCCATATGTCCTCTTTCATGCTGTTGTTTCTGTTGAGGCTCCGGGAGCCTCTTCTAAAAAGGCCTAAGGATAAAGAAGTGTACTGGGTGTATAATCTATCTTTTTTTAGATTTCACGGTTGCAACTAATGATCTCTGTGTTTCTAAAATCAATGCCTTTCATGTAATCTAATTTTCAAAAGGATGCCATATGTCCTCTTTCATGCTGCTGGTTTTGTGGAGGGTCCTGGAGCCTCTGCTAAAAAGGCCTAAGGATAAATAAGTGTACTTGGTGTATAATCTAAGTTTTTTTAGATTTCACGGTTTCAACTAATGATCTCTGTGTTTCTAAAATTAATGCCTTTCCAGAAATCTATTTTTCTAATGGATGCCATATGTCCTCTTTCCTGCTGCTGGTTTTGTTGAGGGGTCCTGGAGCCTCTGCTAGTAAGGCCTAATGATAAATAAGTGTACTGGGTGTCTAATCCAGTTTTTTTTAGATTTCACGGTTGCAACAAATTATCTCTGGGTTTCTCAAATCAATGCCTTAAATGAAATCTATTAGTCACAAGGATGCCATATGTCCTCTTTCCTTTTTTTTATTTGTTTTCTCAGTATTTTTGTTTATTTTAGAAAATGTAATGCACTGATTGGTTCACTAAGATTATGACTTTGCACACTGCCATTTTCGTGTGATATGACTAGAAGATTGAAGAATGGTATGTTTTGAATCTGCTGAGCATAATAATAAAAAATTTTTTAATTTAACTTGAGTTAATAACTGAAGCATGACTTCAGGAGTCAGGTGTGGTCGTAGCGGTAGGTAGTGGTTGTTGTTAGCAGATTATTTTTATTGCATATTGCAATTGCCACAGCGTGCATAAAATGTGCGTCACTAGTCCAAATCTTACCAGGCTCCTCTTGGATAGCCCCAGAAAGTGTGACTATGAATCCCAAAAAGAAAATTAAATTAGGGTTGAAAACTAACTCCAAAGTAAATTGTAAGACCTGGAGCTCCTCAAACACATGTCCTACCGCAACAGCTATAGGCTCCGCCCACCCAAATCTTACCTTTTTAATGACAATTGATATTGCCACAGCTGGAACAACAGTAAATAACATGTGCATAACCACAGTCTCTGAAGCTGTTGTCGGATGTATACAAAAACACTGATAAAGTATTCCTTTCGGGGCGGAAAGAGATGGCTACCGGAACACTCCAGGAACTTCCCAAGAGTCGCTGTCTTGTGTTTCTGGTGATGTTGGAGACATCTGGGTAGTGTACAGGGAGGCCCAAAATCCTCTCCATCTCTTTGCACCACAGGACAGGACGTCCTTGTCATCCATAAGCACATGAAATTGCTGGCATTTTCGTTGCTTCAAGAAGTTCAGTTTTTGTGGTGATAGTACAGAATTAAATAAACTTTGGTTTCCTACCATACTCAAGACAATCTTGTAGTTCAAGCTTCGGAGTTGCTGTGGGAAACAGTGGCCTGTCCATACCAGGAAGATGATTTAGACAGAAATAATGGGATCTGATTGCAGGTGACACATGTTTATCGTCAATCATCAAAGGGGTTGCGTGGAGAATATGGCTGATGGCCCCTTATAATCACATGTTTGTCCAGAGCCACAACATTTGCAAACAGCCAGAAGAAAGGTCGGTTCTCACCAGCCTTAAGTTGAGCTTCAATTACCAAATGCTGATATTCAAAAAATAGACAAACAGTGCCTTAAAAACACATTTGCATTATGGATTCACCAGAGCAAGGTCATTGCAAGTATTTCCCACAATAACAAAATTAAAATGACACAACTCCGCAATCTTCCCCTTCAGATTATTTTTGTCACACTCCATTGTACTCCTATGCCCAGCTCCCTGCTCTTGTTTTTGTTGAGGGTCCTTGAGCCTCTGCTAAAAAGGCCTAAGGATAAATAAGTGTACTGGGTGTCTAATCAATGTTCTTTTAGATTTCCCGGTTGCAACTAATTATCTCTGTGTTTCTAAAATCAATGCCTTTCCAGTAATCTATTATTCACAAGTATGCCATATGTCCTCTTTCATGCTGTTGTTTCTGTTGAGGCTCCGGGAGCCTCTTATAAAAAGGCCTAAGGATAAAGAAGTGTACTGGGTGTCCAATCAATGTTTTTTTCTATTTCCCGGGTCATATAAATGATCTCTGTGTTTCTAAAATCAATGCTTTTCCTGTAATCTAATTTACAAAAGTATGCCATATGTCCTCTTTCCTGCTGCTGGTCTTGTTGAGGGTCCTGGAGCCTCTGCTAAAAAGGCCTAAGGATAAAGAAGTGTACTGGGTGTCTAATCTATGTTTTTTTAGATTTCAGGGTTGCAAAAAATTATCCACGGGTTTCTAAAATCAATGCCTTTCCTGTAATCTATTATTCACAAGGATGCCATATGTACTCTTTCATGCTGTTGTTTCTGTTGAGGCTCCGGGAGCCTCTTATTAAAAAGGCCTAAGGAAAAATAAGTGTACTGGGTGTCTAATCATTTTCGTTGCTTCAAGAAGTTCAGTTTTTGTGGTGATAGTACAGAATTAAATTAACTTTGGTTTCCTACCATACTCAAGACAATCTTGTAGTTCAAGCTTCGGACTTGCTGTGGGAAACAGTGGCCTGTCCATACCAGGAAGATGATTTAGACAGAGGTAACGAGCTCTGCTTGCAGGTGACACATGTTTATCGTCAATCATCAAAGGGGTTACGTGCAGAATATGGCTGATAGCCCCTTATTCACGTTTGTCCAGAGCCACAACATTTGCAAACAGCCAGAAGAAAGGTCGGTTCTCACCAGCCTTAAGTTGAGCTTCATTTACCAAATGCTGATATTCAAAAAAATAGACAAACAGTGCCTTAAATAACACATTTGCGATATGGATTCACCAGAGCAAGGTCATTGCAAGTACTAAGTTCCCACGATCCCAAAATTAAAATGCCACAACTACGCAATCTTCACCTTCAGATTATTATTGTCACACTCCATTGTACTCCTATGCCCAGCTCCCTGCTCTTGTTTTTGTTGAGGGTCCTGGAGCCTCTGCTAAAAAGGCCTATGGATAATGAAGTGTACTGGGTGTATAATCTATGTTTTTTTAGATTTCCCGGTTGCAACTAATTATCTCAGTGTTTCTAAAATCAATGCCTTTCCTGTAATCTATTATTCAAAAGGATGACATATGTCCTCTTTCATGCTGTTGTTTCGGTTGAGACTCCGGGACCCTCTTATTAAAAAGGCCATGAGGATAAATAAGTGTAACGGGTGTCTAATCAATGTTTTTTTCTATTTCCCGGGTCATATAAATGATCTCTGGGATTCTAAAATCAATGCCTTTCATGTAATATATTATTCAAAGGATGACATATCTCCTCTTTCATGCTGTTGTTTCGGTTGAGGCTCCGGGACCCTCTTATTAAAAAAGCCTGAGGATAAATAAGTGTAACGGGTGTCTAATCAATGTTTTTTTCTATTTCCCGGGTCATATAAATGATCTCTGGGATTCTAAAATCAATGCCTTTCATGTAATCTATTATTCAAAAGGATGACATATCTCCTCTTTCATGCTGTTGTTTCGGTTGAGGCTCAGGGACCCTCTTATTAAAAAGGCCTGAGGATAAATAAGTGTAACGGGTGTCTAATCAATGTTTTATTCTATTTCACGGTTGCAAATAATGATCTTTGGGTTTCTAAAATCAATGCCTTTACTGTAATCTATTATTCAAAAGGATGACATATCTCCTCTTTCATGCTTATGTTTCGGTTGAGGCTTCGGGAGCCTCTTATTAAAAAGGCCTGAGGATAAATGAGTGTAACAGGTGTCTAATCAATGTTTTTTTCTATTTCCCGGTTGCAAATAATGATCTGTGGGTTTCTAAAATCAATGCCTTTCTTGTAATCTATTATTCAAAAGGATGACATATCTCCTCTTTCATGCTGTTGTTTCGGTTGAGGCTCCGGGACCCTCTTATTAAAAAGGCCTGAGGATAAATAAGTGTAACGGGTGTCTAATCAATGTTTTTTCTATTTCCCGGTTGCAAATAATGATCT
The DNA here is from genome assembly GCF_027579735.1 of Bombina bombina. Classification (NCBI taxonomy): domain Eukaryota; kingdom Metazoa; phylum Chordata; class Amphibia; order Anura; family Bombinatoridae; genus Bombina; species Bombina bombina. The sequence goes on from NC_069502.1 coordinate 573,066,522, forward strand.
GTGGGTTTCTAAAATCAATTCCTTTCTTGTAATCTATTATTCAAAAGGATGACATATCTCCTCTTTCATGCTGTTGTTTCGGTTGAGGATCCGGGACCCTCTTATTAAAAAGGCCTGAGGATAAATAAGTGTAACGGGTGTCTAATCAATGTTTTTTTCTATTTCCCGGGTCATATAAATGATCTCTGGGATTCTAAAATCAATGCCTTTCATGTAATCTATTATTCAAAAGGATGACATATCTCCTCTTTCATGCTGTTGTTTCGGTTGAGGCTCCGGGACCCTCTTATTAAAAAGGCCTGAGGATAAATAAGTGTAACGGGTGTCTAATCAATGTTTTTTTCTATTTCCCGGGTCATATAAATGATCTCTGGGATTGTAAAATCAATGCCTTTCCTGTAATCTATTATTCAAAAGGATGACATATCTCCTCTTTCATGCTGTTGTTTTGGTTGAGGCTCCGGGAGCCTCTTATTAAAAAGGCCTGGGGATAAATAAGTGTAACGGGTGTCTAATCAATGTTTTTTTCTATTTCCCGGGTCATATAAGTGATCTCTGGGATTCTAAAATCAATGCCTTTCATGTAATCTATTATTCAAAAGGATGACATATCTCCTCTTTCATGCTGTTGTTTCGGTTGAGGCTCCGGGACCCTCGTATTAAAAAGGCCTGAGGATAAATTAGTGTAATGGGTGTCTAATCAATGTTTTTTTCTATTTCCCGGTTGCAAATAATGATCTGTGGGTTTCTAAAATCAATGCCTTTACTGTAATCTATTATTCAAAAGGATGACATATCTCCTCTTTCATGCTGTTGTTTCGGTTGAGGCTCTGGGACCCTCGTATTAAAAATGCCTGAGGATAAATAAGTGTAATGGGTGTCTAATCAATGTTTTTTTCTATTTCCCGGTTGCAAATAATGATCTGTGGGTTTCTAAAATCAATGCCTTTCTTGTAATCTATTATTCAAAAGGATGACATATCTCCTCTTTCATGCTGTTGTTTCGGTTGAGGCTCCGGGACCCTCTTATTAAAAAGGCCTGGGGATAAATAAGTGTAACGGGTGTCTAATCAATGTTTTTTTCTATTTCCCGGGTCATATAAATGATCTCTGGGATTCTAAAATCAATGCCTTTCATGTAATCTATTATTCAAAAGGATGACATATCTCCTCTTTCATGCTGTTGTTTTGGTTGATGCTCCGGGACCCTCTTATTAAAAAGGCCTGAGGATAAATAAATGTAATGGGCATCTAATCAATGTTTTTTTCTATTTCCCGGTTGCAAATAATGATCTGTGGGTTTCTAAAATCAATGCCTTTCTTGTAATCTATTATTCAAAAGGATGACATATCTCCTCTTTCATGCTGTTGTTTCGGTTGAGGCTCCGGGACCCTCTTATTAAAAAGGCCTGAGGATAAATAAGTATAACGGGTGTCTAATCAATGTTTTTTTCTATTTCCCGGTTGCAAATAATGATCTGTGGGTTTCTAAAATCAATGCCTTTCTTGTAATCTATTATTCAAAAGGATGACATATCTCCTCTTTCATGCTGTTGTTTCGGTTGAGGCTCCGGGACCCTCTTATTAAAAAGGCCTGAGGATAAATAAGTGTAACGGGTGTCTAATCAATGTTTTTTTCTATTTCCCGGGTCATATAAATGATCTCTGGGATTCTAAAATCAATGCCTTTCATGTAATCTATTATTCAAAAGGATGACATATCTCCTCTTTCATGCTGTTGTTTCGGTTGAGGCTCCGGGACCCTCGTATTAAAAAGGCCTGAGGATAAATAAGTGTAACGGGTGTTTAATCAATGTTTTTTTCTATTTCCCGGGTCATTTAAATGATCTCTGGGATTGTAAAATCAATGCCTTTCCTGTAATCTATTATTCAAAAGGATGACATATCTCTTCTTTCATGCTTTTGTTTCGGTTGAGGCTCCGGGAGCCTCTTATTAAAAAGGCCTGGGGATAAATAAGTGTAACGGGTGTCTAATCAATGTTTTTCTCTATTTCCTGGGTCATATAAATGATCTCTGGGATTCTAAAATCAATGCCTTTCATGTAATCTATTATTCTAAAGGATGACATATCTCCTCTTTCATGCTGTTGTTTCGGTTGAGGCTCCGGGACCCTCGTATTAAAAAGGCCTGAGGATAAATAAGTGTAATGGGTGTCTAATCAATGTTTTTTTCTATTTCCCGGTTGCAAATAATGATCTGTGGGTTTCTAAAATCAATGCCTTTACTGTAATCTATTATTCAAAAGGATGACATATCTCCTCTTTCATGCTGTTGTTTCGGTTGAGGCTCCGGGACCCTCGTATTAAAAAGGCCTGAGGATAAATAAGTGTAATGGGTGTCTAATCAATGTTTTTTTCTATTTCCCGGTTGCAAATAATGATCTGTGGGTTTCTAAAATCAATGCCTTTCTTGTAATCTATTATTCAAAAGGATGACATATCTCCTCTTTCATGCTGTTGTTTCGGTTGAGGCTCCGGGACCCTCTTATTAAAAAGGCCTGGGGATAAATAAGTGTAACAGGTGTCTAATCAATGTTTTTTTCTATTTCCCGGGTCATATAAATGATCTCTGGGATACTAAAATCAATGCCTTTCATGTAATCTATTATTCAAAAGGATGACATATCTCCTCTTTCATGCTGTGGTTTCGGTTGAGGCTCCGGGACCCTCGTATTAAAAAGGCCTGAGGATAAATAAGTGTACTGGGTGTCTAATCAATGTTTTTTTCTATTTCATGGTTGCAAATAATGATCTGTGGGTTTCTAAAATCAATGACATTACTGTAATCTATTATTCAAAAGGATGACATATCTCCTCTTTCATGCTGTTGTTTCGGTTGAGGCTCCGGGACCCTCGTATTAAAAAGGCCTGAGGATAAATAAGTGTAACGGGTGTCTAATCAATGTTTTTTTCTATTTCCCGGTTGCAAATAATCATCTGTGGGTTTCTAAAATCAATGCCTTTCTTGTAATCTATTATTCAAAAGGATGACATATGTCCTCTTTCATGCTGTTGTTTCGGTTGAGGCTCCGGGACCCTCTTATTAAAAAGGCCTGAGGATAAATAAGTGTAACGGGTGTCTAATCAAAAAATTTTTCTATTTCCCGGGTCATATAAATGATCTCTGGGATTCTAAAATCAATGCCTTTCATGTAATCTATTATTCAAAAGGATGACATATCTCCTCTTTCATGCTGTGGTTTCGGTTGAGGCTCCGGGACCCTCGTATTAAAAAGGCCTGAGGATAAATAAGTGTAACGGGTGTTTAATCAATGTTTTTTTCTATTTCCCGGGTCATTTAAATGATCTCTGGGATTGTAAAATCAATGCCTTTCCTGTAATCTATTATTCAAAAGGATGACATATCTCCTCTTTCATGCTGTTGTTTCGGTTGAGGCTCCGGGAGCCTCTTATTAAAAAGGCCTGGGGATAAATAAGTGTAACGGGTGTCTAATCAATGTTTTTTTCTATTTCCTGGGTCATATAAATGATCTCTGGGATTCTAAAATCAATGCCTTTCATGTAATCTATTATTCAAAAGGATGACATATCTCCTCTTTCATGCTGTTGTTTCGGTTGAGGCTCCGGGACCCTCGTATTAAAAAGGCCTGAGGATAAATAAGTGTAATGGGTGTCTAATCAATGTTTTTTTCTATTTCCCGGTTGCAAATAATGATCTGTGGGTTTCTAAAATCAATGCCTTTACTGTAATCTATTATTCAAAAGGATGACATATCTCCTCTTTCATGCTGTTGTTTCGGTTGAGGCTCCGGGACCCTCGTATTAAAAAGGCCTGAGGATAAATAAGTGTAACGGGTGTCTAATCAATGTTTTTTTCTATTTCCCGGTTGCAAATAATCATCTGTGGGTTTCTAAAATCAATGCCTTTCTTGTAATCTATTATTCAAAAGGATGACATATGTCCTCTTTCATGCTGTTGTTTCGGTTGAGGCTCCGGGACCCTCTTATTAAAAAGGCCTGAGGATAAATAAGTGTATCGGGTGTCTAATCAAAAAAAATTTCTATTTCCCGGGTCATATAAATGATCTCTGGGATTCTAAAATCAATGCCTTTCATGTAATCTATTATTCAAAAGGATGACATATCTCCTCTTTCATGCTGTTGTTTCGGTTGAGTCTCCGGGACCCTCTTATTAAAAAGGCCTGAGGATAAATAAATGTAATGGGTGTCTAATCAATGTTTTTTTCTATTTCCCGGTTGCAAATAATGATCTGTGGGTTTCTAAAATCAATGCCTTTCTTGTAATCTATTATTCAAAAGGATAACATATCTCCTCTTTCATGCTGTTGTTTCGGTTTGAGGCTCCGGGACCCTCTTATTAAAAAGGCCTGGGGATAAATAAGTGTAACGTGTGTCTAATCAATGTTTTTTTCTATTTCCCGGGTCATATAAATGATCTCTGGGATTCTAAAATCAATGCCTTTCATGTAATCTATTATTCAAAAGGATGACATATCTCCTCTTTCATGCTGTTGTTTCGGTTGAGGCTCCGGGACCCTCGTATTAAAAAGGCCTGAGGATAAATAAGTGTAACGTGTGTCTAATCAATGTTTTTTTCTATTTCCCGGGTCATATAAATGATCCCTGGGATTGTAAAATCAATGCCTTTCCTTTAATCTATTATTCAAAAGGATGACATATCTCCTCTTTCATGCTGTTGTTTCGGTTGAGGCTCCGGGAGCCTCTTATTAAAAAGGCCTGAGCATAAATAAGTGTAACGGGTGTCTAATCAATGTTTTTTTCTATTTCCCGGTTGCAAATAATGATCTGTGGGTTTCTAAAATCAATGCCTTTCTTGTAATCTATTATTCAAAAGGATGACATATCTCCTCTTTCATGCTGTTGTTTCGGTTGAGGCTCCGGGACCCTCGTATTAAAAAGGCCTGAGGATAAATAAGTGTAACGGGTGTCTAATCAATGTTTTTTTCTATTTCCCGGTTGCAAATAATGATCTGTGGGTTTCTAAAATCAATGCCTTTCTTGTAATCTATTATTCAAAAGGATGACATTTCTCCTCTTTTATGCTGTTGTTTCGGTTGAGGCTCCGGGACCCTCTTATTAAAAAGGCCTGAGGATAAATAAGTGTAACGGGTGTCTAATCAATGTTTTTTTCTATTTCCCGGGTCATATAAATGATCTCTGGGATTCTAAAATCAATGCCTTTCATGTAATCTATTATTCAAAAGGATGACATATCTCCTCTTTCAAGCTGTTGTTTCGGTTGAGGCTCCGGGATCCTTTAATTAAAAAGGCCTGAGGATAAATAAGTGTACTGGGTGTCTAATCAATGTTTTTTTCTATTTCACGGTTGCAAATAATGATCTGTGGGTTTCTAAAATCAATGCCTTTACTGTAATCTATTATTCAAAAGGATGACATATCTCCTCTTTCATGCTGTTGTTTCGGTTGAGGCTCCGGGACCCTCGTATTAAAAAGGCCTGAGGATAAATAAGTGTACTGGGTGTCTAATCAATGTTTTTTTCTATTTCCCGGTTGCAAATAATGATCTGTGGCTTTCTAAAATCAATGCCTTTCTTGTAATCTATTATTCAAAAGGATGACATATGTCCTCTTTCATGCTGCTGTTTCAGTTGAGGCTCCTGGACCCTCTTATTAAAAAGGCCTGAGGATAAATAAGTGTAACGGATGTCTAATCAATGTTTTTTTTCTATTTCCCGGGTCATATAAATGATCTCTGGGATTCTAAAATCAATGCATTTCATGTAATCTATTATTCAAAAGGATGACATATCTCCTCTTTCATGCTGTTGTTTCGGTTGAGGCTCCGGGACCCTCGTATTAAAAAAGCCTGAGGATAAATAAGTGTAACGGGTGTCTAATCAATGTTTTTTTCTATTTCCCGGTTGCAAATAATGATCTGTGGGTTTCTAAAATCAATGCCTTTCTTGTAATCTATTATTCAAAAGGATGACATATCTCCTCTTTCATGCTGTTGTTTCGGTTGAGGCTCCGGGACCCTCTTATTAAAAAGGCCTGGGGATAAATAAGTGTAACGGGTGTCTAATCAATGTTTTTTTCTATTTCCCGGGTCATATAAATGATCTCTGGGATTCTAAAATCAATGCCTTTCATGTAATCTATTATTCAAAAGGATGACATATCTCCTCTTTCATGCTGTTGTTTCGGTTGAGGCTCCGGGAGCCTCTTATTAAAAAGGCCTGAGGATAAATAATTGTAACAGGTGTCTAATCAATGTTTTTTTCTATTTCCCGGGTCATATAAATGATCTCTGGGATTGTAAAATCAATGCCTTTCCTGTAATCTATTATTCAAAAGGATGACATATCTCCTCTTTCATGCTGTTGTTTCGGTTGAGGCTCCGGGAGCCTCTTATTAAAAAGGCCTGGGGATAAATAAGTGTAACGGGTGTCTAATCAATGTTTTTTTCTATTTCCCGGGTCATATAAATGATCTCTGGGATTCTAAAATCAATGCCTTTCATGTAATCTATTATTCAAAAGGATGACATATCTCCTCTTTCATGCTGTTGTTTCGGTTGAGGCTCCGGGACCCTCTTATTAAAAAGGCCTGAGGATAAATAAGTGTACTGGGTGTCTAATCAATGTTTTTTTCTATTTCACGGTTGCAAATAATGATCTAAGAGTTTCTAAAATCAATGCCTTTACTGTAATCTATTATTCAAAAGGATGACATATCTCCTCTTTCATGCTTATGTTTTGGTTGAGGCTCCGGGACCCTCGTATTAAAAAGGCCTGAGGATAAATAGGTGTAACGGGTGTCTAATCAATGTTTTTTTCTATTTCACGGTTGCAAATAATGATCTGTGGGTTTTTAAAATCAATGCCTTTACTGTAATCTATTATTCAAAATGATGACATATCTCCTCTTTCATGCTGTTGTTTCGGTTGAGGCTCCGGGACCCTCGTATTAAAAAGGCCTGAGGATAAATAAGTGTAACGGGTGTCTAATCAATGTTTTTTTCTATTTCCCGGGTCATATAAATGATCTCTGGGATTGTAAAATCAATGCCTTTCCTGTAATCTATTATTCAAAAGGATGACATATCTCCTCTTTCATGCTGTTGTTTCGGTTGACGCTCCGGGAGCCTCTTATTAAAAAGGCCTGAGGATAAATAAGTGTAAAGGGTGTCTAATCAATGTTTTTTTCTATTTCCCGGGTCATATAAATGATCTCTGGGATTCTAAAATCAATGCCTTTCATGTAATCTATTATTCAAAAGGATGATGTATCTCCTCTTTCATGCTGTTGTTTCGGTTGAGGCTCCGGGACTCTATTATTAAAAAGGCCCGAGGATAAATAAGTGTAACTGGTGTCTAATCAATGTTTTTTTCTATTTCACGGGTCATATAAATGATCTCTGGGATTCTAAAATCAATGCCTTTCCTGTAATCTATTATTCAAAAGGATGACATATCTCCTCTTTCATGCTTTTTTTTTCGGTTGAGGCTCTGGGACCCTATTATTAAAAAGGCCTGAGGATAAATAAGTGTAACGGGTGTCTAATCATTGTTTTTTTCTATTTCAAGGGTCATATAAATGATCTCTGGGATTCTAAAATCAATGCCTTTCCTGTAATCTATTATTAAAAAGGATGACATATCTCCTCTTTCATGCTGTTGTTTCGGTTTAGGCTCCGGGACCCTATTATTAAAAAGGCCTGAGGATAAATAAGTGTACTGGGTGTCTAATCAATGTTTTTTTCAATTTTACGGGTCATATAAATGATCTCTGGGATTGTAAAATCAATGCCTTTCCTGTAATCTATTATTCAAAAGGATGACATATCTCCTCTTTCATGCTGTTGTTTCAGTTGAGGCTCCGGGACCCTCTTATTAAAAAGGCCTGAGGATAAATAAGTGTAACGGGTGTCTAATCAATGTTTTTTTCTATTTCCCGGGTCATATAAATGATCTCTGGGATTCTAAAATCAATGCCTTTCCTGTAATGTATTATTCAAAATGATGACATATCTCCTCTTTCATGCTGTTGTTTCGGTTGAGGCTCCGGGACCCTATTATTAAAAAGGCCTGAGGATAAATAAGTGTAACGGGTGTCTAATCAATGTTTTTTTCTATTTAACGGGTCATATAAATGATCTCTGGGATTCTAAAATCAATGCCTTTCCTGTAATCTATTATTCAAAAGGATGACATATCTCCTCTTTCATGCTGTTGTTTCGGTTGAGGCTCCGGGACCCTCTTATTAAAAAGGCCTGAGGATAATAAGTGTACTGGGTGTCTAATCAATGTTTTTTTCTATTTCCCGGGTCATATAAATGATCTCTGGGATTGTAAAATCAATGCCTTTCCTGTAATCTATTATTCAAAAGGATGACATATCTCCTCTTTCATGCTGTTGTTTCGGTTGAGGCTCCGGGACCCTCTTATTAAAAAGGCCTGAGGATAAATAAGTGTAACGGGTGTCTAATCAATGTTTTTTTCTATTTCCCGGGTCATATAAATGATCTCTGGGATTCTAAAATCAATGCCTTTCCTGTAATCTATTATTCAAAAGGATGACATATCTCCTCTTTCATGCTGTTGTTTCGGTTGAGGCTCCGGGACACTCTTATTAAAAAGGCCTGAGGATAAATAAGTGTAACGGGTGTCTAATCAATGTTTTTTTCTATTTCCCGGGTCATATAAATGATCTCTGGGATTCTAAAATCAATGCCTTTCATGTAATCTATTATTCAAAAGGATGACATATCTCCTCTTTCATGCTGTTGTTTCGGTTGAGGCTCCGGGAGCCTCTTATTAAAAAGGCCTGAGGATAAATAATTGTAACAGGTGTCTAATCAATGTTTTTTTCTATTTCCCGGGTCATATAAATGATCTCTGGGATTGTAAAATCAATGCCTTTCCTGTAATCTATTATTCAAAAGGATGACATATCTCCACTTTCATGCTGTTGTTTCGGTTGAGGCTCCGGGAGCCTCTTATTAAAAAGGCCTGGGGATAAATAAGTGTAACGGGTGTCTAATCAATGTTTTTTTCTATTTCCCGGGTCATATAAATGATCTCTGGGATTCTAAAATCAATGCCTTTCATGTAATCTATTATTCAAAAGGATGACATATCTCCTCTTTCATGCTGTTGTTTCGGTTGAGGCTCCGGAACCCTCTTATTAAAAAGGCCTGAGGATAAATAAGTGTACTGGGTGTCTAATCAATGTTTTTTTCTATTTCACGGTTGCAAATAATGATCTAAGAGATTCTAAAATCAATGCCTTTACTGTAATCTATTATTCAAAAGGATGACATATCTCCTCTTTCATGCTTATGTTTTGGTTGAGGCTCCGGGACCCTCGTATTAAAAAGGCCTGAGGATAAATAAGTGTAACGGGTGTCTAATCAATGTTTTTTTCTATTTCACGGTTGCAAATAATGATCTGTGGGTTTTTAAAATCAATGCCTTTACTGTAATCTATTATTCAAAATGATGACATATCTCCTCTTTCATGCTGTTGTTTCGGTTGAGGCTCCGGGACCCTCGTATTAAAAAGGCCTGAGGATAAATAAGTGTAACGGGTGTCTAATCAATGTTTTTTTCTATTTCCCGGGTTATATAAATGATCTCTGGGATTGTAAAATCAATGCCTTTCCTGTAATCTATTATTCAAAAGGATGACATATCTCCTCTTTCATGCTGTTGTTTCGGTTGACGCTCCGGGAGCCTCTTATTAAAAAGGCCTGAGGATAAATAAGTGTAAAGGGTGTCTAATCAATGTTTTTTTCTATTTCCCGGGTCATATAAATGATCTCTGGGATTCTAAAATCAATGCCTTTCATGTAATCTATTATTCAAAAGGATGACGTATCTCCTCTTTCATGCTGTTGTTTCGGTTGAGGCTCCGGGACTCTATTATTAAAAAGGCCTGAGGATAAATAAGTGTAACTGGTGTCTAATCAATGTTTTTTTCTATTTCACGGGTCATATAAATGATCTCTGGGATTCTAAAATCAATGCCTTTCCTGTAATCTATTATTCAAAAGGATGACATATCTCCTCTTTCATGCTTTTTTTTTCGGTTGAGGCTCCGGGACCCTATTATTAAAAAGGCCTGAGGATAAATAAGTGTAACGGGTGTCTAATCATTGTTTTTTTCTATTTCAAGGGTCATATAAATGATCTCTGGGATTCTAAAATCAATGCCTTTCCTGTAATCTATTATTAAAAAGGATGACATATCTCCTCTTTCATGCTGTTGTTTCGGTTTAGGCTCCGGGACCCTATTATTAAAAAGGCCTGAGGATAAATAAGTGTACTGGGTGTCTAATCAATGTTTTTTTCAATTTTACGGGTCATATAAATGATCTCTGGGATTGTAAAATCAATGCCTTTCCTGTAATCTATTATTCAAAAGGATGACATATCTCCTCTTTCATGCTGTTGTTTCAGTTGAGGCTCCGGGACCCTCTTATTAAAAAGGCCTGAGGATAAATAAGTGTAACGGGTGTCTAATCAATGTTTTTTTCTATTTCCCGGGTCATATAAATGATCTCTGGGATTCTAAAATCAATGCCTTTCCTGTAATGTATTATTCAAAATGATGACATATCTCCTCTTTCATGCTGTTGTTTCGGTTGAGGCTCCGGGACCCTATTATTAAAAAGGCCTGAGGATAAATAAGTGTAACGGGTGTCTAATCAATGTTTTTTTCTATTTCACGGGTCATATAAATGATCTCTGGGATTCTAAAATCAATGCCTTTCCTGTAATCTATTATTCAAAAGGATGACATATCTCCTCTTTCATGCTGTTGTTTCGGTTGAGGCTCCGGGACCCTCTTATTAAAAAGGCCTGAGGATAATAAGTGTACTGGGTGTCTAATTAATGTTTTTTTCTATTTCCCGGGTCATATAAATGATCTCTGGGATTGTAAAATCAATGCCTTTCCTGTAATCTATTATTCAAAAGGATGACATATCTCCTCTTTCATGCTGTTGTTTCGGTTGAGGCTCCGGGACCCTCTTATTAAAAAGGCCTGAGGATAAATAAGTGTAACGGGTGTCTAATCAATGTTTTTTTCTATTTCCCGGGTCATATAAATGATCTCTGGTATTCTAAAATCAATGCCTTTCCTGTAATCTATTATTCAAAAGGATGACATATCTCCTCTTTCATGCTGTTGTTTCGGTTGAGGCTCCGGGACACTCTTATTAAAAAGGCCTGAGGATAAATAAGTGTAACGGATGTCTAATCAATGTTTTTTTTCTATTTCCCGGGTCATATAAATGATCTCTGGGATTCTAAAATCAATGCCTTTCATGTAATCTATTATTCAAAAGGATGACATATCTCCTCTTTCATGCTGTTGTTTCGGTTGAGGCTCCGGGACCCTCGTATTAAAAAAGCCTGAGGACAAATAAGTGTAACGGGTGTCTAATCAATGTTTTTTTCTATTTCCCGGTTGCAAATAATGATCTGTGGGTTTCTAAAATCAATGCCTTTCTTGTAATCTATTATTCAAAAGGATGACATATCTCCTCTTTCATGCTGTTGTTTCGGTTGAGGCTCCGGGACCCTCTTATTAAAAAGGCCTGGGGATAAATAAGTGTAACGGGTGTCTAATCAATGTTTTTTTCTATTTCCCGGGTCATATAAATGATCTCTGGGATTCTAAAATCAATGCCTTTCATGTAATCTATTATTCAAAAGGATGACATATCTCCTCTTTCATGCTGTTGTTTAGGTTGAGGCTCCGGGACCCTCGTATTAAAAAGGCCTGAGGATAAATAATTGTAACGGGTGTCTAATCAATGTTTTTTTCTATTTCCCGGGTCATATAAATGATCTCTGGGATTGTAAAATCAATGCCTTTACTGTAATCTATTATTCAAAAGGATGACATATCTCCTCTTTCATGCTGTTGTTTCGGTTGAGGCTCCGGGAGCCTCTTATTAAAAAGGCCTGGGGATAAATAAGTGTAACGGATGTCTAATCAATGTTTTTTTCTATTTCCCGGGTCATATAAATGATCTCTGGGATTCTAAAATCAATGCCTTTTATGTAATCTATTATTCAAAAGGATGACATATCTCCTCTTTCATGCTGTTGTTTCGGTTGAGGCTCCGGGAGCCTCTTATTAAAAAGGCCTGAGGATAAATAATTGTAACAGGTGTCTAATCAATGTTTTTTTCTATTTCCCGGGTCATATAAATGATCTCTGGGATTGTAAAATCAATGCCTTTCCTGTAATCTATTATTCAAAAGGATGACATATCTCCTCTTTCATGCTGTTGTTTCGGTTGAGGCTCCGGGAGCCTCTTATTAAAAAGGCCTGAGGATAAATAAGTGTAACGGGTGTCTAATCAATGTTTTTTTCTATTTCCCGGTTGCAAATAATGATCTGAGTTTTTCTAAAATCAATGCCTTTCTTGTAATCTATTATTCAAAAGGATGACATATCTCCTCTTTCATGCTGTTGTTTCGGTTGAGGCTCCGGGACCCTCTTATTAAAAAGGCCAGAGGATAAATAAGTGTAACGGGTTTCTAATCAATGTTTTTTTCTATTTCCCGGGTCATATAAATGATCTCTGGGATTCTAAAATCAATGCCTTTCATGTAATCTATTATTCAAAAGGATGACATATCTTTCTATTTCACGGTTGCAAATAATGATCTGTGGGTTTCTAAAATCAATGCCTTTACTGTAATCTATTATTCAAAATGATGACATATCTCCTCTTTCATGCTGTTGTTTCGGTTGAGGCTCCGAGACCCTCGTATTAAAAAGGCCTGAGGATAAATAAGTGTAACGGGAGTCTAATCAATGTTTTATTCTATTTCCCGGGTCATATAAATGATCTGTGGGATTGTAAAATCAATGCCTTTCCTGTAATCTATTATTCAAAAGGATGACATATCTCCTCTTTCATGCTGTTGTTTCGGTTGAGGCTCCGGGAGCCTCTTATTAAAAAGGCCTGAGTATAAATAAGTGTAAAGGGTGTCTAATCAATGTTTTTTTCTATTTCCCGGGTCATATAAATGATCTCTGGGATTCTAAAATCAATGCCTTTCATGTAATCTATTATTCAAAAGGATGACGTATCTCCTCTTTCATGCTGTTGTTTCGGTTGAGGCTCCGGGACTCTATTATTAAAAAGGCCTGAGGATAAATAAGTGTAACGGGTGTCTAATCAATGTTTTTTTCTATTTCACGGGTCATATAAATGATCTCTGGGATTCTAAAATCAATGCCTTTCCTGTAGTCTATTATTCAAAAGGATGACATATCTCCTCTTTCATGTTTTTTTTTTCGGTTGAGGCTCCGGGACCCTATTATTAAAAAGGCCTGAGGATAAATAAGTGTAACGGGTGTCTAATCAATGTTTTTTTCTATTTCACGGGTCATATAAATGATCTCTGGGATTCTAAAATCAATGCCTTTCCTGTAGTCTATTATTCAAAAGGATGACATATCTCCTCTTTCATGTTTTTTTTTTCGGTTGAGGCTCCGGGACCCTATTATTAAAAAGGCCTGAGGATAAATAAGTGTAACAGGTGTCTAATCATTGTTTTTTTCTATTTCAAGGGTTATATAAATGACCTCTGGGATTCTAAAATCAATGCCTTTCCTGTAATCTATTATTCAAAAGGATGACATATCTCCTCTTTCATGCTGTTGTTTCGGTTTAGGCTCTGGGACCCTATTATTAAAAAGGCCTGAGGATAAATAAGTGTACTGGGTGTCTAATCAATGTTTTTTTCTATTTCCCGGGTCATATAAATCATCTCTGGGATTCTAAAATCAATGCCTTAACTGTAATCAATTGTTCACAAGGATGCCATATGTCCTCTTTCATGCTGTTGTTTCAGTTGAGGCTCCGGGAGCCTCTTATAAAAAGGCCTAAGGATAAAGAAGTGTTCTGGGTGTCCAATCAATGTTTTTTTTTATTTCACAGTTGCAAAAAAATTATCTATGGCTTTGTAAAATCTATGCCTTACCTGTATTCTATTGTTCAAAAGGATGCCATATGTCCTCTTTCCTGCTGTTGTTTTTGTTGGGGGTCCGGAACACTATTCTAAAAATGCCGGAGGAGAATGACCTGTACTGTACTGGGTGTCCAATCATGTTTTTGTTTTCTATTTCACGGTTCATAATAAATATCGCCGTGTAACTAAAATCAATGCCATACCTGTACTCGGTTGTTCAAAAGGATGGCATATGTGGTGTTTCATTCTGTTTTGGTTGTTGAGGGTCGTGGCCATGGGACAGCGTATAAATTGGCTGAAGGAGAACAACCTGTACAGCCTTGCTCCTCGTTTTAGGCAGGCCAGCTCTTTGCATACATGCCCACAGACTCTGTAACGCATGCCTCTTTTAGGGAGAGGTGCAGCCATAATGCAGGGTCAGAAACTCTGCCTGCAACTGTTATACTCGATTTTGCGAAAAGGAAGTAAGCTTACCATGGTTCCCTGCACGCACGTATTGTTGTTATATTTTGGTGAGGGTAATCATGATGGCCATGTAGACCACCACCACTGAGAGTCCTGGAAGTAACAGGGATGAGATGAAAGAGCTAAGAATAGTAGAACTTGAAACAACAGAGTTAGCCATGGGTGTTAGTGCAAAACCGCTTGGCTTTTTTTTGGCTTTGGGTGCGGCTATTCATGCAGGCCATATAGAGCTGCCACCATTTGGTGTCGTATCAGCTATTAAACTAATAAGAACAGTACTACCAAAATACAGCCAATGAAGGGCCTTAGGAAGACTGAGCCAAGGTTGGATTGTAGTATTTGGTTAGGCTAATCATGATGGCCATGTAGACCACCACCACTGAGTGTCCTGGAAGTAACAGGGATGAGATGAAAGAGCTAAGAATAGTAGAACTTGAAACAACAGAGTTAGCCATGGGTGTTAGTGCAAAACCGCTTGGCTTTTTTTTTGGCTTTAGGTGCGGCTATTCATGCAGGCCATATAGAGCTGCCACCATTCGGTGTCGTATCAGCTATTAAACTAATAAGAACAGTACTACCAAAATACAGCCAATGAAGGGCCTTAGGAAGACTGAGCCAAGGTTGGATTGTAGTATTTGGTTAGGCTAATCATGATGGCCATGTAGACCACCACCACTGAGTGTCCTGGAAGTAACAGGGATGAGATGAAAGAGCTAAGAATAGTAGAACTTGAAACAACAGAGTTAGCCATGGGTGTTAGTGCAAAACCGCTTGGCTTTTTTTTGGCTTTAGGTGCGGCTATTCATGCAGGCCATATAGAGCTGCCACCATTCGGTGTCGTATCAGCTATTAAACTAATAAGAACAGTACTACCAAAATACAGCCAATGAAGGGCCTTAGGAAGACTGAGCCAAGGTTGGATTGTAGTATTTGGTTAGGCTAATCAAGATGGCCATGTAGACCACCACCACCAAGAGTCCTGGAAGTAACAGGGATGAGATGAAAGAGCTAAGAATAGTAGAACTTGAAACAACAGAGTTAGCCATGGGTGTTAGTGCAAAACCGCTTGGCTTTTTTTTGGCTTTGGGTGCGGCTATTCATGCAGGCCATATAGAGCTGCCACCATTCGGTGTCGTATCAGCTATTAAACTAATAAGAACAGTACTACCAAAATACAGCCAATGAAGGGCCTTAGGAAGACTGAGCCAAGGTTGGATTGTAATATTTGGTTAGGATAATCATGATGGCCATGTAGACCACCACCAAGAGTCCTGAAAGTAACAGGGATGATGAGATGAAAGTGCTAAGAATAGTACTACTTGAAACAACAGAGTTAGCCATGGGTGTTAATCCAAGACTGCTTGGATTTATTTTTGTATTAGGTGCGGCTAATCATGCAGGCCATATAGAGCTGCCACCATTCGGTGTTGTATCAGCTATAAAAATAATAAGAACTGTACTATCAAAATACAGCCAATGAAGGGCCTATGAAGACTGAGCAAAGGTGGGATTGTAGTATTTTGTTCGGCTAATCATGATGGCCATGTAGACCACCCGTAACAGGGATGAAAGTGCTAAGAATAGTACTAATTGAAACAAACGAGTTAGCCATGGGTGTTAGTCTAAGACCACTCAGCTTTTTTTGGGGTTTGGGTGCAGCTAATCATGAAGGCCAGATAGACCTGCCACCATTTGGTGTTGTAACAGGTATTAAACTGCAAAAAACAGTACTACTTAACACAACCTACTTACCATGGGTCCCAGAGCATATGTTTGGTTGTTATATTTTGTAAGGGTAATCATGCCGGCCATATAGAACTCCACCGATAGGGTGAGTATGAGTAACAGATATTAAAATGCGAAGGACATTACTAATTAACACAACATAGTTACCATGGGTCGCAGACCAAGAGCAGATGTTTTATTATTATATTTTGTATGGGTAATCATCCAGGCCATATAGACCTCACCAAATAGGGGGAGTTACAGAGATTAAAGTGCTAAGAATGGTAGTACTTAAAACACAACCTAGTTAAAATAGGTACCAGACCGCATGTCTTATTATTATATTTTTTCCGGGTAATCGGGCAGGCCATATAGAACACCCCCGATAGGGGGGGGGAACAGGGATTAAAATGCTAAGAAAAGTACTAATTAACACAAGCTAGTTGGGTCCAAGAACGCATGTTTAATTATTAGACTTTATTAGGGTAATTATATATCTAACAAATCTATCTATTTCTCTTCTATTGATTCTATCTAACTATCAATCTATGTATATCTATCTATCCTATCTATCAATCTATCTTCTGTCCGGGATGTTTTGAGACAGCCACTTTGGGAATGTTAGTTGATTTAGCCCCATTATGGCTTAAAAGCAGACTCTGCATAAACTATGTAATTTTCCATGGGAGTTTTGCCAGGGATCCCCCTCCAGCATGCGACAGTCCAGGTGTTAGTACCCTTGAAACAACTTTTCCATCACTATTGTGGACAGAAAGAGTCCTTGTAGGTTTTAAAGTTCGCCTGCCTATTGAATTCAATGGCGTTTCGCGCGGTTCGCGCGTTTGCGAACAATACCGGAAGTTCGAGTCCGCCGTTCGCGAACCGAAAATTTTAGGTTCGCGACATTACTAGTGGACAATGTTCCCAACTTAGGAACCTGTTCATTTGGCTTCATGGCATTAGACACTGTATGTCTGCTACCCGTATGCATTACTGCCCAAGCTTTGCTTGTGCAGTACCACCATTTGATCACACACCACCAATCATGTGTAAGTAGGGCCTGTCAATCACCCCAAACTAACATGTTTGGGGTGATTTTTTTCCAACTTAACAGAAGGGACGGAGAGGGTAAGAAGCAACAGTTGGATGACCACTGATTCTTACATTGCAGAAAGCAGGCTCACATACAAGGACTCCCAAGGCCGGATTGGCCTACCAGGATACCAGGAGATTTCCTGGTGGGCTGCAGTAGCTGGGGCTGGAAAGCTACAATTTAAAGGGGTTATTAATGGATGCAATTGGGCTTTAGAGTGCATAAAACAACAATCCAAATTCGTAGCTGAAGGACTCTATAGCACTTACTCTGAATTTGACACATTTTAATATCCCTTCCATATACACTTTGAAATAGGAGCTGCTGCCCCAAAATGTGTGAATATAAAAGGAATGTGCATAATTAGATAATGGAAGTAAATTGGAAAGTTGTTTTAAAATTAAATGCTCCAATTGAATCTTGAAAGTTTAATTTTGACTCTGATGTCCCTTTAAAAGTGTTCTTGTGAAACTGCTTCTCTATAAAGCTTTTAAGCCTATCTACATGTTCTTTAACAAGGGATACCAAAAGAACAAAGTAAATGTGACACTATATGTAAATTAGATTTTTTTTTTTTTTAATCATGAAAAAAATAGCTTTCTCTATACTTATGGAACAAACACATGCAATTTTTGTCTTTCATTTATTTTTCCGTTACAATATATATATATATATATATATATATATATATATATATATATATATATATATATATATATATATTGACCTTTTTGAAGTGTTAGGTATTTTGTGTAGATCCTTTTAATTGCAGGTAGTAACAATAGAAAATAAGTATATGAAAAAAACATTATAATACTTTTAATTATTTATACAAAACACATAGCTCCATTTTTGCCTGTTTATACTTCATTCTTTTGGTATCCTTTGTTTAAAAGCATACCTAGGTATCCTCTGGAGTAGCAATACAGTCCTGGGAAGCTAACTGGTAATTTATGGCTACGCACTCTGTAGCAGCATTTGCTGCTTTGTACATGGAGCAGATTGTGTGAAATTTGGCTAATTTTGATTGTTAATCATTTACTGGAATTTACTTATTTGTAAAATTTCGATACACTTCATTTTTACCACAAATTTTAATTCTTTTTCATGTCTTTATTAAAGTTGTATAGAAGTTTCAGAGTTCGGAGTATTACTGTCATACTTTCAGTTCAGTTCAGTTAAAAGTATTGGTGATGCTGTAAACCAAGATATGTAGCAGCTATGTTTTCCAGTTGTAATCATTAAAGGGACATTCTAGTCAGAATTAAACATTCATGATTAAGATAGGGCATGACATTTTAAACAACTTTCCAATTGACTTTTATAATTAAATTTGCTTTGTTCCCTTGGTGATATTTTTGAAAAGCTAAACCTAGCTAGGCTTAAACTGATTTCTACACCGTTGAAAATCACCTCTTAGCTCAGAGCAGTTTGAAAGTTAGACAGTACTAGTTCATGTGTGTCATATAGATAACATTATGCTCACTCCCGTGAAGTTATTTAGGAGTCTGCACTGACCAGCTAAACTGCTTGTCTGTCAAAAGCACTAAGATAAGGGGGCAGTCTGCAGAGGCTTAGATACAAGAATGAGTAATAAAGGGATTATCTATCTTTTTGAACAATAAAATCTCGTGTAGACTGTCCCTTTAATGTTTACACTGAAAGAAGCAGTGCTAAGAAATTTCACAAAGAGGGATAGAACGGTCATCATTGAAATGTGCACAGGTGCATTTCAATTTGAAATATAACCATTTTTGTAAAATACTTTCATTAGCAAAATCGCTTCTAGCAAAAGTAATCACTGTTTTTCAGCAGCATACGCACATATCCTGTGAGGACCCGTGCACCAGTAATCAAACACTATTCATGTTTAGAGAGATGTGTATTGTTTCTAAATACATAATTTGTGTCATACAAGCCACTGCTGACTCTCTGTAAAAGTGCAGTGTTTGAATACTGGTGCACGGGCCTCACAGGATATGCGCGTATGCTGCAGAAAAGCAGTAATAGCATTTTTGCTAATGGAAGTATTTTGCAAAAAATGCTTCTATTTCAAATTTAAATGCACCCATTCACATTTCACTTTTGACCTTTCTATCCATTTAAACAGAGACATTTTAAGAAATCAAAGCTGTTGATATAGGGAAACCTAAGAATCCCGTTTTCTGATTTTCTTACTCAATTAACATTGTCAGATGTAATTAATTATGAATATACATAAATATATATATATATATATATATATTTAGTGAAGTTAATGAGGTAAACAGCTATGATTCCTTCACTAAAACAGGTGGTAAACACAAATGGCTAGATTATGCAAATCCATAATATCTGCTCAGTTTTGATATTGTTACTGTGCGTGAGATTATGGGCTGGGAGCAGAAATATCGCTCTGTCGCAGTCGCACATGTGCGCTCAATAGAGCGCACATTCTGTGCAGGCTGAAAAGGGTTACTGCCAAGCCACTCTACAATCTCTTAGACACAGCAAATGCCTGCAGCACCGAATATTTCAATCATAAAATACCTTTATTCTACATCTAAGGGTCATGGATATACAATGTTTCGGGCCACAATCCCTTAATCGTGTATTATTATTATTATTATCGGTTATTTGTAGAGCGCCAACAGATTCCGCAGCGCTATAAACATAGGCGGAATACCAGGAAACATTTATAGGGATCAGATGGGTAGAGAGCCCTGCCAAGAGTCGCAATGTATGCTTTTTCACATTGAATCTCCATTTAAATAGCTCTCTTAGCTCCTCCAAATGAGGGGAGCTTTACATTTCTTATTGCCACATAGTGGTCACAATACATTTCTACACTTGTACACATGAATTAACCCTGTAGATACCAAAGTTAAAATCATATACTAAAAACAAAACACTATATGCAATATAAAATCATCAACAAATATTTTTTTTTTAAATTTAAGATTTAAAATCAATCTTTAACATTGAAATGCTTAACTGTAAGAAAACCAAGAGAACTATCTCTTTATTCATCCCTGTAGGTTGCATTAAATTGAAAGTATAGATCCAGTGCACCTCCCTTCTTTTTAACAGGAATTCCCAATCACCTCCTCTACTCAACTTTTTAAAATGATCAATAGCTTGAAAGCGTGATTAGCTTATATTATGTCCGTGTTGGAGAAAATGTGAGGAAACTTGAACTTATATGTTTTTTGCACCTAACATTGCTTTTGTTCTCATTAATATGCTCCTTGACTTTACATGTCGTCTCTTCCACATAGACCCTGCAAGACGGGCACTTCACTAGTATATGGCATATGTGGTATTATACAAGTATAATAACCTCTAATATTATATCTCTTTCCTGTCTGAGGATGTGTGAAACTGGAGCCCTTTATTAGATATGTGCATGATCGAAAAATTTGTTTTGGTTCGGATCGATTCGGAGGTTTTCGGATTTCGTTTCGGATCGATTCGAATTCGGAAAACTGAATTTGTTTCGGATTCATTTCGGATTCATTCGGATTCGAAAAAATTCGGCTGGATTCGGTTCGATTCGGTTTGGAAATTCGGAATTTCGGTATGTGTGCTGTGTATTAGGCTAGTATTATGTACTGTATATTAGGTGTAACCCATAGCAGAGTGATATAACCTAATATACTGTACAATACTAGTGTGATCCGTGTCCATCCAAATTTACCGAATAAATCCAAACTAATTCGGATTTATTCTGTAAATTCTGCAGTATTTTAATTCGGAAATTCGGTTCAATCCGAATCTCCGAATTTGCCGAATTTTCTGAATTTCAGAATCAAACCGAACCGAATTGCACATGTCTACCCTTTATAACAAAATTGCAGTTACCACAATTTAGGCAGGGGAAGCAACCTTGTTTCTCTTTATTAATATAATTCTGCTTTAATTTAGAATTCAAAATATCATTATGTACAAGATCATCTTTGATATTTCTCCTCCTTCTACAAGCTAACATGGGGGGCAAATAAAATTATTTCACCTCTGGAATGCATTGTTTCACTACCGGCCAATGTTTTTTGAGAATACCAAAAATCTGTTTATCATAATCTGTATGGTTAGTAATAAATACCAGCCGCTTTGCTTTCTCTCTTATTTTGCTGGTACTATTGCTATTATATTCCCTGGATCGCTATCAAGTTATTGAACACATTGAAAGTTGAGAAGAAGATATTCCCCGGATCTATTCAGTTCTTGTTTAATGAAACTCACTGGGTAACCCCTTTGCAAAAACTTAATAGCCATCTCATTAAAGGGACACTGAACCCAATTTTTTTCTTTTGTGATTCAGATAGAGCATGCAATTTTTAACAACTTTCTAATTTACTCCTATTATCAATTTTTCTTCGTTTACTTGCTAGCTTTACTTGAAAAAGAAGGCATCTAAGCGTTTTTTTTTTTGCTTCAGAACTCTGGACAGCACTTTTTTATTGGTGGATGAATTTATCCACGAATCAGCAAGAATAACCCAGGTTATTCACCAAAAATGGGCCGGCATCTAAACTTATATGCTTGCATTTCAAATAAAGATACCAAGAGAAGGAAGAAAATTTGATAATAGGAGTAAATTAGAAAGTTGCTTAAAATTGCATGCTCTATCTGAATCATGAAAGAAAAAATTTGATTTTAGTGTCCCTTTAAGTCAAGTCTAACATCTGCCCTATTCTGTTCTGATACGACCCTCTTTAGTCGTACAAATTGACTGTAAGGTAAGGATCTAATAGTCTGGGTTTGTCATGTTCCTTGTTCAAAGAAGAATTACCTGGTATTTCGTGGCTGGACTGACCTTACTTGGCGATCAGACTGATATACTTCAAGAACGTTTTCCTCTGTGAAAAGCACAACTGGGCTAAAAGAGGTTGCTCCTAGGTTGTAACTCGTCATAGAACAAGTCACTGAGCTGTTGTTCATTTCTGATAGAGCACTTCTCTCTTCGTAAGCAAAGGCTCTAATAGTATTCCTAGGGTGGAAACTATAATAATGTAAGAGGCTATTTGAAGCTTATATAACACATTTTTGCTGATTTAATATTGTACATACTGTTTTGCTGCAAGTGTTTTTAGTACATGTATTTAACTTTGGTATCCACAGTTTTAATTCATCTGTACAAGTGAATACATTTATTTTGAACACTAGGTTGTGATAAGAAATGTGAATTTCCCCTTATTGGGAGGAACTAAGAAAGCTATTAAAATGGAGATTCAATGTGAAAAAGCATACATGATTAAGGGCTTGTGGCCTAAAACATTGTATATGGCATGATGAAGAACAAAGGTATTTTATGATTGAAACATTCAGTGCTGCTAGACTTTGATGTGTGTAAGAGCTTTATCACACAGCTATTGGCTGCACACTCTAGTGACCTATTTATAACTTTCCCTAATTGGACACAGCAGAGAAAGAAACCTAAGTTACAACGTGGCAGCTTCCATTTACATACATAAATACATAGGTACACACACACACACACACACACATATATATATATATATATACATACTTATACATCATTATACATGTATGTATGTATGTATGTATCTCTGTGTTAAAGGCCTTTGTTGCCTTTTTTTTCTAACCCCCGAGATCTCATATCTTTGAACTTTTTGTGCAATATTTTTTTTTTTTATCATTTTTATTAGGCAGTGTTATTATAAGTGTAACTGTACTTTGTAATGTATTTTTTTAAATGAGCTTTATTAGCACTTTCATAAGGCACAATAAATAATACAGCATTACAATGTCATCAGAAGGGAACATTCAAGATACAATGTATACAACTAATCAATGAACTGCAATCCCTTAACAATTGTCATGAGGTACAGGATTCAAGATTGAGACTGACAATGTTAACTGAAAAAGGTAGAGTCCCTGTGCCCACTTGTAGAATTTAGACATCCGTGTTCCCCTTAGTACTAGTATGTATCGTCCGTATGCAAGTCTAAGCTCAAAGTTTTCCTTTTTTTTTTTTTTATGTTGCTATTATACAAGTGTCTCTCCTGAATCTTTTCTCTTTCTTAGACAATGGGTTTAGTAATATTGTCAAAACATGAAACAGGAAAACATCTGTAAACATTTGGGGCTAACATGCCCTCTTGTTTTAATATGAAATGAGTTTCTAAACATGAACAAAAAAACAAAAGGTACTGATTCCTTTTGCTACTATTAATTTCAGCAGCCTTTTCTATAGTTAGCATACCTCCTAGTCTATTCGCCTTAAGTAGTGGAGCAAAGTGACTATACCTCCTGGGAAGAGGAAAAGCGGAGAGGGAAAAGAGAGAGGAAAAAAGCAACAGACATCTTTGATGTTTATAAGTAATGTAAGGAGTCTAGGGCATATAACCCTTGAAACACCCCGAGCTGGTATGCCACGCTAGGTTGAAGCTGAACGTGTTAGTCCTTCAGCTTTCAGTGGCCGAGTTCCATTTTTCTAACATGGAATTGTAAATATCTGTTTTTCCACTTTCCCAATAATGGCGTCTTTCCAATTGTAAAGTATTGTTTACTTGCGTTTTCCACTGGTCTAATTTAAGTATTGTGGGTGATTTCCACCTCTGGGGGATGAGAGATTTAGCACTATTAAGAAAAATAATTAACAGTGAGTGAAGAGCAGGATCTCTAAATGTTGGCAGTCCGTGAAAGAGCAGAACCTCTGGGCCGTGCGGAATCTGAACTAGAAACCTGTCCTTAATGTATGACAGATCCGTTCCCTCACCGCAGCCCCTCCAACACCTTCCGCTTTTATGTTTGTATATTTTTTTGATTCTGGAAGTTTATAATTCATTTCCTGTGTGTTTGCTGAGATAGAAGATGTTTTGTGTGCCTGAAAAAAATTTCCCCAGTCTTTCTGTTCTATCTGCATATTCAGGTCTAGGTGCCATTTAAATACATAGGAGGGTAAGGTGTCCCTGGGTACTAAAAGTTTGTAAATTTTTGATAGCATATGTCTCTCTGGGTGTTCAGACAGACAGAGACTCTCAAACGGTGTGACTTGTCTTGTGAAGTAAGCTCTTTGGTTATGTGTTTGTATGTAATGTGCAACCTGAGCGTGCGCGAACCAAGAAGTAAGAATCTGTTTCTGCAATTTTGTTCTGAGGGATAAGCTTTCTGTCCCGTATTATTCAGCCTATTGCTCGGTATCAGATATGGGAGTGTGCCTGGGTGTCGGTCTTATGTTTGAGTGTGGGGATTTCTGGATTGTCTACAAAGGGAGTCAGAGGAGAGGGCACAGATGAGATGATAGAAGACGTGTTTATTAACTTGTCCTACTGGATAAAGATTTCTTCGAAAAGGGGATACTGTTTCAGAGTAGGTGGCCTACCTCTTGGTATAACCCACACCAATGCTCCCACGTTTTCCAGATCCAGAATATCTGAATCCAGGTAAACCCATTGTTTTTGGTCAGTCCTAGAACACCATTCCGGTATTCTCTGCAAAAGTGTAGCTTTTCTATATCGAGTTAAATTTGGGAGGTCCAAGCCACCCCGCTCCCTAGGCAAGAACAAAGTTTGTCTTGAGACACGGGCCGTGACTTTGTTCCATATAAATGTTTCAATTTTGTTTGGCAGCTTCCCGAGAAAGCGGTCAGGCAGAGGGAGAGGGAGGGTCTGGAAAAGGTAAAGTACGCATGGGAGTATGTTCATTTTTAATATACCTGTATGTATTCTCCCCAGCCACAAGAAGGTCCCCCCACTCCATCCTGACAGATCTTTAATTATTTCCTCTTGTATCAATCTATAGTTAATGTCTATCATGTTGAGGGAATTAGCTGTTAAATAAATGCCTAGGTATTTCAATTTATGATTTTTAATTTTAAGAGGACAGTAAGAAGAAACATTTGCCATGATATCAGGTGGTGTAGTTATATTGTGGGTGTGTTTGTATGTAATGTGCAACCTGAGCATGCACGAACCAAGAAGTAAGTCTATAAGAATCCGTTTCTGAAATTTCGTTCTGAGGGATAAGCTTTCTGTCCCGTATTATTGAGCCTATTGCAAGGTATCGGATATGGGAGTGTGCCTGGGTGTCGTTCTTATGTTTGAGTGTGGGGATTTCTGGATTGTCTACAAAGGGAATCAGAGGAGAAGGCACAGACGAGATGATAGAAGACATGTTTACTAACTTGTCCCACTGGATAAAGGATATCAGGTGGTGTAGTTATATTGAGGATCTCCGATTTCGACAAGTTTAGATGGAAATTAGAGTGCTTACCATATTCCTCAAACTTTCTCAGCAAGGCTGGGATAGATGTATCCAAGACAGTTAAAGTCAGCAGTATATTGTCAGCTTATATTGACGACTTGTATTCAATTCCCTGAACTGAGATAACCCTTATGTGTTTGTTGTGTCTTATTCTGTGAGCTAACACTTTGATCACTAAGGCAAAAAGTAGGGGTGATAGGGGACATCCCTGACGTGTTCCATTTTGAATGTAGAATGGTTCAGAATGGTCACTTTGACTCTGGCCATCGAGTGTGAGTACAGAGCTAGAATTTTCCCCACAAACTTCTCCCCTATATTCATTTTGGACAGTGTGGCACTAAGGAAAGCCCAGTCCACCCTGTCAAAAGCCTTTTCGGTGTCGGTTGATATAATAGCCAAAGGTATCTGGTGTACGTGAGCATATAAAATTAATTGGGTCACCTTAAGGCATTTTAAAAGTGGATTGAGTCGGTTAGCAAGCACCTTGGCATAAATCTTTAGATTTGTTTTGAGAAGTGATATAGGCCTGAAGTTTTCAGGGGTAGAAGGGGGTCTTCCAGGCTTAGGGAGAACCGTAATATGGGCCTCCAACATTGTTTGTGCGAAGCCTCCCTGATCTGACAGGGAGTTGAACATGTCAGTAAGATGTGGTGTCAAGATGTGTTTGAAAGTTTTGTAATATTTGTTGCTAAAACCGTCTTGCCCGGGCTCTTGCCGACTGGGAGATCTTTGATGGCAGCTGTTATTTCTTCTAAGCTAAAGGGTTCGTCAAGCAATTCAGAGTCCGAGTTCTCAAGGCTAGGAATGTCCATGGATGCAAAATATTGTGTGAGATCTTGATTAGTGGTAGTGCTAGAAAGGGGTGGTGTGATCCATTGCCATTATGTAAGTTATGGAGAGCAGAGTAATATCCGCAAAATGTATCTGCAATGTTAATGCTGTCTTCCTGAGTGTGTCCATTTTAGTCTGCAGGGAGTGAACAAATGTTTTTAATTTTTTGCGATGAAGAGCCCGTGCCAACATGCGTCCTGACTTATTGCCATGTTCATAGTAGTGTTGTTTTAACATGAAAGCTGAGCGCTGTTGTACTTGTTGTATGTATTGCTGTAAGTGGAGTCTTTTCTGTGTCAAGTCTGCTGAGAGATTGCTATCTGAGGTGTCCTGCTTGTTTAAGCACTCCGCAACATTAACGTCCCCAAGCAAACATTGATATCTCTCTCTTTGTTCTTTACACCTTCTAGCTTTGTACTTGATGAGTTCTCCCCTAACCACGCACTTATGTGCTTCCCATACAGTTGTATGTGGTAATTGGTCGGCAGTATTTGTCTGAAAGTAATCTGTTAGAATGAAATCTATGTCTGTTTTGATTATTGGGTCAGTCAAAAGGGAATCCTCAAGGCGCTACTGAAACGGGACAGCAGAAGTTTCCAGCCACTCCAATATACACATGACCGGAGCGTGATCCGACCATGTTATGGGCAAAATTTCAACTCGTCTTACTTGAGATAAGCTCAAGGGGTTTACTAAAAAATAATCTAGCCATGAATAAGTCGAGTGTGGGTGGGAGTAGAGAGTAAAGTCTCTATCATTGGGGTGAAATATTCTCCACACGTCATGTACCACTATGCTCCTCAAACAGCTATCAATGCTCTTAATGTCTCTCTTGGCCACTGCTGAGGATCCCCCAGAGGTGTCCAAACTTGGTTCTAATGGAACATTGAGGTCCCCTCCAACCACCAGTGCACCTTTTTGACAGTCTAGGATGTTATTTGTTACTTTACCAATCAAAGGGCTCTGCAAAGTGTTGGGTGCGTAAATGTTGACGATAGTGGTTGGTCTCCCAAACAGCAAACAAATTAGAATCAACAGTCTACCTCACAGTCTTTTTCTAGCCTAATTAGCTGGAATGGTATATTTTTATGAATTAGTATGCCAACCCCACTTTTTTTGCATGGCCCAGATGAGAAAAAGGTAGTAGGGTAGCTTGGGGGTGCCATTTGGGTTTGTTCCCTTTTTAAAATGAGTTTCCTGAACTAAAATAATGTCACCCTTTAGTCTAACAAATTCTCTTGTGGCTATTGCCCTTTTTTCTGGCATGTTCAGCCCTTAACATTAAGAGTGACAAGGGTAATGTGTCTGTTTGTTACCTGATGGTTGTATAGAAAAATAGAGTGTATAGAAAAAGTGTAGAGTGGTAAGGGGGAAGAAAGGGGAGAGGAGGAAGAAGAAGGAAAAAAAAAAGGGGGGGGAGAACAATAATGGAGGTATCGAGCAGTAGCCGTCCACTCTGTAAGTTTGTACAATTGCAAATATACAGGAATTAGCAATAATATAAAACAAGTATATATAAAATAAGTTTAAGTGGAAAAATCATTAAGGTAACACAGCAGTAACCACTAAATAACAACTAATAAAAATGCTAGGGGAATGCTGTGTCCCTACAATATCAGCATAGAAATCTATGTTTGTGTAAACAAACAAGAATCAAAAAAAAAGAAAGAAACAAACTCATAGAACGTTCTGTGTTTTAAGGTTTATATATTAGGTCTAGGGGGTCTAGCTAATTTCCCCTGGTGTGTGACTTCAATGCCTGTTGACAGGCCATTGTGAGGGAAGGGCTAGGTGTCTAGGGCCAGGTCGTATTATAGCTATTCAAAAAGAAAAGAAGCCCAAACAAAGTAGCAGAAAACCTACCTCTAAGGTGGTTTAGTTAGCTTGCTTCAACAAGTCGCAGACCCTAAATAGTATAGTATGTTAGAGTTTAGGGGCCCTTTATCTATCAGCCGCCCAGGCACTATAGCACTCTCTTAGCAAAGGAGGAACCAACCCCCCTTGCAACAGGCCTGTAGTTATGTTATACGAAACAGTTTGGGTGAGGTGCCCTCTCTTCCCATGGAGAGCCAAAAAGACTTAGTTTACACATATAAACCACATCAATTGCATAAATTAATCAAAAGAACCTCTTCTAAACATTTTTAAGTACAACAGTGCATGAACATAAACTAGACAATCAAACTGCCAAACGGTACAACAAACAAAATATTATGTATACTTATCAGTCCATGTAGATGGTCTCATATGTAGAAGAATTAGTCCCTTTAATTATATAAAAGACAAAACAAAGGAGCGCCTCATGTGTAGTATCATCAAATAAGCATAAAGCCACAGAAAAAGCGAAATGGGTACTCACAAGGCTCTGGAGCGCACCTATGTGCTTGTAGGGACAGGCTGCAGACAGCTCACCCACAGAGGGTATCAGTCATTAACTGTAGTAGGAAAATAAAACACAGGAAAAGCACCAAATTGTGCAGATCACAAAGGATATGGTGTTTGACTTAGCACAAAGAAAGATTGGGTACTCACATATTAGATGAGCACACTTATGTGCTAGTAGGAGCAAGCTGGCATATTATGGTAAAGTGTGTCAGCTCACCACCAAGGGACTTTTCCTTAGGATGCAATATCCAAAAGTGGCAGACTTCAGTGTGTTAGGTTCCACTCCAAGCAGGTGCAGGCAGGTAAAATCACTCACAAGAGTATTTTTTAAAAATTAAAAAGTTCTATTTATTAAAAACAAATTTAATTAGTCCCTTTAATTAGTAGCCCTCAAAAGAGTAAGAACAAGCATTATCAGTCCTCTTTGTCTTGAAGTGTTGCCTGTTCCTGCGTTGGACCTTGTTTATCTTCTGTTGTGTTTGTTGATTGGGCAGCAGGATCCAATATTTATATTTCCAAAACCTTGCAGAAGTTGGGCAGGTCCTCCGGCAAACGAAACATGACTGTTTGTCCATTCTTTGTGGCCACTATGCACACTGGGAAACCACATCTGTAATTGATCTTTTTGTCCTACAGGACATCTGTAAAAACTTAAGCTCTCACCTCTTCTGTAGTGTAGTCGGGCTCAGATCCGAAAAGATTTGAATAGGTATGCCAGCGTGAGAAATGGGGGCTTTGGCTCTGGCACAGCGCATGACCTCTTCTTTATCAGCAAAATTGAGAACACTGGTAATGATGTCCCTAGGGGGGCTTTTCTTGTTGGTTTCAGCCTAAGAGCCCTGTGGGCCCTCTGCAGAGTTATATCAGGTGAATTTGGTGTGCCCTTGATGGTTCTAAACAGATCTTGGAGGTAACCATTCAGCACCACTGGATTTATTGTCTCAGGAACCCCCCTTATTCTTAAGTTGTTCCTTCTATTATGGTTATCTAAATCCTCAACTTTCCCCATTAGGTTATATATGGTATTTTCTTGTTAATTATTCTGCTTAGACAGTTCCTGGACATCTGTATATATATATATATATATACACCTTATTAATGTCCTTGCACAGCTTACCAAACAGCCCCTTAACCTCCTTGAGGACTTCCTTTATGTCATCTTTAGAGGACAGTGATTTCAAGTCCTCTCTAGTGATACTGGTGTCTGCGCCATGATGCATTTCACTTGCGTTTTCAGTGATATGTTTCAGTGTCAAATATTTTGATGTCTCTGTTGGTGTATCCTGTACTTTGAGGAATTGGGCCATGGATATGGACTTGCTGTAACACTGCGTTGATAACACTGTAGGTCTTGCCAGATGTATTTAAATCCAGTTACCATACAATGGGTGAGATATCCCCACCTATAGCTCATCTCAGAATTCTCCCTTCTCTCCTCCTCACTCTTAAGTGAAATAAAAAGGTTAGCTCTCCGTTATATGGTGTGGGACTAGTAGCAGATGTGTTGTAAAGCTATAGCTGTCAGTTAGAAGTAACAAAGTCCCTTTATTATAAAGCCTACAGTGAGGTCTGAAGCCTCAGTGTCTCCGGTGTGCCCAGGTTAAATTTCTTTTATACTGCGCAATGCAACCAATGGCAGGTAATAGTGTTGTGATGGGAAACCTTTCATGCTCGTCCTTAACTTAGTTATGTGCAAGGCCTTAACTTAGTTATGTGCAAGAACCGTGCCTACAGAGAGCGTTTTGCTCCTTTCTCTTTTCATCCTCCACACCGGACCACAGAAGATCCTTGCTTGCCAGTCAAAAAGTGCGCGGTCTGTATACCGTCTATGCCTCCTGCCTGAGGGCTGGCGTGATGCTGTTTAGCCGGTCTTTGAGCCAATGTGAGAATGAAGACCGGATTCTCATCTCTGAAACAGAGTTGCAGCTTCTTAGGTGTCTCCCGGCATGTGGCGCAGCTAAGTTTCAGCTGACAGATAGGCCCCGTGGCATTTCCCTTCTGCGATAATGTGCGTCTCGCTCTGGTTTGGAATGCGCTCAATCAAGTTCTCAGACCACGCTGCACGGTTCCCTGTATATTGCCCTTGAGGATTATAGCTTGTAGTTGTAGCAGAACATTCTTTTTTTATGACGGTAGGGTTATTAGCATCAGAGCTTTCTTAGCAAGCGGCCATCTTCCAGGGTGGCCTGGCTCCACTCCCTTGTAATGTATTTTTGCAGTGTTTTGTGCAACTTTTTATTCTTGCCAAATAGTTAACAACAGCTCTTAAATTGAGGTAATGATTTTAGATAAAACATGATTGCGCTTACGCCATCTGCATTTACTTTCAATTAGTAATACGAGCGGTAAGTCCGAAGAGTTAAAAGAGGCTGCTCCTAGGTTGCAATTTTCTATAGAATAAGCTACTGAGCTGTTGTTCATCCCTAGTAAAGCGCTTATCTTTCTGTATGCATTTGAATTATGACCCTGGTGAAGTCTTCCTAAGGGTGATGCGGGAAACCAGACGTGGACTCCTTGCTCAATGTGCTTAGAAGAATATGGCTGCACTTCACTGACGAGGCTAAAGAAGGCTAAAACGATCATCTGGGGTTGTCATGTTCCTTGTTCAGAGGAGGATTGCCTGGTATTTCGGAGCTGGACTGACCTTACTAGGTGGGATGAGACTGATATACTTCAGGAAAGTTGTCAACTGTGAAAAGCACAATTGGTCTAAAAGAGGCTGCTTCTAGGTGGTGATTCGCCATAGATCAAGCAACTGAGCTGTTGTTCTTTCCTAGTAGAGTGCTTTTCTTTCTGTATGGATAACTATTATTGTTAGATATGTGCACAGGCAAAAAAATCAGTCCGAATATTCAGATTATTTTGTTTTCTAAAAATTTGGCTGCCGTGATATTTGGTATTTGTTTTGATGTAAACTAAATACTGAAGGTTCATTGAACGTTTACATTTGTTTTCGTTAACTGAATGTAAATGCTCCTTTGCTACAGGTGAAAAAAATCACTTGTAGGGTTACATACTCGCTAATCCCAATCCTACTTCACAGAGCCCCGGGGCGCGCCAATAAGAGGCATAGCACGGCGGATCCTAGGGCCTGCGCTAAAGGATTTCATCAGTATTTATTCGTTGTCTTTATATTTTGTGGTGCATTATTTTGAAAATTTGTTTGGTGAAAATGCATTTGTAACAAAATGAATGCCCAAGTTTAGTAACTATTATCACTTACTAAAAAGTATCCTGTAAGACGACATCAACTTTATATTTTCCAGAGATTTTGGATATAATAAAAGAATGAAAAGCCATTTTAAAAATTTGAATTTGGGTAGTTGTAAAATAATTAGTGCTATACTTTCTTTAAAGTGCCATAAAACATGTTGCGTTCTGTGCATACCTTAAAAGGGCTAATTAAGAAAAATAGTTTGCATAAAAAAATGTTTTAAAATTGCTGGCAAGTATTTTAAAATCATTTTAAAAAATAATACAAATTAGTTACATAGCCTTGCTGTCTGGAGTAGTCTGATGTTTAGCATCAGAAACACAGGCATTGTATTTCAACTGAGTTCACAGCAACTTATTCACTTCTAGGTATGCTCCAGCAAATAATGAGTGTTAAAGTCTTGCATTCTACCAAAGCAAAGGTGGATATAGATACAGCCTATAAGGAATTGTGTGGGGGGAGTTAGAGCTGTACAATTCGGAAACTTAAAAGAAAGGGTTAATGGTGAAGCACTGCGGTATAAATTTGCAGGCAAAGTAATTAAAGTACATATTATTATATTTTGTCTCTATTCTAATGTAAGTTATGTCCCTTCAATGCCTGAAGGTTAAAATAAAAAGGTATATGGGGTTTGTTAAGAGATTAATTTTATTTATACAGAGAAGTACACAGATATGTAGTTATTAGACTAGGAAGAAGTAAGGGGGAGAGATAAGTGATTATTTGGTTTGAATGTCTGCAGTGCTGTGGCTTAATGACGTACAAATCGGATTTAGAAAATAAGTACTGAATAGTGAATTGAAGAAAGGTTATGAATATATCGTTTAAAACTGTACTTGCCAAAATAATTATTTGCCTTTTGTTTAGATTAAATTAAATCAGATTTGGTCTCAAGGTTGGCTATGCTATTTACCCATTGAATTACACGCCCTTCAAATAAGCCAATATAGAATACTGTATGTTCACTTTGTATCCTTTGTTGAAGAGTGAACACATTTGGTGTGCCAATGAAAGAAGGTATATTTATCCCTCTATCATTCACCATCTACCTCCCAGCAGTGCATTGCTGCTCCTGGGCCTACCTATATATGTTTTTCACCAAAGGATAACAAGAAAAACATAATTTATGTAAGAATTTACCTGATAAATTCATTTCTTTCATATTGGCAAGAGCCCATGAGCTAGTGACGTATGGGATATACAATCCTACCAGGAGGGGCAAAGTTTCCCAAACCTCAAAATGCCTATAAATACACCCCTCACCACACCCACAATTCAGCTTAATGAATAGCCAAGAAGTGGGATGATAAAGAAAGGAGTTAAAAGCATAAACAAGGAATTGGAATAATTGTGCTTTATACAAAAAAATCATAACCACCATAAAAAGGGTGGGTCTCATGAACTCTTGCCAATATGAAAGAAATGAATTTATCAGGTAAATTCTTACATAAATTATGTTTTATTTCATGTAATTGGCAAGAGTCCATGAGCTAGTGACGTATGGGATAGCAAATACCCAAGATGTGGAAGACCATAGAAGAGAGTCACTAGAGGGGGAGGGATAAAAATAAAGACAGCCTATTCCGCTGAAAAAGATTAATCCACAACCCAAATCAAAAGTTTTAATCTTTATAAAGAAAAAAACTGAAATTATAAGCAAAAGAATCAAACTGAAACAACTGCCTGAAGAACTTTTCTACCATAAACTGCTTCTGAAGAAGAAAAAACATCAAAATGGTAGAATTTAGAAAATGTATGCAAAGAAGACCAAATTGCTGCTTTGCAAATCTGGTCAACAGAAGCTTCATTCTTAAAAGCCCAGGAAGTGGAAAACTGACCTAGTAGAATGAGCCGTTATCCTCTGAGGCGGGGATTAACCCGACTCTAAATAAGAATGAAGAATCAAAAGGCTTTAACCAAAATTGCAAAGAAATGGCAGAAGCCTTCGGACCTTTCCTAGAACCAGAAAAGATAACAAATAGACTAGAAGTCTTCCTGAAATCTTTAGTAACACTAACTGAACATAATATTTCAAAGCTCTTACCACATCCAAAGAATGTAAAGATTTCTCTAGAGAAATCTTAGAATTAGGACACAAAGAAGGGACAACAATTTCTCTACTAATGTTGTTGGAATTCACAACTTAAGGAAAAAATTTAAATGAAGTCCGCAAAACCGCCTTATCCTGATGAAAAATCAGAAAAGGAGACTCACAAGAAAGAGCAGATCATTCAGAAACTCTTCTAGCAGAATAGATGGCCAAAAGAAACAACACTTTCCAAGAAAGCAATCTAGTGTCCAGAGAATGAATAGGCTCAAACGGAGGAGCCTGTAAAGCCTTCAAAACCAAATTAAGACTCCAGGGAGGAGAGATTGATCTAATAACAGGCTTAATATGAACCAAACCCGGTACCAAACAATGAATATCAGGGAGTTTAGCAATTTTCTGTGGAATAGAACAGAAAGAGCAGAAGTTTGTCCTTTCAAGGAACTTGCAGACAAACCCTTATCTAAACCATCCTGAAGAAACTGAAAAAATTCTAGGAATTCTAAAAGAATACCAAGATAATTTATGAGAAGAGCACCATGAAATGTAAATCTCGATAATAGATCTTTCTAGAAACAGATTTACGAGCCTGCAACATGGTATAAAACACGGAGTCAGAGAAACCTCTATGACTAAGCACTAAGCGTTCATTTTCCATACCTTCAAATTTAATGATTTGAGATCCTGATGGAAAAAAAAATTAACCTTGAAATATAAGGTCTGGCCTTAATGGAAGTGGCCAAGGTTGGCAACTGGACATCCGAACAAGATCCACATATCAAAACCTGTGTGGCCATGCTGGAGCCACCAGCAGCACAAACGATTGCTCCATGATGATTTGAAAATCACTCTTGGAAGAAGAATTAGAGGCGGAAAAAAATATAGGCAGGTTAAAAACTCCAAGGAAGTGTCAATGTATCCACTGTTTTCACCTGAGGATCCCTGGACCGGGATAGGTATCTGGGAAGTTCCTTGTTTAGATGAGATGCCATCAGAACTATTTCTGGAAGCCCCTACATCTGAACAATTTGAAAAAACACATCTGAGTGAAGAGACCACTCTCCTGGATGTAAGGTCTGATGGCTGAAATAATCAGTTTCCCAATTGTCTATACCTGGGATATGGACCACAGAAATTAGACAGGAGCTGGATTCCGCCCAAGCAAGTATCCAAGATACTTCTTTCATAGCCTAAGGACTGTGAGTCCCACCCTGATGATTGACATATGCCACAGTTGTGACATTGTCTGTATGAAAACCAATAAACGGCTCTCTTTTCAATAGAAGCCAAAAACTGAAAAGCTCTGAGAATCGCATTGGTAATCTCGCTTCTTGAGATATCCAAACCCCTTATGCTGTCAGAGATCCCCAGACAGTTTCCCAACCTAAAAGACTCACATCTGTTGTGATCACGGTCCAGGTTGGATAAAGAGACCCGTAGAACTATACAATGGTGATCTAACCAACAAGTCAGAGATAGTTGAATATTGAGATTCAAGGATATTAAATGTGATATCCTAGAATAATCCCTGCACCATAAATTCAGCATAAAAAACTGAAGATGTCTCATATGAAAACGAGCAAAGGAAAATGAGTCTAATGCTGCAGTCATGGGACCTAAAACTTCCATGCAAATAGCTACTGAAGGAAATAATAGAGACTGAATGTTCCAACAAGCTGAACCCAATAAAATTGTCTCTTGTCTGTTAGAGACAAAGACATTGACACAATCTATCTGGAAACCTTAAAAAGGTGACCCTTATCTGAGGAATCAAGGAACTTTCTTCATAAAATGAACCTCCAACCGTGTCTTTGAAAGAACAACAGAAGTTGAATCATATGAGATTCTGCAGAACGAAAAGACTGAGCAAGTACCAAGATATCGTCCAAAAAAGGAAACAACGAGAACCTTTGAAAAAGATTCCCAGAGCTGTTGCTAGGCCAGCAACAAAATGGTAATGCTTGTCTAAAAAAGAGAATCTCAAAAAATCTGAATGAAACAGAATATGAAGATATGCATCCTGCAAGTCCATTATAGGCAAACAATGCCCTTGCTGAACAAAGGCAGAATAGACTTAAAATCACCATTCTGAAAGATGGTACTCTTACAAAAGATTTTCTTTCTTTGAATAGTTCTGAATAAAACTCCAGACCCCGTTCCTGAAACTGAACTGGTATGAAAACCTCAGATAACTCCAGGTCTGAAACATATTTCAGGAAAGACTGAGTCTTTACTGGAATTGCTGGAATATGTGAGAGAGAAAAAGACTTCTCACAGGCGGACTTACTCCACATCCTATTCAGTACCCCTGAGAAACAATATTCTGAAACTAAGGAGTTTGGACAACTTTAGAAAAAAACTTAACCTGCCCCCTACCAGCTAAGCTGAAATAAGGGCCGCACCTTCATGCAAATTTGGGGGCTGGCTTTTATCTCTAAAATGAATGAATTCATTCAATTTTGAAGAAAGCTTCCAATTAGAAACATATTACTTGGAGAAGAATTAGGTTTCTGTTCCTTATTAAGAACAAAAATGGTTATAAGCTTAAGATTTACCCTTAGAACTTAATGTTGAGGCAAAAAAACTCCCTTCCGCACAGTAACAGTTGAAAGTATTGAATCCAACTGTGAACCAAATAATTTATTACCTTGGAAGGAAAAATAGAAATCTGGATTTAGAAATCAAAACAGCATTCCAAAATTGAATACACAAAGTTCTTCTAGCTAAAATAGCTAAAAACATAGATTTACCCTCAATTTTGAAAATATCAAAAAAATGAATTATTAGCATGTTGAATCAAGTTAACAATGCTAAACAAATCATAATCCGATACTTGTTGCACTAAAGTTTCCAACCAAAAAAAGAGGAAACATTTGCAACATTAGCCAAAGTAATTCCAGGCCTAAGAAAAGGACCTGAAATAAATAATTTTTCCTTAGATAAGATACAAGTTTCCCATCAAAAGGATCTTAAAATAAATACTATTTTCCATAGAAATAGTAGTACGTTAGCAAGAGTAGAGATAACCCCATTAACTTTGGAGATCTTTCCCAAAACTCCAAACTATCTGGAGGATACAATTTTTAAAACCTTAAAGAAGGAATAAAAAGAAGTACCAGGCCTATTCCATACCCTAGTATTAGGAACTGGAAAAAAACCTCTGAAGCAACCACAGGAGGTTAACAAACAGAATCTAAATGTTAACTAGCCATAAAAAAGGACTAGTCTCCTCAATATCCAATATAATCAACACTTTTTCAAAGAACGAATGTACTCCATTAAAATAAAAAAGTAGATTTGTTAGTGTCAATATCTGAAGAAGGATCTTCTGAATCAGATACATCCTCATCAGAGAAGGATAATTCAGTATGTTGTCGGTCATTTGAAAATTTATCAACTAAATGAGAAGTTTAAAAAAGACCTTTACATTTTATTAGAAGGCGAAATGGCAGACAAAGCCTTCAGAATAGAATCAGAAAAATATTCTTATAAATTCCCAGGTATATCTTATACATTAGATGTTAAAAAGAATAGCAATAGACAATGCATTAATACTACATTTTCTCTGCATGTAAAACTTTATCATGATAACATTACAAACCACAGCTAAAGATAAAATTCATAACATTAAAATGAACTTAGCTTTGGTAGGACTGATATCAGTCAGCAGGAATCCAACAGTGTTTTCTGATATAGGAACAGTTTTGAGACATCTTGCAAATGTAATAGAAAAACAACATATAAAGCAAAATATCAATTTCCTTATATGACAGTTTCAGCAATGGGAAAGAAATGCAAACAGAATAGAAGATTTGATAATAGGAGTAAATCAAAAAGTTGCTTAAAATTGCATGCTCTATCTGAATCATGAAAGAAATTTTTTGGGTACAGTGTCCCTTTAATGAAATAAAAAGTATAATAAAAAAGCTTTATTCTGTTAAAGATGAAGCCATAATTATAATTTAATGATTATTAATCTAAAAAAATTGAGTTTCACCCAAAAAATAAAGGAAGAAATCTATCTAGAAATGGAAAGATTAGACAATTGCTTCTATCTTTCTAGGGCAAAAATAAATAACAAATATTAAGTCTGATTTCTTGTTGGTTTTTAAATAATAAAGTATGACTCCAACCAGATCAAAAATGTGAAGACAAACATCCTTGCAATTTCTTAGATTATAACATAACAACAATCTCCACTTTAGAAACTTTTCTGTCCCCAGAATGAGAAATGTTCTGAAAATTAGTTTAAGACAATTTATCGTGTAGGCATTCAAGAAAGACGTCTGTTTTTTCCTCTACTATAACGGAAAACAGTTTAAAATAAATTAGTTAATTAGGTGTACTGATAAAAATGTTATTTACCTCATACAGTGTAAATGTGGAAGTCAGTATGTCGGTGAATTGACCAGACCCCTTAGAGAGAGAATACGAGAACATATATCATCTATTGAAAAAGCAGACAAAGAGAGGAATAAAGACCTACCGGTTCCTAAACACTTTAAAATGTGTAATGGGGGTAATTTAAAACATTTCAACTACACAGGAATAGCTAAACTTATAGATAAGGGTAGGGGGAGATAATGAAAAAAGCCTTTTACAATTAGAATCTAAATGGCTTTTTAATCTGGATACTCTGATCCCTAGTGGACTTAACTTAAAAATGGATTTAGTTTGCTTTCTTAGATGCATTTTTATGTATTATTGAGTGTCTTGTAGATAGTTTTTAGGGATCATATATAACTGAGTTGCCATTTAATAAAATAATTTTTGCACAATTTTATAATTTTATGATTGATGCTGTTAATTGTTTATTAATTATTTATTAAGAGAGACCTTTATAAAGCTATATTACACCATATCAATTGATCAATGCATTGTGTTATTTTTGTATAGATTTATGAATTCTTTGATTTTATTTGTGTCCAAATAATAGCATAGTTTCTTGCCATATACTGATCTAACACCTCTGAGGTTTTAGTAACTTTTGAACATTATATTATGATTGGTTATTTTATATAAACATATTGGTATTTGTGCTTCTCAGCATTTTGAAGCCCGATTCCTCTCAGAGTACAGTGAATGTCAGAGTAGAATGAGCCGTTATCCTCTGAGGCGGGGATTAACCCGACTCTAAATAAGAATGAAGAATCAAAAGGCTTTAACCAAAATTGCAAAGAAATGGCAGAAGCCTTCGGACCTTTCCTAGAACCAGAAAAGATAACAAATAGACTAGAAGTCTTCCTGAAATCTTTAGTAACACTAACTGAACATAATATTTCAAAGCTCTTACCACATCCAAAGAATGTAAAGATTTCTCTAGAGAAATCTTAGAATTAGGACACAAAGAAGGGACAACAATTTCTCTACTAATGTTGTTGGAATTCACAACTTAAGGAAAAAATTTAAATGAAGTCCGCAAAACCGCCTTATCCTGATGAAAAATCAGAAAAGGAGACTCACAAGAAAGAGCAGATCATTCAGAAACTCTTCTAGCAGAATAGATGGCCAAAAGAAACAACACTTTCCAAGAAAGCAATCTAGTGTCCAGAGAATGAATAGGCTCAAACGGAGGAGCCTGTAAAGCCTTCAAAACCAAATTAAGACTCCAGGGAGGAGAGATTGATCTAATAACAGGCTTAATATGAACCAAACCCGGTACCAAACAATGAATATCAGGGAGTTTAGCAATTTTCTGTGGAATAGAACAGAAAGAGCAGAAGTTTGTCCTTTCAAGGAACTTGCAGACAAACCCTTATCTAAACCATCCTGAAGAAACTGAAAAAATTCTAGGAATTCTAAAAGAATACCAAGATAATTTATGAGAAGAGCACCATGAAATGTAAATCTCGATAATAGATCTTTCTAGAAACAGATTTACGAGCCTGCAACATGGTATAAAACACGGAGTCAGAGAAACCTCTATGACTAAGCACTAAGCGTTCATTTTCCATACCTTCAAATTTAATGATTTGAGATCCTGATGGAAAAAAAATTAACCTTGAAATATAAGGTCTGGCCTTAATGGAAGTGGCCAAGGTTGGCAACTGGACATCCGAACAAGATCCACATATCAAAACCTGTGTGGCCATGCTGGAGCCACCAGCAGCACAAACGATTGCTCCATGATGATTTTGAAAATCACTCTTGGAAGAAGAATTAGAGGCGGAAAAAATATAGGCAGGTTAAAAACTCCAAGGAAGTGTCAATGTATCCACTGTTTTCACCTGAGGATCCCTGGACCGGGATAGGTATCTGGGAAGTTCCTTGTTTAGATGAGATGCCATCAGAACTATTTCTGGAAGCCCCTACATCTGAACAATTTGAAAAAACACATCTGAGTGAAGAGACCACTCTCCTGGATGTAAGGTCTGATGGCTGAAATAATCAGTTTCCCAATTGTCTATACCTGGGATATGGACCACAGAAATTAGACAGGAGCTGGATTCCGCCCAAGCAAGTATCCAAGATACTTCTTTCATAGCCTAAGGACTGTGAGTCCCACCCTGATGATTGACATATGCCACAGTTGTGACATTGTCTGTATGAAAACCAATAAACGGCTCTCTTTTCAATAGAAGTCAAAAACTGAAAAGCTCTGAGAATCGCACAGAGATCCAAAATATTGATTGGTAATCTCGCTTCTTGAGATATCCAAACCCCTTATGCTGTCAGAGATCCCCAGACAGTTTCCCAACCTAAAAGACTCACATCTGTTGTGATCACGGTCCAGGTTGGATGAACTAAAGAGACCCGTAGAACTATACAATGGTGATCTAACCAACAAGTCAGAGATAGTTGAATATTGAGATTCAAGGATATTAAATGTGATATCCTAGAATAATCCCTGCACCATAAATTCAGCATAAAAAACTGAAGATGTCTCATATGAAAACGAGCAAAGGAAAATGAGTCTAATGCTGCAGTCATGGGACCTAAAACTTCCATGCAAATAGCTACTGAAGGAAATAATAGAGACTGAAGGTTCCAACAAGCTGAACCCAATAAAATTGTCTCTTGTCTGTTAGAGACAAAGACATTGACACAATCTATCTGGAAACCTTAAAAAGGTGACCCTTATCTGAGGAATCAAGGAACTTTCTTCATAAAATGAACCTCCAACCGTGTCTTTGAAAGAACAACAGAAGTTGAATCATATGAGATTCTGCAGAACGAAAAGACTGAGCAAGTACCAAGATATCGTCCAAAAAAGGAAACAACGAGAACCTTTGAAAAAGATTCCCAGAGCTGTTGCTAGGCCAGCAACAAAATGGTAATGCTTGTCTAAAAAAGAGAATCTCAAAAAATCTGAATGAAACAGAATATGAAGATATGCATCCTGCAAGTCCATTATAGGCAAACAATGCCCTTGCTGAACAAAGGCAGAATAGACTTAACATCACCATTCTGAAAGATGGTACTTTTACAAAAGATTTTCTTTCTTTGAATAGTTCTGAATAAAACTCCAGACCCCGTTCCTGAAACTGAACTGGTATGAAAACCCCAGATAACTCCAGGTCTGAAACATATTTCAGGAAAGACTGAGTCTTTACTGGAATTGCTGGAATATGTGAGAGAGAAAAAGACTTCTCACAGGCGGACTTACTCCACATCCTATTCAGTACCCCTGAGAAACAATATTCTGAAACTAAGGAGTTTGGACAACTTTAGAAAAAAACTTAACCTGCCCCCTACCAGCTAAGCTGAAATAAGGGCCGCACCTTCATGCAAATTTGGGGGCTGGCGTTTATCTCTAAAATGAATGAATTCATTCAATTTTGAAGAAAGCTTCCAATTAGAAACATATTACTTGGAGAAGAATTAGGTTTCTGTTCCTTATTAAGAACAAAAATGGTTATAAGCTTAAGATTTACCCTTAGAACTTAATGTTGAGGCAAAAAAACTCCCTTCCGCACAGTAACAGTTGAAAGTATTGAATCCAACTGTGAACCAAATAATTTATTACCTTGGAAGGAAAAATAGAAATCTGGATTTAGAAATCAAAACAGCATTCCAAAATTGAATACACAAAGTTCTTCTAGCTAAAATAGCTAAAAACATAGATTTACCCTCAATTTGAAAATATCAAAAAAATGAATTATTAGCATGTTGAATCAAGTTAACAATGCTAAACAAATCATAATCCGATACTTGTTGCACTAAAGTTTCCAACCAAAAAAAGAGGGAAACATTTGCAACATTAGCCAAAGTAATTCCAGGCCTAAGAAAAGGACCTGAAATAAATAATTTTTCCTTAGATAAGATACAAGTTTCCCATCAAAAGGATCTTAAAATAAATACTATTTTCCATAGAAATAGTAGTACGTTAGCAAGAGTAGAGATAACCCCATTAACTTTGGAGATCTTTCCCAAAACTCCAAACTATCTGGAGGATACAATTTTTAAAACCTTAAAGAAGGAATAAAAAGAGAGTACCAGGCCTATTCCATACCCTAGTATTAGGAACTGGAAAAAAA
Organism: Bombina bombina; assembly: GCF_027579735.1. NCBI lineage: Eukaryota > Metazoa > Chordata > Amphibia > Anura > Bombinatoridae > Bombina > Bombina bombina. Next base: position 573,108,949 of record NC_069502.1, read on the forward strand.
ACCTCTGAAGCAACCACAGGAGGTTAACAAACAGAATCTAAATGTTAACTAGCCATAAAAAAAGGACTAGTCTCCTCAATATCCAATATAATCAACACTTTTTCAAAGAACGAATGTACTCCATTAAAATAAAAAAGTAGATTTGTTAGTGTCAATATCTGAAGAAGGATCTTCTGAATCAGATACATCCTCATCAGAGAAGGATAATACAGTATGTTGTCGGTCATTTGAAAATTTATCAACTAAATGAGAAGTTTAAAAAAGACCTTTACATTTTATTAGAAGGCGAAATGGCAGACAAAGCCTTCAGAATAGAATCAGAAAAATATTCTTATAAATTCCCAGGTATATCTTATACATTAGATGTTAAAAAGAATAGCAATAGACAATGCATTAATACTACATTTTCTCTGCATGTAAAACTTTATCATGATAACATTACAAACCACAGCTAAAGATAAAATTCATAACATTAAAATGAACTTAGCTTTGGTAGGACTGATATCAGTCAGCAGGAATCCAACAGTGTTTTCTGATATAGGAACAGTTTTGAGACATCTTGCAAATGTAATAGAAAAACAACATATAAAGCAAAATATCAATTTCCTTATATGACAGTTTCAGCAATGGGAAAGAAATGCAAACAGAATAGACTTCTGGAAACCAGAAGCAAAAAGAAACGAAGACTTAAATAATGTCAAAAAGTTTGGCGCCAAGTATGACGCCCACAACTGACAAAATATTTTTTGGCGGCAAAAACGTCTGCAACAAACACAAGCGTCATAGATGACGCAACCTCGTGAAAAAAACACGGCGCCAACTAAGACGCCGGAAATGACGTATTAACGTCAACAAACGTAATTCATGCTCCAAAAAAGTCTCGCACCAAGAATGACGCAATAAATTATAGCATTTTGCGCTCTCGCAAGCCTAATGCAGGCCGCAATTTAGAAAAAAAAAGTCAATTTTGAAAAACTTCAGGTTTTTTTGTTTGTTTTTTTTTAAATGCATTTCCCAAATATGAAACTGACAGTCTGCAGAAAGGAAATATACTGATAAACCTGAATCATGGCAAATATAAGTAGAGACATATATTTAGAACTTTAAACATAAAGTGCCAAACCATAGCTTAAGAGTGTCTTAAATAAAAGAAACATACTTACCAAAAGACACTCATCTACATAAAGCAGATAGTCAAACCAGTACTGAAACGAGAATCAGCACAGGTACTGGTATATAAGAGTATATCATCAATCTGAAAAGGGAGGTAGGAGATGAATCTCTCCGACCAATAACACAGAACCTATGAAATAGATCCCCATTAGGATGACCATTGTATTCAATAGGTAATACTCCCTTCACATCCCTCTGACATTCACTGTACTCTGAGAGGAATCGGGCTTCAAAATGCTGAGAAGCACAAATACCAATATGTTTATATAAAATAACCAATCATAATATAATGTTCAAAAGTTACTAAAACCTCAGAGGTGTTAGATCAGTATATGGCAAGAAACTATGCTATTATTTGGACACAAATAAAATCAAAGAATTCATAAATCTATACAAAAATAACACAATGCATTGATCAATTGATATGGTGTAATATAGCTGTATAAAAGTCTCTCTTAATAAATAATTAATAAACAATTAACAGCATCAATCATAAAATTATAAAATTGTGCAAAAAATATTTTATTAAATGGCAACTCAGTTATATATGATCCCTAAAAACTATCTACAAGACACTCAATAATACATAAAAATGCATCTAAGAAAGCAAGCTAAATCCATTTTTAAGTTAAGTCCACTAGGGATCAGAGTATCCAGATTAAAAAGCCATTTAGATTCTAATTGTAAAAGGCTTTTTTCATTATCTCCCCCTACCCTTATCTATAAGTTTAGCTATTCCTGTGTAGTTGAAATGTTTTAAATTACCCCCATTACACATTTTAAAGTGTTTAGGAACCGGTAGGTCTTTATTCCTCTCTTTGTCTGCTTTTCAATAGATGATATATGTTTCCGTATTCTCTTCTCTAAGGGGTCTGGTCAATTCACCGACATACTGACTTCCACATTTACACTGTATGAGGTAAATAACATTTTTATCAGTACACCTAATTAACTAATTTATTTTAAACTGTTTTCCGTTATAGTAGAGGAAAAAACAGACGTCTTTCTTGAATGCCTACACGATAAATTGTCTTAAACTAATTTTCAGAACATTTCTCATTCTGGGGACAGAAAAGTTTCTAAAGTGGAGATTGTTGTTATGTTATAATCTAAGAAATTGCAAGGATGTTTGTCTTCACATTTTTGATCTGGTTGGAGTCATACTTTATTATTTAAAAACCAACAAGAAATCAGACTTAATATTTGTTATTTATTTTTCCCCTAGAAAGATAGAAGCAATTGTCTAATCTTTCCATTTCTAGATAGATTTCTTCCTTTATTTTTTGGGTGAAACTCAATTTTTTTAGATTAATAATCATTAAATTATAATTATGGCTTCATCTTTAACAGAATAAAGCTTTTTTATTATACTTTTTATTTCATTAAAGGGACACTGTACCCAAAAATTTTCTTTCATGATTCAGATAGAGCATGCAATTTTAAGCAACTTTTTGATTTACTCCTATTATCAAATCTTCTTTATTCTCTTGGTATCTTTATTTGAAATGCAAGAATGTAAGTTTAGATGCTGGCCCATTTTTGGTGAACAACATAGGTTGTCCCTGCTGATTGGTGGATAAATTCATCCACCAATCAAAAGCTGCTGTCCAGAGTGCTGAACCAAGAAAAAAGCTTAGATGCCTTATTTTTCATATACAGATAGCAAAAGAACAAAGAAAAATTGATAATAGGAGTAAATTAGAAAGTTGCTTAAAATTGTATGCTCTATCTGAATCACAAAAGAATTTTTTTGGGTACAGTGTCCCTTTAAAGTTTATGAAACCATTAAGGGCCAGATTACGAGTGGCGCACAAACATTTATGCACAAGCGAAAAGCGTTTATCGAGGATGTATGCGTGCATTGGGTATAACGCTCGTATAACAAGTTTAAATAAACACGATTGCTTGAGCACAATTAAAGTTAAAGCGCATCAGGATAGCGCATCCTCAGAGCTCTGGTTAACTGTTTCATGAAATAAAATCGTGTCACAAAATACTTTAAAAATACATTTAAAAGTACAGTTACAATCATAATTAATTATAGGGAAAGGACGGACAAATTGTTTTCCAAGTTTATTTGTAGAGCATTGGAGTTTTAAGAATTTGGAGGGAAGTCAAACCTTATCACCTACTTTATAAGGTGGAGGATCAGTATGTCTGAGATCATAGTATTTTTTCTGTCTGTCTTGAGCCAATTTGATGTTGGTTTTAATGATCTGCATACTATTGTTGATCTTGGATGAATAATCCTGTAGGTGAGGAAGTGTGGAGTCACTGGGAAAGGTATAGTTAGCAAAAAAATGTGTTTGTTTTGTAGTTGAACTTACAGAGTTATTATATGCGAACTCTGCTAAAAGTAGTAATAAATATCAGTCATCTTGTAAGTGGGTGGTATGACATCCTAAGTATTGCTCTATAACCATTGATTTATACATTCCACTTGGCCATTAGACTGAGGATGATGAGCACTGGGGAGTTTTCTGGTAATCTTTAATATTGTACACAGTTCTTTCCAAAATATTGAAGTGAATTGGGAGCTTTTATCTGTTAGGATAGAATCTGGTACACCATGTAGTCTAATGATATGCTGTAAGAAAGCAGTAGCAGTTTGGGAGGCACTTGGAAGTTGATGAAGTGGGATAAAATGTGCCATTTTGGTTAACTGATCGACCACCATGAGTATTGTAGTGTGGTTTTCAGATTTGGGTAAGCCCACTATAAAGTCCATTGAATTGGAACTCCAATATTTATTAGGGATTGGTAAGGAATTGAGCAATCCAGCTTTTGGTGTTCTTGAAGTTTTGCATTGAGCACATACTGAGCAGGTAGTAGCAGTCAAATACTGATTGATTAATGTTTGGCCACCAGAATTTTCTGGTAATCAACTCTTTTGTTTTATTTACCCCTTGGTGTCCTGACAGTGGATGGTCATGAGATAGATGTAATACTTCAGTTCTGAGTGATGGTGAAACATACAATTTACCTTCTTTATATAAATAATGGCCCTTCCTTTCTAGAGTATGAAGTGGTGCAGTCTGCTGGGTTTTAAGGATTTTGTCATTTATGTCTTGACTGAGTAAGAGGAATTTTTCAGGAGGTATAATAGAAGTACTGGCAGTGTTTTCTTTGAGTAATTATTCTCTTCTCTTGTCTGGCTGAAAGAGTTTTGGTAGTCTGTAGACATGTGAGATTTTTATGGTCTGAATATAGGTTTTTCAGTGCCCTCTAAAAGATGTCTGCAGTGTTCCAATGAAGCTTTTAATGTTCTTTCTCCCCACTTTTGTAATTTTGTTCTGTGGCTGTTAAGAATCGTGAATAGTAGGCAACTGGATGAAGAGGTTCTGTTGGTTTTATCCTTTGAGACAAAACTGCACCCAGACCTGTGTCAGAGGCATCTAATTATAGAATGTATTGTTAGCAAGGTTCAGGGTAGTGACATATTGGTGCTGTTGTAAATCTTAACTTTAAAGTCTCAAAAGCATTCTGACTTTCATCTGTCCAGCAAAATGGTTTGTTTACACTTGTTAGTTTGGTGAGAGGATGAACAATAATAGAGAAGTTCTTTATACATTTTCGGTAAAAATTTGCAAAGCCTAAAAACTTCTGAAGTGATTCTCGGTTAGTCGGTGGTACCCAGTCAGTGATAGCAGTAATCTTTGATTGATCCATTTTTATTCCAGATGATGATATGATGTATCCTAGGAAAGTTATTTCTTCTTGATGAAATTGACATTTCTCCAACTTTGCATATAAGTTATGTGTCCTTAGGCGAGAAAGTACCCACCTAACATGCTTGGTATGATCTTGATATGAAGTTGAGTATACCAAAATGTCATCTAAATAAATGACTATGCATCTATCTAGTAAGTCCCTGAAAATTTAATTTATAAAGTGCTGGAAAGTGGCTGGGGCATTACATAATCCAAAAGGCATTACAAGATATTAAAAAAAGGCCATATCTAATGTGAAATGCTGTTTTCCACTCATCCTGCTGTCTAATGCAAACTAAGTTATATTCCCCTCTCAAATCTAACTTAGTGAATATGTTGGCATCTTTTAATCTTTCTATGAGGTCTGAAATTAACGGGAGTGGGTAACACTTTTCTATGGTAACTGTATTGAGACCCCTATAGTCAATTATTGGTGTTAAGGATTGATTTTTATTTTTGACAAAGAACATTCCAGCACCAGCTGGGGATGTTGAGTGTCATATGAACCTATTTTTTTTAAATTGTCATCTAAATAATTTCATAAATGGGTGAGTTCAGGTTCTAACAGGGGGTAAATATGCCCATGAGGTACTGTTGCCCCTGGCAACAGATCAATAGGGCAATGATATGGTCTGTGAGGTGGGAATTTTTCAGATTCTTTTTTATTGAATACAGCTAAAAAATCTTGATATTCTTTGGGAAATTCTTCTGAAGTGACTAGTACAGTAATAGATTGTTATATAACTTAGGTTACAATATTAATTATACTCTATTTCATTAACCTCCAACATATTATATATTTACGTAACAATATTTTTAAAGTTCTAATCATTTAATCTCTATAAACACAATGATTATATTTATGTAGTAAAATAAATATTGCTTATAACCAGTTATATCTATCAATTGATCAATACAATATTAGAACATAAAGCAGGCTATAGAGATATTTAGAATTAATTACTATTCAGTAGATATTGTCTATTATCCCACAAATGGATTAACTATTTCTATAAATTTACCTTACTCAAAATGAAAATTATTAAATATCACACATTACCATTAAACTTACAAGACAATTTGTAATTAGCCAACAACACTAGTCCCATGCCAAAATATGGATTACTAACTTACAATGCTTAGTTAACAACAAACCAGAAATGTTTGCCCAAATTTATCAACTCAACACATACCTTTTAATATAGTATTAAATAGTTCCAACTTAGTAAAAAATAAAACAAATTCTAAAAATATCGCAAAAGCTACAGATAACTTATGACATTAAAATACATAAATCCTTTCTTAATATTAATATTTAACACTAGTATACTTACTACCCTGGTCTAATTAATATTAAATATAAGAATAAGATACCTTTCAACTCACAGCTGCAGCTATACTATTCTATAAGGAATTTCTTTGCTTTAAAATATTAAATATATTTAACAATCGCCATACATTATCAGCAAACCAATATGAAAATTAATATCCAGATGTGTCTATTGTAATATTTTCAGGGGAAATATTTGCACAGTTTTGGAAGAGAATTAAGCCCAATAATCTCTTATCCAGAAAGAGGGTCCAAACAAGATTTGTCTTACAGAAAACAGTGTTCGCACACTTGTGTCTCTCTTGTTTGCAACAGGTAAGGCTCAGTCAGTCACCAAACAGATTCTTAGCAAAAAGCTTTTATCAGAGACCAAACTCCTCCCTATTTCTTAATCACCCAATAGACTTGGATATGCCCTGTCATGAGATGCAGGACATATGCAGGACACAGCAATGATGGTACAACTCAATTTTATTACAGAGCATAGAAACATACATCTGGTCAGGTTGATTCCACTAACTAACTGGGACACAGACTACTGGACCTAAGCCCCGCCCCCAACTAGTGACACCACATCCTGCTCTCATCACATCTTCCCCTTTTTCAAAGGTGAAGCATATATTTGAATAAAACAAATAACAAGGTATACGAACATAGTATACAACAACATTTTTTTTGAACAATATATAAACAAATAGGTTACAAAATATAAACACATTAAATACATCCTGACTTGGACATCAGGGTAGACTACCCTAGTCCACAGTGACCATGGGATTATTCTGCCCATACTTCCGGTCACTGTTCTAGCTAAAGTCAGTTCCTATATCGGGCCGGAAGTCTCACCACTCTTCCGCTTGATGTAACTTTGCATGAACTGTCCTCTGATACAGAAGATGGTGAACAAGAGTCCGCTGGAGGCAAAGATATATCCCAGTTGTGGTCTTGCTGAGGGGAAGGCACCTCTCTTAGAACAGGGGATCCCACCGGCGGTGGTACTGAGGCATCCAGTTCCAGACTCTCAGGTACAGACTGAAGATGTCTTCGGTTACGGCGTGTAACCGTCCCTCCCTCAGTAAGGACTGTATAAGACCTTGGTTCTGGAGAGCGGCCAACTACCGTAGCAGGCGTCTTCCATTTCTTCTCATCATCCAGTTTAATTCTGACACTTTGGCCCGCTTTCAGTTCCTGTAAGGGCCTGACAGAATGTCTCCTGTCGTAGAAGAAACGATAACCCTTTTTGTCCCCTTTGTCCCGAGGAACAGGGCCAGGCGGCTTGAAGACACCCACTGAGGGTAAAGTGGTGCGAATCTGGCGTCCTAGCATCAGCTGTGCCGGGCTAAATCCGGTAGCCTAAATGGGCGTCGCCCTGTATGACAAGAGGGCTAGGTACGGCTCAGATTGCTTGAGAATGAATTTTGTTGTTTGAACTGCCCTTTCAGCCATTCCGTTGGCCTGCGGATAATGTGGACTTGACGTGGAATGTACAAAGTCATATTCCCTGCTGAAAGCACTGAACTCTGTAGAAGCGAACTGCATACCATTATCACTCACCAGCTCCATTGGAATGCCCCACCGGGCGAACAAGCTCTTCAGGCGAATGATAACGGCCTGACTTGTGATATCATTCAGGGGTGCAATTTCCAAATACCTGGAATAGTAGTCGATCACAACAAGGAACTTTTTCCCATGCAGTTCACACAAATCAGCAGCTATTTTCTGCCATGGCCCCGCAGGCAGCGGAGTAGAAATCAAGGGCTCCCTTCTCTGAGTAGGCCGGCGTTCCCGGCAAAAGGCACATTTAGACACGTGATTTGCAATGTTGGAGCTGATCCCAGGCCACCACACAGCTGTAGCCGCCCTTTCTCTGCACTTTGTAATGCCTAAGTGGCCATCGTGAATCCTGTTTAACATCTCCTTCCTCATGCTGACAGGAATTACAATGCGGTCTTGGAACAGCACCAACCCCTCCAGCTCCGTGAGCTGCGACCTCTCTGGCTGGTAAGCACTTAAAGACATCCAGGCTGCCCGGCTCTCGGGCCAGCCTTCTTTTATGTACTTTATAACCTCTTGCAGATCTGTGTCCAAATATGTCTCTTTCTTTATTTCTTCCAGTTTCATTGAAGAAATGGACTTAGAGGCCAGAACTGAATCAACGTACACTTTCACATCAGATTCTGTGGAGGATTCTTCAGCAGCAGCCAGCGGGAGCCTGGATAGTGTATCCGCCACAACCAGTTGTTTCCCCAGCACATGCACTGCCTGAACATTGAACCTGAGCAGTCTCATTAAAAGTCTCTGGCATCTCAAGGGTGTTTTGTCAATGTCATAGGAGTTGATTAGAGGGACTAGCGGTTTGTGGTCAGTTTCCAGACTAAATTTCTCCAAACCCACTAGATAACGCTGAAAGCGCTCACAGGCCCAAACAGCCAGGCACTCTTTCTCAATTTGAGCATATTTTGACTCCGCAGCCATCAGTGTGCGGGAACAGTAGGCGATGGGCTGTAGTTTATTTTCATTCAGCTGCAGGAGTGCAGCCCCCAACCCATAACTGCTTGCATTGGCACTAACCACAGTCTTTTTTGAAGGGTCGTAGAACCCCAGCACTGGGGCAGACCCCAGCAGGGACTTGGCCTGCAGAAAAGCTTTTCCTTGTGAAGGTCCCCAGACCCAGGCAACATCTTTCTTAAGCAACTCTGTGATAGGGTGTAAAACTGTTGATAAATCTGGAAGAAACTTGCCCACGTAATTTACAAGGCCCAATATCTGTCTCAGCTCATGTACATCAGAAGGACTTTTCATCTGTTCAATAGCACAAATTTTCTCGGGGTCTGGCTTGATGCCATCCCCGTTGATGATATGCCCAAAGTAACATAATTCAGTTTTCCTAAAATGACATTTTTCTTTATTCAGCTTCAGTCCAGACTCTTTAATAGCCTGTAGCACACAACTTAAATGCTGATCATGATCCTCCACTGTAGACCCATACACTAGAATGTCGTCCATGACGACCGCTGTGCCCACGTGGTCACTCAGGAGAGAACTAATTTCCCTTTGAAAGATTTCAGGAGCAGAGGATATACCAAAGGGGAGTCTGCAGAAGCAGAACCGACCTACCGGTGTGATAAAGGTAGTCAGTTTGCGGCACTTTGGATCCAGGGGGATCTGCCAAAAGCCGCTAGAAGCGTCTAATGTGGAGAAGAACTTCGCCCCAGCCAACTTTAGAGCTATATCTTCTAATGTTGGCAGCACAAATCTCTCTCTCTTCACTGCCTCATTCAACCTTTTCAGGTCCACACAGATGCGCACCTTTCCGTTTTTCTTTGCAACTGGAACAATGGGGGCACACCAATCAGTCGCTTCAACAACCTATTCAATAACCCCCATAGACTTCATGCGCATAAGCTCTTTCTCCACTTGAGGCATGAGCGGGAATGGAATTCTACTGGGAGTAGAAATACTGTATGGGACTGCGTCACTTTTAAGTGCTATACGAACTGGTTTGCAATTCAGTAGGCCCAACTCGCCAAACATATCTTCGGAAATCTCATTCACTCTGGCCACGAGGCCCAAGTCACAGGCTGCTTTTCTGCTCAATAAATTGTTAACACACTGACCTCGAATCACATGCACCCACATGGTGAACTTCCTTTGCTTTTACTCACAGCTGGCAAGAAATTTCCCCACACAATCAATGCGGCCACCAGGACTATGGACATTTGTAGTAACCTTCGTCAGCTGGGGCTGTCGAGGCAGTTTCATAAATTCAGCAAAAGACATTACAGTGATATCTGCTCCTGTGTCAATCTTAAAATTAACTTTGGCTCCCATTACAGTAAAAGTAACTTTCCAATCTTCCTCTGAGCTAGTCCGTTCCACAACGGACCCCACAAAAGACACTTCTTGACCCTCCTGGTCACTGTCCACCTGCATCTCCTTAATGTATTCAGTTTTACACACCACTTCAAAATGGCCCATTCTGTTACATTTTCTGCATCTTTTATCTCTGGCCGGGCATATAACACTCTGATTATGGGCCCGGTAGCACTGTGTGCATCGGGCATGTTGCGCCCATCCACTTCTAGGCCTTTCCAGTACTTTAGATCTACCGCTTACACTGTGCCTTTCACTAGCAGTTTTCCTAGACTGTTGCACTTCATCCACAATACTCTCAGACCTCAGATCAGCACTTTGCTTTTTCACCAGTTCACTCTGGCGGGCCATCCTAATAGCCCCATCTAACATTAAATCAGGCTCTAACTGCAGCTTCAGTGAGACTCTTATTTAGCAACACCAAACTCACAGAATTCAGCTAGTTCATACAGGCTGCGCACAAATGACTCCACAGATTCTCCCACATGCTGATTACGTTTGTGAAAACAAGCTCTCTCATGAATCACATTTCTTTTGGGCACAAAGTGGGCACTGAGTTTATCCATAACTATATCAAAGTTAAATTCTTCCCCTTCTTGGAAAGTAAAAGCATTGAACACTGGCTCCACATCTTTCCCCATAGAGTATAAAAGAGAATTAACTTGTACTTCACCACTCTCCTTGTTCAGTTTGGAAGCAATCCTGAAGCACTGAAACCGCTGACTCCATGTGGGCCAAGCTGCAGGCTGAGAGAAGTCAAAAGGCTCAGGTGGGGTAAACTTTGACATTGCAATTGATCAGGAACAGAAGCGCAGTCCAGAACTTCTGACACCATGTCATGAGATACAGGACATATGCAGGACACAGCAATGATGGTACAACTCTATTTTATTACAGAGCATAGAAACATACATCTGGTCAGGTTGATTACACTAACTAACTGCGACACAGACTACCGGACCTAAGCCCCGCCCCCAACTAGTGACATCACATCCTGCTCTCATCACATGCCCTTTTCTCTGATTGACTACTGGGAATGCCATTCTCAACTGCCAAATACATTTTGGTTGTAATACTGAATGTAGGCCATCGGGGACAATAGACATAGGAATGTCTATTTAATACACTCCTAATTTCCTAGCTTTAATAAACTATATGTTCCATACATGTGACTATGTATATGTGTTAGGTCAATTACCCTCTTGAGATTCTGCTAGCTTCAAAAGTCAGTTTTAGACTGAATGTATGCTATCCTCACAAGGGGTCCAGTGGTGAACTAAACTTTTTAGACAGGAAGCCCATATATGGACACACACAACTGAGAGTTCCATGTGCTAAAATCACTTTGAAGTGACCTATATTTTTATCTACACAAATGTCTGCTCCTTTGTTCTCTGATGAGTAATCAGAAAAAGGGGGGTTGTGTTACCCAGTTCAGGCCATTTGATAGAGAGAACTGTAATCTTACGGTAATAAAACTGATACAAATAGCTTCATATATAAAAGGAAATAATCAACATGATATCTATGTACATAGCTTCCAATAATATCTCACCTTTTACATGACAAGATGGGTAACAAGCCCTGTGACAGTATGTGGAATTCAATTTAATACAAAAAGGATCCCATAAAATATCTGGTAAAGTAACCCTAGATTTATAGGAAAGAGGGGAGCGGGGAGTATGTCAAAAGTTAAATCATATGGTGTGTGATAGGACTGGAAGAGACAGGTGTAACATCAATAACATGGATGGACACAGGGTTAGATTTTTTAATGCTTGGTACTTTATTGTCTTTAATACATTTTTCATCAATGAAATTGCCACAAGCACCTGTATCAATGATAGCATCAGCTTGGAGTCTTCATTGATCCCACTGTAAAAAAGTGGGAGCATAAGATAAGAATTCTTAGAGTTATGTAAGGATAAGATATTAGTATGGTTTGGGAGCTTACCAGTCTTATTTTTTGCCAGAACAGGACAGTAAGATAAGTCATGTTCCTGGGTTGCACAATACATACAAAGATGTAATGTTTTTTTTCTGCTTTTCTCCTCAACGGTTAAGGGTCCCCGGAATACACCTATCTCCATAGGTTCAGGTGTAATAATGGTTTTAGGGGCTGGATGGGTAAAACAAAAGGCGCATGAACTGCCGTTTGTGTGATTCTGTTAGGGATCTTTCAGCCCTCTGTTCTCTTAAAATCCTGTCAATGCTAATAGATATTTGATAAGTTCTTCCAGGGAAGCTGGGATCGTAGTTCTAGAAAGTTAATCTTTTACTGCCTCAGATAATCCTAAGCGGAATTGATTTTTTTATGCTGATGTCATTCCATCTGGACTACATAGTCCTCAACAAGTCTTTTGCCTTATCTTAGAGAACGGATGGCAGTCTCTGCAGTACTCTGCTTATCAGTGTACTATACTAAAGAGAAAGGGCATTGCAGCAATAATGAATCTAGAGACCAAAGGATAGAATCTTCTGTCTCCATATAGGAAATAGCCCATATGCAGGTTTTTTCTCTGAGGTAGGATATAGTCATTAAGACCTTTATTTTATCATTGCTTTAAGTTTTGAGCTTTAGTTTAAACAGTAGTTTGCATGAGTTCATAAACTCTCTATACTGAGTTCTATCACATGAAAATCTGTCAAGGGGACTTTCAATAGGTTCAGGGCTTTCTGTTATTGGAGTAGAAATTTGTGATTGTGATACACTTTTAGAAGGTAGATTTTCCCTTATGTATGCTTTTAAAGCCTCATTTTCAGTTTGTAACTCTTTAAACCCCTGAGTTAAAAAATCCACCCTTTGAGAGAGTAAAGTAATATGCTTTGCCATTTCAGTTTGGTCTATTTTTAAAGGCTTGATCAATCTGCAACAGTCACCTAGATTACGAGTTGTGCATTCATGTTTGAATGCTGAAAAAATATGCCATTTCAATGTTAAAACAGCACCTCTGCCATTACAAGTCTTGTCGGTATAGGTGTACCGCAAGCCTTTTAGCCTGTAGCGTTACGCAACGTCAGTCCCGCACTCTTAAAAATGACGTTTTTTCATGGGATTCCCATAGCACTGCCATTACGAGTTTTGCGGTGAGGCTAAAAAACTTGCATTACAGCCTAAAACGTCAAGATCCGTAACGCCATCTGAGAGCAGTAGTTTTACGCTACAAATCTGTTCCATAAAACTCATAACTAAACTGCTACAAAGTACACTAAACACCCATAAACTACCTATTGACCCCTAAACCGAGGCCCTCCGGCATCGCAAACACTATTTAAATATTATTAACCCCTAATCTGCCGTCCACCCACATCGCTTCCACTATACTAAAGTTATTAAGCCCTACACCACCAACACTATAATAAAACTATTAATCCCTAAACCGCAAGCCCCCCACAATGAAATATACTAAAGTGAACTATTAAACCCTAAACCGAAAGCCCCCCACATCGCAATAAACTAAATTAAACTCGTAACCCCTAAACCTAATGCCCTCCTAAATTTATATTAAAATTAAAATTTCCCTATCTTAAATTAAATTAAAGTTTATCTGTCACATTAAAATAACTAAGTTTAAAATAACACTTAAACTAATATAATTATTAAACTAACTACCAATTAAATAAAACTAAACTACACATCAAAAAATCCTAACACTACTCTAAAAATTACAAACTATCTAAGTTAAAAAAAATTACAAAACAATTACAAAAAATAACAAACACTAAATTACGAAAAATAACAAATGAAATTATACCAAAATAAAAAATAATTACAGCTAATCTAATAGCCCTATCAAACTAAAAAGCCCACCCAAAATAAGAAAAAAACCTAGCCTACAATAAACTACCAATAGCCCTTAAAAGGGCCTTTTGTACGCCATTTCCCTAAGTTTAACAGCTCTTTTACCTGTAAAAAAAAATACAAAGACCCCCAACAGCAAAACTCACCACCCAACCAACCCCCCAAAATAAAAAACCTAACTCTAAAAAACTAAGCTACCCATTGCCCTGAAAAGGGCATTTGGATGGGCATTGCCCTTAAAAGTGCATTTAGCTCTTTTGCTGCACAAACCCTAATCACTAACCTTTGACGATCCACTTACAGTTTTTGAAGTCCCGCTTGAACAATCTTCATCCAGGCGGCAAAGTCCTCATCCAGGTGGCGAGAAGTCTTCATCCAGGTGGCCTACTCTATCTTCATCCAGGTGGTAAAGTCCTCATCCAGGCAGAAATAAGTCTTTATCCAGGCGGCCTCTTCAATCTTCATCCAGACGGCATCCTCTATCTTGATCCCGGCGGCGCGGTGCGGGTCCATCCTGAAGACATCCGGCGCGGAGCATCCTCTTTATACGGTCGCCGCCGTACACTGAATCTTCAATGATTTTAACAGCCTAATTCCTATTGGCTGATTCAAATTTTTCAACCAATAGGAATGCAAGGGACGCCATCTTGAATCGCATACCTTGCATTGAAGATTTAGTGTACAGCGGCAACCATATGAAGAGGATGCTCCTCACAGAATGTTTTCAGGATGGACCCACTCTGCGCCGCCGGTATCAAGATAGAAGATGCCACCTGGAAGAAGATTAAATAGGCCTCCTGGATGAAGACTTCTCGGCGCCTGGATGAAAACTTCGCCGCCTGGATGAAGATCGTTCAAGCGGGACTTCAAAAACTGTAAGTGAATCGTCGGGGGTTAGTGATAGTTTTTTTTAAGGGTTTTTTGTGTGTTTTTCTTTTAGCTTAGGGTTTGGGCAGCAAAAGAGCTAAATGTCCTTTTAAGGGCAATGCCCATCCAAATGCCCTTTTCAGGGCAATGGGTAGCTTAGGTTTTTTACATAGTTTTTTATATTTTGTGGGTTTAGGGAGTGGGGATTTGTAATATTAGTGGGTCTTTGTAATTTTTTTCAGGTAAAAGAGCTGTTTAACTTAGGGCAATGCCCTACAAAAGTCCCTTTTAAGGGATATTGGTAGTTTATTCTATATTAGGTTTTTTATTTTGGGGTGTTTTTTTTTTAAATGGGTATTAGAATATTAATAATTTTTTATTATTTTTTTTATAATTTGTTATTTTGTGTAATGTATTTTTTTGTTTTGGGGTGGGTTTTTATTTTTAGATTAGGGTTTGGGCAGTTCATAAAAGAGCTAAATGCCCTTTTAAGGGCAATGCCCATACAAATGCCCTTTTCAGAGCACTGGGTAGATTAGGTTTTACTTTATTTTTATTTTGTGGGTTTGGGGGGTGAAGGTTTGTATACTGTTAGGGGGTGTTTGTTTTCTTTTGTAGCAAAGAGCTGTTAACTTTAGGGAAATGCCCTACAAAGACCATTTTAAGGGCCCCCAAAAGGCCTTGGTAGTTTATTCTAGATTAGGTTTTTTTATTTTGGGTGTTTTTTTTTTTTTAAGGGTATTAGAGTAGGAATAATGTTTATTTTTTTGGACCCCATTGAGGTCTATGGGGAAAGCGTGCACGAGCACGTCAAAACAGCATTTGTTTTTTGTGCGGTATGGAGCTTAAAAGCACCATATCGCATTCACAAGCCGGGTTTTTCAAAACTTGTAATGGCTGCGCAATAGGGGGTTAAATAATGCAACTTTTGTTGCATTCGTTAATTTGCGTATGAACACTTCATCTACTGAATATGGTTTCAGTATATATATCATCTGACTCTCCCAGAGCCGTTGTCTTTATAATCTATGTATTTTTTATCTTGCAAAAGCTGTGTAGAGAGAGAGGTTAACAAGCCTGCAGATTTCCAAACTGTTCCTATGTTTACTGCTGTAAAAAATAGGTGAGTCTGCCGATTGGTTGCTGGAACTGTCAGTCAAGGTTAGACTTCACTGGTTGGTGTAGCTGGAGCTGTATTGGTCCTTGCTTTATCCAATAGGAAGTGTAGAAAACCAGAATGGAAGTTTGAAAGCAGGATACATGTTTTCAAGTTCCTTATCTAGCTCTACAAAGGAACTAATGCAAAATTAAAACTGTACAAACTGAGTTGTTAGCTGGAGAGGTTCAATGTAAAAGTAGTAAATCGAAAATAGAGTTGTTTCACTAGAGAGTAGTAACTCAGTCTAGTAGTTAGCCTAATTGATCAAGCAACACAACTTGATCTTGGATGCAATATGTAGTGTGCTGATTTCAAAAGGAGGCAGATCCAACCTAATTTAAGGTGGAATAGAAAGATATACGCTCAGTACATATTACATTGTGTCTGAAATGCTAGATATGAAACCCATTTTTTTTTCAAGATTCAGATAGAGCACACAATGTTAAACAACTTTCTAATTTACTTTTATTAGCAATTTTTCTTTTTTCTCTTATCTTTGTTGAAAATCAGGGACTTAGGCCCCAAGTTATCAAGCTCTGTCGGACCTGATCCGACAGTGCGGATCAGGTCCGACAGACCTCGCTGAATACGGCGAGCAATACTCTCAACGTATTCAGCATTGCACCAGCAGCTCACAAGAGCTGCTGGTGCTCGCCGCCCCCTGCAGACTCGCAGCCAATAGGCCGTCAGCAGGGGGGTGTCAATCAACCCGATCGTATTCGATCGGGTTGAATTCTGGCGATTCCTGTCCGCCTCATCAGAGCAGGCGGTCAGGTTATGGAGCAGCGGTCTTTGTGACCGCTGCTTCATAACTGCTGTTTCTGGCGAGTCTGAAGACTCGCCAGAAACAGGGGCCATAAAGCACCATACGGAGCTTATTAAATAGAGCCCATAGGCTTAGAAGCCTGCCCATTTCTGGAGCACTGTATGGTAGTAGTGTTGCAAGAAAGTAATCCATTTAAAAGAATACTAAAGGGTAGAACTATTTACTGTCATGTAGTGCTCCACATGCCTACCTAGGTATCTCTACAACAAAGAATGTCATATGAATGAAGCAAATTTGATTGTAGAAGTAAATTGGAAACTTTTTTTTTATAATTGTATGTTTTGTCTGAAATATTTTTTTTGTTTTTTGTTTCATATCCCTTTAAGAAGCTGCAGTCTTAAGAAGATCTCTTCTACTTAGCCTCTCCACCACTTTAAGGGAGGCAGAGATAAATCATCCTGATCAGATACGATTGGGACAACTGATAAGCCCTGCTCTCGCTTTATAAATCGTCGCCAATCCGACGTATATATACATTGTGTGGTACTTTGGCTACTGTACCGCACCACGTATATATACGTTGTTGCTTCAGGATGCTCCAGGCATCTGCCGCATATGGAGCCAGAGCATGATCGGTCCATATGAGGACAGATGCCTGCTTGTTACAGATGGTGACACTGGTGCTGGCGGGAGATGTGGGCGGGTGGTGGGTGGACGGCACAGCAGGGGAGGTGGGAGGGAGAGGGAGGAAGTGATTTAAACAGCCTATAGGATTTCAGTAGCTCTCATCATATTAGCTGATTTTAAAATTTCAGCTAATAGGAATGCAAGGTACCCCAATTATAAAATGGGTACCTTACAGTCAATCTTCAGTGTGCGGCAGCAATCCCATGAAGAGGATCCTCCACGCTGGATGTCTGCGCTGCTGCCGTCCCTGCTCCATGGCCATCTCCGCTCTGCAACCACCTCCGCTCTGCACGGCCTTCGCTTCGTATGAAGATAGAAGATGTCCCCGTTCTGGATGAAGATGGAGCTGCCTTGAAGAAGACCTTCACCACTTCAGGAATGGTGAGTACCTATTTTGGGGTTAGATTTAGGGTTTTTCTTTAATTTTTTGGGGTGTTTTTTTTTTACATTAGGGATTTTTTATTTTAATGGGCAGCAAAAGGGCTGATGCCCATACAAATGCCTCTTTAGTTTTTTTTAGAGTTAGGTTTTTTATTTTGGGGGGTTGGGTGTGTGTGGGGTTTTACTTTTAGGGGTTAATTTGTACTTTTTATTTAACGTAAAATAGCTGTTTGCTTTAGGGCAATGCCCTACAAAATTCCCTTTTAAGGGCTATTGGTAGTTTAGTGTTAGATTAGGAGGTGTTTTTATTTTGGGGTGTCTTTTGTTTTTAAAGGGTTGTTATATTAGGCATGGCCGGGCAGGAGCAGGCGTGACTGGGCGAGCTCACGAGCGGGTAGGACCGCTGCACTACAGACTGTCTGCCAGTACTTAAGATGGGGGTTACCAGTGGGGGGTGGGGGAGGGAAGAGAGCTGTTTGCGAGGGATCAGGGTGTGGTAAGTGTCAGGTGGGATTCTTATCTCTACACTAAAACTAAAATTAACATTTTAAGATGATGAATTAACCCCTTCATAGAAGTGTGGTTTGCAGCTGCAATTAGTGGCCTTCTAATTACTAAAAAGCAAAGCCATATATGTCTGCTATTTCTGAACAAAGGGGATCCCAGAGAAGCTTTTACAAACATTTATGCCATGATTCCACAAGCAGTATGTAAATAATTTCTGTGAGAAACCTAAAGTTTGTGAAAAAAAGTACATTTTTTTTTTAATTTGATTGCTTTTGGCGGTGAAATTGTAGCATGAAATATACCAAAATGGGCCTAGATCAATACCTTGGATTGTCTACTTAAAAATATATATATATATATTTGACAGGTAAATACAAAAAAAACAAGGATCTATTTCTGTTTAAATGGAGTGATAGCAAAAATGCTTAAAATTCTCTGGTATTTTGGGCAAGTTTTTGTCTGAAAGTCCCGGGAGTGAAGGGGTTAATTGTTTTGGCAAGATCAGGTATGCGTCTGCACAAGCAACTGCTTCTGCAATTTGAAATTTGAAACAGATGATGCCAAGCGAACAAGAATCCTGGATTGTTATACCCCCCATAGAATAAAAAAAAACGTTATCAAAGGTGCTACATAAATTAAAAAAAATAATTCTAATTTGTTCATCCACATTACTAAACATGTATTATTAAAACTATAAAAGAAGTAGACATGTTTCATATCATATCGCTCTCAGATTATTTTGGTCATTTTCTATACCAATAAGAAGCCTTTTCAAGTACAATAAACTCAAATAGAAAACCATGTACTATTTAAAATGGTGAGTAAAATACAATAAACTGCAAGCAATAAAAACTAGTGCAGTATGTAAAAAATATAGTAAGGGTGACCTATTAAAATGCTTGTAAATAATTTAAATCTTTAAATAAACTTCGGGCCAGATTACAAGAGGATAATTAAAGGGATAGTAAAGTGCAAATTAAACTTGATGATTCAGATACGGGGGCCCATTTATCAAGCTCCGGGTGGAGCTTGAGGGCTTGTGTTTCTGGCGAGCCAAACACCAGTTATTAAGCAGCGGTCTAAAGACCACTGCTCCATAACCTGTTCGCCTGCTCTGAGGAGGCGGACAGACATTGCCGCAATTCAACCCGATCGAGTATGATCAGGTTGATTGACGCCCCCTGCTGGCGGCGAATCTGCAGGGGCGGCATTGCACCAGCAGTTCACAAGAGCTGCTGGTGCAATGCTGAATTCGAAGAGCGTATTGCTCTCCGCATTCAGTGAGGTCTGTCGGACCTGATCCGCACTGTCAGATCAGGTCGACAGACCTTTGTTAAATAGGCCCCAGAGCATGTAATTTTAAACAACTTTCTAATTTACTTTTATCATCAAATTTGCTTTCTTCTCTTGTTATTCTTAGTTGAAAGCTAAACGTAGGTAGGCTCATATGCTAATTTCTAAGACCTTGAAGGTCGCCTTTCATCGAATTGCATTTGACAGTTTTTCACAGCTAGTGGGCGTTATTTCATATGTTTCATATAGATAACACTGTGCTCACACACATGAAGTTATTTAAGAGTCAGCACTAATTGCCTTAAATGCACGTCTGTCAAAAGATCTGAGATAATTAGGCAGTCAGCATTACAGAGGTAAAAAAAAAAATACTACACAACAATTTACAAAAAGACAACATACACCTTTAAATGTAAATCCTTTTTTTGTGCTTTGATAGAAGACAAATCCTAACTTATTATGAGCTAGGACAACATTGGATTCATTGTAAGATACACATTAAGCTATTTGACAAACTTGTGCTACATTTAATGGCTTGCTGATATTTAGATTCAAGAAATTAAATCTTTGATAGACTTCCCTAGATGCATTATAGATTCTTTTGTCTGAAAAAGCAATTCTCATTGCAAGTGTTTTAAAACAATAGTCATGGCAGCTGTCAGAGAATGCCACATAAAATTAAAACTGGTGATGATAATCTGTGAGATGACAATGCATAAATAATAATAATTAAATAAAATAAATAATTAATATTGCAAAAAAAGTAAGAAGGGCATTGGAGCCCTTTGCAGTTAAATTGCTGAAAACATGTAAAATCATATTTATGCAATATCCCTATTTCATAATGTGTTTAACTATGTATTTACTGTAAAATTTTAACTTTCAAATGTTCTTCACACAGGGGAATTTTTAAGTATTTTAACCCCTTAATGACCACAGCACTTTTCCATTTTCTGTCCGTTTGGGACCAAGGCTATTTTTACATTTCTGCAGTGTTTGTGTTTAGCTGTAATTTTCCTCTTGCTCATTTACTGTACCCACACATATTATATACCGTTTTTCTCGCCATTAAATGGACTTTCCAAAGATACTATTATTTTTATCATATCTTATAATTTACTATAAAAAAATTATAAAATATGAGAATAAAATGGAAAAAAACCACTTTTTCTAACTTTGACCCCCAAAATCTGTTACACATCTACAACCACCAAAAAACACCCATGCTAAATATTTTCTAAATTTTGTCCTGAGTTTAGAAATACCCAATGTTTACATGTTCTTTGCTTTTTTTGCACGTTATAGGGCCATAAATACAAGTAGCACTTTGCTATTTCCAAACCATTTTATTCAAGATTAGCGCTAGTTACATTGGGACACTGATATCTTTCAGGAATACCTAAATATCCCTTGACATGTATATATTTTTTTTTAGAAGACATCCCAAAGTATTGATCTAAGCCAATTTTGGTATATTTCATGCCACCATTTCACCGCCAAATGCGATCAAATACAAAAAATCGTTCACTTTTTCACAAACTTTCGGTTTCTCACTGAAATTATTTACAAACAGCTTGTGCAATTATGGCATAAATGGTTGTAAATTTTTCTCTGGGATCCCCTTTGTTCAGAAATAGCAGACATATATGGCTTTGGCATTGCTTTTTGGTAATTAGAAGGCCGCTAAATGCCTCTGCGCACCACACGTGTATTATGCCCAGCAGTGCAGGGGTTAATTAGGGAGCTTCTAGGGAGCTTGTAGGGTTAATTTTAGCTTTAGTGTAGTGTAGCAGACAACCCAAAGTATTGATCTAGGCCCATTTTGGTATATTGCATGCCACCATTTTACCGCCAAATGCGATCAAATAAAAAAAAAAAGTTGAATTTTTCACAATTTTAGGTTTCTCACTGAAATGATTTACAAACAGCTTGTGCAATTATGGCACAAATGGTTGTAAATGCTTCTTTGGGATCCCCTTTGTTCAGAAATAGCAGACATATATGACTTTGGCGTTGCTTTCTGGTAATTAGAAGGCCGCTAAATGCTGCTGCGCATCACACGTGTATTATGGCTAGCAGTGAAGGGGTTAATTAGGTAGTTTGTAGGGAGCTTGCAGGGTTAATTTTAGCTTTAGTGTAGAGCTCAGCCTCCCACCTGACACATCAGACCCCCTGATCCCTCCCAAACAGCTCCTTCCTCCCCCACCCCACAATTGTCCCCGGCCATCTTAAGTTACTGGCAGAAAGTCTGCCAGTACTAAAATAAAAGTTTTTTTTATTTTAATTTTTATTTTTTATAGCATATTTACATATGCTGGTTGTGTAGCATCCCCCCTTAGCCCCCAACATCCCTGATCCCCCCCCAAAACAGCTCTCTAATCCTCCCCATCTGCCTTATTGGGGGCCATCTTGGGGTACTGGCAGCTGTCTGCCAGTACCCATTATGCAAAATAAAAAGTTTTTTTTTTTGTTTTATTTTTATTTTCTGTAGTGTAGCTTCCCCCTTCCCCACATACCAACCCCCCACTACCTGCCTGATCTTTTTTTTGTCCAACTTTTTTTCCCCTTTTCTGTCCAATTTACTGTTACTTTTTCTGTAGTGCAGCGGTTCCCACCCGCTCCCTCCCGTGCACGCGCCGCCCCACCCTCCCGTGCACGCGCGCACGCCCGTGCACACCCCTGGGCATACCCGCCCCCGATCCCGCCCCCCTCAGCATCATCCAGGGCCATTGATGGCCGCCACCCGCCTCCCACACTGGCTCCCACCCACCAACGAACCTAGCCGTTAATGTCCGGTGCAGAGAGGGCCACAGAGTGGCTCTCTCTGCATTGGATGGCTAAAAATGGTTATTGCAGGATGCCTTGATATCGAGGCATCACTGCAATAACCGGAAAGCAGCTGGAAGCGAGCAGGATCGCTTCCAGCTGTTTTCCACACCGAGGACGTGCAGGGTACGTCCTCAGGCGTTAACTGCCTTTTTTGTGAGGACGTACCCTGCACGTCCTCGGTCGTTAAGGGGTTAAAGTAGATATTCTTGAAAATATATCTGTATATATCTATACCTCTATTTAATCATCTATTTTTATAGGTACAGATATATATTATACCAATAAACCATCAGACATTTATAGAAATATGTATTTAAAAATAAATAATAAAATATTCTGCTATGTGAAGAACATTGGAATGTGAAATATGTCATTAATATATTTCATGCTCTATTCAAATTCGGCTTTTGCATGCATCAGGTTAGTGCTCATGCAAAAACTTTCTACTTTCGACTTGTAATACACGTGCTACCCGACGCATCAAAAAAGCTTACTTCTAGAGGAGTTAACGCGCAAGCAGGAGCAATAAATAGCACTTTACTTGTAATGTAGCACTATATTAGAGCACTGTCACTGTTTTTTGTTGTTAACAAAATTTGTTATTTAACTCCCTCCCCCTGACATTTACATAAGAAGATATCCTAAAGTGATAAAAAAAAAGCCAAAAAATTATCTTTTTTTTTTACATAAAGGATACAATACAATTTGATGTAATCTGTACAATATGTAAAGAAAATATTTGATTTTGTCCATTATTTTGTAAGTGAACTTTCATAGTCTAATGGATTATTTTTCATATGTATTATTTTAAGTGAAGCTGCAAGGATATTCATTAATAAGCCACAAAAATATGTTTTGGGTTAAACAAATAGTGCATTTAGCAAAGTAGATGGGGGGTTAGGATATTTTGATTATTTTAATGTCTTAATAAATAGCAAAAGTAGTGAATAGACATACTGTACATTCTAATTTTTCTTTACACTTTTTTATTACTAAGCAATATTTTACATTTAAAATGATGCACTAGAAGTTTATGCAATGACTGATCATTTTTCTGGAGGAGTCAAATATATAAAGGGATTTTTAAAACTATGTTAATGAACCTAATATTTTAGTGTTGTGAGTCCAAAAATTGATACATATTTTTTTTTTCAAAATAATTATCTATAAAATAAAATATTTATTAATTTATTGCATGCATATTTTTTTAATAAAAAAATGTAATAGTATATCTATATAAATTTTCTCATATTCTCACACTTTACAATACTTTAACTTAACTACTTGGAACAGTTCCAAATAGATGCTTCATTCAACACAGTATAATGATTGACATTTTGGTTTGACTTCCCAGATCTCGTTATTAGAAAATTCTCTATGGGAAATTATCCAATTTCAAGGAGAAATTATCTAATATTATCAGAAAGTGTTCTATGGGACCATTTTTGGTATCCTATGCCTGCATTTAATAAATATCCTTTCAGAAACTTTAGTTTGTAACTACATTCACTTTTATATTTTGTTTCTGAAGTTATATTTATGTGCATTAATTTGAGTTACTCTTGTTATTTGCTGATACTAAATCTTGCAAAGTATTATTATTATTATTATTATTATTATTATTATTTTATTAACAAAAAAGCAAAATAGGCACATATACTTAAACATAAACACATTGCTCTTCCTTGGAGAACTTTTGAAAAAGGCTTGTGTTAGCAATGCTTAAAGGGACAGTCTACTCCAGACTCCAGAATTGTTATTGTTTAAAAAGATAGATAACCCCTTTATTACCTGTTCGCCATTATTGCATAACCAACACTGTTATATTAATACACTTTTTACCTCTGTGATTACCTTGTATCTAAGCCTCTGCAGACTGCCCCCTTTTAAAGTTCTTTTGACAGACTTGCATTTTATCCAATTAGTGCCCTCTTATAAGTAACTCTACGGGTATGTGTACAATGTTATCTATATGACAAACATGAACTAACACCCCCTAGTTGTGAAAAAAAATGTGAAATGCCTTGAGATTAGAGACGGCCTTCAAGGGCTTCAACATTAGCATATGAGCTAGGTTTATCTTTCAACTAAAACTACCAAGAGAACAAAGCAAATTTGTTGAAACAAGTGAATTGGAAAGTTGTTTAAAATTGCATGCCCTATCTGAATCATGAAAGATTAATTTTGCCTAGACTGTCCCTTTAATAGTAAGACCCTTACATTTTTGTGATTAGTTGTGAAAGAGGAAAATAGGCTTATTCCATAACTATGTAACTTAGGTACCTTGCACAAAAGTTTAAGATAATTCTTAAAAACAAACCTGATAGTATAGACAATTAAAGGGACACTTTTTCGTGATTCAGATAGAGCATGCAATTTTAAGCAACTTTCTTATTTACTCCTATTATCATTTTTCTTTGTTCTCTTGCTATCTTTATTTGAAAAAGAATGCATCTAAGCTTTTTTCTGGTTCAGACTATGGAGAGCACTTTTTATTGGTGGATGAATGTATCCACCAATCAGCAAGAACAACCCAGGTTGTTCACCAAAAATGGGCCAGCATCTAAACTTACATTCTTGCATTTCAAATAAAGATACCAAAATAATGAAGACATTTTGATAATAGGAGTAAATTAGAAAGTTGCTTAAAATATCATGCTCTATCTGAATCACGAAAGAAAACATTTGGGTTCAGTGTCCCTTTAAGAAAGAAATTTGGAAATATCAGATAGGTGCAATAAATGGAACGTTAATTTATCAAATGGAAGACCTTCAAAGCTAGTGAGAGATGCTACAGCTAGGTTTTTAATTGATTGATTAAAGCAGTCAACCTACAAAGAGATAAATACTATCCAGGTTGGAGTACTAAAAAGCCAAAAATATTACATTCAAATATTTTTTTTTCTTATGTTTTATACCTGTAATTTTTTGTTTGATTTTGCTATATGTTCTATATAAAAGTTTTTTTTGTTATGCAGCTATCTGTTTTCGATAAAGTAAACCATTAAAAAAATTAGACTTGCCTAGGAGGAGAGTTCCGGGGAGGAGCAAGGTGGCAAGTCATGCTGAGGCGCTCATCTGAAGCTTGCTCCAGCTTGCATCCGAGGCGGAGGACGCTAACACTCGCGCCAGGGACCCTGTGTGACTCAGGCAGGCAGGGAACTGGAGAAAAGACCCACCCAGAGCTCCTGGTAGCGATTACTACATGACGCTACTATTCTGGACGAAGTCCGGCTAGTCTCCTTATCTGAGCCGCTGCCTTTTTGCTTTGGCTGCATTCGAGCTCCCACTCTGACAGGTGCTTTGTGAGGAGGATGATGTGTCTTGATCTTCTGGCGAACGAATCGGCTCCATAAGAATCTGGAGCTACTGAGCGGAAGTCCGGGCTGAAGATTTTCTTTGCTGGCAAATCACCCCCCCTCCCATGGGTGCTGCGTGAGGGGGATCTATTCTACGACTTTTCCTCGAATAGCTGCTGTGATTGGGAGAAGTACTCTCCCCAGCTCAACAGACCTAGCTCCAAACGAAAGGTAGTAAGCGGCTGGCAGTCTAATCTCAAGTTCATTAGTTACTCTAGCTATTATCTGCCTGCCTAGCCAATATCTATGGGGTTAAGCTACAAAAAGTGCCCGTTTAACCTTTCTCTGCAATGCTGCTTGTCACAATGGACCACTAGATACATACTGGCTTATCACGCTCATTTCTAACGCTAGGAATAATTTTTCTTTTGCATCTAAAGTGGCTGTAAAAAAACAGTAATCAAGCTGCACTGTGTAAATAACAGGGTCCCTTTGAAACAGGAAAGGAGAGAAAAAAAATCCCTTATCCCTGTATACATATGCGTATTGCCCACACACCCTCTATTATCTCTAAAAAGGGAGACATTTAAACTATATCAATTTGTAACTGAAATCCTTGCAAGGAGTCTAGAGGAGAGAAGTAAAGGGGTAAGGAGGAGAGAAAAAGGGAAAAAAAGAGGATAAGACTCATTTACTCTGACATTTTTTTTACTTCCAATGTGGTTGTGCCTAGCGGCTTGGTTATCTTATTGGAAAACCAATCTTATAGAACAGTTTTTTTTTTTCTTGAAAAGGACTTTGTTCTTATATATAGATGGGGCCTTATGTATTCCCTCCAAGTTTACTGAGCCTACTTATTATTGCACTACTTGAGGTTTAAATGCACCCACACACACTGGAACTAATTCTGTAAGGCAGAACATGCTCTGCTGATGTTGTTAAAATTTAAAGTGGTAGATATCGACTGACCCTTGGACATTGGGTAACATACTCTACACAGTACAGTTTCTAGCTTAAAATGTTACCATAATTATGATTATGTTACGGTACCTCTCTGTCTTATCTGTTTGTTTCTTGTTGTTTTTTCTCCCACAGGAAAAGTTTATAACCCTCACTTGTATTGAAAGTGTTTATGTTTGTCTTTATTAAGTGAGTTTCTACTTATACACATACTCTCTGCGGGATAGCCTAGTCCCACATACATCTATTTAAGATTAGACCTGTTCATAGATGGCGGTCTCATTGGTATGGACGATTTAGATGACTATAGAGGATTGAATCCTGTATTCTTCACATTCTTTGCGGCTGGTGCAGAAGTGCTATACGCCGCTCAGTGATTTAGGGCAAGGGACACAACTCACCGATCTCATTTGGACCTTCAACCGTACATTTACTCCATAGTCAGATTTTATTTTAGCACTTAGGCGACGTAGAGTACCTACTCTTCTTCATTAATATAGCAGACAGAGATCCCCAAGGAGATTATTCAGGGACCCACACCCCAACAGTGCGACAACCACACACTCCCTCTACATTTTACTTAGAGGATATGACCCTGACATTGTGCTTACACACCCGATAACCAATCACATTACCACGTTGCATGGCCATTTATTCCAAACGCATTGCTGCAGAGGCTAATGTGACCCTAATTCCATTCTGGGCTATCCCGCAGATATAGTTCTTACGATGACTAAATAATGTTCTGATCATATTGTATTTTGTTATAATATTTATACTCTTATTTACTTATATAGTATATCATACTAAAAGGACACCCTGCTCCTTCAGAACTGTGACTAATGTTGTTGTTGTTGTTAGATTTACCAATCTGAAATGTTTTGTTTGTTGTTTACTCCCACCCTCCGCTTTCTCACTAGACAAGTTTGACCCGGGTGGAGAACTCCCCCCGGCGCCCCCCCTCTCACTCTATCTAACCTGAAAAACTCAATTTTTAACTACTTGCCCCAGAGTGATCCTTTCACTGTGTTTTTACCTTTATAGATCCCCTCCTGTTAGTTCAATAGAGACCCCACAGCACTTGGTCTGCCGCATATCTATACCGCTCAGTGCACCGCCACGAGCATCACGTATACATTATATTCGCAACTCCCACCCCCCATTCCCCCCTATAACCTACGAGCGTCTCCCGCCCGCTGATTCCTCCACTTCAGCTCCTTTCATACATAGCATAATAAAAATCTGTGCTAAGACTTGTTGCTCTCATAGATCAGATCCTTTGTAAAGTGCCTTTTTTTTTTTTTCTCTTCCCTCCCTTCCCTCTTCCCCCCCGTCCTCTTATAATGGCACAAATATGCATCTTTACTCTCAATTCACAAGGCCTCAATTCCCTCACCAAGCGCAGTCTTTTAATCAACATGCTTCATCATTCTAGAGTGGATGTGACTCTTATTCAGGAGACACATTGGCTCACCAACGCTGAATCTATATGAATTTATTAGAAATTCCCAGTAGTGATAACCGCCTCATATTTATCTAAGTCCAGAGGAGTAGCTATCTTTATTAACTCCCACATTATATATGAACCTATATACATAGAACTAGACCCACAAGCCAGATTTATCATTCTAATATGCAGACTAAACGATAAACTGATCACCCTAGTGAATGCTTATGCACCCAACTCGAGACAAATTAAATTCCTCAAACAACTACTAGGCTCAGTGTCAGCGATTAAACAAGGTGAATTAATATTGGGAAGTGATCTCAATTTAATTTGGGACCCTTCATTAGACAGAATGGGCCCTAAGGTCTCTCAAACAGAAAGATCAATACACCACCTCTTGGTAGCATTTCAGAATTTATTCAACCAATATGATTTATACGATGTTTGGAGAGCCCTTCACCCCGGAGACAAGGAGTTCACCTTTTATTCTGCCCCACATAAATCTTACACCCGAATCGACTCCTTCTTGTTGAGTGCTTATGCCCTAGACCATGTCACTTATGCAAGGATCTCTCCTATATCCTGGTCCGATCACAACTCTCTCCTTATAATATTGGGCCCACACCTTCCTCATCTACCCCCCACGTCATGGCGTCTTAAAGACTTTCTAGTCACTCACCCTACCCTTAAAATAGAAACTCAAGATATAATTTCTGACTTTCTTACATTGAATGACACTCCATCCGTCACCACTGAGATTCTATGGGCCTCCCTTAAGGCCTTTCTTAGAGGACACGATATCACGAAAGCATCACAAATAAGGAAAGCTCAGGGTACCTCATTAGCGTCCCTAATTTGCCAACTCAGATCTCTAAAAAATCAGCTCTCCACATCCTATACCATCGCTTTAAACGCCCAACTCACAGATATCTCTAGACAGATCAGAACTCTGGAATTTCAGAAAACACAGACTAACTTAGAAAAACTCAAGCAGGTATATTACTATAAAAGCAATAAGGCCTCTTCACTCTTGGCAATGAAGTTAAGAAATCGGACAGCACAAGCTAAAATAACCCGTCTCCACTCAGGCCATGGAGTAGTGTCGTCCCGGGGAGCAATCGGGGAACTTTTTAGAGATTTTTACTCTGATCTGTACGACTTAGAGTCTTCTGACCCTAACTGGTTGCTCCCCATGGAAGATTTTTGCTCATTCCTAAATTCTCTAAATCTCCCGTGGCTAGACCAGGAGGCCGCTCCCGACCTCATCTCCCCGATTTCACTCGAGGAGGTACGTCTGAGCATTAAAGAACTCAAAGTATCTAAATCCCCAGGCCCAGACGGCTTCACTGGGCAATTTTACAAAACCTATGACCCCTTAATTTCCCCCACCCTATGCAGAACGTTTAATGAAATAAAATGTAATGGCTGTTTCCGTAAAGAATACCTGGAAGCCACAATCACAACCATACTCAAACCTGGTAAAGACCCCTCAGACTGTGCCAGCTATCGCCCTATCTCATTACATAATTTAGATACTAAATTATACACCAAAATCATTGCTAACCGCCTCTCTAAAATCATACCCACTTTGGTCCATCCGGACCAAGTGGGCTTTGTCCCCCAAAGAGAAGGGCCAGATGCTACGAGACGAGTTCTAGACATTTTGGTCGAGGCTTCTGAGAGGGAAGTGCACATGCTCACTCTGTCGCTTTATGCTGAAAAAGCCTTCGACAGGGTGAGGTGAGAATATTTATGGGAACTTTACAAGCTTTCAAGCTACCAAATTAATTCATAACCTCTGTACAGGCTCTTGATTCCACCCCGTTTGCTAAAGTCAGGGGAGTAGGCTTTAAGTCTAGCTATTTTAAAATTTCTAATGGACTAGGCAGGGTTACCCTCTTTCACTGCTTTTATTCGCACTCTCTATAGAACCTGTAGCGCAAGCCATTAGACTAGACCCAGACATCGCAGGTTTTCCTATCCTAGAGTTTCAACATAAAATTACCCTTTATGCAGATGACATCACTCTCCTTCTAACCAACCCATCCAGGTCCCTTCCAGCCGTATTCAAACTGCTTGCCCATTTTAGCACTATGAACTACTACAAATTAAACATAGCCAAGACAGAAGCTCTCCACACTAATATACCACCTCACAAGCTGACACATTTACAGGGAAAATACCAGTTCCAATGGTCAGCAAATTCCATTAAGTTATTAGGAATTCACCTCAGTTCATCCACAACCACAGTTATCACCAAAAACTATTTTGACAGGCTCCCCGAATGGCGAAAACTCCTTGACTTATGGGAATACCGTGAGATCTCTTGGACAGGCAGGATTGCCGCTATTAAAATGTCATTTATCCCCAAAATAACCTACCTGTTTCAATCCTTCCTGATCAATGTCCCCAGACCCATCCTTAATAGACTACAGAGCCTTATCACTAAATACATCTGGAAGGACAAAAGACCCAGAACCCCCAAACAGACCCTGCAGAGAACTTCTGATAAGGGCAGACTTTGCCTACCAAACATTATCCTATATTATCAGGCTGCCCCGTTGACTCACTTGATGAGCTGGAGTAACACAGTTCATATATCTTCGTGGAAGAAAGTTGAGCAATCCTGCCACTAGGTCTACATTTATATGATCTGCCTTGGATCCCCTCTCACTGTAGGAAAGATCTTAATATAGCTACCCTTTGATCCTTGACACCCTACAATTCTGGGAACAAATTAGACACTTACCCACTATTGCCCATCACCCATCCCTGAGACAAACAATTGCCAGTTCTCTTTTTTGTCTTCTCGACTCTCATATATCCATTTGGCAAAACATTGCGGCTACAGATATTTCAGATTTATACGACCATACAAATATGCTATCTTATACTAAAATATGCAGTGAACTACAAATCCCAACGACAATTAGATTTGAGGCTTTTCACCTCTGCTCTATTGTCCAAGCATGGGGTTTCCCAAAGACTAACCTCAGAGATGCTACTGAGTGGGAACAGAGGTGGACTTAAACCCATGCGCTTAAAGGGACACTGTCGTTCCACTACAATATTCTTCTCGACCCCTCCTCCCACCATAAAATTTCCCAACATCTAGCATGGGAGAGAGAACTGAATTTTACTGCTGACACTGACTACTGTCACAAAGAACTTCTATTTTCCAAAAAACTGCTACACTGTGCGAATTTATGGGAACTCCATTACAAGCTCACCATACAATAGCATCCAGTTTCTACAGCTCTACAGAATATTTACAGTAATCTGCACCCCCACATGCTGGAGAGTCACATCTGGTGGTCCTGTCCAAAAATTGAGCCTGTTTGGACACAAATTTTGGACATTATTAGCTCTCTGAACATTACCCCTACACTTAGTCCACAAACATGTCTCCTCCACCTAGACTTTCCGGCATTATCCCCCGCCCAAAAATCTCTAACCATTTATCTACTTATGTCCATTAAGCTTGAAATTGCAAAAGCTTGGAAGCAAAAATCACCCCCCTCCATCTCACAAATCATTGCAACAGTAAACTTTCTCTTGAGGATGCAATCATACTCCTACTCGGTTTTTGGATAAAGAAGACTCTTATCACAAAATTTGGGCACCCTGGATAGAGAAATTCCCCCACTGAGACATTTAGATCATTTCTACTGTCACCACCTCCTCCCTCTTCCCTGCCCCCCTCCCTCCCTCCCTCCTTTCCCCCCCCCCCTCCCCCCTAATAATCTACGAGAGATATTGATCTATGAGGTATAAAATGGAAAATAAGAAATGATTGTATAGAATAAGATGTCTTTGATTAGTTTATATATGAAGACCAGCAGTCACAATTTTACTGTTATTTGCTGCTCGTTATGTATGCTTGGTACTCACTGTCTTTGCTCATTTTTATCTTGTTCTGTTTAACATGCTTACTGTTGATTATATTCCATTTATAAGTACTATCTATGCATGGTCTATATCACTATGTGTACATGCTTGATACCTATGTATGTTGGCTTATCACTTTCTCAATAAAAAAGTTTAATTTTTTTTTTAAAGTGGTCATATTTTTTCTTTTCTCCTTTCTTTTTTTTTTTTTATTTTTTTTGTTGTATGGTATTTGTATTTTTTTTTCCATATCTGCAAGGCCCGTCAATTGTCTTTCATTTACACATATACATATAGATCTTAATAATCCTAGTGGCCTACCTTCTACGGGATATAGGCAGTTACCTAATTACTCTCACTCACTAAGGCTTAGATTTAGAGTTGGGCGGTAGCCGTCAAAACCAGCGTTAGAGGCTCCTAACGCTGGTTTTGGGCTACCGCCAGTATTTGGAGTCAGTCAGGAAAGGGTCTAACGCTCAGTTTCCAGCCGCGACTTTTCCATACCGCAGATCCCCTTACGTTATTTGCGTATCCTATCTTTTCAATGGGATCTTTCTAACGCCGGTATTTAGAGTCGTGTCTGAAGTGAGCGTTAGAAATCTAACGACAAAACTCCAGCCGCAGAAAAAAGTAAGTAGTTAAGAGCTTTCTGGGCTAACGCCGGTTTATAAAGCTCTTAACTACTGTGCTCTAAAGTACACTAACACACATAAACTACCTATGTACCCCTAAACCGAGGTCCCCCCACATCGCCGCCACTCGATTAATTTTTTTTAACCCCTAATCTGCCGACCGCCACCTACGTTATGCTTATGTACCCCTAATCTGCTGCCCCTAACACCGCCGACCCCATTATTATATTTATTAACCCCTAACCTGCCCCCCACAACGTCGCCGCCAGCTACCTACAATAATTAACCCCTAATCTGCCGTCCGCAAAGCACCGCCACTTACGTTATCCTTATGTACCCCTAATCTGCTGCCCCTAACACCGCCGACCCCTATATTATATTTATTAACCCCTAATCTGCCCCCCTCAATGTCGCCTCCAGCTGCCTACATTTATTAACCCCTAATCTGCCGAGCGGACCACACCGCTACTATAATAAAGTTATTAACCCCTAATCCGCCTCACTCCCGCCTCAATAACCCTATAATAAATAGTATTAACCCCTAATCTGCCCTCCCTAACATCGCCGACACCTAACTTCAATTATTAACCCCTAATCTGCCAACCGAATCTCGCCACTACTGTAATAAATGGATTAACCCCTAAAGCTAAGTCTAACCCTAACACCCCCCTAAGTTAAATATAATTTAAATCTAACTAAATAAATTAACTCTTATTAAATAAATTATTCCTATTTAAAGCTAAATACTTACCTGTAAAATAAACTCTAATATAGCTACAATATAAATTATAATTATATTATAGCTATTTTAGGATTTATATTTATTTTACAGGTAACTTTGTATTTATTTTAACCAGGTACAATAGCTATTAAATAGTTAAGAACTATTTAATAGCTAAAATAGTTAAAATAATTACAAAATTACCTGTAAAATAAATCCTACCCTAAGTTACAATTAAACCTAACACTACACTATCAATAAATTAATTAAATAAAATACCTACAAATAAATACAATTAAATAAACTAACTAAAGTACAAAAATTAAAAAGAACTAAGTTACAAAAAATAAAAAATATTTACAAACATTAGAAAAATATTACAACAATTTTAAACTAATTACACCTACTCTAAGCCCCCTAATAAAATAACAAAGACCCCTAAAATAAAAAAATGCCCTACTTTATTCTAAATTACAAAATTTCAAAGCTCTTTTACCTTACCAGCCCTTAAAAGGGCCCTTTGCGGGGCATGCCCCAAAGAATTCAGCTCTTTTGCCTGTAAAAAAAAAACATACAATACCCCCCCAACATTACAACCCACCACCCACATACCCCTAATCTAACCCAAACCCCCCTTAAATAAACCTAACACTAAGCCCCTGAAGATCTTCCTACCTTATCTTCATCATACCAGGTATCACCGATCGTTCCAGGCTCCAAAATCTTCATCCAAGTCCAAGCGGGGGCTGGCGATCCATAATCCGGCAGCTGAAGAGATCCAGAAGAGGCTCCGAAGTCTTCATCCTATCCGGGAAGAAGAGGCGATCCGGACCGGCAACCATCTTGATCCAAGCGGCATCTTCTATCTTCATCCGATGACGACCGGCTCCATCTTGAAGACCTCCACCGCGGACCCATCTTCTTCTTCCGACGACTTCCCGACGAATGACGGTTCCTTTAAGGGACGTCATCCAAGATGGCGTCCCTCGAATTCTGATTGGCTGATAGGATTAATTTATTTAATAAGAGTTAATTTATTTCGTTAGATTTAAATTATATTTAATTTAGGGGGGTGTTAGTGTTAGGGTTAGACTTAGCTTTAGGGGTTAATCCATTTATTACAGTAGCGGCGAGATTCGGTCGGCAGATTAGGGGTTAATAATTGAAGGTAGGTGTCGGTGATGTTAGGGAGAGCAGATTAGCGGTTAATACTATTTATTATAGGGTTATTGAGGCGGGAGTGACGCGGATTAGGGGTTAATAACTTTATTATAATAGCTGTGCGGTCCGCTCAGCAGATTAGGGGTTAATAAGTGTAGGTAGCTGGCGGCGACGTTGTGGGGGCAGATTAGGGTTTAATAAATATAATATAGGGGTCGGCGGTGTTAGGGGCAGCAGATTAGGGGTACATAAGGATAACGTAGTTGGCGGCGCTTTGCGGTCGGCAGATTAGGGGTTAATTATTGTAGGTAGCTGGTAGCGACGTTGTGGGGGGCAGGTTAGTGGTTAATATATATAATATAGGGGTCGGCGGTGTTAGGGGCAGCAGATTAGTGGTACATAGCTATAATGTAGGTGGCGGTGGTGTACGGAGCGGCAGATTAGGGGTTAATAATAATATGCAGGGGTCAGCGATAGCGGGGGTGGCAGGATAGGGGTTAATAAGTGTAAGGTTAGGGGTGTTTAGACTCGGGGTACATGTTAGAGTGTTCGGTGCAGACGTAGGAAGTGTTTCCCCATAGGAAACAATGGGGCTGCGTTAAGAGCTGAACGCTGCTTTTTTGCAGGTGTTAGGTTTTTTTTTCAGCTCAAACAGCCCCATTGTTTTCTATGGGGATATCGTGCACGAGCACGTTTTTGAAGCTGGCCGCTTCCGTAAGCACCGCTGGTATCTAGAGTTGCAGTGGCGTTAAATTATGCTCTACGCTCCCTTTTTGGAGCCTAACGCACTGAAAACCCAGCCATTCTGTGAACTCTAAATACCAGCGGTATTTAAAAAGTGCGGGGGGAAAAAAGCACACGTAGCTAACGCACCCCTTTGGTCGCAGAACTCTAAATCTAGGCGAAAGGATGTTGAATTTATATTTTTGTGCCTAAAACCTGATTTTTTTCTTATGTGAACACATTTAATATGACAGGGTTTGTTAAAAGTTGTGAAAACATTTGTTAATTTCTGTCACGATTAATTCCCGAGCTAACTGAAAGGGCCTCTTCCCTACCTTTTTTTTTTTTAAAAAAAGGAAGGAAAAAAAATAGATTAGTAATTTTCTGAATATCCTGGCAGTCTTTACATTGCTATATTGCTTTCATTGCCTCCTGTCTGATCTCGGCATTTAAGCAGGGCCCCTAAGAGCACATAGCTCCCCTCTATTGTTTTTCTTTTTTTTCTAAAGTTCAGTTCTCTGTGCCTCTAAAATTCTGTTTTTTTGTACAGGCTGAGCATTGCGCGGGGGGAGGGAAGAGATAAGGGCAGTGGGGAGGTAAGAGGGATTATCCTTTAATCTTTCTAGACTGCTAGCTTTAGCCCCTGTTTGTGTTAATTCTTAACTTCTAGGTCTCTGTACTTCTCCTGGGACTAAGAACCCCTGGCTGGTTTTAGTTCACCCCTTGAACACAACTTCTCATTCTGAGCATGTCCTTACTTTTTCACTCACTTTCCTCCCCCTTTTTTTTTTCCTTTCTTTCCCCTTTTCATGTTTATGCCACTCCTAACACTCACATATTTTTTTTTCTTCTTGTGCATGTTTTTTTTTCTCTATTCACTTCACGCATGGACACATTTCTAAACTCACCAATCCCAAACAAAATCACCAGCCATGGCTTCTAGACCCAGAGATAGGAAGACTAATATTTCACCTGAGACCCTGGTTGAATTGCATCCCAAGCCAGTAACCAAGATAAAGTTGAGTGACCCATCCAACTCACAAGCCTTAGTTAACTACATACTAGAAGCCCTAAACCCGAAGTTCGAGTCACTTAAAATAGAAATTAAACATGATTTGCTTAATCTCTCTAATGAGATTAGGCAGTTTTCTACAAGAATTCAGGAAGTGGAACAAAGGGTGTCCGATCTAGAGGACCTTACAGATATACAGAACACTAATATACAGACAAATTCTCTCTCCTTGACAAAATTACAGAAGATTTAGAGAATCTTTCAAGGTGAAATAATGTAAGAATCATTGGGGTCCCAGAAACCAAATAATATGCAGATTTACTGAAATTTACAGCTGAGGCTCTCCCACAGCTGCTTAATTTTCATCAAGAAATGCTAGCCTTTTCTGTGGAAAGAGCACACAGACTGGAGAGACCTCCATCACCAGATGGCACTAACTCGAGACCAAGACCTATAATAGTGAGATATTTAAATTTTCAGGACAAAGTTAAGATCATGCAGTTATTTCATAAAAATGCTCCTATTTTTCTAAAAGAAACCAAAATATTTTTATTTCAAGACTTTGCATATGAAACATCTATGAAAAGGAAGGAGCTCTCCTCAGTTTGTGGCAGATTGATTAAAGAGGGCCTATTGGCCACGGTAATTTATCTTGCCAAACTTAAAGTAAAACTACATGGGCAATTTTTTTTTTTTTAATTCTGCCTCTGAGGTGGAAAAAATTTACAGTGAAAAATATATCAAGTAGATTGTTACAGGATTTTACACATTGTATAATCTCACACCAATTAATAATGGCTTTGCAAGGAACTTTTTTTCCCTTTTTTTCATTTGTTTTTGCACCAGGTTCTAAATGTAAATGGAACTGAGAGGATAGGGGAAGAAGGAGGTTTTTTTCTCCCCCTCCTTTTTTTTCCTCCCTCCCCTTTGTTTTTTTTCTTTCTATCTCTCTCTTTTTATCTTTTATTACTATGAATTGTCTAAAGTAAAAATTTTGATATTAACCTACTGGAATATTGGTGGTATTTTATCCCCAATAAAACTTAAAATTGTTATCTCACATTTGAGGAAGCTTAATTCAGATATTGCCTTTCTCCAGGAAACGCATCTCAATGCTGAGGAATCTCTGAAATTAAGATTTTCCTGGGTAAAGGAGATTTTTGCCACGCCTAGTGTAGGCAGGAAAAGAGGAGTGGCT
Source organism: Bombina bombina (assembly GCF_027579735.1). Classification (NCBI taxonomy): domain Eukaryota; kingdom Metazoa; phylum Chordata; class Amphibia; order Anura; family Bombinatoridae; genus Bombina; species Bombina bombina. The sequence continues at coordinate 573,146,367 of NC_069502.1, forward strand.
ATCTTATTGGGGAATAATTTAGTTTATGAAATAATATCTGTATCACGTGACCCGGAAAGTAGGTTCTTGATTCTAAAAATTAAACTTACAAACTCTATATATACACTTTGCAATATTTATGTCCCCAATAACTTTGAGGCACACTTCTGGGAAACTTAACAAGCCAAAATCTTACAAGGGAATATAATCCTGGCAGGTGATTTCAACATGGTTACCAAGGTTCCCCTTGACAGACTCAGGCAAGCTCATGTTTTTCTTAAATCTAAAAAAGACAATTTAGAGGCTAAAATGTTCAAAACCTTGTTTAGAAATTTAGCTCTTAAAGATATTTGGAGGATACAACACCCAGCCCAAAGAGATTTTACATGCAAGGCTAGAAACGCCAACTCCCTTTCTAGAATTGACTTATTTTTAGTTAGCGATAATTTGTTAAAAATTGAGACTAAAGCTAGAATCACACAAATTACTTTTTCAGATCATGCTCCGATTACTTTAGAAATTCATTTGCACAAAAGACGATTTAACTCACGCCGCAACTTTTTCCCAAAATTTTTTATTCAACAATTTAAAATTTAAAAACTGGTTAATTGCTAAGATAAGCAAATTTATTTCTTTGAATTTGGGCTCAGTAGAAGATCCAAATTCACTCTGGGAAGCTGGAAAGGTGGTATTAAGGGGGGACATTATTGCCTATATGGCTGAACTTAAGAGGAAGACCGTTGCAAGATAAAATGAAGTATTGAGAGCAATTACCAATGCTTATAATAGATATTTAAGCCAATCTACACTGCCAAACTGGAGAAGATATACCTCCGCCATGAGAGAGAGAGACACTTACTTAATGCATTCAGCAGCCCAGGCTGACTTAAAGTCTAAAGCTAAATTCTACCGTCATGGTAACAAAGCAGGTAAATTGTTAGCTAAATTAGTAAAAAATATTCAGTTAAATTCTACTATCGAATCAATTCAGGAACATGATACCTTATTTAAAACCCAGAAAGAAATCCTTGATATTTGCTCTGATTATTATAAGAACATTTACTTTTTTAGAAACTCTGATTGTGCTGCGTATAAACAATTTTAGAATGATTTTAATTATCCATCTCTGAATGATGTCGCAATGGCCAGAATTAACTCCCCTATCTCCAAACAAGAGATACTTCAGTCTATTAAAGATCTAAGTTTGGATAAAGCTCCTGGCCCAGACGTGCTACCAAATGAGTTTTATAAAATCTTGGCCCCCGGTTATTACTCATCATTTAAAAAATATTTTCAATTACTTTTATATAGAGAACAATCCTGTTCCCCTGACCTTTGCTGCATCTACCACATATTTAATCTTAAAGCAAGGAATAGACGCCTTGAAAAAGGAATCTTATAGCCCTATTGCCCTACTTAATTCTGACTATAAGCTACTTACATCCATCATAGCCAAAAGATTGCAACAGGAAATAGGGATTATTATACATAAAGATCAAGCGGGTTTTCTATTCAAGCGCAATTCGGCAGCCAAGATTAGAGAGGTCTTTCTGGTTCTTGATTATTTTCATAATCTTCGTGAAGTTATTACACAAGATCAGATAGATTCTGCTATTATCGCGATTGGCGCTGAAAAAGCGATTGACTCTTTGTTAATAATCTGTGTGAATCTGTGTGAAAATTCTTCAACAAAATTTGTTAATCACCTAGAATCAAATTCAATTAACCTCCAAAGGGGCACTCGACAGGGTTGCCCACTCTCACCACTCTTATTTGATTTTGCCATTGAACCCTTAGCTCTTAAGATAAGACAACAGATTCAGGGAATTAAGATTGGTTTTATAGACCAAAAAATAGCCTTATATGTGGATGATGTATTGGTGTATATTTCTAACACTAGAACGAATATTCCAAAGTTACTCTCGCTTATAAGGTCCTTTGGAGCTTTTTCGGTATACAAGATTAATACTTCTAAGACTGAACTACTGTGGATTAAAAAGAATAAGTCTTCTTTAACTGAGACACTGTTTAAAAATGTTGTTTCCTCATTTAAATATCTTGGAATTAACATATCACTAAACCCTCATGACTGGTATCGTCTTAATATTTCCCCAATCCATACTAAATTAAAAGAGTATATGAGAAGCTGGCAAAACCTCCCGCTAACATTATCAGGGCATATAGCCTTGTTCAAAATGGTACTTCTTCCAAAAATTCTTTATGCCCTGCAAAATGTCCCAGTCATTTTAACAACTAAGGACTTAAGGAACTTGAACACTGCTCTTCTGTATTTCATCTGGAGGTGCAAAAGACTGAAAATCTTCATTAATAAACTTTACAAGTTTTGTGGACTGGCTCTTCCAGACCTTAATAAATATAGCTTGGTCTTTTTTATCATGTATTGTGATAAATTGGATTTTGAATAAGGATTATTTTACCAATAATAAGCTGGAGGCAAATATACTTTATCCCTACCACCCTGTAGCTCTTATCCATTGCCTGGCGGGCGTAATTCCAAAACAAGCAAAATTACTTAGTTCTATTTACACAATAATCCAGGCCTGGAAAAAAACTGGGGCAAAAATGTAATATTAATCTATCTATTCCTAAATTTCAAGTACTGCGGGGCAATCCTGAATTTCAGGGAGCTACTCAGTCTCAAGTTTTTCAAAAATGGCACGAATCAGGTTTAACCTTTCTCATTCAGTTTATTGCCCAAGACTCTCAATCCATAAAGACCTATGATACTCTAAGACAGGAATTCAACTTAAGTAACAAAGATTTTTTTTTGCATATCTCCAAGCCAGACACTACCTGATTGATTGCACTCATTGAGAAATTTGGATGGTCATAGACGTGGGGGAAATTGCATAGTTGGCCTATCCTTGCCAGAAACGATTTATCCTACATTTCAACTCGGTATGACTTGACTGTCAGTCAATCTGGTGAAGCCAATCTGTTAAATATAGCACAAAAGTGGAGTCTTCTGTCTCCTGAACTAAATATTGATGCAGAGTGAGTGAAACGTTCCATAGCTATAACAGAGCAGTCCCCTTTATCTGCAAATTAGAGGGAATCCCATATTAAACTGCTTTACAGATCTTACTATACCCCACTAAAGGGGCTTAATTGGCACAATTCCAAATTCAACAAATGCCCAAAATGTGTGTTCCCTGAGACGGTATAAATTCATATGTTGTGGTCATGTCCTCGGATAAAACAGTTTTGGCGGAAATTAGAATACTAGCTTATTAATGCACTAAAAATACCCGTTCCCTCTCTCTCCTTGGCGGAGGTTGTCTTTTTCACAGAGGTTACTTTATCCTCTGAACAGAAAAAAGACCATGAATATGACAATATTGGCAGCAAGAAGCTTAATTTTTACTAAATGGTGAGATAATTCGGTCCCCAGTATCCTAGAAATTAAAAACTATATGAAAAAACAATGCTTCATTGAACAGTTGGATACTAATTTAACCTCTGAACAAGAAATAACTCTCTTCTTTAAAAAGTGGTCTACATTTATTAGAATCCTCCCACCTGGGGAAACAGATCACCTAATATATCCCTTTAGACACTCAGAGATAGTCCTATTGGGTTTGTGGTAATACCCCCCTTTTTTTCTTTCTTTTTCTCTTTCTACCCTTCTTTCTCCCTTTTGTCCTTCTTCCCCCCATCCTTCTTCCCCTAGTAGCAATTTACTTGAATCTGCTGCTGTAATTTCTTTTTTCTTTCATTGATAAAGGGTATTTGGTTTCCCACTAATGTGAAGCTAAAACTTGCTGAATATAACTAGTCTACATACACAAGATGGTACCACTTTAATTTTCACTATGTAGAGGAGACTGGCCTCCCAATGTGGTTTTTTTTTTTCCTTTTTACTGATGTTGTGTAAATACAGCTCTTGGAAAACTGATTAAAAAAAAAGATTATTAATAGATATCTTTTTCAGGTTTAACCCATTGCATTATATATATATATATATATATATATATATATATATATATATATATATATATACTTTGCTCTCTTTATCTGCATACTATGATACTAGTCTGAAGAGATGAAAGAACTAGAAATTGTGAGGTTTATCTTTTCCTTATTTTTTTTATCTGTAATGTAACAGGTATGATTGTATATTCTTATCAATATGATTAATTTTATTTTTCCTTCTTTGTATCATTGGAAGTATTCCTTGTCTGTAATATCACATACTAAACCTCAATAAAAAATAAAATTATATATAAAATATATATATATATATATAAATATATATATATATATATATATATATATATATATATATATATATATATATATATATATATATATATATATATATATATAAAATTAGACTTGGGCCACTTTTACCCCATACATGATAGCACTTACATGCATCTTTTTAAATCAAGTTAATTTGTATGAAAGATGAAAGTTGAACATATTTTAAAAGTTTTTGCTTGTAATTTAATTGTCTGACTAATAAAAGTTAAACAATAAAATAGCTGCCTTGTAACTTTTGTGTTGCAGTTTTATAACTATAGAGACAAATATGTTCTTAGTAACTGAACTTCACCTTCGGTGCCAGAAACTAAGAATTTGAATTCATATAAATAATGTTTTCTTACATGCAAACATAAAGGAAAGTAATGTTTAATCAAAATAAAACTTGCAGTTCAGTTCTAAATGTAACAATTATGGTCAATTTCATATTCCAAAACTATTTCCTTTTATGATACATTTTTGAATGATTACCTCCTGGAAGATGAAAAAAATGAAAAAAAAAACTGAATTATAACCAGTGATTTATTTCTTAGGTGAAGCAAATTAAAATGTCTTGAAACAGCAGTCAGTATATTATAGATTCAAAATAAATTGTTAGTCAAGAATGTAGGTTTAAAAAGACTTTTGAAAAGTATGGTTAATTAAATATACAGGGCTAGTTTACAAAAGGAGCGCTATTTAGCACTCCCGTTTGCACGTTAACATCGCTAGACAGAGGCTTTTTGTGTGCGTTGGGTTGCGAAAACCCAATGCTCGGAAAAGTGGAACTGTGTTAACGTGTTCTCCTTTAGACTTCAATGGAGTGTGAAAACACCCATACTTATGCGCTAACCTGATTGCGTTTATTCAAACCTGCTAAATAGTGATGTCGCTAACATAAAAATTTGGGTTCGCGAACGGTGAACGCGAACTTCCGCAAATGTTCGCGAACGGGCAAACCGGGCAAACCGCCATAGACTTTAATAGGCAAGCGAATTTTAAAACCCACAGGGACTCTTTCTGGCCACAATAGTGATGGAAAAGTTGTTTCAAGGGGACTAACACCTGGACTGTGGCATGCCAGAGGGCGATCCATGGCAAAACTCCCATGGAAAATTACATAGTTGATGCAGAGTCTGGTTTTAATCCATAAAGGGCATAAATCACCTAATATTCCTAAATTGTTTGGAATAACATGCTTTAAAACATCAGGTATGATGTTGTATCGATCAGGTAGCGTAAGGGTTATGCCCGCTTCACAGTGCGCAGTGTAGGTGATATACCTGCCCTGACCATGCTTTGCAGACCAGGTATCAGTGGTCAGATGGACCCAACACTGTGTACCAGACATGCCATTATAGCAGACTTATATGGCTTTGGCGTTGCTTTTTGGTAATTAGAAGACACATGTTTTATGCCCAGCAGTGAAGGGGTTAATTAGGGAGCATGTAGACAGCTTGTAGAGTTAATTTTAGCTTAAGTGTAGTGTAGTAGACAACCGAAAGTAAAATGTTCACTTTTTCACAAACTTTATGTTTCTCACAGAAATTATTTACAAACAACTTATGCAATTATGGCATAAATGGTTGTAAATGCTTTTCTGGGATTCCCTTTGTTCAGAAATAGCAGACTTATATGACTTTGGCGTTGCTTTTTGGTAATTAGAAGGCTGCTAAATGCCAATGCGCACCACACGTGTTTTATGCCCAGCAGTGAAGGGGTTAATTAGGGAGCATGCAGGGAGCTTGTAGAGTTAATTTTAGCTTAAGTGTAGTGTAGTAGACAACCCAAAGTATTGATCTAGGCCCATTTTGGTATATTTCATGCCACCATTTCACCGCCAAATGCGATCAAATAAAAAAAAATTGTTCACTTTTTCACAAACTTTAGGTTTCTCACAGAAATTATTTACAAACAACTTATGCAATTATGGCATAAATGGTTGTAAATGCTTCTCTGGGATCCCCTTTGTTCAGAAATAGCAGACTTATATGGCTTTGGCGTTACTTTTTGGTAATTAGAAGGCTGCTAAATGCCACTGTGCACCACACGTGTTTTATGCCCAGCAGTGAAGGGGTTAATTAGGGAGCATGTAGGGAGCTTGTAGAGTTAATTTTAGCTTAAGTGTAGTGTAGTAGACAACCCAAAGTATTGATCTAGGCCCATTTTGGTATATTTCATGACACCATTTCACCGCCAAATGCGATCAAATTTAAAATTTTTTTTTTTTTTTCGCAATTTTAGGTTTCTCACTGAAATTATTTACAAACAGCTTGTGTAATTATGGCACAAATGGTTGTAAATGCTTCTCTGGGATCCCCTTTGTTCAGAAATAGCAGACATATATGACTGCTATTTCTATATGAAAGTCTGCCAGTACTAAAATAAAAGGTTTTTAATTTTTTTTTAGCATATTTACATATGCTGTGGTGTAGCATCCCCCCTTAGCCCCCAACCTCCCTGATCCCCCCCAAAACAGCTCTCTAACCCTCCCCATCTGCCTTATTGGCGGCCATCTTGGGTACTGGCAGCTGTCTGCTATTATTTCACAGTCAAAAAAGTGTTGGTTTTTTTAAATGTACACTACTGTTACACCAGATATGAGTGGTGGCACTGGGCAAGTGGGCACAGTATACGCTGTCAGCCTGACACACACGCTGGCAGGCAGGCAACTGCAATTAGATTACACAGGAAAAAAAAAAAAAAAAAAGCAGACTGATGTTCTAGCCCTAAAAAGGGCTTTTTGGGGTGCTGTCCTTACAGCAGAGATCAGATGAGTCCTTCAGGACTGTAGTGGACACTGAATACACTAGCCTAGCTATCAATTTCCCTATTAAATCAGCAGCAGCTACACTGTCCCTCCTGTCACTAAGAATGCAGCTTCCGAATGAATCTAAAATGGATGCTGTCCAGGAGGTGGGAGTGGGAGGGTCTGGGAGGGAGGGTCTGCTGCTGATTGGCTGGAATGTGTCTTCTGACTGTGAGGTACAGGGTCAAAGTTTACTCAATGATGAGGAATAGGGGGCGGACCGAACATCGCATATGTTCGCCGTCCGCAGCGAACGCGAACATCCTATGTTCGCCGGGAACTATTCGCCGGAGAACTATTCGCGACATCACTACTGCTAAACCCAACATGAATTATGAATATTTCACATTCTAATGTTCTTCACATAGAATAATATGTTATATTTATTCTTAAATACATATTTGTATATATATATATATATATTTATATCTGAGTTTTTTGTGTGGTATATATATATACAGTATATATATATATATATATATATATATATATATAGAGTTGTAATCAAAATTATTCAACCCAAATTGCAAGTCAGGTTTATTGTCAAAATTTACAGACTTTGAGCTGTTTGCAATGGGAAAAAAACAAAAAACAAACAATTGAAATAGCTCAAAACAACGAATGCTTCAAATGGTTTCCCCAAAATAAACTGAAAATGCAACTTTTAATGAATTCTGCAGTCTCAAAATTATTCAACCTCTTCATGGCAAGTATCTTTAGTACTGCAACACTTAACTAGTTTTCTAGTTAGTATAGAATACTGAGTAATACAATAAAGTGTGTCCAGACAATCATCTGTATATAAAGTAAATGTAACTTGTGTAAAACTCAATAATGACATGAACAAACCAGCATTTAAGAGTCTACATAAATAATTCTTATAGCCTTTTGATTACAATACAATCAGATAGCTGCTAAATAGTAAAAAGTATATTAGACTTACGGTTATTTGGTGAGAGTGAGTATCCCAATCTGTCTGAATGCGTGCAGGAAGAACAAACTAACTGCAAAGATTGACACAGCTCCTCTGATGATACAGAGAGATGAAACAGTGAAGCGCTGCAGGTAGGAGCTGCAAAGTCCTTAGAACAGGCTGTAAACTGTAGGTTAGTGATCAAGAGCTGAGCAGGGAGTGTGACCCTCAAATGAGAACTGCAGCGCAAGGAAACAACATTCACAGGAGCAAACAGATTGTAAGAAAACAGAGTGTTACACTTTTGGTAAGTAGTGAAGCTAGGTGAAACACACGGGGACAATAACCAGGCAGTCTCGAGCAGGATACCATAACATGGTAGAAGGAGACACTGGTTTATTTGAAGGTGGAATCTTATAAAAATACAGAGCAAAAAGGGAATCAGGCAGCTGAAGCTCAAATTGCATGAAATTCAAGGAAAGATCCAAGACACTAAGCAAATCTTTAAGCAACAATGTAGTGAATGCTTGTACCTGATATAGGTGATTGTTAGTGGGAGGAGTAACCTCTTAAAGGTAAAGTGCTAAGGTGATGTGACAAGTACTTAGTAGAGCACCCTTTTGCTGTTATGACCTGTTGCAAATGAGATGCATAGCCAGACACCAGCTTCTGGCAGCGTTCCTGGGGACTCTTAGCCCATTCTTCATGAGCAATGGCCTCCAGTTCAGTAATATTTTTGGGTTTATGTGCTGCAAACGCCTTCTTCAATTCCCACCATAAATTTTCTATAGGGTTCAAGTCAGGTGACTGTGATGACCACTATAGAATCTTCCAGGACTTCTTCTGCAACCAAGCCTTGGTGGAATTTGGGGTATGCTTGGGATCATTGTCCTGTTGGATGGTCCAATGATGCCAAAGCTTCAGCTTCCTCACAGACAGCATTACATTTTCTCCTAGGATTTCCAGATACTTCAATTAATGCATCTTGCCTTCTACATGATGTAGGTTTCCAGTGTCAGATGATGCAAAGCAGCCCCAGAGTATCACTGAGCCACCACCATGCTTAACTGTAGTCAGAGTGTTATTTTCAGTATATGTTTCATTCTTCTTCCTCCAGACATACAGCTAATCCATCGGGCCAACAAGTTCAAGTTTTGTTTCATCGCTCTACAGAACAGAATCCCAAAACTTCTGTGGCTTATTTATATGATTTTGAGCATATTGGAGACAACTTTTCTTTTGCTTTTGGCTCAGTAGTAATGTACTTCTTGGAGTTCTGGCATGGAAACTTTCTGCGTTTAGTATGCACCTTACTGTGTAAACTAAAACCTCAGTGCTTGTTGCCACCAAGTATTGCTGCAGGTCTTTGCAGTCACTCTAGGGATTTTCTCAACCTGCCATCTCAGAAATCTGGTTGCTGCCATTGATAGCTTCTGTTTTCTGCCCCGTCTAGGTAGTGTAACCACTGTTCTTTTAACTTTGAACTTGTGAACTATGCTTCCAACTGTGTCTCTATGAACATTCAGTGCCTTCGCTATCTTTTTGTATACTGTTCTTTGTTTGTGAAGGGCAATGATTTCTTCTCTTAACTTTTTAGTCCATTCTTTTGAATTACCCATATTTCTAACATGCAGTCAAATGTGACACTCAACAAACCTCTAGCCAGTTCAGGTATTTCATGCATTCTTGCTCAAGCACACCTGATGCAACTAATGAAGCCCTTGATTAGTTGCATCAAGTGTGCTTGAGATAACTCCTGTTTTCCATATTTGTGCTGTTTTGAGAGATTCTATTCAGGGGCTGAATCAATAGTTGCATTTGCAGTTGAATTTGGGAAAACCCCCTTAAAACATTCATTGTGTTGAGCTATTTCAATTGCTTTTGATTTGTTCATTGCAAACAGTTGAATGTCCGTTAAATTTGACAATAACCCTGATTTGCAATGGGGTTGAATAATTTTGATTACAACTGTGTGTATATATATATATATATATATATATATATATATATATATATATATATACACTGTATATATATATATATATATATATATACACTGTATATATATCATATATATATATATATATATATACTGTATAATATATATATATATATATATATATATACTGTATATATATATATATATATATATATATATATATATATATATATATATATATTATTTATATATATATATATAGTAGATGCAAAGATGATGCACTCTCAGGATTTTCACAATTCAGTGTCAAATGTATTAGATAAACACACATACAGAGAGAAGTGCACTCACAGGAATGAACAACCAGCTCAATACCATTGTTAGCCTGTTCTATGGCGATTTACCACCTGGGTACAACTTTTTTTAGCCAAATAAAAAAGAGTTTAAGCCAGTAACTTGGAGCTACTAATAAAAAATAACTTTTATTCCAAAATACTATATAAAATTAGAGAGGGATGTTACCCCATGTTTCAGCTGAAGAGCCGTACTCATAGTCCATTAAAATCTAAATTCCTATCCCAACCTTAAGAACACTATACTGTGTCCTGGTTGGTGGAAACATTCATTGAAATTTAAAGGTACAGGGGTATGTCAATAATATGGCAAAATGGTGAGCAATATAACAAGTCATTCAAATATGTACATAATATCCTCACATTGGCAAAAACATATATCATACAAATAATACTGCACAAATGAATAAATGAACAAGTAATTATTGCAACAAAGTAAAAGGATAGGATATGAATAGAAATACAAAGAAAAAGAAAAAGAATAAAGGGGAAATATCTCAGTACTGTTTACTTATAGGGACATAATAAAAATGGATACATTTTGACATCAATGTAATATTATCAACCAAAATACCCTCTGCTGTAAATTCATATAGTTAGTATGTCTAAACTAACGGGGGTACACTGTACATCAATCTACCTTATCCTAGAGTAAAAATCCATCTAAAATAGAGTAAGAATCCCAGAGAAATGCGGTGTCAGTCCTTCACCTAACATGTAATGTAGAGGGAATTGTCACAAGATGGGCAGAGGGAGGGGATCAACCTAGTGGGTCCAAACTACTGCAGGTGAGGACAGAGGAGGGTATACCTGTAAGAGAGGATATAGTGGATTAGTGAATTACCCCAGAGAAGGAGGGACGACAGGCACCTAGGACCAATAATTAATAAAATCATACTCAGTGTTCAGACCCAGAGGTCTCTTGGTCCAGATTCTGAATATCCAGTACATCTCCTGCTTGGACAGGATCCAGTACCTGTCCCCTCCCCTCCTCTAGCGTAGTACCCACTCAATAACCATCTACCTTAGGGAGCTGCAATCTTTTTCATGCTTCCTGACAAAATGATCCACCAGTGGTGTGCTGATCCTGCCCACAGTAATTGTGGACAAGTGTTCCCGGATCCTTGAATGCACATACTTGGTGGTTAACCCTACATATTGTAGGTTACAAATTGAGCACCAAAGCAGATACGCACAATAGGTGAATCTACAATTGAGGCAGGATGATATTTCAAAACTCTTCCCTGTTACAGACGATTTGAATGTTGAATCTACATGGACATGTTCACAAGCTTTTCATTGATAGTAGCCACACCTAAAAGTCCCCTTTTTCCTTAGCCATGATGCTGTTGCAGCCACTGGTTTCTTAAGTTGAGACAGGGAGACAATACTACCTATAGATTTATTCCTCCTGTAGGAAAATCTACAACCCTTCTTCACTGTGTCTGCAAGAGCGTCATCTGCTACCAATAGCTTAAAATGCTGACGTATGACACCACAAATGTCCTGATACTTAGCAGAAAAGTCAGTCACAAATGTCAGTTTATTCTTGGTAGTCTCAGGGGGCCTAACCTATCATTGAGTAGCATCTCTCTGGGTATGCAAGTCACTTCCTGTCTGGCTCTCTTGATCACATTCATACTATATCCCCTCTCCTGCAAGCAATTTTCCAAGTTATCTGCATGTCTGTTAAAGCTATTGGGAAGGCTGCAATTCCTTTTGAATCACACAAATTGCCCCTTAGCTACTGAGTAGGACACTTGCCTGGGATGACAGCTCCTGGCATGCAGTAGACTGTTCCAAGATATTTTTTTCTGTAAACCTCAAAGGTGACCTTACCAGAAGGCCACCCTCTCAGTTCCAGATTCATATAGTGAACCACATTTTCATCAAACTCATGTGTAAAATGCAGGTTCAAGTAATTTTGTCCCAGGTATTTAACAAACCTATTAGCCATATTTTTGTCGCCATGCCAGATGAAAATAAGGTCATCGATAAACCAGTGGTACAGCCTGATGGCTGACCTGAAAGGATTGCTATCTGCATATATGTGGGACCGCTTCCACCAACCCATAAATAGGTTGGCATAGGTGGGCGCAAATTTAGCACCCATAGCGGTCCCACATCTCTGCAGATAGAACTCCCCCTCAAACTGGAAAAAGTTGTGGGACAACAAGAAGCTAGTGATGTCCAGTATAAAGGTTCTGAGTGGCCCACTGTGTGATGTTTCATTCTCCAGAAAATAAGCTATCGCCTTTAAATCCCATTCATGGGGTATTGAGGAGTATAGAGCCACAACATCCATAGTGAGCCACCCAGAGTCCTGTGTCCATTCCACTCTCTCAATCAGATTCAAGACATGTTTAGAATCTCTTGTGTATCTAGGGAGAGACCAAAACAGTGGCTGCAAGATGTCATCCAGCCACACAGATAGGTGCTTGAGCATAGACCCTATCCCACTCACGATGGGCCTGCCTTGGACATTTTCTAGTGTCTTATGCACCTTGGGCCAATGAAGGAACAATGGAATGACTGGGTGGTCCACATAAAGATATTGGAGGGTCTTAGCCCTGCTCCATAGCTCCATCAAGCAGGTGCATAAGTTTGCACTGAAAGCTTTTAGTGAGGTCCTGTTTCAGCCTTTCATAGCTATCAGTATTCCTCAATTGTCTTAGTGCCTCATTAACATAGTCAATTATATTCATGAGTACCACAGAGCCCCCCTTATCCGCTTGCTTGATCACAATATTTACATTTTCGTTCATTTCTGGTCATGTTCTTTTTTATCGGTGTCTGTACCTGGGAGAGTGTCCTTATATCTGTTTCTACTTGTTTATAAAAAGTTTCCACTATACTCCCTCTGCTCTGTATGGGGTAGAATGTGGAGCGGGTTCTATACTTCTTACCCCCTCTTGGGATCTCATCCTCAATCTCTGTTGAACCTTTATACTCTAACCCCCTAAGAGCAATAAGGTCACATGTTTCATGGAAATCTAACACTTGATGTGCTTCCCTTATACCAGGTGCCACGTCAAGGTCATCGCTTCTATTTGAGAAATGCCTACGTAAGGTAATGTTACGTATGAGCCTGTTAAGGTCCAACATAGTTCGAAATAAGTTAAAATTAACTGTAGGTACAAAACCCAGACCAAGACATAGCACCCTGTTATCTTGCCAGTTGTTGTGTTTGCCCCCTAGATTGGGGCCCTGTCTTATTCCTGTCCTGAAAAATGTGTGTGGAACATGCCGAAGTGATTTACCCATTGCCCACTATACAGAAGGTGGAGGAAGGCATAACGTCACGCCACATGAGTGAGCGGCTCTGACTACTGACATCATTAGGTACACAAATTGATTGCTCAATCTGTGGTCGGTGAATGGGCAGGAGAGCGCTGGGTACCTGTCTTGGAGAGAGGTGCTGAAAAGAAGGTCAGAGCGGGTAAGGCTGTGTTTGATTGTATAGACGTCAGTTGATGAACATTTTAGCCCTCCTTTCAGGACACTGCGCGATAGATACCTTATATCAATCTGTGGTATTCATTTAGCTGGGCATATAATGTAGAATGTGGAGGATTTACTGGCATGGACACTGAGTTTTTGAAACGCATCTATTGAGACTGCTCCTGAAAAGTTTGGCATATGCTAATGGTTTATGAGTTTATATGGTAACTAACCCAAACCAGTATATCACAGTCTGGGCTTTGGATACTGGGCTTATATGCTTTAAATACTATTGAATTTCAGCAAATCCGGAGTGCACATAAGGCAAATATTAGCTTATATTGTCCATTGGGATTTCTTTTCCTTTTTTGCAACTTCTTTTAGCCCAGTAATGCTTTTCACAGAGTAGTAGTACTTTCCTGTAGTATGTCAATCTGATCCTGCCTATTACGGTCAGTCCATCGCCGAAATACCAGGCAATTCCTCTCTGAACAAGGAACACAGCAACCCCGAGATGATCGTTTCAGCCTTCATTGGGCCTCTTCAGTGTATATATACACAGTCATGGCCAAATATATTGGCACCCCTGCATTTCTGTCAGATAATGCACCACTTTGTCTAGAAAATTGTTGCAATTACAAATGATTAGGCATTCTCATGTTTATTTATTTTGTTTGTATTGGTATGACACAAAACAAGTGGAGACAGAAAGCCAAATCTGACACATTCCCCACAAAACTCCAAAAAATTGACTGGACAAAATTATTGGCACCCATAATTTAATATTTGATAGCACATCTCTTGGAAAAAAGAACTGAAATCAACTGCTTCCTGTAAACATCAATGAGTTTCTTACACTTCTCTACTGGTATTTTGAACCACTCTTCTTTTCCCAACTGCTGTTTTGATATCTCTCCACAGGTGTTCTATGACCTTGTTTCTCAACCTGTGGTAAATGTACCCCTGGGGGTACTTGGGGCATTGGCACTGATGTAGCTATTGTAAACAGGACATATCAAAGGAAGCTCTGTTTCTCATTTCTACCCTCAAGCACTTCTAACAGGGCAGAGTGTATTTCCCTGCCTAGGTTGAACCACTGCTAAATCATTGATTCACCTCAAATTGGTAAAACCTTAGATTTTGGCTTGTAAGTGGCATATGAGGGCTGGAAATTAGCTTCACATATATGAACAGAGAAAGTGAATTATTGTGACCAAGTGTCACAGAGACAAGTGCCATTGTGAAATAGGTAAAGTGTGCCACAGTAAAACAAGACAGATAAACTGAGTATGAAATGGTTATTAAAAATAAAAAGAAGGTACCATAACTGTTACTTTCCTCATCCTGCAGAAAATAGTTTATTTTCCTTTTTTTAATGTAAGAAGCACAACAATTACTTTTAATTATTTATATCAATCTGTGTTGATCAATGAATCTGTGTTGATTATTCTCGGTTGTAATATTGACAAATATTAAATTCCAAAAAAAACATAAAACAAATATCAGATTCCTGTATATTTACTTCTTAACATATGATACAAGCTTGTGAAATCAAGTGATGCACACAATGTTCATTTTTGCTCATGTAAACGATCAATAATATTTGGGCTACAGTTGGGGTACATAGAAATCAAATAAATTACTTCAGGGGTACTTACTGCAAACAGTTGAGAAACACTCCTGTATGGGATTGAGATCTGGAATCATTGCTAGCCAGATCAGTACTTTCCAGTGCTTTATCTTAAACCATTTCTGGGTGCTTTTTGATGTGTGCTTTGGGTCATTGACCTTTTGTAAGATCCATGACCTCTGATGGAGAACCAACTTTCTGAAACTGGGCCCTACATTGCACCATATAATTTTTTGGTAGTCTTCAGATTTCATAATGCCATGCACACAGTCAAGACAGCCAGTGCCTGAAGCAGCAAAGCAACCGCAAAACATCAGTGAACCTCCACCATGTTTGATTGTAGGGACTGTATTCTTTTCTTTAAAAGCCTCATTTCTTTTTCTGAGAACAGTAGAAAAAACAGTAAAAAAAACAGTACCAAAAAGTACCAAAAAGCTGTAATATTGTTTTGTCTGTCCACAACACATTCTCCCAAAAGGATTTTGGCTTCCTCGGGTAAGTTTTGGCAAATGGCAATCTGGCTTTTTTATGTTACTGTGTCAGCAGTGTGGTCCTTTTGGGTCTCCTACCATAGTGTCTCTTTTCATTCAGATGGCAATGTATAGTGCAAGCTCACACATTTGTACCCCGAGCCTGAAGGTCAGCTTGAATTTGTCTGGAAGTTAATTGAGGTTCTTTATCCACCATTCAAAAAATATTTTATTGCAATCTTTGATCAATTTTTCTTTTTCTTCCACGTCCAGGGAGATTAGCTACAGTGCCATGGGCTGTAAACTTCTTCGCAATGTTGCGCACAGTGGACACAGGAATATTAAGATTTTGTTCAGTCCATTTTTGGAGTTTTGAGTGGAATGTTTCAGATTTTGCTTTTTTTTTTCCCCACTTTTTTATGTCATACCAATATAAACAAACAAAATAAACATGAGAATGCCTAAACATTTATAAATGCAACAATTTTCTGGGCCAAGTAGTGCATTATTTGACAGAAATGCAGGGGTGCCATTATTTTTCAACATGAGTGTATATATTATACCAAAATACCATCAGATATATGTAGAAATATGTATTTATGAATAAATAGAACATATTATTCTATGTGAAGAGCATTGTAATGTGAAATATTCATATTTTCATGTCAGGTTAGTGCACATGAGAATATGGGATTAGGTTTGCGCACAAGTGGGGTGTTAGTTTTTATTTCCACCATTGACTTCTATGGGGGAATACATTATTGAGTGCGCAATATTCTAATTTCAGCTTTTTGCGCATGTCGGGTTAGCACGATAACTTTTTACTTTCAATTCATAATACGAGTGCAACACGATGCCTGCAAAAAGTTTATGTTTATGTGAAGAACATTGGAATATGAAATATTCATCACGTCCTTACAGTTAGCATTGTAGTTTTAATCCCTGTTGGGTTAGCATGCTAGCAACGTAGGGCTTTTTGCATTTTGTGCCCATTAAAGTCTACGGGAAGAAGTTAGCGTGGTCACGCTATCTAAAATCCTGAAGCTAGTGGGCCTCAGCTTTTGCTCCCGCAAAAACATTTTTCTTTCAAATTGTAATACATGGGCATAGATCTTAACTTCTGGTGGTGTCTGCATGCGAGCAAAAAGTGCTAAATAGCACACCACCTGTAATCCAGCCCTAAATATAAAAACAAGCCATATGTAGATGTTGGTTTCCTGAAATGACTTTTCCTACAGACCCCCTAAGCTGCCAGGATATTACAAGGTCCACATATATACATATGTATATGAAGCTATACATATGTAAATGTGTGTTCTGTTCCCTGTATACAGCCTCTAAAATATGGATGAATGGAAATTTAAAAGGACAGTCTAGTCAAATTTCAACTTTCATGTTTCAGAAACAACATTACAATTTACAGTTCATGTGTGCAAAACAGATAATATTGTGGTCACTCCCGTGGAATTACTTAAAAGTCAGCACTGATTGGCTAAAATGCAAGTGTGTCAAAAGAATGGAAATAAGAGTCAGTCTGCAGAGGCTTAGATACAAGGTAATCACATAGGTAAAATGTAAATTAATATAACTGTGTTGGTTATGCAAAACTTGGGAATGGGTAATAAAGGAATGATCTATCCTTTTACACAAGAACAATTCTGGAGCAGACTGTCCCTTTAATTAATCAATACCATGTATGTTAATAAACTTTTAGAATTTCTAATGTGTCCATTTTAATGTGCTCAAAATGTGTCCAAGATAATATCATATTTGCAAGTAGCTGTGAAATAGTACAGAAATACAGAGCATACACTTGATTCAAGTGTAGTTTATTAAATCATAACATACACGCAGATAAATATAAAAAATTACTAGATGTGAATGAATACAATGCCCAGAAGTTGCTGCAATACACAGCGGTATTGAGGAGCGGTGATCTTGATTTTCTCCCCCAACGGACACCGACTCCTTCAGTAGTTTTGGAAAACTTCAGACGTCACGGTCACGTGACCCACCGACAGCAGTATAAAGTCCAAGATAAATAAAAGCAATGGCCTAGATTTAGAGTTTGGCGGTAGCCGTCAAAACCAGCGTTAGAGGCCTCTAACGCTGGTTTTAGGCTACCGCCGGTATTTGGAGTCAGTCAGGAAAGGGTCTAACGCTCACTTTGCAGCTGCGACTTTTCCATACCGCAGATCCCCTTACGTCAATTGCGTATCCTATCTTTTCAATGGGATCTTCCTAACGCTGGTATTTAGAGTCGTGTCTGAAGTGAGCGTTAGAATTCTAACGACAAAACTCCAGCCGCAGAAAAAAGTCAGTAGTTAAGAGCTTTCTGGGCTAACGCCGGTTCATAAAGCTCTTAACTACTGTGCTCTAAAGTACACTAACACCCATAAACTACCTATGTACCCCTAAACCGAGGCCCCCCCACATCGCCGCCACTCTCTAAAAATTTTTTAACCCCTAATCTCCCGCTCCGTACACTGCCGCCAACTACGTTATCCCTATGTACCCCTAATCTGCTGCCCCTAACACCGCCGACCCCTATATTATATTTATTAACCCCTAATCTGCCCCCCACAACGTCGCCTCCACTTGCCTACACTTATTAACCCCTAATCTGCCGTCCGCACGCCGCTGCCAGCTACATTATAGCTATGTACCCCTAATCTGCTGCCCCTAACACCGCCGACCCCTATATTATATTTATTAACCCCTAATCTGCCCCCCACAACGTCGCCTACACTTATTAACCCCTAATCTGCCGAGCGGACCGCACCGCTATTTTAATAAAGTTATGAACCCCTAATCCGCCTCACTCCCGCCTCAATAACCCTATAATAAATAGTATTAACCCCTAATCTGCCCTCCCTAACATCGCCGACACCTAAATTCAAGTATTAACCCCTAATCTACTGATCGGAGCTCACTGCTACTCTAATAAAAAAAATTAACCCCTAAAGACTATTTTAACCCTAACCCTAACACCCCCCTAAATTAAATATAATTTTATTCTAACGAAATAAATTAACTCTTATTAAATAAATTATTCCTATTTAAAGCTAAATACTTACCTGTAAAATAAACCCTAATATAGCTACAATATAAATTATAATTATATTATAGCTATTTTAGGATTAATATTTATTTTACAGGCAACTTTGTATTTATTTTAACCAGGTACAATAGCTATTAAATAGTTAAGAACTATTTAATAGCTAAAATAGTTAAATTAATTACAAAATTACCTGTAAAATAAATCCTAACCTAAGTTACAATTTTGAGAAAGCCGTGAGAATGGCGAAACATGTTAGGGCACTGGTGAGGAGTCAGGGAGCTCCTGTGTATGTTAGGGCTTGCTCTATCTAGGACAATTTAGATTTAGTTCATTTATATCGGATACCTCAGATGGTATCCATGATCAGTATAGGATATTTTCTGGTATGAATGTGGTAACAATAGCTTTACTGAACTTGCGGTCACACAAGTTAACGATATACGTGGGGTCTACTACCTAAGCTAATTTATTTTACCTAAAGACTGGCATGCTGAGATATAACGATCCTAAGGCTCTAAGATACCTATACATCTCAAATATACTTGATGGGTTATTGTAAGAGCCAGGGAATACATCGACTCATACAGATCTAAGATTGGTGTTTAATCAGCCATACTAATTGTCAACCTTCTGGTGCGCGTGCAGTTAACATTTGATTCTAGATGCAGCTGTCTAAACTTTGCAGTTAAGCTAAGAATATAAGTGAACACACAATGCTGGGATGATGTTGCTGCCTCAATTTTGCAGTTAATCTAAAAATATAAGTTAATTTCTAACCAACACTGCTGCAGTGTCCAATACAGGACTAAACTGCTGCCGTATAAGATTACATCAAGTTGAATGAATCGACCAGGCATACACATAGTGACAGTGTTGTTGAGATCTTTATTGTTCTGTATTTGATCAGAACTGCACAGGGTTGGACAATCTATTTTGCGCACCAACATTATATTGTTATGAGTTACACTCACGCTCATGCAGGATTTGAGAAATTTATTATTGCAAAAATCACCCAATAATTCAGGGAAGTATTAACCCTTCCTAGCATTCAAAAGTATGTGTATCAACATTTGATATAAGCACTTTATATATGGACTAAGACAAATATGAACTAACCTGTGTCAAAGTAGTCACATAGAACACCAGCTAACTGGGGTATTATCCAGACAATTTCACAGTTTGTACAAATTCTTAGCAAACTCAGCTACCAACTTTGAAATTTCAGGAGAACGCTGCAATATGACAATGTGCACTATCCACACTGACATTTGATATCCAAGTGCAATTTTGTTCATAGGACTTGAACGGTGAAGTGGAATAAATCCACTAATTCAGCTACTAACATCACAGATGACCTTATTGTGAGGCAAGCTACAAATACTAAA
Organism: Bombina bombina; assembly: GCF_027579735.1. Classification (NCBI taxonomy): domain Eukaryota; kingdom Metazoa; phylum Chordata; class Amphibia; order Anura; family Bombinatoridae; genus Bombina; species Bombina bombina. The sequence goes on from NC_069502.1 coordinate 573,166,610, forward strand.
ATAGGCATAAAATCTCCTGATATACGATATATTTTAGCTGATAGCCTCACCTACAATTTGATGTTTTAGGCAATACTGAAATATCACAGTATGCACCAACCACACTGATATAGGATATCCAAGTATAATTGTGTTCTCACTTTGAGAAAAGTGTAGTGGCATGAACCCATAAACTCAGCTATCAGCATTAAAAGTGACCCTATTGTTAAAGGGACACTGTACCCAAAAATGTTCTTTTGTGATTCAGATAGAGCATGCAATTTTAAGCAACTTTCTAATTTACTCCTATTATCAATTTTTCTTCATTCTCGTGCTATCTTTATATGAAAAAGAAGGCATCTAAGCTTTTTTCTTGGTTTAGCACTCTGGACAGCAGTTTTTGATTGGTGGATGAATTTATCCACCAATCAGCAAGGACAACCTAGGTTGTTCACCAAAAATGGGCCGGCATCTAAACTTACATTCTTGCATTTCAAATAAAGATACCAAGAGAATAAAGAACATTTGATAATAGGAGTAAATTAGAAAGTTGCTTAAAATTGCATGCTCTAGCTGAATCACAAAAGAATTTTTTTGGGTACAGTGTCCCTTTAAGCTATCCTGGAATATCCAAGTATGTATAAATGTACTGATATGTGACACCCAAGTATACATTAAACAAAATAACCACTGCCGGTTTTTTGGATACTCAAGTATGCAATATATATACTGATCTATAACTCTTTGCAATGAACTAATCTTATTGATATCAGTTATTTGTACAAATAGCTATTAGACTCTCATAATCTATTAGGTTCATAAGTGTTACTATTTTTCAACACAAGTGAAGTTTATTATGTGATTTGGATCTAACATACCATTGGATCCATATATTCTCACATATATAACTCCAATTAATTTATACACGTTTGAACCTTTTGAACCATAATTGGAGACATAATATTTGTACTATATTATACTATTGCGAGCAATTGTTTTTAAGTTGCACATCCCTTAATTTTAACTCCATTTTTTATGTGTAAAAATTAAAAGTTATGTTTTATTTAAACCTGAGATCTTGCGATTCCTTTTGTTGTTAACTTTAAATTTCAAGTATTATTTGAATCCTATGCCTACTATGAGTGCTATAAGTGTATTCTAGAATGGGACTCTTCCCATCCTTCTTTTGTTTCTAAGTTACAATTAAACCTAACAATACACTATCAATAAATTAATTAAATACAATACCTACAATTATCTACAATTAAACCTAACACTACACTATCAATAAATTAATTAAATACAATATCTACAATTATCTACAATTAAACCTAACACTACACTATCAATAAATTATTTAAATAAAATATCTACAAATAAATACAATGAAATAAACTAACTAAAGTACGAAAAATAAAAAAGAACTGTTACAAAAAATAAAAAAATATTTACAAACATTAGAAAAATATTACAACAATTTTAAACTAATTAAACCTACTCTAAGCCCCCCTAATAAAATAACAAAGACCCCCCAAAATAAAAAAATGCCCTACTTTATTCTAAATTACAAAATTTCAAAGCTCTTTTACCTTACCAGCCCTTAAAAGGGCCCTTTGCGGGGCATGCCCCAAAGAATTCAGCTCTTTTGCCTGTAAAAAAAAACACATACAATACCCTCCCCCAACATTACAACCCACCACCCCACATACCCCTAATCTAACCCAAACCCCCTTAAATAAACCTAACACTAAGCCCCTGAAGATCTCCCTACCTTGTCTTCACCTCACCGGGTCCCGATCTGTCCAGAAGAGCCTCCGATGTCTTGATCCAAGCCCAAGCGTGGGGCTGAAGAGTGACGTCCATCCTCGGGCTGAAGTATGGATCCAAGCGGCGGCTGAAGAAATCCATCATCGGCTGAAGTCGGAAGTCCATCATCGGATGAAGTCTTCTATCAAGCCGCATCTTCAATCTTCTTTCTTCTTGAGCGGAGCAGAGCCATCTTCTTTCCAACCGACGCGGATCCAACCTCTTCAACCGATGCCTACTCGCCGAATGACGGTTCCTTTAAATGACGTCATCCAAGATGGTGTCCCTTCGAATTCCGATTGGCTGATAGGATTCTATCAGCCAATCGGAATTAAGGTAGGAATATTCTGATTGGCTGATGGAATCAGCCAATCAGAATCAAGTTCAATCCGATTGGCTGATCCAATCAGCCAATCAGATTGAGCTCGCATTCTATTGGCTGTTCTATTGGCGTCGGTTGAAGAGGTTGGATCCGCGTCGGTTGGAAAGAAGATGGCTCCGCTCCGCTACAGAAGAAAGAAGATTGAAGATGCGGCTTGATAGAAGACTTCATCCCGATGATGGACTTCCGACTTCAGATCGGGACCCGGTGAGGTGAAGAAATGGTAGGGAGATTTTCAGGGGCTTAGTGTTAGGTTTATTTAAGGGGGGTTTGGGTTAGATTAGGGGGTATGTGGGTGGTGGGTTGTAATGTTGGGGGGGGGTATTGTATGTGTTTTTTTTACAGGCAAAAGAGCTGAATTCTTTGGGGCATGCCCCGCAAAGGGCCCTGTTCAGGGCTGGTAAGGTAAAAGAGCTTTGAACTTTTTTAATTTAGAATAGGGTAGGGCATTTTTTATTTTGGGGGGCTTTGTTATTTTATTAGGGGGCTTAGAGTAGGTGTAATTAGTTTAAAATTGTTGTAATATTTTTCTAATGTTTGTAAATATTTTTTTATTTTTTGTAACTTAGTTCTTTTTTATTTTTTGTACTTTAGTTAGTTTATTTCATTGTATTTATTTGTAGATATTGTATTTAATTAATTTATTGATAGTGTAGTGTTAGGTTTAATTGTAGATAATTGTAGATATTGTATTTAATTAATTTATTGATAGTGTAGTGTTAGGTTTAATTGTAGATAATTGTAGGTATTTTATTTAATTAATTTATTGATAGTGTAGTGTTAGGTTTAATTGTAACTTAGGTTAGGATTTATTTTACAGGTAATTTTGTAATTATTTTAACTATTTTAGCTATTAAATAGTTCTTAACTATTTAATAGCTATTGTACCTGGTTAAAATAAATACAAAGTTGCCTGTAAAATAAATATTAATCCTAAAATAGCTATAATAAAATTATAATTTATATTGTAGCTATATTAGGGTTTATTTTACAGGTATTTAGCTTTAAATAGGAATAATTTATTTAATAAGAGTTAATTTATTTCGTTAGAATAAAATTATATTTAACTTAGGGGGGTGTTAGGGTTAAAATTAGCTTTAGGGGTTAAAAAATTTACTAGAGTAGCGGTGAGCTCCGATCGGCAGATTAGGGGTTAATGTTTGAAGTTAGGTGTCGGCGATGTTAGGGAGGGCAGATTAGGGGTTAATACTATTTATTATAGGGTTATTGAGGCGGGAGTGAGGCAGATTAGGGGTTAATAACTTTATTATAATAGCGGTGCGGTCCGGTCGACAGATTAGGGGTTAATAAGTGTAGGCAGGTGGAGGCGACATTGTGGGGGGCAGATTAGGGGTTAATTAATATAATATAGGGGTCGGCGGTGTTAGGGGCAGCAGATTAGGGGTACATAGGTATAATGTAAGTAGCGGCGGTTTACGGAGCGGCAGATTAGGGGTTAAAAAAAATATGCAGGTGTCAGCGATAGCGGGGGCGGCAGATTAGGGGTTAATAAGTGTAAGGTTAGGGGTGTTTAGACTCGGGGTACATGTTAGAGTGTTAGGTGCAGACGTAGGAAGTGTTCCCCCATAGAAAACAATGGGGCTGCGTTAGTAGCTGAAGGCGGCTTTTTTGCAGGTGTTAGGTTTTTTTTTCAGCTCAAATGGCCCCATTGTTTTCTATGGGGGAATCGTGCACGAGCACGTTTTTGAAGCTGGCCGCTTCCGTAAGCACAGCTGGTATCTAGAGTTGCAGTGGCGTTAAATTATGCTCTACGCTCCCTTTTTGGAGCCTAACGCACTGAAAACCCAGCCATTCTGTGAACTCTAAATACCAGCGGTATTTAAAAGGTGCGGGGGAAAAAAAGCATGCGTAGCTAACGCACCCCTTTGGCCGCAGAACTCTAAATCTAGGCGAATATTTGCCAGCAAACAAACTCCCACCTCAACGCCTTTCCCCGGTCCTCGGCCGGGTTTTCTCAAGATGACAAAACAGTGCATACTCGTGGTTGCTAATCTCCTCCTTTTAAGAGGCTTTTTGAACTCCTTATTGGTCCCTGCTTATGGGGGTGTCTCCACCCTCCATTTCATTCGCTCTACATTACTCAATCACAATCCTTCAAAAGGGAGGCATGTGCTTTACTGCTGTATGAATAAAAAGTAGATATACATGGGAGATAAATGGTAAACTCTTCCCTAGTAGCTTGCTTGTTACATCTAGTAACCAAATTAGCTGCATATCTATATGTATATATTTTGCTTAATCGCAAATATAATGTTAAAAACAGCAATATATTTACCACTTTATACATGGTGTTTCATCTGTCCATATTAAAAAATGCAATTATTTTATTCTTCCAGAGAATACTTATTAGACTTACCACTATTCATAAGTGACTATTACATAGCTAACAATAATGAATATTTAAAATTCATATCTTGTATCATAAAAAACATAAAATCATAAAAAACATAATACCCATAATCTTCAGCAAATTAAATAAACATCACATTCAAATACATACATAACTAAAAACGCATTTTACATATGAGTTGCAATGTCAGTATCAACATGTATATCCCTTGGAGACAAACATTTCAGTTTATAAATCCAATATGTTTCCAGTATCCTTAATTTCAAAGCCTATCCTGACTTGTTGGTGGGATCCAGTCTATCACCTGTACTCTTAAAGATGCAGGGTTACAATTATGGTATTCTAAGAAATGCTTGGGAACACTGTGTTTAGTTGATTTCTCTTTTATATTATTTATGTGTTCATTAACCCTTCATCTGATCTTTCTTTTCGTGTAGCCTACATATAATAGGCCATACCCACATTGCAACAGATAAACCACAAACGTGGAATCAATTACTCTTAAAGTTAATGTAAAAAAACTCTGATTTATATAATTTCGCATATTACATCTTGCTTTAGCACATTTTAGGATCCCCTTCCAACCATTTATCCTTCCTTTCCATACATTTTTCAGCTTCCCCCTTTTCCTAAAGGTATTCTGTGGGTTATGTCCTATAGAAGGCCCCAGTAAAGGATCTACTTTGAGTATATTCCATTGTTTCTTTAAGATGCTCTTCAAAGCACCTCCCCCCTCATTAAAGGTTGTAATTAATCTAACTTACTTCTCTGTAAGTACTCAATTTATTTAGCTTACTTATGTTAGTAGTTTCCTTTGTGTGATGAAAAAGTGTATTTCTATCATGTGCACGTGTCTTTTCTCTAGCCCCCCCCCCCCTTAACAATTCCACTTTGTACCCCTTTGGAGAAATTTCTCCTCCAAAATGTCAGCTTAGTTTTCAAAGTCATTAAGATGGGTGCAATTTTTCCTCAGCCTCAAAAACTGAGTATAGGCCTTAGGGAACATTATTGACCCACATTTTTTTATGTGCACTGGTGGCATTTATGTAGATATTTCTTTCTGTTTGTTTTCTATGATTTCTGGCTGCTATCTTCTCTTCAGTATTCTTAAACAAAACCAAGTCTAAAAAGTCAATGGACAATTGCGACGATTCTCCAGTGAATGTTAAATTTAACTCAATCATATTCATATTATTAATAAATGGATCTAGAGTTTCTATATCCCCTTGCCATAGTATAATTATTTTGTCTATGAAACTATCATAATTTAAAATGTATTGTGCGTATGGATTATTTTCCCAAATATACTAATTTTCATAGTTGTTCATGAATAAGTTGGCATAGGATGGGGCAAAGGTCGTCCCCATCGCTGTGGCACATTTCTGTAAATAATAGGTATCCTCTACCAAAACATAATGTGAAATAGTGTTTAAGATGTTCACAATGCCCTTTGAGGACTTATCAAGTGCCTGGAAATGTAGAATTTGAAAAAGCCAAAATTCTTTGCCTCATAGGCGAGATAAGCCTTTTATAGAGGATCCAAAAACCCATTTGTAAGTGTGATAATCAGCTGAAAATGCACTATAGTGATCAAGCTGAAAAATCCATTACCAAAAGACTAGGCCTAAGATTAAAAGCATAACATTTTGAGTTGCTCTAGTTAAATAACTCATTGTTCCCTGTAATAACCTACCTGTTTAAACAATGCTGCAATTTGTAAATTTCTATGGAATTTGTTAACTATCAGCTAGATTTAGAGTTGGGCGGTAGCCGTGAAAACCAGAGTTAGAGGCTCCTAACGCTGTTTTTTACCGCCCGCTGGTATTTGGAGTCAGTCAGGAAAGGGTCTAACGCTCACTTTGCAGCCGCGACTTTTCCATACCGCAGATCCCCCTACGCCATTAACGTATCCTATCTTTTCAATGGGATCTTTCTAACGCTGGTATTTAGAGTTGTGGCTGAAGTGAGCGTTAGAAATCTAACGACAAAACTCAAGCCACAGAAAAAAGTCAGTAGTTAAGAGCTTTCTGGGCTAACGCCGGTTCATAAAGCTCTTAACTACTGTGCTCTAAAGTACACTAACACCCATAAACCGAGGTCCCCCCACATCGCCGCCACTCTATTAAAATTTTTTAACCCCTAATCTGCCGACCGCACGCCGCTGCCACCTACGTTATCCTATGAACCCTAATCTGCTGCCCCTAACACCGCCAACCCCTATATTATATTTATTAACCCCTAATCTGCCCCCCTCAACGTCGCCTCCACCTGCCTACACTTATTAACCCCTAATCTGCTGACCGCACGCCGCTGCCTCCTACGTTATCCCTATGAACCCCTAATCTGCTGCCCCTAACACCGCCGACCCCTATATTATATTTATTAACCCCTAATCTGCCCCCCTCAACGTTGCCTCCACCTGCCTACACTTATTAACCCCTAATATGCCGACCGCACGCCGCTGCCACCTACGTTATCCCTATGAACCCCTAATCTGCTGCCCCTAACACCGCCGACCCCTATATTATATTTATTAACCCCTAATCTGCCCCCTCAACGTCGCCTCTACCTGCCTACACTTATTAACCCCTAATCAGCCGACCGGACCGCGCCGCTATTATAATAAAGTTATTAACCCCTAATCTGCCCTCCCTAACATAGCCGACACCGAACTTCAAGCATTAACCCCTAATCTGCCGACTGGAGCTCACCGCTACTATAATAAATGTATTAACCCCTAAAGCTAAGTCTAACCCTAACCCTAACACCCCCTAACTTAAATATAATTTAAATCTAACGAAATAAAAAAACTCTTATTAAATAAATTATTCCTATTTAAAGCTAAATACTTACCTGTAAAATAAACCCTAAAATAGCTACAATATAAATTATAATTATATTGTAGCTATTTTAGGATTTATATTTATTTTACAGGTAACTTTGTAATTATTTTAACCAGGTACAATAGCTATTAAATAGTTAATAACTATTTAATAGTTACCTAGTTAAAATAATTACAAAATTACCTGTAAAATAAATCCTAACCTAAGTTACAATTAAACCTAACACTACACTAGCAATAAATAAATTAACTAAACTAACTACAATTATCTACAATTAAACCTAACACTACACTATCAATAAATTAATTAAATACAATACCTACAAATAAATACATTTAAATAAACTAACTAAAGTACAAAAAATAAAAAAGAACTAAGTTACAAAAAATTAAAAAATATTTACAAACATTAGAAAAATATTACAACAATTTTAAACTAATTACACCTACTCTAAGCCCCCTAATAAAATAACAAAGCCCCCCAAAATAAAAAAATGCCCTACCCTATTCTAAATTAAAAAAGTTCAAAGCTCTTTTTCCTTACCAGCCCTTAAAAGGGCCCTTTGTGGGGCATGCCCCAAAGAATTCAGCTCTTTTGCCTGTAAAAGAAATATACAACCCCCCCCAACATTAAAACCCACCATCCACATACCCCTAATCTAACCCAAACCCCCCTTAAATAAACCTAACACTACCCCCCTGAAGATCATCCTACCTTGTCTTCACCACACCGGGTATCACACCGATCCGTCCTTGCTCCGAAGTCTTCATCCAAGCCCAAGCAGTGGCTGGTGACCCATAATCCAGCTGAAGTCTTCTATCAAGCGTCGGCTGAAGAGGTCCAGAAGAGGCTCCAAAGTCTTCATCCTATCCGGGAAGAAGAGGAGATCCGGACCGGCAACCATCTTGATCCAAGCGGCATCTTCTATCTTCATCCGATGAACGGCTCCATCCTGAAGACCTCCAGCGCAGATCTATCCTCTTCTTCCGACGTCCAACTGAAGAATGAAGGTTCCTTTAAGGGATGTTATCCAAGATGGTGTCCCTCGAATTCCGATTGGCTGATAGGATTCTATCAGCTAATCGGAATTAAGGTAGGAAAATTCTGATTGGCTGATGGAATCAGCCAATCAGATTCAAATTCAATCCGATTGGCTGATTGGATCAGCCAATCAGATTGAGCTCGCATTCTATTGGCTGTTCCGATCAGCCAATATAATGCGAGCTCAATCTGATTGGCTGATTGGATCAGCCAATCGGATTGAACTTGAATCTGATTGGCTGATTCCATCAGCCAATCAGAATATTCCTACCATAATTCCGATTGGCTGATAGAATCCTATCAGCCAATCGGAATTCGAGGGACGCCATCTTGAATGACGTCATTTAAAGGAACCGTCATTCAGCGAGTAGGCGTCGCTTGAAGAGGTTGGATCCACGTCGGCTGGGAAGAAGATGGCTCCGCTCTGCTCCGGAAGAAAGAAGATTGAAGATGCGGCTTGATAGAAGACTTCATCCCGATGATGGATTTCCGACTTCAGCCCGATGATGGAGTTCTTCAGCCGCCTCTTGGATCAAGACTTCGGACCCTCTTCTGGACCGATCGCTGAACCCGGTGAGGTGAAGACAAGGTAGGGAGATCTTCAGGGGCTTAGTGTTAGGTTTATTTAAGGGGGGGTTTGGGTTAGATTAGGGGTATGTGGGTGGTGGGTTGTAATGTTGGGGGGGGGTATTGTATGGGGTTTTTTTACAGGCAAAAGAGCTGAATTCTTTGGGGCATGCCCTGCAAAGGGCCCTTTTCAGGGCTGGTAAGGTAAAAGAGCTTTTCTATTTTAATTTTAGAATAGGGTAGGGCATTTTTTTATTTTGGCGGGGCTTTGTTATTTTATTAGGGGGCTTAGTGTAGGTGTAATTAGTTTAAAATTGTTGTAATATTTTTCTAATGTTTGTAAATATTTTTTTATTTTTTGTAACTTAGTTCTTTTTTATTTTTTGTACTTTAGTTAGTTTATAAGATTGTAGTTATTTGTAGGTATTTTATTTAATTAATTTATTGATAGTGTAGTGTTAGGTTTAATTGTAGGTAATTGTAGGTAGTTTATTTAATTAATTTATTGATAGTGTAGTGTTAGGTTTAATTGTAACTTAGGTTAGGATTTATTTTACAGGTAATTTTGTAATTATTTTAACTATTTTAGCTATTAAATAGTTATTAACTATTTAATAGCTATTGTACCTGTTTAAAATAATTACAACGTTGCCTGTAAAATAAATATTAATCCTAAAATAGCTACAATATAATTATAATTTATATTGTAGCTATATTAGGGTTTATTTTACAGGTAAGTATTTAGCTTTAAATAGGAATAATTTATTTAATAAGAGTTAATTTATTTAGTTAGATTTAAATTATATTTAACTTAGGGGGGTGTTAGTGTTAGGGTTAGACTTAGCTTTAGGGGTTAATCCATTTATTAGACTAGCGGCGAGATCCGATCGGCAGATTAGGGGTTAATTATTGTAGGTAGCTGGCAGCGACGTTGTGGGGGGCAGATTAGGGGTTAATAAATATAATATAGGGGTCGGCCGTGTTAGGGGCAGCAGATTAGGGGTAAATATATATAATGTATGTTGTGGCGGTATACGGAGCGGCAGATTAGGGGTTAAAAATAAAATGCAGGGGTCAGCAATAGCGGGGGCGGCATATTAGGGGTTAATAAGTGTAAGGTTAGGGGTGTTTAGACTCTGGGTACATGTTAGAGTGTTAGGTGCAGACGTAGGAAGTGTTTCCCCATAGAAAACAATGTAGCTGCGTTAGGAGCTGAACGCTGCTTTTTTGCAGGTGTTAGTTTTTTTTTCAGCTCAAACTGCCCCATTGTTTTCTATGGGGGAATCGTGCACGAGCACGTTTTTGAAGCTGGCCGCGTCCGTAAGCAACTCTGGTATTTAGAGTTGCAGTGGCTGTAAATATGCTCTACGCTCCTTTTTTGGAGCCATTCTGTGAACTCTAAATACCAGCGGTATTTAAAAGGTGCGGGGGAAAAAAAGCATGCGTAGCTAACGCACCCCTTTGGCCGCAGAACTCTATATCTAGCTGTATGTAAACAGTGTTTTAGTAATTTTAAATAATTTTTATCTTCAAACACTTTATAAAAAAATATTAAAAGACAATTTTTTGTTTCACAGGGTGTAGGCATTCACATTGTTGCAATTTTTGTCTGCTCATAGTTCATAATGTTTACAATCATGCTCAATGTTCCTACTGCTGTCATGATAAGTGTATGTCTATAAGAGTGATTTGTGTTCCTGCTGCTGTGTATTAAACTACTGAACCTCTTACTCTGGCAATTTCTACTTGGACATACTGATTTGACTTCTGCTTCCCCTGACTTTACTATTGTTTTAACCCCTTGTTTGTGACTGATGGTATTCAACTTTGGCTTGCTTGTGGACTCTGCATTTGTTAAATGATTTTGTGCTATTTTTCCCTGTGAGGCCTTAACACAGAATGTCTGACAAAGTTATTCAAATTTATTAACTTATAGTTACTTTCTGGTACTTAGTCTTTGTTTGTTTTGTAGAAGCTGATTAAAGTTAATCTACTAAGTTTAGTCTCACTGCTCTCTTACCCCTGTCCTCCATTGAAACACTGTGTTGTTAATGTTCAGTGTATCAGTAAGGGCTTGTAGTGAGCTGTGCCTCTCATCCATTGATTCCAGTTTGTTACATTTTAAACAACAGCACTCCACCTCACACTGAGAAGACACGTGCTTGGACAGGAAAGTGGTTTGCTGTTTGATACAACTGCATTAGAATTAATTTCCTTTAGCAAGTTTTCTCTACATGTCAGATGTCATTGAATGAGAGAACAATTATTATATACCCTTTACTAATTTTTATCATTGTTGCTTAAAGGGACTGCACATATTTGAGGGGTGAAGTTTTTTAATTGGTACTCATATATTTATGAAACATGTGTTAATATGTGAATAATTTTTGTCAGAGTGTATGTATACTCATTATCCCCTAATGTACCATGATATAGTTTTTAATATCTTTGTACCAGCTGATGACCCTACTGTCAGCATCTGGCACAGTGGGGTTTATCTTATAAAACTTTTTATGGGTATATTTTTTGCAGAATGGGGATTACACCTCCTTAGCTATCTATCCATATTTATCTGAGATATTTGGACCACCAGCACATTACCAGATGTAAATCCAGTCCTCTAATAATGGACTTTGATATTTGTAAGCCTCTTAACAATTATAAACAGTTTATTTTGACCAAATTGCTAACGCAATTCATATATCATCCCTGATATTAAGAGTGATGGTGTACAATAACTGGAGGAATTATTAGTAACTTCTAATAACTGATCCCACTGTACACATAGGGCTAGATTACAAGTGAAGTGCTAATTTATCACACGCCCGCAAATGGGGTGCATGATAAATAACCAGCCATTACCGTGAGCTAAAAGTGGCGGTGTTAAAATAAAAACAGCACTGAAAAATGACTTTACATTGCGGTCTATGAACTCTGTGTTCTCTATAAATATATATGTATATGCTTATAATACATATATATTTATGTGTTAATATGTATATATACACATATTAACACATAAATAGATATGTATATATTAATATACATAAATATTTATATTTGCTGCCTATCGCTATGTGATTTACCCCCTTTACTGCGCTAGTTCTCATGCCGTGTCTCAAGGCATGAGAACAAGGCTCCCATTAAAGCCTACGTAAGCGTGCTCTTGTAAACGCAATGCTTCAATGCAATGCGAATCACGTTCACATTGCACCTCCCTTGTCATTTCAGCCCACATTTGCGTGCACTGGTATTACTTAGTTGAGCGCAAATAGCTCTTTTGCGGAAGCGATATTTTCCACTCAACTTGTAATCTGGCCCATAATGTCTGGCTAATTTAAAGATTTCCTACCTGAATTTTAGCTGTAATACTTACTCCCAGTAGCTTTTTTTCCACATTTTTTTTCCACATTATAGCACAAGATACACTTTTATCTGGACCTACATTTCATGCCCATTGGGTATATTAGTTAAAATATATATTCTCCTTCAGTGATGGTACTGGTTTGTATTGGATAAATACTAAAGATTAGCATTAGATTTGAAATTCTTGCACTGCCTGGTCCTTTATAAATTTTATGTGCAGATATATACAGTATATACTCTAGTCCAATTTATTCTTTCTGTAGATGTATCATAATTCCATCCTTTGATTTTATATTAAAGTTTATGTTCTATGTTTTTTATTTGTTGACATTACCTACTATACCTAAGAATAGTTCATTTCAATTATATCTAAGAGTGGTCTTATACAGTTATACAGTTTTATATATATATATATATATATATATATATATATATATATATATACTATATATATACACATATACATATATATATATATAATCGTAGTAATAAGCACTCACTGGTCTTCAGGCATCAGTGGCAAAAAATACTTTATTCGATGTGAAGTTTCGGGACTAGATGCTGTCCCTTCCTCTCTCTCTCTCTCTATATATATAGTACCAAAATACCCTCAGATATATGTAGAAATATGTATTTATGAATAAACTCAAAACATTCTGCTATGTGAAGAACATTGGAATGTGAAATATCCCTATGTTCATATTGGGTTAGCGCACTTAAGAATATGTGATCGGGTTTGTACACGAGTAGGGTTTTTTTCATCTTTTTTTGCACCTTTGACTTTTATGGTGGAATACATTAACACGATTGGGATATTCAAACTTTGACTTTTTGCGCGCATTGAGTTAGTGTGCCAGCAAAACCTTTTTACTTTCAACTTGTAATACGACCATTACTCAACACTTGCAAAAAGCTTACTTCTAGTGGAGTTAGAGGGCGAGCAGGATCATTAAATACTTCTCCACTTGTAATGTGGCCCCTAATGTTTAACTCTTACTAAAAGTGATTGTTTTTTTAATAATAAACTGATTATGATTATTATTTTCTTATAATGGATTTACTTAAATTAAAAAACATTGCCAAGCTTTTTCAGCGCAGTACAATGAACAATACAAAGGATCTCCAGAGTATGCTTACTGAAAATATATCTTGCCCTGAGAGATATTTCTAGTCCCCAACTGTCCATTTCAGTGCTAAATGATTTAATATGCAAAGACTATAATTTACATAGCAAGCAGTTATGTGAAATGAATTATTTATCCACTGACAAATATCCATTGCCTATTGTACTGTTAGATATAAAGATGAACAAAATTTGACCCGTTGTGCAAATTTGCTTAGTGATTTTATTATCTTTTTTGTATAAGTGACATTGAAGTTATGAGTCGTTCCTGTCAGTATAAATGCAAGTAGTCTAAGCTTTGATTAAATTGGATTTTTCTTTTTTCCTACGTACACTGTAATCATTTTCTCAAAAGCTAGACATGATTTTTAACAAAATGTTAATTTATGGCAATAAGACAGCTGCTTATTTTCCTTGTTAAAATTATCTTTTAATATGCAATTAACACTAAATATCTGAAGAAGAAAAAATAAAGAGAATTGAGGCTAATGTTCCTGTTTAATCTGAAGAAAAAAACTTTAATTAGGGGTACTTTAATTTCCATTGTTGCCAGAGTAGTTTTAGATAAATGATCACATCAAAGCAAAATATTGTACCACTTCCTAGACTGTTTATATAACCGAAAACTTTGTTAAACTTGGACATTCTTAAATTCAGAGACATCACAGCTGACTATGAGTGGCACGCTAACAGTTTCGCTGAAGCAATATCGGGTCTTGCATGGATGTTTACATGTGTCGTAAGGAGCGCTTTTGTTTCAAGTTAAAAGTAAATGCAAATGCTAGAGCTCTGTTACGCAAGACAACAAAACGGTCACAAAAGACATCAAAAATACATTTAAAAGTACAGTTACACTTAATTTTATATATATATATATATATATATATATAGATATATACATGATTATATATAGGTATAGATCTATACAGATATATATATATATATATATATATATATATATACATATATATATATGGGAATGTGGAATTTGAAATATTTATGGTAAATAAAAAATATATCACTTTATTAAATTTGAATATTGCATAAATATGCTTTAACATGTTTTCATCTACTTAACTGCAAAGGGCTCCAATGTACTTCTATATATGTCTACATATATATTAATGTGTTTACATGTGTATATATGTAGGTAAATACATATATACATATATAAATACATATGCATATATATATATATATATAAATCTCTAGATATGTATATGTATGTATATCTAAGTTTGAAGCGCTGGAAGCGACCGTGATTGCTTCCAGCTGCTTCCAGGGTATTGTAGTGATGCCTCGATACTGAGGCATCACTGCAATCCCCTATTTTACCCACCGATGCAGAGAGGGTACCTTTCATTGGTGGGTGGGAGAAACAGTAGGGTGGAGGGTGGGCATGTCATCGATGTCTGCTTTCCAGATCTGTTACTTCTCAAGTGTGCGCTTTAGTCAGCGGCAGCGGTGGGGTGGCCGGTGGAGGCGCGTGCCAAATGTGCACAGTTAAACGTTAAATGTATATGAAGGATGGAGAGGGAGGGGGGGATCTGGAATGTGCCCAAGGGATCTGGGAGGGAGGTAGATTATTGAGGGGGGGAAGCTACACTACAGAAAATAATTATTTGCAATACATTTAAAAAAAAAACTTTTTGGGGGGCAAACTGGGTACTGGCAGACAGCTGCCAGTGCCCAAGATGGCAGCAAATAGGTAGAGGGGGGAGGGTGTAGAGAAATAAATGGGGGGGTCAGGGAGGTTGGGGGGCTAATGGGGGGATCCATCACTGCAGACTAAATATAAAAAAAAAAAATAATAAATGCTTTTCATTTTAGTACTGGCAGACTTTCTGCCAGTACTTAAGATGGAGGTGACAATTGTGAGGTGGGGGAGGGATGAGAGCTCTTTGAGGAGGGTCAGGGAGGGATCAGGGGTGGAATGTGTCAGGTGGGAGACTGATCTCTACACTAAAGATAAAATTAACCCTACAAGCTACCTAATTAACCCCTTAAACTGCTGGGCATAATACAAGTGTTGTGCGCAGCAGCATTTAGCGGCCTTCTTAGTACCAAAAATCAACGCAAAGCCATATATTTCTGCTATTTCCCAGAGAAGCATTTACAACAATTTGTGCCATAATTGCACAAGCTGTTTGTAAATAATTTCAGTGAGAAACCTAAAATTGTGAAAAATGTAACGTTTTTTTTTATTCGATGGCATTTGACGGTGAAATGGTGGCATGAAATATACCAAAATGGGCCTAGATCAATACTTTGGGTTGTCTACTACGCTACACTACAGTTAAGTTAAAATTAACCCTACAAGCTCCCTAATTAACCCTTTCACTGTTGGGCAGCAGCAACATTTAGCGGCCTTCTAAATACCATAAAGCAATACCAAAGCCATATATGTCTGCTATTTCTGAACAAAGGGGATCACAGAGAAGCATTTACAACCATTTGTGCCATAATTGCACAAGCTGTTTGTAAATAATTTCAGTGAGAAGCCAAAAGTTTGTGAAAAAGTGAACCTTTTTATTTTTTATTTGATCACATTTGGCAGTGAAATGGTGGCATGAAATATACCAAAATGGGCCTAGATCAATACTTTTGGTTGTCTTCTAAAAAAATATATATACATTTCAAGATATATTCAGGGATTCCTCAGAGATTCCTGACAGATATCAGTTTTCCAATGTAACTATCGCTAATTTTGAAAAAAAAAATGGTTTGGAAATAGCAAAGTACTACTTGTCCTTAGTGCCTTATAACTTTAAAAAAAAGCAAATAACATGTAAACATTGGGTATTTCTAAATGCAGGACAAAATTTAGAAACTATTTAGTAAGGGTGTTTTTTGGTAGTTGTAGATGTGTAACAGATTTTGGGGGTCAAAGTTAGAAAAAGTGGTTTTTTCCATATTTTATCATTCGTTTCATAGGAAATTATAAGATATGATGAAAATAATGATATCCTTAGAAATTCCATTTAATAGTGAGAAAAACGGTATATAATATGTGTGGTTAAAGTAAATAAGTAAGAGGAAAATTACAGCTAAACACAAACACCACAGAAATGTAAAAATAGCCCTGGTCCCAAACGGTCACAAAATAGAAAAGTGCTGTGGTCACTAAGGGGTTAAAATAATTTGTATTAGATAGTGTTATTATGAGTGTAACTGTATTGTGTTTTTTATGTGTTTTGTGACACTTTTTTGTTTTGCAAAACAGTTAACCACATCTCTGAGGAGGCGCTAACCCGATGATCGTTAACTTCAATAGCGCTCAAGTGATCTTGTTTAATTTTAAGTTGTAGTATGAGCGCAATTTAACTTGTTTGCAACCAAAGGTGAAAATCCAATATTGTATAATTGTTAAATACTGATATTTTTTTACCAAGAGAATGAAGTAAATTTGATAACAGAAATAAATTGAAAAACTCCTTAAAATTACATACAATGGGGCCGACTTATCAAGGCCTGAATGGCCCCTGATGCCCCAGTCCCTGCTCTAGCCTTCAGACTCACCAGAAACAGCAGCTATGAAGCAGCGGTCTTAAGATCGCTGCTCCATAACTGGTCCGCTGCCTCTGAGGCTGCGGTCTGCAATCCGACCGATCCTATACGATCGGGTTAATTGACACCCCCTGATAGCGGTCGCAAATCTGAAGGGGGCGGCATTGCACAAGCAGTTTGCCAGAACTGCTTGTGCAATATTAAATGCCAACAGTCTCTGCATTCAGCGATGTCTGTTGGACATGATATGCTACATCGTATCGATGGTCGGACAGACAATGATAAATCAGCCCCTCTATCTGAACCATGAAGGTTTAATTTTGACATACATGTCCATTTAATTTGAGTACAAGATTAAAAGTGTAATTATACTATATTTTTAACTTTTCTACTAATCAAAATATATTGGGCCATACATATTAATGAGGTTCTCAACATGAGAACTTGTAAGCTTGGCTTTGCGGCATACGGGCAGTGGACCCTGTTTGTCCGCTACCCATATATACATATATATACAATTACACACTCAAGTGAGTGTGTAAGGCCACCCCCTTCCCTCGCACCACCAATTGCTTAAGAGAAGGGTCTGTCAATCACCCCAGGCAAGTGAGTTCCAGATGATTTCTTTCCACCAACTCAGAGGTGCCAGAGATTGTAAGAAGCAGCAATCTTAAGCCAAAGTTTTTCATGATTTTTCTGTGACATCTTCATAAATCACATGCTGTTCTTGAGGTTTTGGTATGACATTTTTGTAACATAAAACATGACATGGTTTAGCCACAAGAAGAGGTCTTGATATATAAATGCCTTGCACAGAAATAATACATTATTGTGCACTCATATCATGGGACCCTTAGGTGTTATCAAAGTTAAAAAAATCCCAAAAAACTACTAAAGTTGTATTATAATGATGTTACAATGTATAGCATACATTGTAATATCATTATAATACAATGATATAATACACCCCTGTCAGACAACTTCGATCGGCCGACCAAGCCCTCACTGTCATCCCCCGCATCAGGAAAACCACAGCGGGAGGCAGATCCTTCTCTCACCTGGCTGCCAAGACTTGGAACACCCTCCTGCATCACCTTAGACAAGCTACTGCCCTAACTAAGTTCAGAAAGGACCTGGCTCTTCGACTGAACTGCAAACCTCAGCGCCTTGAGACCCTTACGGGTGAATAGCCACGCTTTACAAGAACCCAATAGATAGATAGATAGCTAGATAGTCTTACTGAAGAAAACATTTACCCCTCTATTTTATTTATTGATTTGTTTTTGAGCATTTAGAAAAGTTATATAAAAGTTACAACACAATGTTCACATGCAATTTAAGGGTGAAGTTTGGATGGAATCATAGCAGGACATGCTTTTATGCATCTCTAGCAATCTTACTTTGGTTTGATTATAGCTACTCTTAAGCTCTTAGGCTCTTATGTAAACTAAGAAATAAGCTATGCCACCTGCAGATTTTGCTTTATTTATTCACAATTTCCTGCATGTGGTTGGCTCTATGGATTCCACTTATGAAGCTGCTAATTCTGCTTTAGGACCATATTTAGAAGTGGTAGTTTGTTTCTTATGAAGATGCAGTCTGCTTCCTAGACAATCCGCCAATATCATCTCAGACTTTTTATTCAGAAAAGACCTGCTATTATGCAATTGGTTGAAGAGGAGCTGCACACGTTGTTCCTTGTTCACTTATAAAGGCAGGAGGTGGAACTTGTCCACTTAATAACTGTGGTCCTATGGTAAATCAGGCTTATAGCAATAAGAGCTCTGTCTCTCAGGCCTCAGAAAGCGTTTCCAAAGCACATGGTGCAGGCTTGATTCTAGGTGATATTTCAAGGGAGAACCTTGATTTTTTTTCTGTTTGTTTATGATTGTTTACTGCCAGTAAAAAGATTTTCAAGAACTGCTAGCACAGAAAATAAATATATTTATTTCACTTTATGCTAAGCATAACATTTCCATTAGAATCGGGAGTTAGAAGTGCTAAGTTTGCAAAAGATTTCAACTTTTTCACATTTTATGTGATTTTCACTTGTTTCTAATGATAAAGCAGATAGATTTAAGTGTATCTTCTCTTGATATAGAAGACTTGCAGCTTAACCTCTTAAAGACATATGACGGAATTTTTCCGTCATAAAACAATTGAGCAAACTGAAAGCTGTGTCCTTAAAGGGTTAATATTGAGCTAAGTGGAACTCAAGGAGGTACAGCTGATGATAAGTTTAGTAATTTTATTTTATTATATTTGCTTCCATTGATTCCTATGATCTTTCATCTATCCAGAAAAGGTACTAAAGTCACTGGATATAATATTATATGCCTAATATTTAAGCTTCTTCTTGTCCAGATTCTGCTACCAAGGAAGTATTGTCTTCATTTGTGAAAGATTATGGCCTAGATAACTAGTGGAATGCTATTATGTTTCAAAGGTACAGTCAACACCAAAATTGTTATTGTTTAAAAAGATAGATAACGCCTTTACTACCCATTCCCCAGCTTTGCACAATCAACATTGTTATATTAATATACTTTATAACCTGCCTGTTTCTAAGCCACTACAGACAGCCTCTTATCACATGCTTTTTTATTAGCTTTTCACAACAAGAACCTGAAAGCCATGTGCTCTCTCTTGTGGGTTATGGATGACACTGCACTAATTGGCTAAAATGGAAGTCAATAGATAAAAAATTAATAGCCATGTAATCAGGGGACTGTCAAAAGATGCTTTGATACAAGGTAATCACAGAAGTTAAAAGTATATTAATATAACCATGTTGGTTATGCAAAACTGGGGAATTGGTAATAAAGGGATTATTTATCTTTTTAAACAATAACATTTTGGGTGTTGTCAGTCCCTTTAACATTGCTTGAGAACAATCAATAACACTTCTATTGTTGTGCTTATGTTACACTTAACTCACCACTTGTAATATAATCACAATGAGCATGCTAATAGTGTTCCCTGCACTAACCATTAAAAGTTTTGTCCACGTTAAAGGAACACTTAAGTTAAAATGAAACGTTATTGATTCAGATAAAGCATGCAATTGTAAATAACTTTCTAATTCAATTCCATTATCAAAATCTACACAAACCTTTTTTTTATGTACACACATTCTGAAGCACCCGCTCCTACTGAGCATCTGCAAGAATTCATAGTATGTACCTATTTGTATTTTGTGATTTGCTGATGTGTGTCACATGATGCAGGAGGAAGGAAAATTAAATTAACTTTTAGGTTTGTCAGAAAACAATCTACTACTCATTTGAAATTCAGACTAAATGCTATAGCTTTGTACTTTTATCATGCATTTGTTGATTACGCAACTCTACTGTATTTATTATATGGTTTTTAGAGATGTATTGGAGAAATATATGACTATCCACTTGTAATGCTAGATTGTGCACTATTCATAGCATGGGTCAGCAAAATAGATAGCACACCCTGTGCTATCAATAGTGTTTCACTTGTAATCTGGGTTGATGTTTGTACTATTTAAATTACAGATTCATGCTCAATTTTTAATTAGACCTTTTTTTTATTTTGTACTCAAACAGTTTACTAATAAACATTTTACATTACTATATAATACACATAGATACACGTGTATATTAATAAAATAAAAACAACAACAAAAAACAAACAAAAAAATAATTCCATGTCTTGCAAATTTGGAAACCAAAACATTCTAGACTATAGGATAGTTCTTCCAAGCCTTGTTGACCATTATGACAATAAAATGATGAAAAAATACTTTTAGTATATCTAAAAATAATAATATCTCTCCATTGCTTTGACAACATTTTTCATTAGTGAAAAAAAAATCACATCTAGTTCCCTCTAAAGCTACATATTTATTATTAGCAGATATACTAACAGTATTTATTCATCATTTTTTTGTCATAATGTTCAACACTTTCTTGGAATAATTATCCTATAGGCTAGGCCTTATTTGCTCACCAACGCCTAGATTACGAGTGGTGCGCTAACTGTAGCGCAAGTGTGATATTTTTTTTTTTAAGCTCCCTAGAGCGTCATCAGCCTCTCTAGTCTCACCAGTCCTTATGTTATTAAAATACATAAGGACTGGTGAGGCTAGAGAGGCTGAGCACACTCTAGGGAGCCTAAAAAAAAACATATCACTCTTGTGCTACAGTTAGCGCACCACTCGTAATCTAGGCGCAAGTGCATAAACAGCATATTTTTAATCTATATTTTCTTCATTCAGTTTCTCACTCTGGGGACGATTTATCAAGCTCTGTATGGAGCTTGATGCCCCTGTTTCTGTTTTTTGGCCCCCTTCAGGCTCGCCGGAAAAAGGAAGTTATGAAGCAACTGCCTAAAGACTGCTGCTCTATAACGTGTCCACCCGCTCTGTGGCAGTGGACAGAAATTAACCAGATTGAATACTATCGGGTTAATTGACACTCCCTGCAGGGGGCGGCATTGCACCAGCAGTTCAAAAGAACTACTGGTGCAATGATAAATGCAGACAGCGTATGGTGTTGGCATTTATTGATGTGCAGCGGACATGCTACATTGTATCATGTCCGCTCGCACATTAATAAATAGGCCCCTCTGTTGTTTTTTTTTTTGTAGAACAATTGCTACTTGGGGGTTGTGAAAGGTAGAGGTTCCTTGCTTTAGGGTTATTATTATTATTATCAAGTATTTGTAGAGCGCCAACAGATTCTGCAGCGCTGTAAACATAGTCGGTATACAGGATATCTTTTGTAGGGATCAAGTGGGTAGAGGGCCCTGTCGAGAGTTTCACTGTTGTAGTCGGCTCTTATGAAGGCGATCTGCAAACAGCTGGGCTCATAGGCTTACAATCTAAGGGGTTCAAGGGGAAAGCAATGGAGTGAGAAAAGGTTAGTGTTGGTTGTATGCATCCCAGAATAGTAGAAGGCTTTAGGGAGCGCTTGAAGCTGTTAAAACTAGGGGAGAGTCTTGTGGGAGCGAGGGCAGGGAGGTCCACAAGATGGGGGCCAGTTTGGAGAAGTCCTGTAAAATCGGGAATGTGAGAAAGTAACAAGAGAGGGAGGAGATTGTGAGGGTTGTGATATAGTTCAACTGCCTCTTTTGTTTTCATATTGATTAGGCTGTAATGAAAATTATCGCTATTTCAGAGTTTATGTGTAAATGGTATCAATAAATAATCTTTAGATCTTATCTACCTGGAATAACAGAAGAATTAAAAGTAGCTCATAATTACATTACTTTGGACTTACAATATATGATGACAATTTTTTTTGTATTTCTGCTGTTAAACATTAAAATAACATATCTGGCAGCTGACATTTGCTGTAACTAGTTTTATTCTATTTTAGAGTTAGAAGATAATTAATGCAAAATAAAGCAAAAAAAAATTGAATAAGTAACATTATTTATAGGGCAATAATGCTTTACAAGTTTTAATAAATATACAGCCGATATGAAAACAGATTCAAGGACACGTAACTAGGCCCCTAAAATGTACAAAGAGTTGTTATTTTTTGCATCCACTTTTCTTTTTATAATGTGTCTCTAGTGATTTATTGTAAGTTATGCTAATTGTGTCTAATTGAATTTTAAATGTTAACACATTGTTCCCTCTCTTTAACCTTGTGTAATGAAAGAAGGTTTCATTTATGGAAATCTAATCTTAAAATTAAATACAGATGATTTAAGTCTTTGGAGGGCAAAGCAAACTATAAAAAGTCATCTTAGAATAATGATAATGTCCTCTAACCAACAATTAATATTATATTAACACGTTACCATCAGTCAGTAACTGTGAATAGATTACAATACATTGACAAATCTTTATTAACAATAAAAAAGAACATATATTTCTGTAATGCTAGAAACAAGCATGTAGTTCTTATTTTTTTATACAGGGTATATTATTGCCATGGTAGGGAAGCTTAATATGAAATGTAGTTGAAGTGATTATTTATTTATAAAAAAGCATAAAATAAGTAATTATAATATTACATTGAAATTCTTGCAAAGCAAGGCTGGTTTGCCGAACACCTTCAAAACCCAATGCGTATTATGTTCCTTATTGTAAAATGATTTCTTCTTTTGTAACCTGAAGAGGGCGTTCCATGGGTGAAGGCTGAAATATCTCAACCAGGTTAGGCATATTCTATAAACTTTTTCATCTCAAGATCTCCCTGTTTTTGTTCTCACAGACTGAAAGTTGGGCGGAATTGTATGAAAATAAGGCAAAAGCACATTCGCCTAGATTACGAGTCTTACGTTAGCCTTAAAAAGCAGCATTGAAGGGTCCCAACGCTGCTTTTTAACACCCACTGGTATTACGAGTCAGGCAGGTACAGGTGTACCACTCACTTTTTATCCGTGATTTTCGCATACCGCAAATCTCCTTACGTCATTTGCATATCCTATCTTTTTAATGAATTTACCTAACAACACCGGTATTCACAATTGCATGAAAAAGTGAGTGGTACAGCCCTCTCCTGTTCAAGACTGATACCAGCATTTAAAAGTCAGTATTTAAGAGAGTTTAATGGGCTAACGCCCTAACATAAAACCTCTTAAATAAAGTGCTAAAAAGTACACTAACACCCATAAACTACATATTAGACCCCTTAATCCGAGGCCCCCCCCCCCCATCGGAAACACTTCAATATAAAAATTTTAACCCCTAATCTGCCGACCGGGAACATCGCGGCCACTGTAATAAACCCGCCGCACTCCCCCCATTGCAAACACTGGTTAAATTTTAAATAACCCCTAATCTGCTGTCCCTAGACATCGCCGACACCTATCTACATTTATTAACCCCTAATCTGCTGCCCCCCAACGTCGCCGCTACTATATTAAATTTATTAACCCCTAAACCTAAGTCTAACCCTAAGTCTACCCCCTAACTTAATATAATTTAAATACATCTAAATAAATTTACTATAATTAACTAAATAATTCCTATTTAAAACTAAATACTTACCTGTAAAATAAACCCTAAGCCTAGCTACAATATAACTAATAGTTACATTGTAGCCATTTTAGGATTTATATTTATTTTAGAGGCAAACTTTGTATTTATTTTAACTAGGTTATTAACTATTTAATAGATACCTAGTTAAAATAAGTACAAATTTACATGTAAAATAAATCCTAACCTAAATTACAATTAAACCTAACACTACACTATCATTAAATTAATTACATAAACTAACTACAATTAACTACAATTAAAATAAATAAATTAAAGATTCCAAAAAAAAACAAACACTAAATTTACAGAAATATAAAAAAAATACAATTCTTTTTAGCTAATTACATCTACTCTAATCCCCCTAATAATATAAAAAAGCCCCCCAAAATATTAAAATTCCCTACCCTATACTAAATTACAAATAATTTAGGGCCTTTTGCGGGGCATTGCCCCAAAGTAATCAGCTCTTTTACCTGTAAAAAAATAAAAATAAATACCCCCCCCCAACATTTAAAACCCACCACCCAACCCTACTCTAAAACCCACCCAATCCCCCCTTAATAAAACCTAACACTACCCCCTTGAAGATCACCCTACCTTGAGCCGTCTTCACCCAGCCGGGCAGAAGTGGACATCCAGACCGGCAGAAGTCTTCATCCGATCCGGCCAGAAGAGGTCCTCCAAGCAGCAGAAGTCTTCATCCAGGCAGCATCTTCTATCTTCTTCCATCCGGAGTGGAGCGGGTCCATCTTGAAGACATCTGACACGGAGCATCCTCTTCCATCCGACGGCAACTGAAGAATGAAGGTTCCTTTAAGTGACGTCATTCAAGATTGTGTCCCTTCAATTCCGATTGGCTGATAGAATCCTATCAGCCAATTGGAATTAAGGTAGGAAAAATCCTATTGGCTGATGCAATCAGCCAATAGGATTGAAGTTCAATCGTGTAAGATTAGGGGTGTTTAGACTCGGGGTTCATGTTAGGGTGTTAGGTGTAGACATAAAATGTATTTCCCCACAGGAAACAATGGGGCTGCGTTAGGAGCTGAACGCTGTTTTTTTTTTTTGGGGGGGGGGGGTTTCAGCCAGCTCAGCCCCATTTTTTTCTATGGGGAAATCATGCACGAGCACGTTTTAGCAACTCACCGCTACCGTGAGCAACGCTGGTATTGAGGTGAGATGTGGAGCTAAATTTTGCTCAACACTCACTTTTCTGAGGCTAACACCGGCTTGCAGAAAACTCGTAATACCAGCGTTGTCTTAAGTGAGAGGTGAGAAAAAAAGGCTTGTTAGCACCGCACACCATTACCCGTCAAAAACTCTTAATATAGCCGATTATTATTAGAATAACATATTTATATGAAAATAGAGTTGACAATAAGGTACTACAATCTAAAAGCAGAGAATTTTTTTTGTATTGGCTGAAGCATTTTATTTTTAAATTGCCCCCCTTTTCACTGCTAATGTCATTTTTCCCAGCAACCTCCCATACTTTATATAGGAGAGATTTTACAACTGGCAGGGACAGGTCCTTTTTTAAGATAATTCCCTGAGGGCAACCCTTTGGGATGTAGACTTGGTTTTTCAGGTTTGACCCAGTGAAGTATTTATTATTAGGCCCTTGGAATTAAAATATATTAATCTTACTCAACTCAATAACATAACCTTGTTAACCCCATAAGGACCACATCACTTTTCCATTTTCTGTCCGTTTGGGACCAAGGCTATTTTTACATTTTTGCGGTGTTTGTGTTTAGCTGTAATTTCCCTCTTACTCATTTACTGTACCCACACATATTATATACTGTTTTTCTCGCCATTAAATGGGCTTTCTAAAGATACCAAAAATTATAAAATATGAGGAAAAAATGGAAAAAACACAGTTTTTCTAACTTTGACCCCCAAAATCTGTTACACATCTACAACCACCAAAAAACACCCATGCTAAATAGTTTCTAAATTTTGTCCTGAGTTTAGAAATACCCAATGTTTACATGTTCTTTGTTTTTTATGCAAGTTATAGGGCAATAAATACAAGTAGCACTTTGCTATTTCCAAATCACTTTTTTTCAAAATTAGCACTAGTTACATTGGGACACTGATATCTTTCTGTAATCCCTGAATATCCCTTGACATGTATTATATATATTTTTTTAGAAGACATCCCAAAGTATTGATCTAGGCCCATTTTGGTATATTTCATGCCACCATTTCACTACAAAATGCGATCAAATAAAAATTTTTTTTCACTTTTTCACAAATGTGTTCACAAACTTAGGTTTCTCATTGAAATTATTTACAAACAACTTGTGCAATTATGGCATACATGGTTGTAAATGGTTCTCTGGGATCCCCTTTGTTCAAAAATAGCAGACATATATGGCTTTGGCATCGCTTTTTGGTATTTACAAGGCCGCTAAATGCCGTTGCGCACCACACGTGTATTATGCCCAGCAGTGAAGGGGTTAATTAGGGAGCATGTAGGGAGCTTGTAGTTTTAATTTT
Source organism: Bombina bombina (assembly GCF_027579735.1). Classification (NCBI taxonomy): domain Eukaryota; kingdom Metazoa; phylum Chordata; class Amphibia; order Anura; family Bombinatoridae; genus Bombina; species Bombina bombina. The sequence goes on from NC_069502.1 coordinate 573,193,064, forward strand.
AGCTTTAGTGTAGTGTAGTAGACAACCCAAAGTATTGATCTAGGCCCATTTTGGTATATTTAATGCTACAATTTCACCGCCAAATGCGAACAAATAAAAATAAAACGTAAAATGTTCCCAATTTTAGGTTTCTCACTAAAATTATTTACAAACAGCTTGTGCAATTATGGCATAAATGGTTGCAAAAGCTTCTCTGGGATCCCCTTTGTTCAGAAATAGCAGACATATATGGCTTTGGCTTTGCTTTTTGGTAATTAGAAGGCAGCTAAATGCCGCTGCGCACCATACGTGTATAATGCCCAGCAGTGAAGGGGTTAATTAGGGAGCTTTTAGGGAGCTTGCAGGGTTCATTTTAGCTTTAGTGTAGGTATAAACCTCCCACATGACACATAACACCCCCAGATCCCTCCCAAACAGCTCTCTTCCCTCCCCCACCCCACAATTGTCCCCGCCATCTTAAGTACTTGCAGTAAGTCTGCCAGTACTAAAATAAGAGTTTTTTGGGGGATTTTTTTTTTTTTAAATAATAATTCTGTTCTGTAGTATCCTCCCTTAGCCCCCAACCTCCCTGATCCCCCCAAACAGCTCTCTAACCCCCCTCTCTCTGCCTTATTGCGCCATATTGGGTACTGGCAGCTGTCTGCCAGTACCCAGTTTGAAATCAAATATGGTTTTTATTATTATTTTATTTTAAAAATACTATTTTCTGTAGTGTAGCTGCCCTCCCTCAACCCCCAACCCCCCAACCCCTGCCAGATCGCTGACATTTTTAATATGCCCACCCTCACTCCCACCGAGTACCACCTTGTGCTACACAGTTGTTCCATAGTGGTGGGTTCCCACCCGCCCGCGCGCACACCCGCGCACGCTCCCGCACTGGATCCCGCCCCCCTTCCCACCGATGGCCGCCCACCCGCCTCCCTGGGTAAGCTCCCACCCACCAACGAACATGGCCAACGATGGCCGATGCAGAGAGGGCCACAGGGTGGCTCTCTCTGTATCGGACGGCTAAAAATTTTTATAGCAGGATGCCTCAATATCGAGGCATCACTGCTATAACATGAAAGCAGTTGGAAGTGATCAGGATTGCTTCCACTGCTTTCAAAGACCAACGATGTATGGGGTACGTCCTTGGTCGTTAACTGCATTTTTTTGCAGGACGTACCCCATACGTCGTTGGTCGTTAAGGGGTTAAAGACTCAGTGGATCAGATGATTTAAAACTCTCCACTCAGGCAATATTAGCTAAGAACTACTTAAATCATTTTAGAAAGGATCATTTTAGCTTGACTGCTGCTAATCTAGCTATGCAGGGTTTTGGATGTGAAGCCCCCAATGATTTTGAATAATTTCTTTCCATAACAGTGAGTTTTTCTTAAAGGGACACTAAACCCATTTTTTTTCTTTCATGATTCAGACAGAGCAGCAATTTTAAGCAACTTTCTAATTTACTCCTGTTATCAATTTTTCTTTGTTCTCTTGATATCTTTATTTGAATAAGCACAAATTTAAGATTACAAGCCAGCCCATCTTTGGTTCAGCACCTGGGTACAGCCTGCTGATTGATGGCTAACTGTACCCACCAATCAGCAAGCACTATCCAGGGTGCTGAATCAAAAATGGGCCGGCTCTTAAGCTTACATTTCTACTTTTTCAAATAAAGATACCAAAAGAGCAAAGAAAAATTGATAATAGGAGTAAATTAGAAAGTTGCTTAAAATTGCATGCTCTATCTGAATCATGAAAGAAAAAATGTGGGTTCATTATCTCTTTAAATAGGGTTATATTCTAAACTTTTCATATTTTACATAAAAAACACATTCACCTAGATTACGAGTTTTGCGTTAGAGGCTATGCGGTGCTAACAAGCGGTTTATGCTCACTGCTCACTTACAGACAGCGCTGGTATTACGGGTTTTTGCAACCCAGACAAGAAGTGAGCGTTGAGCAAAATTCTGCTCCTTACCGCACTCCAATACCAGCGCTGCTTACGTGAGCGGTGAGCTGGTGTAACGTGCTCGTGCACGATTTTCCCATGGGATTCAACGGGAGAGCCGGCTGAAAAAAAGCAAAAAAGCAGCGTAAAACTTAGTAACGCAGCCCCATTGATTCCTATGGTGAAATAAAATGTATGTCTACACCTAACACCCTAACATGAACCCCGAGTCTAAACACCCCTAATCTTACACTTATTAACCCCTAATCTGCCGCCCGACATTGCCGCAACCTACATTATATTATTAATCTCTAATCTGCCGCTCCGGACACTGCCGCCACCTACATTATATTTATGAACCCCTAATCTGATGCCCCCAGCATCGCCGACACCTACATTATATTTATTAACCCCTAATCTGCCTTCCCCAATGTCGCCGCCACTATAATAAACATATTAACCCCTAAACCGCTGCACTCCCGCATTGCAAACATTAGTTAAAGATTATTAACCCCTAATCTGCTGTCCCTAACATCGCCGTCACCTACCTACATTTATTAACCCCTAATCTGTCACCCCCAACGTCGCTGCCACTATTCTAAATTTATTAACCTCTAAACCTAAACCCCTACACCTAAGTCTAACCCTAACCCTAACACCCCTTAACTTAAATATAATTTAAATAAATATAAATAAAATTACTATAATTAACTAAATTATTCCTATTTACAATGAAATACTTACCTATAAAATAAACCCTAAGCTAGCTACAATATAACTAATAGTTACATTGTATCTAGTTTAGGGTTTATTTTTATTTATTTTTTTTTTAAATACATTTTTATTGAAGTTGAAGTAAAGATTGACAAACAGGATTCACCTTTAAGACAATATTACATCCAAGAAAGTATTACATTGCCTATAAGCATATATTAGTGACAAAACAAAATGTGCATGTAATAAGAGAAATACATATCAAAAGTTAGCATGGTGCTAGGCAAAAGTTTAGGTGAAATTAAATAGAACTTCGTTTTATATTATATTACTAGTGAATGATCTCCACGACCTAGTAGAAAACACTTCTTGACATATTTGAATCAAGGTATCTGCCTGTGGAGGGTTAGCATATGTGTCGGCCACTCTTGGGCCGAAATATATAGGGGGGGGGAGGGACTATCAGTGGGCGAGAGCCGCTTAAATATAAGGGGGGGGGAGATGGAGGGGCGGAGTTTTCCAATCAATGCGGTGGAGCTTATAATGCAATTAAGTATGGATTGGTTTCTTCGTCTGTCAAATAGATACTGAAAATAATACTAGGGTTATTAGGTTCCTGTTTCGGGGAATTCAGCTGAACTTCTCCCTACCTATGTAGAGTAAAAGTATATACTGTAGTACGATGCGCACATTAGGGGATTATTATATTGTGTAGCTATAGAGCTCATAGGCTCAATAAAAGTCATATATATATATAGCTCCTGTAGGTACAGATATGTTTAACCTATTAGGGATACCCAGAATATGGGTGAACATATTTATGCGCCCACAAATAGATCATAAGATGTGGATGTATAAAATAAGCAACTAAGAGAGATCGAAAACTTAAATATGGGAATTAATGGGCCTCAGTAGTTTGTCTGTAGTATTATGTGGAAAGGGGAACATTAGTATGTTTGGAGCATAGGGAATATCTGGGTTTCTGGATGAGCCCCTCTTCTGGGGGAGTGCCACCTATAGGCAATGTGGGAAAAAGGAGTAGGGATATGACCCGCAGGCAGAAAGCACCGGCGGGAAAGGGAGGAGAGAGGCTTAACTGGGGCAAGTAATATATACTGATAATGTGGACCAAATTATAGAGAAACTAGGGATGACAGTCTCACAGTCACCAACAATGATAGAAGATAACATATAGAATAAAAATAACCCCAACACTTAAGTAACAATCATAAAAAGGAATAGCTGTGGGGTAGATATAACTTATATTTCCATAAATATCGCAATCACAGCGTATCTATTTAACATAAGAGGGTTATAAATAGGTTAAAAGCTAATAAAAGAGCAAAGTAAAGAATATTTGATAAATATTAAGCATAGAGGGCCGCTTTCAGGTCCCTAGGACTATGGTATAGTGTTGTCAATAGCCTGTGTAATAAGTTAACAGCAATAATAAGCATAACGTTGTTCTTAATAGCTTAATCAGGAGTTATAGCTAATAGTGTCTAACCTATATATGAATATTATGCCTCCTACTAGATTAATACTTTGAAACAGGTCACGAACATGAAATATGCAGTATCAACAGTAGACTTGACAGTACTAGATAGTTCTAATTGATAGCGTCTAAGTATAACATTTGATATATTAAAACATACCAGCTTGGGGAAGAGCAAACAGAGTATATGCTGGAACATACTATCTGTGGTCCATTTAACATACTGGGCTACTGAATAAGAAAAAAATATCACTCATTAAGTTTGGGAGAACTATTATCTAATGCTCAACATCAAACTTTAAGTATCTCAGTAAAGCTGCTTAAGGTAGTAGGTGATGTTTGGACTATTAGTATAGAGCATAGAGAATTGACAGTGAGTCTCCCAGCTCCCCTATAACTATGGTATGAGCCAGAGATGCTAAACAAGAGGCAATCTATTGCATCAGCAGCAATAGGGCATATAGTAATCAACAAATAGCCTAGGAGAAATATATACACTGTTGATGAACATTACTGTAGCTAGATAGTATCCCATTAATTATAGAACAATTTAGGTACATAAAAATAATATAAACATTACTGTGGCTAAAAAAGTACAATTTAGTCCAGGTTTATAACAAAAGAAAAAAAATGTCAGCGCTATAACCAGGAAACATGCAACCCAGGGAAGAACTAGAGCCCTGTATAGGCATCCAAAGAGGTTTATCTCATACTCGCAGTTGGGGCTGGTCAAAAAATAAAAGAAGAAGACATCTAGTTAAGCCCTTTGATCCATCCTGTAGTTGTAGAGACCTCAGCCGATGCCCTCCTTTGTATAGAGGTTTATAAGATATGGGTAGTCAGATGTGTATGAGTAACTTTGTAAGCAGGGAGAGCAGGACGTTGTGTAGCCCCGGCTATTGTCAATTGTTGGTCTAAGATGTCGAGTCTGGGCACCCGAACTGAGATAGCACAGTCCAAGGAGAGATCGATGGCCCATACTCCAAAAGTTCAGGGCCCCAGTAGTCAGAGTCGGGCTGAACCCCCCTCTCCAGCTGGGTGAGGGGAGTGTACGGGTAAGAAATAACACTACATGCAGGAGTTGCTGCTGCAAACCCCATCTCCATATCAAAGGTCTTGATAACTTGTGAGATTGTAGTGAGTGACTGACCTCCGTGTCTTGGGCTGACACCCCGGTTATCTTCTTCAGAATACTGCCTCCACAAGTGTGTATGTTTGTCTCTCCAGGGTGGTGGGCCAGCTGCATCCTCCCACTCCGGATCTGTACTGAGAATAGGTAGGGTGTCTTGCAGATACAGTGGGGTGGTCTTCACTCGCCTCTCCGTTATATTCCTGATAGATAGCTGAGTGCTCTGGGACTTTGGAGTGTGGCTGAGTTGCTCAGGTTGTTCTGCATGACAGGGCTCCGAGTTAGTATCGGGCAGTTTAAATGAGGCCACTTTAGATTTCCCCTGCATACTGGGATCAGGCATATCAATCTGTGCGCTATTAGGTAGGACCTTCGGAACAGGTCCAGGCATGATCACCTCTGTGAGATCTGATGCATCTTCAATGGTGCTCTGCATAAAGGGGTAGACTATGTCTCCCGGTCTTGTGGCTGGTGGTGTAACAAAGCTGCCCACTTATCCACTATAGCGGTCAGATCACGCTTTAACTCGCTATAGTAGGTCCGAAGGGATTGTTCTGCCTTCTTCTCCCATCTATCCAAAGACTCCATTTTAAGATGGCGATTCACGCCCTTGTAGTTATACACTTAATACCGTTTTTTTAGGGTCTGTTCTGCTGTATAGTTCACTTTCTGTTCTCCCAAAGCATGGAAGATAGATAGGCTTAATGAGAGCTCAAAATAGGATCTTAAAAGATATCTCTTATCTTTATGTAAATTAACTGTATAGTGTTATATTTGAGGATCTTCAGAGATGTGCGTCTGTTCAGTTTGCTAGTCGGCTCCGCCCCTTAGGGTTTATTTTTATTTTACAGGAGAGTTTGTATTTATTTTAACTAGGTAGAATAGTTACTAAATAGTTATTAACTATTTAATAAACTACCTAGCTAAAATAAAGACAAAAGTACCTGTAAAATAAAACCTAACCTAAGTTACAACAACACCTAACACTACACTATAATTAAATTATTTCCCTAAATTAAATACAATTAAATACAATAAAATAAATTAGCTAATGTACAAAAAAAACAAAAACACTAAATTACAGAAAATAATAAACAAATTACAAGATTTTTAAACTAATTACATCTAATCTAATCCCCCTAACAAAATAAAAAAGCCCCCCTAAAATAAAAAGCCCTACCCTATACTAAATTACAAATAGCCCTTAAAAGGGCCTTTTGCTGGTCATTGCCCCAAAGTAATCAGCTCTTTTAACTATAAAAAAAATTACAAATCCCCCTCAACATTAAAACCCACCACCCACACAACCAACCCTACTCTAAAACCCACCTAATACACCCTTAAAAAACCTAACATTAACCCCTTGAAGATCACCTTACCGGGAGAAGTCTTCACCCAACCGGGCCGAAGTCCTCAATGAATCCGGCAGAAGTGGTCCTACAGATGGGTAGAAGTGGTCCTCCAGATAGGCAGAAGTCTTTATCCAGACGGCATCTTCTATCTTCATCCATCCGGCGCGGAGCAGGTCCATCTTCAAGACATCCGGCACAGAGCATCCTCTTCTTTCCACGGTGATAGAAGAATGAAGGTACCTTTAAGTGACGTCATCCAAGATGGCATCCCTTCAATTCCGATTGGCTGATAGAATCCTATCAGCCAATTGGAATTAAGGTAGAAAAATCTGATTGGCTGATGCAATCAGCCAATAGGATTGAGCTGGCATTCTATTGGCTGATTGCATCAGCCAATAGGATTTTTCCTACCTTAATTCCGATTGGCTCATAGAATTCTATCAGCCAATTGTAATCTAAGGGACGCCATCTTGGATGACGTCACTTAAAGTAACCTTCATTCTTCATTCGCCGAGGAAAAAAGAGGATGCTCCGCGTCGGATGTCTTGAAGATGGACCCGCTCCATGCAGGATGGATGAAGATAGACAATGCCATCTGGATGAAGACTTCTGCCCGTCTGGAGGACCACTTCTGCCCGTCTGGAGGACCACTTTTTCTGCCAGATTCGTTGAGGATTTCGGCCCGGTTGGGTGAAGAATTCTCCCGGTAAGGTGATCTCCAAGGGCTTAGTGTTAGTTTTTTTTTGAAGGGGGTATTGGGTGGGTTTTAGAGTAGGGTTGGTTGTGTGGGTGGTGGCCTTTAATGTTGGGGGGATTTGTAATTTTTTTTACAGGTAAAAGAGCTGATTACTTTGGGGCAATGCCCTTCAAAAGGCCCTTTTAAGGGCTATTTGTAATTTAGTGTAGGGTAGGGCTTTTTTATTTTGGGGGGGCTTTTATATTTTTTTAGGGGGATTAGATTAGGTGTAATTAGTTTAAAAATCTTGTAATTTGTTTATTATTTTAGGTAATTTAGTGGGGGGGTTTTTGTACTTTAGCTAATTTAATTTAATTATATTTAGATGTATTTAATTTAGGGAATTAATTTAATTATAGTGTAGTGTTAGGTGTAATTGTAACTTAGGTTAGTTTTTATTTTACAGGTAAATTTGTCTTTATTTTAGCTAGGTAGTTTATTAAATAGTTAATAACTATTTAGTAACTATTCTACCTAGTTAAAATAAATACAAACTTGCCTGTAAAATAAAAATAAACCCTAAGCTAGCTACAATGTAACTATTAATAATATTGTAGTTAGCTTAGGGTTTATTTTACAGGTAAGTATTTAGTTTTAAATAGGAATAATTTAGTTAATTATAGTAATTTTATTTAGATTTATTTAAATTATATTTTAGTTAGGGGGGGTTAGGGTTAGACTAGATTTAGGGGTTAATAACTTTAGTATAGTGGCGGTGACGTTGGGGGTGGCAGATTAGGGGTTAATAAATGTAGGTAGGTGTCGACGATGTTAATGCCGACTGATTAGGAGTTAATAATATTTAACTAATGTTTGCAAGGCGGGTGTGCGGCGGTTTTGGGGCAGATTAGGGGTTAAAAAATGTATTTTAGTGTTTGCGATGTGGGAGGGCCTCGGATTAGGGGTTAATAGGTAGTTTATGGGTGTTAGTGTACTTTTTAGCACTTTAGTTAAGAGTTTTATGCTACAGCGTTATACCATACAACTCTTAACTACGGACTTTAAAATGCGGTACCAGACTTTATAGGAGAGGGTGTACCGCTCATTTTTTGTCAGACTCATAATACCGGCGCTATAAAGCCCCATTAAAAAAAAGAGGATTTGTGGTATTTCCAAGTCTGGACAAAAAAGTGAGCGGTACACCTGTACCTTCAAGACTCATAATACCAGCGGGTATTAAAAAGCAGCGTTGGGACCGGCAGACGCTGCTTTTTAAGCCTAATGCAAGACTCGTAATCTAGCCGATTGTGTTTATGTAAAATATGGGAGAGGAACAGGTAGACTCAGCACACACTTTTGTGAAATGTGATGACACTTATATTCAACTTATAAGATCAAGATGAGTGTAGTGTAGGGTCAATATTGATCTTTGCAGATTACAGAAAGTATAGGGAAAAAGGTAAGTTTTATATGTAGTTACTTCATGTTTATACCAATGAAAGTGAAAATCCAAGAAAAAGGTGATATGCGCTAAAATTAATTTTGTCTTTACTCAATAGGGGGCTTGAGAGTTGTTGCACATATTTAGCCCTGCTTGAAGTCCACTGATGGACACTTTGAAGAGGAAATGTTAAGGAAATATGCTAAAAACACTTTATATAGCTTTTTTTAGTCATAATCTTTTGTTTCTGTCAACCTAGCACAGAAAACATTTTAGAATTGTTTCTCACAAAACATAAATCATAAATAGCAGTGTAGTCTGTTCTTGGCTAAAATCTTCCACATTTTGTTTCAAATATATTTACTCTTCCTGAGGCCCATAAATTCATTAATTACTCATAAACTGAATCAACAATAAAAGTTAAGTTATTGTGATGTATATTTCATCATTTCTGTATCATTTTTGGCTAGTTTCCATTGAGGTGGAAAAGTTTGGAAATTGGTGGTAACAAAAATTCTCCAGAGACTTTAATGGTGATAAATGTTTTTACCACCAGTTTCCATACTTTACCACTTCAGTGAAAACTAGGCCATAGTCTACTTAATGCTATTAAACTCCTCTTACATAGCAACAAATATAAATACAATTCGTAGATTTGAAAAATTGGATTTTTAAATTTACTGATATGCACAAAATAAAAGGCCTAGTTTCCATTGAGGTGGTAAAGTTTGAAAACTGATGGTAACATAACAATTCTCTGTAGACTTTAATGAAGAAATAAATGTTTTACTACCAGTTTCCAAATTTTAACAACTTAATGTTTCCATTTAGTTGATAAAGTTTGTAAACTGGCGGTAGCATAAAAAAATCTCTATAGATTAATGGAGATACATGTTTTTATCACCAGTTTCCCCAATTTACAACCTCAATGGAAACTAGGCCTAAGCTTTTAATGGAGATAATCAAGCATATATTCACAGTTCCGGTGTAAGGATAGGCAGGGATAGATTTGACAGTTTAAAAGTAAATACGTTTATTCATACTTGCATTAAAACGATAACATAGGCACAGCAAACTGACAGACTTCGGCTGACGCATTTCCTGCCTTATAGGCAGTTCATCAGAGCACAAGATAGAGTGTTACCAACAGCTGTTAAATCAGGGAAAAGCCATGACCTAAGCCAATCAAAATAAGTGAATCTGTTACAAAGATTTAACCATTTAATTGCTCAATCCCTGGGCTATCAATTTAGACATACACACCTAAATTGCTACATTTAGTTTAGAAAATAACACTCAGTAAAAATATCAAAAAGAAAAGTTTTAAAAGTTAATATCAAAATTAATTCAAAAATAAAAATACAAATAGAGAAGGGAACTCTTAAGAATATAATCACATACTTGCAACAATGTATAAAACCAAGTTGAACACGTTCCAACATTTGTAAAATAGTAGCTATTTCAGTATAAAGGTTAAATGCAACCAAAAATATAATAAGCACTTGCAAATGATGTCAAACGTGTCCCACCCTGGGCTATACAGTGCGCTTACACATAATCGGAAAAAAAAATTGTTCATTATGGAACATTGGTTGAAAAGCTTAGCCAAGAAATACATTTCTAATATCAAGCTTCATCTATAGGTCTCAATTAGATCTTTATATATGATTGTTTAGTTACAATGACATGATCACAATACAAATCATGTATAAGAGAACTTTAGTTAGCGAACCTTGTCAAATAATAATGTCAATAAAATACTAATGTGTTGTATCCTTGCATAATACATGTCATATAACCAAATGTTAACCTGTTATTGCTATCACTTAGGGTATTCTCAACAATTTCATATAATAATTGTCCCACAGTGAACTTCACCTATCAATATAAAGTTTGATATCACTGATTTTGTTCATGCCTATGGGACTACCAGTTTTGAGTGTGTAAATCCAATAGACTTCCCTCTTGCTGAGAGCTTTATATCTATCACCACCTCTCAAACCGGAACTGTGAATATATGCTTGATTATTTGATTTGGATTTGAGGAGTTCTGGAGAGCCCTAGCAGCACCGGAGTTTGGAGCAGTCTTACACCTATATAATACAGCAGGTGTATTGCAGAGGCGGCACGCTGAAATCCACTCTGATATACTGTGATTTGCATTTGCAAGCTACACGCTAGTACCAGGAAATTGAATAGCGTGTTACAGTCTTCTTACTACATCGGTGGGTTTCTGAGAGGTGTGGTAAGTCCTTTTTTACCTTACAACTGGATGGTTCACATAACAACAATTTGATTTGGGGATATCCGCTACTGTGGGGTTCCTGTGTGGAATTGTCTTCACCAATACTTGTTTAGCTTCACCTGTATATACTAATATTGTGAACAAACCTTCCAAAAAAGTTCTTGTTGATGTTATTCAGTTTTAATGGAGATAGATGTTTTTATCACCAGTTTCCCCGATTTACCACATCAATGGATGCTGAGCCTATGGGGCATATTTATCAAGCTCCGTATGGAGCTTGATGCCCCGTGTTTTTGGCGAGCCTGCAGGCTCACCAGAAACAGCAGTTATGAAGCAGCAGTCACAAGGACCGCTGCTCCATAACCTGTCCGCCTGCTCTGAGCAGGCAGACAGACATCGCCGGAAATAAACCCGATCGAGTACGATTGGGTTGATTGACACCCCTCTGCTGGCGGCCCATTGGCCACGAGTCTGCAGGGGGCAGCGTTGCACCAGAAGCTCTTGTAAGCTGCTGGTGCAATGCTGAATACGGCAAGCGTATTGCTCGCTGTATTCAGCGAGGTCTGTCGGACCTTATCCACATTGTTGGATCAGGTCCGACAGACCTTGATAAATTGGGGCCTATGACTTTAATGAAAATATTTGTTATTACTACCAGTTTACACAGTTTATAAAAGCAATGAAAACTAGGTCATGGATTTTAATGGAGATAATTGTTGTTACCACCAGTTTACATTGTTTACAACAGCAATAGAAACTAGGCCAATGTTTGTTAAATAGCAAATAGTGCAATACATGGTTTAAATAAACCAAACTATGGGCTAGTTTTTACCACCAGTTTCCAAACTTTACCACCTCAATGGAAAATAGGCCTAGGACTTTAATAGAGTTAAAATGTTTTTTTTCACCAGTTTAAAGAAGTTACTACATTAATGGAAACTAGGTTTTATATTTTTTAGATTGATTAATATTATAGTATTAATGTGACAAGCTATGAAACGTAACACTATGCTAACCAATAGCTAACCTTTTATAACAAATGTTTAAACATTGAATCAAAAGGAAATAGTATTTTAAATTGAGGGCTAGATTACGAGTGGAGCAGTAGTTTGCGCTCAAGCATTAGAATAATTTTTTTGCACTCTGCAATCCTCGTATTATGATTTGAAGGTAAAAAGTTTGTGCTTTCGCATTCGCAAAGTCACAGTAACAAATAGACTTTGAGAAGTCATGAACTCAAAATCACATATACCCATAGACTTCAGTGGACCCAAAAAAGTTGAATTTTTTTTCCAACACCCATGAGACCTCATATCTTTAAGGCCTTATAACTTTTTAAAGCAATTTTTTAAAATTATTTTTTAGATAATAATTTTTTTATTATACTTTTAAATGTATTTTTGATGTGTTGTGTGACACTTTTTTAACTTGCGTAACAGTTAAAGGGACACTGTACCCAAATTTTTTCTTTTGTAATTCAGAAAGAGCATGCAATTTTAAGCAACTTTCTAATTTACTCCTATTATCAATTTTTCTTCATTCTCTTGCTATCATTATTTGAAAAAGAAGGCATCTAAGCTTTGTTTTGGTTTCAGTACTCTGGACAGCACTTTTTTATTGGTGGATGGATTTATCCACCAATCAGCAAGGACAACCCAGGTTGTTCACCAAAAATGGGCCGGCATCTAAACTTACATTCTTGCATTTCAAATAAAGATACCAAGAGAATGAAGAAAATTTGATAATAGGAGTAAATTAGAAAGTTGCTTAAAATTTCATGCTCAATCTGAATCACGAAAGAAAATTTTTGGGTACAGTGTCCCTTTAACCAGAGCTCTGAAGTTGCGGTAATTATTTTAGCATAAATTGTAATTGTGCTCACACTTTTACATTTACTTTCATTTTATAATATGAGCGGAATTTAACTTGCATACAAACGGCCTTGCAAATCTGACAACATTCGATGATAAACTTTTGTGCTCTAATAGCAATCTAGCCCTAAGTGTTTGCTGAAGATAGGATGGGTGCTCCAGTTATATTTCCCCTCACAACTCAGGTCCACATTAATTTCTCCATGAGGTATCCTGTACCATTCTCATATAAATTATTATATTAGGTTATGAACAAATCTAATATTATGTTATGAAAAAAAGTTTATTTCAGAAAAACATTATTTGATTACTCCACATCCCAGAATTCAAATTCTATATAATATACTAAAAATACACAAGTCAAGGGGAAAACCCCCAGGCAGACCTATAGGGCTGCATTTTTTAAGCAGCGGATGCCACATCTAAGCTGAAAGACATAAATCCCTCCGAACATGTTAATTTGGGGTGATTGACAGACAAATACAATTACATGACCAATTGCGTGAGAGAAAGTGGCAGCATTACTTACTCAATTGAGTGTATAAAGGTACATACAGGGAGCGGACATACAGGATCCACTGACTGTTCAAAGCCAAGCCGGGCAGAGAGGTTTCTCAAGTTGAGAAGAACCTTGTCTGCACCAGCTTTGTACATGAGGCCCATAGTCTCTTTCTGTGGTTTATTGTTATAGCCAGTGGATCAGTACATTGATTATCTAGAATCTACTACAGCCAGTAGTTAAACTTACAAATGCATTTCTTCTTGATACTACTAATTTGTTTCAGTTCCTATCAGATATTTCTGTACAAACATATGATACATTGGTTACTTTGAATGTAAATAGTTTCTACATAATTATTCCCCATTCTCTCAGATTGATTGACAGCAGTAAGAGAATTTGTAACCAAGTCTCAACCTTATCAGGGTCCACCAGCTGAATTTTTCTTATAACTAATTGAATTCTGTCTAAATAAAAACAATTTTAATTTAAACACTAACTGAAAATGATTTTAATTTGAACAATAATTGTATTTACAACAGGCAGGGACAGCCATGGATTCCAATATGGCTTTGCATTTTAAAGAGAATATGGGCTCCATTTATCAAGCTGCGGGTGCATCTTTGGAGCGCCTTCGGTGAAGCCTTGCATGATAATTCAAACCACTGCTACCCATTCCCCAGGTTTGCACAACCAAAATTGTTATATACTGTAAGTATGTACAGTAAAGAATGATTAAATATGTGTATAAATATATATAAGAATATACATACATATGTTTATTATTGAAATTAATTTATAAAAAGTGCTTTAAAGGGATATGACAAGGTGTCACTGGGAAGGGCTATATAGTGCATTCATATATATACATATTAAATGTAAAACGTGTTTATTAGAAAAAATGTATAAAAAGTATATTAAAGGGATATGGTATATCATTGTTTTACAACCGCGGTCCTCAAGTACCCCCAACAGGTCAGGTTTTCAATATAGCTGAACTAGTGCACAAGTGAAGTAATCAGCTGATCAGTAACACCATGGTTATTAACTTGCTCTCCCCCATCAGCTGATTATTTCATGTGTGCACTGTTTTAGCTATAATTGAAACCTGCGCTGTTGGGTGGTATTTGAGGACCGCGGTTGTAAAACAATAATATACCATATCCCTTTAATATACTTTTTATACATTTTTTTCAATAATAAACACATTTTACATTTAATATGTATATATATGAATGCACTACTTTTTTAATATGTTTTTGATGAGTTTTGTAATACTTTTAGTCTAGACCAGCTATATTACTTCAGGTGTCAAGTTGAGTTAACTTTTTTAGCATGTAACACAACTCACAACTTGTAATATAGATTATGTTTAGTGCAGTCGCGCAATCAATTGAAAGTATAGGCTAAAAAGATGTCTGGCACACTAAACATTTTCTGGTAATTATGTTTTACCATGAACTTGTAATACCAAGTTGCATGCTACTCTTAGCTCTCTCCAAGTGATCTTTAAAACAGTTGATTACCTAATGGAGGCCAGTAGATTATTGGGGGATGAGAGTACTTATAAGAAATTAGTGAATGATCCCCTAGATTCACAAATGGTTAATTATATCAGTTTAATAGATGGCGCTAAGACTGAGGGGATTATCAATAATGAGGCATACACATTTTTAAACATTATGAGCCCTAGGACCCCCATATTCTATTATCTGCTCAAAATCCAGAAAACCTTAGACAAAACCCCTGGATGCCCCACTATAACAGGTATAGGTTCTTTAACCTCAAATATGTCCCAATATGTAGATCAATTTTAATAGGGTTATGTACAAACATTTCCCTCTTATTTAAAAGATACCACTGCTGTTTTAAATTTTATAGAAAATATTAAATGGGATTAAAAATACACCTTAGTGACATGCAACGTAAATTCACTTTATACCAATATTGATTACCAACGCAGTTTAGAAGCCATGAGATATTATCTAGATAATGATTATGAAATACAAATCCCTCAACGTAAATTCATTATTGATTGTATTACTTTAATCTTTAATAATTATTTCAATATTAATGGGAGATATTATCTACAATTAAAAGGTACAGCTATGGGCACAAGGTTTGCGCCCAGTTATGCAAACCTATTAATGAGACGCTTTGAGAAAGACCATATTTTGGATTCCCAATGGAGCGCAAACCTTGTGCCCTTTATGCGTTTCATTGATGATATTTTCCTAATACGGAATGGACAGATAGAACTTTTAAATGTATTCTTTGAAGATCTTAATTCCAATAATTGGGGTTTAAAATGTTCCAATAAACACAGTAAAGAGACACTTATTTTTTTGGATGTAAAACATACTATTAAAAATAACACTGTAACTCATTTTAAATCAGTAGATGCAAACAATTATGTCCATTCCGAAAGCTGATATTTGGAGAGATAGATTGATGATATTCCCAAAGGACAGTTCCTCAGGAATAGAAGATTTTCAAGGTCAAGCAGAATTCTTAAAATGCAAATTTAAAGATGATACTCTGTTGCAACTGATATTCTGTTCCTTTAAAATTCCAAACTCTGAAATTGAAAAAGGCAGAGCAAGAAGGGCTATAAATGAGATGCATCAAGTCTGTTATATTGCTTGATAAAGACGCAAGTTTAGTGCTGAAAGCGAGCTACACACTGTTTAGACTTTTATGTAATTGAACATTCACGGAGTGTTCAAGTGATTTCAACTTTCTTTACCAGTTTCCTGATTATTTGGGCGGATTACGTGTTGAGAGTCACACGTGACTGTGTACCCTGAGACGCTTCAGAATCCTAAGGTATTACCCGTATCATCATAACGGTTGCATTAAGGTTTGATCTAAAAGATCCTAAGGATTCACCTATTCATCTCCACAACTCAGATCTCAGTTTAAGACCATATTAGAGGTCCGGTAAGAAGTTATTCCGGGTAAGCCCGGGTACTTTCATCTTGGATTTTATTCGTACAACTAAATATACAGAGTTGAAAGTCGCAAGATTTTGCAATCTCTGACGATACAATTTGGGACAAAGCTTTTATTGCTCATCAATATTTTATTGCAACATTAACATTATTTATCTGTTGTTTTTGTTTTGTGTTATTTAATGTATTGTGATTTGTTGTGGTCACAACTTTTTAAACTATGCATTACAGCTTTATTAATATAATATAAAATATAGATTCTAATTCCATATACATTCTTGCTTTGTTAGCGCTCCCCAATTTGTATTTTTTTATTTTTGAGACAGTTCATTATATTTATTTCTTAAGCAGTCGGGATGAATCATAGGAAATATATTGAAGCATATGTATATGATCTTTTCTTTTAGATAAGTAATGTTATGTATTTACCCAATGCCTCTTTTGAGATTTTTGTAAAGGGCTAAAATGTTTTTTCAAAGCTGTTGTAAAGGAGTTACTATAAAACTACTAGCCACAGCCAATTGTTCTTGGAGTCTGTATTTTAGTGATTACAGGTAAAGGGACATGAAACCCATCATTTTTCTTTCATTATTCAGATAGAGAGGCCAATTTATCAAAGGTCTTACGGACCTGATCCGATAGTGTGGATCAGGTCCGCAAGACCTTGCTGAATGCGGAGAGCAATACGCTCTCCATATTCAGCATTGCACCAGCAGCTCACAAGAGCTGCTGGTGCAATGCCGCCCCCTGCAGATTCACAGCCAATCAGCAGCCAGCAGGGGGTTGTCAATCAACCCGATCGTACTCGATCGGGTTCAATTGTGGCGATTCCTGTCCGCCTGCTCAGAGCAGGCGGACAGGTTATGGAGCAGCGGTCTTTAGACTGCTGCTTCATAACTGCTGTTTATATTGAGTCTGAAGACTCGCCAGAAACACGGGCTCTCAAGCTCCATTCGGAGCTTGATAGATAGGCCCCAGAAAATACAAGTTTCCAATTTACTTATATTATCAAATTTGGTTTGTTCTTGTGTTATTCTTTGTTGAAGAGATATCTAGACAGGTAGCGTGCAAATACCTGAAGCACTACATGACAGGAAATAGTGCTGCCATTTAGTGATTTTGATAATATATAACATTGTTACAAAGCTGCTGCCATATAGTCCTTGTGGACACGGACACACTCCTGAGCTTACATCCCTGCTGTGTAACAACGGATAACAAGAAAACTGGAACAAAAATTAATAGTAAAAGTAAATTGGAAAGTTGTTTAAAATTGTGTGCTCTATCCAAATCATGAGAGATTTTGTTTTGTGTTTTCTGTCCTTTAAATGGCTAGCTTGTTTGACAATGAACAAGGTGCCGGAGCTCCATCATGATGGTTGCTATGATCAATTATCATGGAACTTCTGACGACAGCAACTACAACACAGGTTTCTTTATAATACCTGATTGTTCCCCCAAACTGCACACTCACCAAACAGCTATAAACATTAACTTCAATTAGTCGCCATCTTATAATCCCTAACTGTGCAGTGATCCCAATTAGCAGTAAAGCATCAACCAAGTGCACAGCAATTTGCCTTAATGAGTTCCCCGGCCCTTCATAATACACCTATCATGACCCAGTCCCATTACTATTAATACTCATTTCTTACAATACCCCATAAATAGTCCCATCCTCTGATGCCTTCCCATAATCCCATGTTCCCCTATATTCCTATCCAACATAATCCCCATCAAAAAATCATTCAATGACATAAAGTACCCACAAAACAATCACTCTACCACAAATTCTTATAAAGTTAAAGTTTGGTCAAAGCAGAAAGCCCTAAATCCATGAGCCGAAGGCTAAACCCCTTCCTAAGGTAAAAAGTAAACTGTATTTTGAAAGTGCTTTTTATCTTCAGCCTCTACTTGACTGCTACAACAAGGTCCTCTACATTTATTATTTAAATAACACTGGTTTGTTATTTAAAGGGATAGAAAGATCATAATTGAAATGTGCATAAGGGCATTTCAATTTTAAATAGAAACATTTTTGCAATTTACTTCCCTTGGCAAAAATGCTTCTAGTAAAAGTTCTTACTGATTTCAGTAGCATAAGCACTTATGCCGTCTGGTGCTCGTGCACCAGTATTAAAGCTCAGGGAGCTGACAGTGGTGTATATTGCATCAGTGAAGACTTAATTTGTGTCATAAAAACCACTGCCGACTCTCTGAGAATGTGGGTGTTGGAATACTGGAGCACAGGCCCTCACAGCATATGTGTGTATGCCCCTGAAAAACAGTAATAACTTTTACTAGAGACATTCTTGCTAATGAAAATATATTGCCAAAATGCTCCTATATAAAACTGAAATGCACCCATGCACAATGCAATTTTAACCTTTCTGTCCTTTTAATTAATCAAGCAGGATTCAGAGCGAGGGCTCACTGTCAAAACAGTGCCCTATTATTTGTCTTGTTGGTTAATCGCTGATCAGATGCTGTATTGCCCAAGTAATTATTTTAAATAGTAACAAGATATACATATTTGTATTGCCAACCAATGGCTAGTTACCATTGAGGTGGTAAAGTTTGGCAACTGCTGGTAACATAAAAAAATCTCCCTAGACTTTAATGGAGATAAATGTTTTTACCATCAGCTTCTAAACTTTAGCAACTCAATGAAAACCAGGCCCTAGGGAACCAATTTATAGGCTATAGAATGTCTAAATAAAAGAAAGAAATATGCAAAGAAAAAAAAAACATGCTCATTTAAAACAATTTTTAACTAGGAATGCATTCTATGCATTTCTGATCATATTATAGTCTAATACTTCTTTAAATCACTTAAATATTAAAGTTAACATTTCTTCTTTGCATGCAACCGTTAGGTTTGTGGATTATTTTTACCATAATCAAACTGAAAATAACTAAAAAATAATTCTGTACATAATCAGACTGGATGTACAAATAAAAACAAAAAGGACCTGCCCTTTTCAAGGCTACTAACGTTCACTGTGGAATACTTGAAACTCTCTAGTGACCTTGAAGAAATATTGGCATTTCTAGTTAAACTGTTACTTTTTTAAACATTGAAACCAATTTCATGCAGGTCAGTGCACAAACCAATCATTTAGAAAGCTAAGGTGTATTTTCTATTTTCAAGGAAGCACGCACCTCATAATTGAGGTCTCTTTTGTGATTCAAACCCACCTTCTTTCTGATAATTTTTCCTCTTCATGGAGTTTCACTTGTCATTCAATTATAAAAGCTGTAAAGAGAAATGTATACTGCACTGAATCTTTTTTTTAGCTGTACATAGAAGTACAATAGCATTGGTTATAGGTTAGAGTAAATATTTTGAATTCAAGGTGAATGGAATTTTTTTTAGAACATATGATATTATGATACATGATATATAAATATGAATCCAACAATGTAACATGAAACATAACCTAGTTAAGAAATACATATATGATATGCAAAAAAATAATATTCAGTGATATTATAAGTTAGCATTTTTCATTTGCAGAATAAAGAGGAAAAAGCATGATCTCATTTTACAAATCAGGATAGAAAAAAATTCTTAGATGTATAAAAATCGTCTCCATTCTGTTTGAAGAGATATTCAAATAGGTCTTTGCATAGGGATAAGCATTTTTGTTTAATCCAATGCCATTGCAAACAATAGCATATGCTTAGTGTGACTTGATTATCAGGATTCAATAACCATGCCTGCTCAACTAGTGACGGTTGTGTATATTGCAGCAGTGAAGACTTTATTTTGTGTCATACAAACTACCGCTGTCACTCTAGGAAGGTGTGATGTTTGATCATGAAATTTGGGGTTTTATGTCCCTTTAACACCAAACAAGGTGAAAATGTTATTTTTAAGCTTCATTAATGGAATTTTGGGAAACTTGAGCACATAATAATCCATCATGCAATAATAAAGAATCATTTTTTGCATGTTGTTCCTTATATCCATTGTGTGCTTATTTTTTGGGGTTCCATTTAGGTCTGCAGCATGACTGAGAAAATGCCAGTTACGTTTTCTCATGTTTTTCCATTCCAAATATAGGAAATACAGATTTTCTTGCTTACTTCTCACGCAGGCTTAATAATTCAATCAGACACTCTTTTTATGGATTAGATTGGATTAGAAATCTATTAGCTGAGACTATTTTTGCAGAGCAATCATGAAAAACCTAGGAATCTCAGCCCCAGGGGGGTATTTATCAAAGGTATGTCGGACCTGATCCGACAGTGCGGATAAGGTCCGACATACCTTGCTGAATGCGGAGAGCAATATGCTCTCCGTATTCAGCATTGCACCAGCAACTCTTGTGATCGGGTTGAATTCCGGCGATCTTTATCTGCCTGCTCAGAGCAGGCGAACTGCATTATGGAGCAGCAGTCTTTAGACCGCTGCTTCATAACTGCTGTTTCTGGCGAGTCTGAAGACTCGCCAGAAACAAGGGCCCTCAAGCTCCGTCCGGAGCTTGATAAATGGGCCTCCCAGTCTTATATTTATTTTGCATTGCTTTATTGACATTTTGTTTCAAGCAAATATTAACATAATATTTATTACTAAAATATATTTTCTGATAAAATGTAGCACAGATAACGCCAAACACTAAATCAAAAACACCATATAAAATTAAATATTTAATTACGATATGATTCATAAATCTTGAAAATAGATGCTAAATGGTAAACAAATAAAAATCAATGACAAGCTTCAGATCAAAAATATTTATACACGTTGGGCCACAAGAAAGGCTTCACCTTTAACAGTTCATTGTTCTTATACAGGACTTAAATATGGGTATATGTCATGATTCCACCTTAAATCCCTTTGTCCACCTTTACTATTCACCTATAAAAGGATATCAGACACACCTGTTTAATGCTTGATTATTGAAGTTGTGTTTCTGAAGAACTTCCTGTTCCTCCGTTTCTACTTTTTCAAGCCTTTAACTAATTTTTGAGAATCATCTACGTTGGATCAAGTTTTCACTTTCAAAGTGTATCTCAAGTGATTATATCTTCCAAAACTTACTTCTCCAAGGTATTTATCCCTTGCCGTAATTTACAGCCTGAATCTGTGACGTCATCTCACACGCTGTATCACAGGAGCCGTACAGCACTCACATCTTGCAGCCTTCTCCTCTCTGACCTGTTCAGTGAACTCTGCATAATCATTAACGCTGCTTCCCAGCTGTGTCTTCGATACATTTCAGTCTCCGATCAGGTACAAACTTCCTCAGCTCATAAACTGTTTTTGCCTCAAGTAAGATCATCTTGTAACTTACAAAGTATATTTTGTTAATTCAAGTTTACATCTCATATATAGCGGATACTTATTTTTCTATCTTTTTTGCTCACCATTTTGTCTCCTATTTTTCTCTTGTGCGCACAGAGTGCATTAATTTTTGTCATTAATACAGCCTGTTTCTTGTATGACAAATATTATTCTTAGTGAGTTTACTTCAAGAATCTTTCTCCTCAGATTTCCCACTCTGTATTATTTTTTATTTACACAAATCATTTTCAATTACTAATATTAAGTTGCTTTATTCCATGAGTTTAACTTATTCTAAGCTATATTTGTTAAATATTGGAAAAAGCTACAAATCTATTTTTTATGTACCAGGAGACATGACAGAATAATCAAGCCATAAAAATATATAAAGTTACTCTTAAACATGGATCCTGCAGCAATGGCAAATGAAATAACCAGTTTAAATCAAAAGGTGGAGTTTTTAGCTCAGGGTTTAACAGATTTAAAAAATGAAAACAACACTTTGAAAAGTATTATGAATGACTTTATTACACAAAAGGCAGCTGAACACCCTGAACCAAAGATTAACCCACCAAGTGTGTTTGCTGGTGTACGCACTCGCTTCCGTGAATTTCGCAATGCATGCTTACTCATGTTCTCTATGAAACCTAAAACATATTATTCTGATAGAGTAAAAGTATGTACTGTGATCTCATATTTAAGTGGGGAACCCAGATTATGGGCTGACAAATTTTTTGAGATTAATGATCCCATTTTAGGTTCACTGGAAGATTTCTTTAACACAATGGCTTTATTGTATGAGGACCGCAACACCCAACTCACTGCTGAAAATAACTTAAGAACACTTAAGCAGGGCAAACGGCCAGTTGAGGACTACGTCGCTGAGTTTCAACTGTGGGCTACGGAGTCTCAGTGGAACTCAGTCTCTCTACGCAACCAGTTTTGTCTGGGACTATCAGAACATTTGAAATATGAGTTATCTCGTATTGAGTTCCCAGACACACTTGAGTCTCTCATAAAGATCTCTATTTCAATGGATAGGAGATTCAGGGAACGCCGTGCTGAAAAGGTACCACCTGAACCATATCCAAAGAAGTACCATCAACCACATGTACAACAACCATCTTCAAGTCCTGTACCTATGGAAATTGGCACAATTAAGGGTCCTCTAACATATGAAGAAAAACAAAGAAGAAGAAGTTTAAATCTTTGTATGTACTGTGGAAACAAAGACCACACAGTGTCCACTTGTCCAACTCTAATACGCCAGAAGAGGGGTAAGATATTGATAGTTAACCCTCAAATTAATTCTAAAATGATATCACACTTAACCATTTCATTGTCTTTGCAGTGGGATCAACATCTTCTGCTGAATGAGGCCATGATTGATTCAGGGGCGTTTGGCATGTTCATGGATCAAACTTATGTTACAAAAAATAAAATACCCAGAGTGTTAAAGCAATTCCCTATTCTTGTCAAAGTTATTGATGGTTCCACTCATTTAAAAGGTCCAATAACACACCACACTATTCCACTACTCACTACTACAGGTAATGGACATACTGAATATATCACATTCGATATACTACCTAACTCTATCCATCCTATCATTTTAGGATACCCTTGGTTGCAGCTGCATAATCCAAGTATTGATTGGGTAACCAATAATATACAATATACTTCTCAGTACTGTACCAATACTTGCTACCCTACAATCTCTATAAACCACATACAACCTCAATTACCCCCAGAATACCTTGAGTTTTCAGATGTGTTTAATCTTAAAGAAGCAGAAAATCTACCACCACACAGGCCATTCGATTGTCCTATAGATACTAAACCTAATACCACCATACCTTTTGGTAAAATATATCCTATGTCTAATAAAGAATTACAATACCTTAGAGAATATCTCGATGAAAATATAAGAAAAGGGTTTATATCCACTTCCACTTCTCCAGCAGCAGCTGGAATGTTTTTTGTGACCAATAAAGATGGTACTATACGTCCTATTATAGATTACAGGGGTTTAAATGAAATTACAGTAAAAAATCGCTACCCACTCCCACACATCCCTGAACTCTTAGAAAGATTAACTGATGCTCAAATCTTTACCAAACTAGATTTGAAAGGTGCGTATAATCTCATACGCATAAGGAAAGGGGATGAGTGGAAAACAGCTTTTAAAACTCGTTATGGCTTATATCAGTACAATGTCATGCCTTTTGGCTTGACAAATGCTCCAGCAACTTTTCAGTTTTTTATAAATGAGATATTCAAGGATTTTTTAGATATCTGCGTAGTGATATATCTAGATGACATTTTAATTTATTCTAAGAACATAACTGATCACATCAAACACGTGCGATGGGTTTTAATGAGGTTAAGAGAGCATCATCTTTATGCTAAATTAGAGAAATGTCAATTCCATGTAAAGACAATCAAATTTCTGGGTTACATCATCTCCCCAACTGGCATAGAAATGGATCCTGACAAAATAAAGGTTGTTTTGGATTGGCCTGTCCCTACCAATTTAAAATCTCTCCAAAAGTTTCTTGGTTTCTCCAATTTTTACAGAAGATTTATTCAGGGGTATTCTTCCATAGTTCAACCCTTAACTAAATTGACAGGAAAAATTTAATTTTGTTGGACTACTGAAGCACAAGAAGCTTTCGAACATCTGAAAAAATGTTTTACTTCAGCTCCCATTTTACAGCTTCCTGATCCAGATGCAGATTTTACCTTGGAAGTTGATGCCTCAAATGTTGGTGTTGGGGCAATTTTGTCTCAACGACGTATTGGATCACAAGTTAACCATCCTGTTGCCTTTTATTCCCGACTCTTGACTCCAGCAGAAAGGAATTACTCTGTGGGTGACCTAGAACTTTTGGCAATAAAAGTTGCCATGGAACATTGGAGGCATATTCTTGAAGGCACATCCAAACCTTTTTTAGTACTTACAGATCACAAGAATCTACAGTACCTAAAGAAAAACAAAACTTTATCTTCACGTCAGGTCCGATGGTCCCTTTTTCTAGATCGCTTTAACTATCTCATCCACTACCGTCCAGGATCAAAAAACACTCAAGCAGACTCTCTATCCAGAACTTTTCAGAATGTACCTGAAAAGGAAGAGGCACAAAATATCATACCCACTCACAGATTCTTAGCCTCTATTACCTCATTCCATTCTGATCTACTACATGCTCAACTCAAAGATTCCACAATCCCTTCAATCTGTACTAAAGATTCAAAGACTGGTTTATATCATTATCACAAACTTCTGTATGTACCACCAACATTAAGAAAACAATTACTTCATCATTTCCATAATCTTCCATAAGCAGGACATCCGGGTATTACTAAAACCCATGAATTGTTGAATAGAGAATATTGGTGGCCGAAAATGAAACAAGATATTTGTAGCCATATCACTGACTGCCAAGTTTGTTCCCGAACCAAACGACCTTCGCATAAACCATTCGGTTTGTTGACTCCTCTGCCAATACCTGACACTCCTTGGCATATGATATCAATGGATTTCATTGTAGAGTTACCACCTTCGAAGAATTATACCTGTATCCTCGTAGTCGTTGATCACCTTACTCGTATGGGACATTTCATTCCACTTAAGAAGATACCCTCTGCAACAACCACTGCTACCTGTTTCATTAACCATATCGTAAAATTACATGGTCTACCACTTTCAATAGTAACAGATAGGGGAACTCAGTTCACCTCCAGATTCTGGAGGGAATTGTGTCGTCTATTGAAGATCACCCCCAGATTCACAACAGCTTTTCATCCGCAGTCTAACGGTTTGACAGAACGACTAAATCAAACATTAGAGCAGTATCTTCGGTGTTATATATCTCAAGTTCAAGATGATTGGTCAGACTGGCTACCAATGGCGGAATTCGCTTATAATAATTCGATTAACACTTCTACTAAAATGACACCATTTTATGCTTCTCATGGTTATCATCCGAGAACAATACCCACTTCTAACATCACCTCATCTTCTCCCTATGCTGTCGAATATATTACTGAACTGAAAAACTCCATACCTTTATTGAAAAAACATCTGGAGACTGCAAAAGATAAACAAAAGTTTTATTTTGACAAGAAACATATACCTCCCCCATCATATAAACCTGGAGATCGTGTATGGTTATCCACGAAAAATATAAAACTAAAAGTTCCCTGCAAAAAATTGGCAACCCAATTTATAGGTCCCTTCAAAATTAAGAAAATCCTGAATCCTAATGCAGTCGTTCTCCATTTGCCAGATCATCTACGGATTCATCCTTCCTTCCATGTGTCTCTCTTGAAACCTTATTTTGGTACACTAGACTCACTACCCGGGAATGATTCCTCTGATGCGGATTTGTGTGCAGATCAGTCTGAATTCGAGGTGGAAAAGATCTTGGATTCCCGCAAACGTTGGAGACGGGTTGAATATCTGGTCCGTTGGTTGGGATATGGTCCTGAAGAAGACTCTTGGATTCCTCTACGTGATATTCACGCTCCAGAGCTCTTACGTGAATTTCATCTTCACAACCCTTCCAAACCTGGGTCTCTGCTCCCAGGAGGTTCGCCTTGAGACGGGGGATCTGTCATGATTCCACCTTAAATCCCTTTGTCCACCTTTACTATTCACCTATAAAAGGATATCAGACACACCTGTTTAATGCTTGATTATTGAAGTTGTGTTTCTGAAGAACTTCCTGTTCTTTTTTCAAGCCTTTAACTAATTTTTGAGAATCATCTACGTTGGATCAAGTTTTCACTTTCAAAGTGTATCTCAAGTGATTATATCTTCCAAAACTTACTTCTCCAAGGTATTTATCCCTTGCCGTAATTTACAGCCTGAATCTGTGACGTCATCTCACACGCTGTATCACAGGAGCCGTACAGCACTCACATCTTGCAGCCTTCTCCTCTCTGACCTGTTCAGTGAACGCTGCATAATCATTAACGCTGCTTCCCAGCTGTGTCTTCGATACATTTCAGTCTCCGATCAGGTACAAACTTCCTCAGCTCATAAACTGTTTTTGCCTCAAGTAAGATCATCTTGTAACTTACAAAGTATATTTTGTTAATTCAAGTTTACATCTCATATATAGCGGATACTTATTTTTCTATCTTTTTTGCTCACCATTTTGTCTCCTATTTTTCTCTTGTGCGCACAGAGTGTATTAATTTTTGTCATTAATACAGCCTGTTTCTTGTATGACAAATATTATTCTGAGTGAGTTTACTTCAAGAATCTTTCTCCTCAGATTTCCCACTCTGTATTATTTTTTATTTACACAAATCATTTTCAATTACTAATATTAAGTTGCTTTATTCCATGAGTTTAACTTATTCAAAGCTATATTTGTTAAATATTGGAAAAAGCTACAAATCTATTTTTTATGTACCTGGAGACATGACAGTATAGTTCCGTACAAGTAGCAATCCACTAGCTGAACTTGGATAGGGATATAAAGTTATCAATATGGTAAGTAGAGCAACTTACTATTAGGCATCTTCTCTCAGAGTGTCTGCACTTAATGGAGACTCACTGTATGCGGTGTCTGGACTTAACTTGTATAAGTGCAGCTCAACTGGTTACACAGTGTTACTGCTATCTCCAATCACCGGACTCTGAGCGGAGGTCTAAATTCTCATAGGTATCCCCTTCGAAAATCTGAAATATACTGAATGCACTGGCAATGATAATAAGTTACCACAGTGTTCTTTCTCAGTTTTAATGTATTAACAGTATCCATATCAATAAATATTAGCCTTTGTCAAGATCTTTAAAAATTACTATTTTAATTTTTGATGTTAAAGATTTACAAAGCAAATTCTACTATTAATATTAAAATAATGTTTAAATATTAGTTTTATTTAAATAGAATAAAATATCAGAATTGTACTGTAAATAAAAATAAGTGTAGCCTAGACTGAATTCTTAGTGTGTAATTTGAATATTCAGTGACATCACAGAACATTAATTTTGAAAAAGGGATTATACTTTCTTTCTGAAAAGTATAAAATAAAATAATTTGCAAAAAAGGTAAAAAAGATCTGAGGTTTAGGGCTTAAAAACATTTTCAGATGCCATTTCCCAAGTATAAAAAAAATTATTACAATTAAAAATTAGAGAGACTTCAAGGAAAGAAGAGGCACTCACAGGACTTATTGAACATTATTTTTATTAGTAATTCATCAACAAAGGTTTAGTCAATGTTTCGGTCCTCATAGGGACCTTTGTCAAGACTGTTTCGTTATAGATGTAACAATAAGTTCTGTGAGTGCCTCTTTTTTACTTGAAGTCTCTACCTATACACCATAGAGAGCACCCAGGCAATTCACTACTACAGTGAGTGCTTGGAACCCAGAACTACAATATATATAAATAAATATATATATATATATATATATATATATATATATATGAAGAGAGAAGCGCTCTACCAGGGATGAACAACAGCTCATCAGCTACTTCTATGGTGATTTACCACCCAGGAGCAGCCTCTTTTAAACCAGTGTGCTTTTTCACAGAAAAAACTTTCCTGAAGTATATCAGTCTGATCCCACCAAGTAAGGTCAGTCCAGCCCCGAAATACCAGGCAATTCTCCTCTGAACAAGGAACATGACAACCCCAGATGATCATTTCGACCTCCTATGGGCCTCATCAGTGAGGTGCAGCCACATTCCTCTAAGTACACTGGGCAAGGAGTCCATATCTGGTTCCCCCATCACCCATAGGGAGACCTCCCTAGGGTCATATTAATTTGCATACGAAGAGAGAAGCGCTCTACCCGGAACGAACAACAGCAGGGGGGGGGGGGGGTAAATCACCATACAACTAGCTGATGAGCTGTTGTTCATTCCTGGTAGAGCGCTTCTCTCTTTGTATGCAAATTAATTTGACCCTAGGCAGTCTCCCTATTGGTGATGTGGGAAACCAGATGTGGTTTCCCACTCCTTGCCCAGTGTGCTTAGAGGAATGTGGCTGCACCCCACTGACGAGGCTCATAGGAGGCCGAAATGATCATCTGGGTTTGTCATGTTCCTTATTCAGAGAAGAGCTGCCTTGTATTTCAGGGCTGGACTGACCTTACTTGGCGGGATCAGACTGATATACTACAGGAAAGTTTTCCTCGGTAAATAGCACACTGGTCTAAAAGAGGCTGCTCCTGGGTGGTAAATCGCCATAGAGCTAGCTGATAAACTTTTGTTCATTTCTGGTAGAGCACTTTTCTCTTCATATGCAAATTCATATGACACTAGGGGGGTCTCCCTATGGGTGATGGGTGAAACCAGACATGGACTCCTTCCCCAGTGTGCTTAGAGGAATGTGGCTGCACCTCACTGATGAGGCCATAAGAAGCTAACACGATCATCTGGGGTTGTCATGTTCCTTGTTCAGAGGAGAGTTGCCTTGTATTTCGGGGTTGGACTGACCTTACTTGGCGAGATCAGACTGATATACTACAGGAAAGGTTTCCTCTGTGAAAAACACACTGGTCTAAAAGAGGCTGCTCCTGGGTGGTAAATCACCATAGAACTAGCTGATGAGCTGTTGTTCGTTCCTGGTAGAGCACTTCTCTCTTCATATGCAAATATATATATATATATATATATATATATATATATATACACTATATGTTTATATATATATATATATATAATATATATAGAGAGAGAGAGATCATCTTTAGCACAGTTGATCTTGCACAGTTTTGGGTTAGTGCAATAATTTGCAAATACTTTTTTTAGCGCACCCGATTGAAGTTATTTCGGAAAGAAAGTTAGTGCAGTAGCACATCCGACTTTTTCGCTTTTTACTTTCAACTTGTAATACCAGCTCTAACATGGAAGAGTTAGCATTCATGAGTGATAAGCATTTATTGAGACACTTGTAATCTTTGTCATTTGGGGGAAACAATTTCACAGTACAGTCCGTTTAACTCAAATATTGCTCCTCCTCTGAATTCACATATCATTGGTACTTAAATAGTCCTATAAAGTCCATTATTTTATTTAACCTCAAGTATTCCTCATTATTTTGCCTTTCCACCATACCTCACAGGCACGCCTACATAGTACTTATCACGCATCTAGCTAACACACATTCTTTTGCTTTCTTTCTCTCTTACTCCTTTAAACGGTCCATTTTCTACCACAACTTATATCTTCATTATCCCTCATTCATGGGCCCTGATATTCAAAGGATTCTTTAGCTTGGAGAGAAATTGCAGTTCAAACTTCACGGCCTCGAACCAATATAAATTGTCGC
Source organism: Bombina bombina (assembly GCF_027579735.1). Classification (NCBI taxonomy): domain Eukaryota; kingdom Metazoa; phylum Chordata; class Amphibia; order Anura; family Bombinatoridae; genus Bombina; species Bombina bombina. The sequence continues at coordinate 573,222,956 of NC_069502.1, forward strand.
CCGCAAAAGCCGGCGACACCAACTTTTGCGCGGGTTTGGTATCCTATATACGGTGTAACTTAGAAGTTACGTCCTATATACGGCGTAACTTAGAAGTTATGCGTGTATATTTCTGCCTTCGCCTGTATTATTTTTACCCTTAGACTGACATACAAAACACGCGCAGTTTGGTATCCAATATACAGTGTAAGGACTTACACGCGCAGACTTCAGAAAATCTGTTCCATTCTCATCTCGCCACAAATTGCAGGAGCCCTTGCACTGACTAAAAAACCAACGTAACTCCCTGGAAGCCTTAACAAACACATACATTTAAGCAGCATCTCAAGGTTAAAGGGACAGTATACTATGATATTGCTTTTTTAAGGTTTATTTGTGTATTTGAAATAGTCAAATGGATTGAGCTTGTAAGTACTTTATCACATTGGGGACATATACTTGCTTATTTAATGTAAATTGGACTACCTTCATCTCTTTAGAACCCACTGGTGTAATTTATTCTAATGCTAACAAAGCTTGGCACTGATGCCAAAATATATAAAGGGACAGTCAACTCCAAAGAAAACCTTCTTTTGAATAGGGCATGTTATTTCTAACTACTTTCATATTTAATTAGAACACTTGCTTTGTTCTCTTGGTATTCTTAGTTGAAAGCAAAACCTAGGATGGCTCATATGATCATAACACCTTCTTATCATTTATAACACCTTCTAATTACGTGGCGCATCTTTTAGAACTTGCGGTTATTTTTTACGATTCGTAGCCTATTTTGCATCAAACTACTCTTTATTGAGACTTTACGTGAACAAAATATTTGCTTAAGTACTTGCGACGACTAAAATGTGTATTTGCGCACATTTTAGTTGATCGCTGTTTTTTCATACTTACACCAGTTTAGCATCTGACGGCGCAGTATATTGGATAGCTCGAGTTGCGAGGTGAAATTACGGGCGGTGCGGGTTCCCTCAATTGCGCCGAAAACTACGCCATATATTGGATTGCGCCCCACAGCGGCTGAACTAACTGAATATCCAAAAGAAGAAGAGTGGAACTCTCCAACACTGGGAGATCTCTATCATTTCTGTATGTGAAGGAGAGACAAGCCCAGTGCAATATATCACTGCATGGCATGAGAGTTTTGTTCAACTTACACGTTGTGCATTTTATTTTATAACACGTGACATTTCAAATTGGGTCCTTTCAGTATTATTGCCTTAAAACTTTCCACTTTCTCATTTATCTTTTAATACATTTAGATTTAGTTCTAGCAAGGATTTTACAAATTCTGATTATGTTTTGAAAGTGTCTGTGTTACCTTAACAAATTAGGATCATTCTTTGTATATTTCTGTCTAGCTTGTATATTTAAATTGCACCTTGTAGCATTGCAAACTAAAATTGACAGTTTCACAAACTGGGAGGGACAGTGAAGTTCCCTTGGCTTAAAGGGGGAGTTCCCCGGGTATGTCTGAAGCTCTCTCATAAGTATTGTGAAATTTTGTAAGCAGTTTACACAAGCTGATCTCACTGATTCATCTTGCCAGCTTTGTGCAGGTGAAGTTTGCTCAAAATTCACAATACACTTATTTGAACTAACAGAAAAGTAATATATACTAAAATATAGACAAAAGCTAGTTAAATTGTAGTTAAAACATTTCAGTTTAGTTTGTAATTGAAGCAAACTAAGCCTTTCTATCAGCCCCAGGTGTTCTCCAGTTACTTTCTCTCTCTCATTTAAAATTTTGGATCCCAAAGAGGTTCATTACTTTCTATGGTAGGCATCGCTCTGGAACTTCCAGGCTCCTCCCCCTTTGTTAAAAAAAATCTGTAAATTCAGCCCCTGGGTATTCTGCTCTATAATCTCTCTCCAAACTATAGAATGTTTGATTATTTGGCCCATAGAAGATAATAAAGCTCTCTGGAGAACGGACAGATTCAATTTAAATAGAAGAAATGCAAATTGCAATGTAATTTGTAAAACACACATGAATATACAAAGTATTTGGCTAATTTGTTAAAGTTACACAGAACATTTGAAAGCATAACCAGAATTTTTAAAATCACAATCCTAAATGTACTACCATATACAAAATAAAATACAAAATTGTAAGTGCAAAGTGTAAATGTAATAAAAGTTGATCTGGAGTATAAAGTGATATAAATTACAAAGTACAAAGGGTAAATGCAGCAGAACTGTCATGTTATGCAGTGCTATATTGCACTGAACTTGTCTCTCCTTTACATACAGAAATGCAGGGTATGCATCTTGAAGAATTAAGGCAAAATCTTTCTTTTGAAAATTTCACTAGGGATCTCGCAGTGCTGGAGGTTCATTCTAGAATATCTCACCTGCGTGGAGAGGTTTTGAATATCAGGCCCTCTTTTTCTTGCCTTTGCATATTAATTCTTGATGTCTATATTCCTTTGTGTGCAACCCTTTCTAGTCAGTTTTATACCTCTGTATTCCTTATTCTCTCCTAATTTATCCCACTCTATCAAAATATCCTTGCTGATAAAAAAATGTAGTATATTTATTTTATAGATTTTCCTAACTGCACTATATTGTCCCTCCCTTGCAATTCCTTGCTCTCCTATTTATCTATCCCTGCTGCTTAATTTATGCAATTTGATTTGTTTTACTAATTCAACTATGGTTCTAAGTTTGCATATATTTTTTTCCCAAGAAATGTTCTGATGGATTCAAAACTAAGGAAGAAAATTGTGTTTCAGAGAGTTGGCATCAGATGCTGTTTATCCATTGCCCACATTTATGAGTGCAAAAGAAAGTTTTTGTGTCCCCCTGCACTTACATGACCAATCACGGGAGGGCAGGGCCTGACAATCTTCATGAATGAATGAGTTCAGGGTTATTTGTCTCTGCCACCTCTGAGATGGCAGAAAGGTTAAAGGGACAGTCAACACTTACTTTAACATGTTTTTATATTGAAAATAACAAAACGGAGGTCCGCCTACACTATACCCCTCCTGCCTTGCCGCCTTGCTTCTGTCCTAATCAGCGGCGCTAACTACTCTAATACCCGGTAAATATGGATGCCGGACTCCCCCCACCATTACGTAGCTGCCTTCTTCTTCAACTGATAAGCAAATCAGAATCCAGTCCTCGGACTGAAATTGCACGCGCTTGCAATTTCTGTCCGATGCCTGGATTCTGATTTGCTTATCAGTTGAAGAAGAAGGCAGCTACGTAATGGTGGGGGGAGTCCGGCATCCATATTTACCGGGTATTAGAGTAGTTAGCGCCGCTGATTAGGACAGAAGCAAGGCGGCAAGGCAGGAGGGGTATAGTGTAGGCGGACCTCCGTTTTGTTATTTTCAATATAAAAACATGTTAAAGTAAGTGTTGACTGTCCCTTTAAGAAGCAGCCTACATTACTTCAAAGGACACAAAACCATTTTTTTCCCCTTTATGATTTAGGGAATACAATTTTAAAAAACATTCCAAGTTCTCTTTTTATCTTTTGTTAAAAAATCATATCTAAATAGGCTCAGGAGCTGAGAACTAGACATCAACATTCATCACAAAAATGGGAATGAATGCACTAACTAATATTAAAGAAAACAAAATATACTGAAAAAATGCGTCAGTTTTCATTTGTTTCTCTTAAAAAAAGTTTTCAGTGTAAATAACTTAATGCGCTGAGCGCTTGCTAACCCGAACCTCTTCTTGCAAGAGCCCCCGCCATGCTAGCATGAGGCTTAGCAAGCTCCCAGGACCTGCACTAAAGTTAGTGCAGATCCTAGGAACCGAGAGTGTTAGGCCTTCTTGCTCTGGCAAGAAGAGTTAAGTAAATATGTTAAAGGGACAGTCTACACCAGAATTGTTATTGTTTTAAAAGATAGATAATCCCTTTATTACCCATTCCCCAGTGTTGCATAACCAACACAGTTATATTAATATACTTTTAACCTCTGTGATTATCTTGTATCTAAGCCTCTGCAAACTGCCCCTTTATTTCAGTTCTTTTGACAGACTTGCAGTTTAGCCAATCAGTGCCTGCTAACAGATAACTTCACGTGCATGAGCACAGTGTTATCTATATGACACACATGAACTAACACCCTCTAGTGGTGAAAAACTGTTAAAATGCATTCTGAAAAGAGGTGGCCTTCAAGGTCTAAGAAATTAGCATCTGAACCTTCTAGGTTAAAGGGACACTGAACCCAAATTTTTTCTTTCACGATTTAGATAAAGCATGACATTTTAAGCAACTTTCTAATTTACTTCTATTAACACTTTTTCTTCGTTCTCTTGATATCTTTATTTGAAAAAAGAAGGCATCTAAGCTAAGAAGACAGCAAATGTTTGGTTCAGAACCATGGACAGCACTTGTTTATTGGTGCTGTCCAATCAGCAAGGACAACCCAGGTTGTTCACCAAAAATGGGCCGGCATCTAAACTTATATTCTTGCTTTTAAAATAAAGATACCAAGTGAATGAAGATAATTTGATTATAGGAGTAAATTAGAAAGTTGCTTAAAATTGCATGCTCTATCTGAATCACAAAAGAAAAAAATGTGGGTTCAGTGTCCCTTTAAGCTTTCAACTAAGAATACCAAGAGAACAAAGCAAAATTGGTGATAAAAGTAAATTGGAAAATTGTTTAAAATTGCATGCCCTATCTGAATCATGAAAGTTTATTTTGGACTAGACTGTCCCTTTAACAATGTGTTCAGCTAACTGCCAGTAGTGCATTGTTGTTCCTTCTAGGAGAAGAAAGCAAAATTTATCATAAAAGTTCATTTGAAAGTTGTTTAAAAATCAAAAAAGAAAAAAAAATGTGGTTTCATGTCCCTTTAATAAATTAAGTTCTAGACTTCATTCTTGTTACAAGTTTGTTACAGGTTCAAAACATACCAGCAACTTTGTCTTTAACTGCAACATACTGGTTCATTAGCACAGTAGTAAGGGTGTTATCTAATTAATATACTAAACTGTCACTAAATAATTGTTATTAAATTGCAATTATTTTGCAAAATTGAGATGGTATGACAAAATAACATGTTCCAATACAAGCTCTATTCCCATTATTAAATGGTTCACAAGCTAATGAAAGATGTATGACACACATAAGAATAATTTAAAGATGAAAGGGATATTTAAACCATAATAAGAGATATATTGAGCTTAGAAAATATGTTTTAAATACTTTTATATAAAAAAAAAGGATTTTTTTAAATTAGTATATTATGTTTTAATTCAATTGCACAAAAACATAAGTTGTAAGATGGAAATACAAAATTATAATACTGGGGTAAAGAATGTTGAAGTTATTCTTTAGGTGTTTAAACATACCTGCGTTTAAAGGGACAGTCTACTTCTGAATTTGTTGTCCAGTGCTGACTCATAAATAACTCAGAAGAAGTAAGTACAATATTATTTATATGGCACACATGAACTAGCTCTTTCTAGCTGTAAAAAAAACCTGGTCAAAATACACTGAGATAAGAGGTGACCTTAGAAATTAGCATATGAGCCTGCCTAATGGCTAGATTTGGAGTTTGGCGTTAGCCGTGAAAACCAGCATTAGAGGCTCCTAACACTGGTTTTAGGCTAACTCCGGTATTTGGAGTCACTCAAAAAAGGGTCTAACGCTCACTTTTCAGCCGCGACTTTTCCATACCGCAGATCCCCTTACGTCAATTGCGTATCCTATCTTTTCAATGGGATCTTTCTAACTCCGGTATTTAGAGTCATGTCTGAAGTGAGCGTTAGAAATCTAACGACAAAACTCCAGCCGCAGAAAAAAGTCAGTAGTTAAGAGCTTTTTGGGCTAACGCCGGTTCATAAAGCTCTTAACTACTGTACTCTAAAGTACACTAACACCCATAAACAACCTATGTACCCCTAAACCGAGGCCCCCCCACATTGCCGCCACTCGATTACATTTTTTTAACCCCTAATCTGCCGACCGCCACCTACGTTATACTTATGTACCCCTAATCAGCTGCCCCTAACACCGCCAACCCCTGTATTATATTTATTAACCCCTAATCTGCCCCCCCACAACGTCCCCGTCCAGCTACTACAATAAATTAACCCCTAATCTGCCGACCCGCAAAGCGCCGCCACCTACATTATAGCTATGTACCCTAATCTGCTGCCCCTAACACCGCCGACCCCTATATTATATTTATTAACCCCTAATCTGCCCCCTCAACGTCCCCTCCACCTGCCTACACTTATTAACCATTAATCTGCCGAGCGGACCGCACCGCTACTATAATAAAGTTATTAACCCCTAATCCGCCTCACTAACCCTATAATAAATAGTATTAACCCCTAATCTGCCCTCCCTAACATCGCCGACACCTAACTTCAATTATTAACCCCTAATCTGCCGACCGGAGCTCACCGCTATTCTAATAAATGTATTAACCCCTAAAGCTAAGTCTAACACTAACACCCCCCTAAATTAAATATAATTTTAATCTAACTAAATTAATTTAACTCTTATTAAATAAATTATTCCTATTTAAAGCTAAATACTTACCTGTAAAATAAATCCTAATATAGCTACAATATAAAATTATAATACATTGTAGCTATTTTAGGATTAATATTTATTTTACAGGCAACTTTGTAATTATTTTAACCAGGTACAATAGCTATTAAATAGTTAAGACTATTAATAGCTACCTAGTTAAAAATAATTACAAAATTATCTGTAAAATAAATCCTAACCTAAGTTACAATTAAACCTAACATTATACTATCATTAAATTAATTAAATAAAATACCTATAATTACCTACAATTAAACCTAACACTACACTATCAATACATTAATTAAATACAATATCGGACAAATAACTACAATGAAATAACTAACTAAAGTACAAAAAATAAAAAGAACTAGTGTCAAAAAATAGAAAAATATTTACAAACATAAGAAAAAATATTACAACAATTTTTAAACTAATTACACCTACTCTAAAGCCCCCTAATAAAATAAAAAGACCCCCAAAATTAAAAAATGGCCCTACCCTATTCTAATTACTAAGTTCAAAAGCTCTTTTACCTTACCAGCCCTGAACAGGGCCCTTTGTGGGCATGCCCCAAGAAGTTCAGCTCTTTTGCCTGTAAAAAAAACATACAATACCCCCCCAACATTACAACCCACCACCCACATACCCCTAATCTAACCCAAACCCCCCTTAAATAAACCTAACACAAAGCCCCTGAAGATCATCCTACCTTGTCTTCACCCTCCAGGTATCACCGATCCGTCCTGCTCCAAAATCTTCATCCAACCCAAGCGGGGGCTGGCGATCCATCTCCGGTGGCTGAGAGGTCCAGAAGAGGCTCCAAAGTCTTCATCCTATCCGGGAAGAAGAGGCGATCCGGACCGGCAACCATCTTGATCCAAGCGGCATCTTCTATCTTCATCCGATGACGACCGGCTCCATCCTGAAGACCTCCACCGCGGACCCATCTTCTTCCGGCGACGTCCAACTGAAGAATGACGGTTCCTTTAAGGGACATCATCCAAGATGGCATCACTCGAATTCCGATTGGCAGATAGGATTCTATCAGCCAATCGGAATTAAGGTAGGAATATTCTGAGTGGCTGATGGAATCAGCCAATCAGAATCAAGTTCAATCCGATTGGCTGATCCAATCAGCCAATCAGATTGAGCTTGCATTCTATTGGCTGATCGGAACAGCCAATAGAATGCAAGCTCAATCTGATTGACTGATTGGATCAGCCAATCGGATTGAACTTGATTCTGATTGGCTGATGGAATCAGCCAATCAGAATATTCCTACCTTAAATCCGATTGGCTGATAGAATCCTATCAGCCAATCGGAATTCGAGGGACGCCATCTTGGATGACGTCCCTTAAAGGAACCGTCATTCTTCAGTTGGACGTCGCCGGAAGAAGATGGGTCATGGTGGAGGTCTTCAGGATGGAGCCGGTCGTCATCGGATGAAGATAGAAGATGCCGCTTGCATCAAGATGGTTGCCGGGTCCGGATCGCCTCTTCTTCCCGGATAGGGATGAAGACTTTGGAGCCTCTTCTGGACCTCTTCAGCCACCGGATGATGGATCGCCAGCCCGCCGCGTGGGTTGGAGAAGATTTTGGAGCCAGGACGGATCGGTGATACCTGGTGAGGTGAAGACAAGGTAGGATGATCTTCAGGGGCTTAGTGGTTAGTTTATTAAGGGGGGTTGGGTTAATTAGGGGTATGTGGGTGGTGGGTTGTAATGTTGGGGGCAGATTGTATGTTTTTTTTTACAGGCAAAGAGCTGAACTTCTTGGGCATGCCCCGCAAAGGGCCCTGTTCAGGGCTGGTAAGGTAAAAGAGCTTTGAACTTTAGTAATTTAGAATAGGGTAGGGCATTTTTATTTTTGGGGTTCTTGTTATTTTATTAGGGGCTTAGAGTAGGTGTAATTAGTTTAAAATTGTTGTAATATTTTTCTTATGTTTGTAAGTATTTTTTTATTTTTTGTAACTTAGTTCTTTTTTATTTTTTGTACTTTAGTTAGTTTATTTCATTGTAGTTATTTTTAGGAATTTGTATTTAATTTATATTGATAGTGTAGTGTTAGGTTTAATTGTATGGTAATTGTAGGGTATTTTATTTAATTAATTTAATGATAGTATAGTGTTAGGTTTAATTCTAACTTAGGTTAGGATTATTTTACAGATAATTTTGTAATATTTTAACTAGGTAACTATTTAAATAGTTCTTAACTATTTAATAGCTATTGTACAGTGGTTAAAATAATTACAAAGTTGCCTGTAAAATAAATATTAATCCTAAAAAGCTACAATGTAATTATAATTTATATTGTAGCTATATTAGGATTTATTTTACAGGTAGAGTATTTAGCTTTAAATAGGAATAATTTATTAATAAGAGATAATTAATTTTGTTAGATGTAAATTATATTTAATTTAGGGGGTGTTAGTGTTAGGGTTAGACTTAACTTTAGGGGTTAATACATTTATTAGAATAGCGGAGAGGCTGCCAGTGGCAGCAGATTAGGGGTTAATAATTGAAGTTAGGTGTCGGCGATGTAGGGAGGGCAGATTAGGGGTTAATACTATTTATTATAGGGTTAGTGAGGCGGATTAGGGGTTAATAACTTTATTATAGTAGCGATCAAGTCCGCTCGGCAGATTAGGGGTTAATAAGTGTAGGCAGGTGGAGGCGACATTGTGGGGGGCAGATTAGGGGTTAATAAATATAATATAGGGGTCGGCGATGTTAGGGCATCAGATTAGGGGTACATAGGGATAATGTAAGTAGCGGCAGTTTATGGAGGCGGCAGGATTAGGGTTAATAATAATATGCAGGGGTCAGCGGAAAGCGGGGGGGGCGGCAGATAGGGGTTAATAAGTGTAAGGTTAAGGGGTGGTTTAGACTCGGGCTACATGTTAGAGTGTTAGGTGGCAGAAGTAGGAAGTGTTTCCGCATAGCAAACAATGGGGCTGCGTTAGTAGCTAGAACGCGGCTTTTTTGCTGGTGTTAGTTTTTTTCAGCTCAAACAGCCCCATTGTTTCCTATGGGGGAATCGTGCACGGAGCACGTTTTTTGAGGGCTGGCCCGCTTGCGTAAGCAACTCTGGTATCGAGAGTTGAAGCTGCGTTAAATATGCTCTACGCTCCTTTTTTGGAGCCTAACGAAGCCTTTATGTGGACTCTCAATACCAGAGTTATTTTTATGGTGCGGCCAGAAAAAAGCTGGCGTTAGCTTTTCGGGTCGTTACCGACAAAACTCCAAATCTAGCCGTAAGAATGCCAAGAGAACAAAGCAAATTTGATGATAAAAGTAAATTGGAAAGTTGTTTAAAATTGCAGTATAACTATAATGCAGGACAATGACACGGTTTTTTTTAGCTGTAAAGAAGAATAAGTACATTTTGTGGATGTGTATTTCAAAAAGATAATTTATATTATCTTCTTTATCACTGGTTTGGATAAATAGATTGTGGAAAAACAGAAACATAATTAGCAGCTATTTCTTGTTTGCTATTTTACTACATCTGAAATTATCCTTTACTGTATTGTCTATCAACTTGATTCTAAAGCATCTTATTGTAACTAAATGACATATTATCAGCAGAAGCAATCCAGGAATGTATAGAATTCTGGGAAATAGGATAAAATAACAAATAACATTTGACAGATTACGGGAAAAAGAAAAATGTGTAATTTGATTTCTCTGAATATATTTCCACAATAAATATATACAGTGAATTCATAATGTCATATCATTTATCTAATGTATCCATTTACTCTTGTATACTTTGACTGTAAGATATTTAACCTTTCCCAGAGATCATGTAGGTTATCTCTGTTCAAATCAATAAAAAAATCTAAGAATTTATCAAAATTATGGCAAACGTTTAATGTTTTTCTTAAATATTATTGAGAAATACATTGTAAAAAAAAAAAAAAAAAACTTGAATTTTAAATTGTTGTTGATTTGATTATATTAAAAATTGTAATTATTAAATCTAGATTTCTTTCTCCCATTTTACATTTGCTATTTTATTGTCTTGAAATAACTTGACAATACATAAACTTTAGATAAGGATACTTACCTGTATTACATTAACAAACATTGGTGTATTAAACTAGGTTCAAGTTTACATAGCTGACGATAATCAACAGGAGAAAATTGTCAAAATATTGATTCACAAAGTTCTGAATTGGCTTCATTTTACACATAGTTTACATCATTTTGCATTATATTTTACCAGCTTGAGGAAACAAAAATGTCTTTGTAACATGTTTGTGTCTAAGCATAGTTAGTCCCTTGTATAGTCAATCAGTATTGGGTTTTTACAGAAATGTATCTATGTATATTTATTTAAAAGCCATACACGTGTTAATAGAAATCACTGTTGCAAACTTTTGAAAATGTTTCTTTTTATTCCAAACTCATGGTGGTAATCTATAGTACTTTTGATTTTTTAAACTGGGTTTCTACTGAAAATTGCATGTTATGATCAGGATGTATTCATCTTCCATTCCCTCTAGGGGTGAGACTACATATACAGAGTAAGTTTCAGCTCAATTGCTGAAACCCACACCGCCCTTAAGTTCACCTCGCACATTGGGTGAATCACCTATACAGCACCGGCAGATCATATACTGGCGTAAGTCAGATAAACTGGTGACGCTCAGAAATGTGCGGAAATACACATTTCTGGAGTCACCAGTGACTTACAGCAGTTTATGAACTGCTGGCGCCTAAGTGAAAAAAATAAGTTAAAATCACCTGTAAAAAACTAACCGCCTCCCAAAAATTAAACCGACACGTCAAAATCCCTATATCCGCCATTTCCCCACATCGCAACTACTAAGAAAAGTATTAACCCCTAATCCTCCAACCCTCCACATTTCAATCTACCTAATAAAGTTATTAACCCCTAATCCTCCAACCCTCCACATCGCAATCTACCTAATAAAGTTATTAACCCCTAATCCTTCAACCCTAACCCCGAAATAGGTACTCACCATTCCTGAAGTCCAGCAGTCAAGGTCTTCTTGCACGCGGCTCCATCTTCAATCTTCAGCTCGGCTTTGAATAAAAGTTAAGTTTTAACAAGAGAGCATTAACACTGTCATACTTCAATACGTCTGTAAATGCATTATGTTTTAACAGACGTATTGTAAGGGCTATTAGTAGTTTAGTATTAGATTAGGGGGTGTTTTTATTTTGATGGGCTATTTTGTTTTTATAGGGGTATTATATTAGGTTTATTTTTATTTATTTTTTGGATAATTTCGTTTATTATTTTCTGTACTTAGATTTTTTTATTTTTCATAATTTTAAACAGTTTTTTTGTAATGTTAGATTTTTTAGTTTTTTTTCGTGTTGTTAGGTTTTTTTAATTTTGTAATTTAGGTTTTTTAGTTTTTGTATATATACATATATATATATATTTGTAAATTGTAATGTTAGGTTTATTTATAGTGTAAGATTAGTTTTTTTATTAATTTCACAGGTAAGTTTTTATTTATTTAAAGGTACTTATACTGTAGGTTTAATTTAAAGTTAGGGGGTGTTAGGTTTAAGGGTTAATAGTTTAATTTAGTTTGTGGCAATGTGGGGGTTGGCGGTTTAGGGGTTAATAGGTTTATTTTAGTATTAGCGATGTGGGTGTTTGGTGGTTTAGGAGTTTAGGAGTTAATAGGTTTAGGTTAGTATTTGCGATGTGGGGGGTCAGCAGTTTAGGGGTTAATCATTTTAATTAGGTGTTGGTGATGTGGGTTGGCGGCGGATTAGGGGTTAATAGGTTTATTTAGTTTTGGCGATGCGGGGGGTCGGCAGTTTAGGGGTTAATAGCTTTATTTAGTGTCAGCGATGTCGGGGGGGGCGACGGATTAGGGGTATTTAGACTAGGGGTTTTGTTAGGGTGTTAGGTTTTAACAAACTTTTTTGTCCCCATAGACATCAATGGGGATTGCGGTATAGTGATCACCATTCAGCAACCGCAGGTGTTAGTTTTGATGTCTATGGGGGGCATACGTTCACAAGCACGTCAAGTCGGGACTTGGCTTTTGTGCTGTATGGAGCTTAATGCACCATACTGCACAACACAAGAAGGTTTTTGGTTAACTTGTAATACCGGCACTATAGAAAGTGCATTAGCATTAATTTTATAGCGCTACTTACGCACCGGGTATAGCACATAACTTGTAATTTAGGTGATTTTTAGGTACTTTGCAATGTGGGGGTTGGCGAATTAGGGGTTAATACATTTTATTAGTTATTGCAGTGGGGGGATGGTGGTTTAGAGATAGATATTGTGCATGCTAGGCTTCTAGGCAGTTACAGTACTTTCATAGTCGGCGCAAGGTTTGCTGCACCTGCCTATGTGTGGTGAGGTGAAAATGGAGTAAAATGTATCCATTCTCGCCGCCACAGTCCTTACGCTGAATATGTGATACCGACTTGTGACACCAGTTCTATGTTAGTTTATGGGAAAAATATACGCGCCGCCATATATGTGATCGCTAGATTCGGCAAAAAATTGGCGCCCGACCCTAGGTTGTTGGTGACGAGATCTTTTCCAAAAATGTCTTTTAAATCATTTAAATTTTCAATACCCAGAACATTGTGTCATTATCTTCTTCTTACAGTAATATGAAAAATATTTACCAAAGACAAACCTCATTCTGTACAGAGAGATTTTAACTTTTTTTCTATATTATAAGCTTTATTACATGTAAAAAAATTACAATGTCATTGCCACAATATGTATACAGATATTTTACCTATACATTAAGCAAGTGCTTCTATATAGCTCTTTTACAGGAACATCAACAATGTAGTACATACAGAAAAAGATAGTTACTGTCTGTGATTTTATACATAAATATATTGTTAGTATGATGGAAATGCAATCTAATTGTCTTGACCCATATCTTATGTGAAACATAATATGACCCATATCATATGTGAAACAAAATATCTGTGCAGTTGGAAATGAAAAGAAGAGAAGTGTTAATGTACAAGAAAAGTAAGGTATTCCAATGAATGAGTTTGAAACCATGTCTTTCTAGGAACCTCCTATAAGTAAGAGCAGCAGACCATAATAATTATCTCTATTGTAAATTAGATAGTTCTTTCTTATCTATGGAGTCTCAAGGTTCCCAGATGTAATAAAAATGTATAGCCTGTATCTGGATCTATTACACATCTTCCTCTATTATCTTAAGGTATTTAACCCTTTAAGGACACTGCTTTCAGTTTGCTCAATTGTTTTATGACGGAAAAATTCCGTCATATGTCCTTAAGAGGTTAAAGGGACAGTATACACTCATTTTCATATAACTGCATGTAATAGACACTACTATAAAGAATAAGATGCACAGATACTGATATAAAAATCCAGTATAAAACTGTTTAAAAACTTACTTAGAAGCTGTCAGCTTAGCTCTGTTGAAAAGGTAGCTGGAAAGCCCACTGCAAGTGGCAAATAAGACACTTTCCCCCCTCCCCTTTCTTTTGCATATAAAAAGGCCCTTTACACAAACAGGAGCAAGCTGGAGAAGGTAGCTGACGGTAAAATAAAGTTCATAAAGGGTCTGAATCAGTAAAGATCAAAATGCAATCTACTGGGAAGGGAGGTCTTAAAAATGATAAGTTTTGAATTATAAGCTTGATTATTTTCTTCAAAGGATTTTAACTCCTTAATTTGACTTTTAATAGTTCCTTTGGGTTAAATTTAAAGTGCAAATATTTTTATATGTATATATGGAAATATATATGTATATCTATGCAATATTATTTTATTTCATCCCAAGTTAGCAAATTGGCTACGTCCACAAAATTAGCTATTAAATTCTAATTAATCCAGAAATATATACTTATACTTATTTAGCTAAAAGGGGTTTACAATATACAATTTATAACTATCACCAAGATTACAAGTTTTGAGCGCTATAGGGAAAGTAAAGAATGCCACAAAAGTGGCATTATTTAATTCCCTATAGCGCTGCAATTACAAGTTTAAAAAAACAATCAGATAGATTACGAGTTTTGCGTTAGAGGCTATGCGGTGCTAACGAGCAGTTTTGTCTTACTGCTCACTTCCCTACAGCGCTGGTATTACTGGTTTTTACAAACCCGTTGTTAAAAGACAAGAAGTGAGCGTTGAGCAAAATTTTGCTTATTACCACACTCCAATACCAGCGCTGCTTAAGTCAGTGGTGAGCTGGTCGTATGTGCTCGTGCACGATTTCCCCATAGAAATCAATGGGGAGAACTGGCTGAGAAAAAGTCTAACACCTGCAAAGAAGCAGCGTAAAGCTCCTTAACACAGCCCCATTGATACCTATGGGGAAATAAAATTTATGTTTGCACCTAACAACCTAACATGAACCCCGAGTCTAAACACCCCTAATTTTACACTTAATAACCCCTAATCTGCAGCCCCCGACATTGCCGACACCTACATTATTCTTATTAACCCATAATCTGCCACTCCGGACACCGCCACCACCTACATTATACTTATGAACCCCTAATCTGTTGCCCCAAACATCACCGCCACCTACATTATATTTATTAACCCCTAATCTGCTGCCCCCAATGTCACCACCACCTACCTACACTTATTAACCCCTAATCTGCCACCCCCAATGTTGCCGCCACTATACTAAATGTATTAACCCCTAAACCTAAGTCTAACCCTAACCCTAACAGCCCCTAACTTAAATATAATTTAAATAAATCTAAAGAAAATTGCTATCATTAACTACATAATTCCTATTTAAACTAAATACTTACGTATAAAATAAACCCTAAGCTAGCTACAATATAACTAATAGTTACATTGTAGCTATTTAGGAATTATTTTTATTTTACAGGCAAGTTTATATTTATTTTAACTAGGTAGAATAGTTATTAAATAGTTATAAACTATTTAATAACTACCTAGCTAAAATAAATACAAACTTACCTGTAAAATAAAACCTAACCTAAGTTACACTAACACCTAACACTACACTATAATTAAATACATTAACTAAATTAACAACAATTAAATCAATTAAATTAGCTAAAGTACAAAAACCCCCACTAAATTACAGAAAATAATAAACAAATTACAAGGTATTTAAACTAATTGCACCTAATCTAATAGCCCTATCAAAATAAAAAAAGCCCACCCAAAATAGAAAGAAACCCCTAGCCTAAACTAAACTACCAATAGCCCTTAAAAGGGCCTTTTGCGGGGCATTGCCCCAAAGTAATCAGCTCTTTTACCTGTAAAAAAAATACAAACAACCCCCCCAACAGTAAAACCCATCACCCACACAACCAACCCCCTCAAATAAAATACTATCTAAAAAACCTAAGCTACCCATTGCCCTGAAAAGTGCATTTGGATTGGCATTGCCCGTAAAAGGGCAGTTAGCGGTTTTGCCAGCCCAAACCCCTAATCTAAAAAATAAACCCACCCAATACACCCTTAAAAAAACCTAACACTAACCCCCTGAAGATCGACTTACCGGGAGAAGTCTTCATCCAAGCTGGGCTGAAGTCCTCAATGAAGCCGGGAGAAGTCTTCATCCAAGCCAGGTGAAGAAGTCCTCAACGAAGCCGGGCAGAAGTCTTAATCCAGATGGCATCTTCTATATTCATCCATCCGGCGCAGTGCGGGTCCATCTTCAAGACATCCGACGTGGAGCATCCTCTTCATCCGACGACTAAAGACGAATGTTGGTACATTTAAGTGACGTCATCCAAGATGGCATCCCTTAGATTCCGATTGGCTGATAGAATTCTATCAGCCAATCGGAATTAAGGTAAAAAAAATCCTGGCATCCGCCAATAGGATTTTTTCTACCTTAATTCCGATTGTCTGATAGATTTCTATCAGCCAATCAGAATCTAAGGGACGCCATCTTAGAGGATGTCACTTAAAGGTACCTTCATTCTGTTTTAGTCGTCAGAAGAAGAGAATGCTCCGCGTCGAATGTCTTGAAGATTGAGCCGCTCCGCACCGGATGGATGAAGATAGAAGATGCCGTCTGGATGGAGACGTCTGCCCCTCTGGAGGACCACTTCTGCCCAGCTTGGATGAAGACTTCTCCCGGCTTCATTGAGGACTTCGGCCCGGTTGGATGAAGACTTCTACCGCTTCCTTGAGGATAGATGATCGGTCTTCAGAACTGTAAGTCGATCTTCAGGGGGTTAGTGTTAGGTTTTTTTATGGGTGTATTGGGTGAGTTTTATTTTTAGGTTAAGGTTTGGGCCTGCAAAAGAGCTAACTGCCCTTTTAAAGGCCATGCCCATCCAAATGCCCTTTTCAGGGCAATGGGGTGCTTAGGTTTTTTTAGATATTATTTTATTTGGGGGTTGGTTGTGTGGGTGGTGGGTTTTACTGTTGGGGGGTTGTTTGTATTTTTTTTACAGGTAAAAGAGCTGATTATTTTGGGGCAATGCCCCGCAAAAGGCCCTTTTAAGGGCTATTGGTAGTTTAGTTTAGGCTAGGGTTTTTTTTTTTATTTTGGGGGGCTTTTTTATTTTAATAGGGCTATTAGATTAGGTGTAATTAGTTTAAATTTCTGCAATTTGTTTATTATTTTCTGTAATTTAGTGCGTTTTTTGTACTTTAACTAATTTAATTTAATTTATTTAATTGTATTTAATTTAGTTAATTTATTTAATTATAGTGTAGTGTTAGGTGTTAGTGTAACTTAGGTTAGGTTTTATAGTACAGGTAAATTTGTATTTATTTTAGCTAGGTAGATATTAAATTGTTAATAACTATTTAATAACTATTCTACCTAGTTAAAATAAATATAAACTTGCCTGTAAAATAAAAATAAACCCTAAGCTAGATACAAATGTATCTATTAGTTATATTGTAGCTAGCTTAGGGTTTATTTTACAGGTAAGTATTTAGTTTTAAATAGGAATAATTTAGTTAATGATAGGAATATTTATTTAGATTTATTTAAATTATATTTAAGTTAAGGGGTGTTAGGTTTAGGGTTAGACTTATGTTTAGGGGTTAATAACTTTAATATAGTGGCGGTGATGTTGGGGGCGGCAGATTAGGGGTAAATAAATGTAGGTAGGTGGCGGCGATGTTAGGGATGGCAGATTAGGGGTTAATAATATTTAACTAATGTTTGCGAGGCGGGAGTGCGGCGGTTTCGGGGTTAATATGTTTATTATAGTGGCGGCGACATTGGGGGCGGCAGATTAGGGGTTAATAAATATAATGTAGTTGTAGGCGATGTCGGGGGCAGCAGATTAGGGGTTCATAAGTATAATGTAGGTGGCGGCGGTGTCCGGAGCGGCAGATTAGGGGTTAAAATTTTTATTATAGTGTTTGCGATGCTGGAGGGCCTCGATTTAGGGGTTAATAGGTAGTTTATGGGTGTTGGTGTACTTTTTAGCACTTTAGTTTTGAGTTTTATGTTACGGCGTTGTACCATAAAACTCTTAACTACTGACTTTTAAATGCGTTAGGACTCTTGACAGGGTAGGGTGTACTGCTCACTTTTTGGCCTCCCAGGACAGACTCGTAATACCGGCGCTATAGAAGTCCCATAGAAAAAAGGGTTTACGAAGTTTACCTAAGTCGTTTTGCGGTAAGGCCAAAGAAGTGTGCGGTGCCCCTAAACCTTCCAAGACTCGTAATACCAGCGGGCATAAAAAAGCAGTGTTAGGACCTCTTAACGCTGCTTTTTTACCCTAACGCACAACTTATAATCTAGGCGATAGATTATTCCTTTTCTAATACTCTTTTAAAAAAAAAAAAAACACACCAAAATAAAAAAGCCTAATCTAGAATAAACTACCAAGGGCCCTTAAAAGGGTCTTTTGTAGGGCATTGCCCTAAAGATATTAGCTCTTTTATTGAATTTTTGTTTACAAAGACCTACAAACATTACCCCCACCCCCAAACCCCCCCAATAAAAAACCTATCTAAAAAAACCTAAGCTACCCATTGCCCTGAAAAGAGCATTTGTTTGGACATTGCCCTTAAAAGAACCTAAACTAAAAAATTAAACCCACCCAATAAACCCTTTAAAAAAGCCTAACACTAACCCCCTGACAATCCACTTACAGTTTTTGAAGTCCCGCTTGAACGATCTTCATCCCAACGAAGTCTTCATCCAGGCAAAATCCTCAATCTTTATCCCGGCGGTGAGGTCCTGATCCAAGCGGCGAGAAGTCTTCATTCAGGCAACCTCTTCAATCTTTATCCAGGCAGCATCTTCTATCACGATCCCGGAGGCGAGGAGCGAGTCTATCCTGAAGACATACGGTGTGGAGCATCCTCTTCATACGGTCACCACCGTACACTGGATCTTCAATCCAAGGGACACGATTCAAGATGGCGTCCCTTGCATTCCTATTGGCTGAAAAATTGAATCAGCCAATAGGAATTAGGGCTGCTAAAATCCTATTGGGTGTTCAAATCAGCCAATAGGATTGAAGCAGCTCTCATTCTATTGGCTAATTCGAGTTTGGCCGCTAGCAGGGGGTGTCAATCAACCCGATCTTATTGGATCGGGTTGATTTCCGGCGATGTCTGTCCGCCATCTCA
This sequence comes from Bombina bombina, assembly GCF_027579735.1. Taxonomy (NCBI): domain Eukaryota; kingdom Metazoa; phylum Chordata; class Amphibia; order Anura; family Bombinatoridae; genus Bombina; species Bombina bombina. The sequence continues at coordinate 573,242,008 of NC_069502.1, forward strand.
GAGCAGGCGGACAGGTTATGGAGCAGCGGTCTTTAGACCGCTACTTCATAACTTGTGTTTCCGGCAGAAACATGGGGCATCAATCTCTGTTCGGAGCTTGATAATTCGGGCCCTAAGTATTAAAACAAAGCGTTACTCATTCTATGTCAGTATGCCTATAATACACATTAATCCAGATGTCTTCCTAACTTCCCTAAATTGGTCTAATACCTATTATATATATTATTTTATATTATGGTATAAATGATGATTTTAAGGTACTGAATATACTAGATAAGACACATTTCTCTCAGAACCTCAATACCTTATAGAGATGGGATTAAAACTGGAATCCCACTTTGTTCAAATAAATACATATAATTGATATTTAGGATTTATGGATAAATACTAATTCATAATTAATCTTTTCATCAGGCTTTAATAGTAAAGAGAAAAAGAAATTTAGGTAATGTTAAGGTAATGTTTGGATTTTAACGAAAAAGGGTTTCCATCCTATATGCAGGTATTGAGCTTCTGTTAATTATTTAGATTGGACGGAAGTTCTGCATGATAAAGTAGGTCTCTGAATCACAAGTATATCATAACATATTTAAAAACTAAATTAGGATACACATATATCCAACTTTTAGTGATAACATGCTGCAATGCTGCTTTTTGCTTTGGTTACTAATTCGATCCAAAAGTGACCATTAATTGTGATATAAATTATTATTAACAGGCATAGAATATAAGCACAATAATTATATGAAAGCTCTTGTTATGAAAAACTTGATGGTAAGTTAAATTATCTTGTCAATAATAAATATTAACAGTGGTATGAATTGCATTATTTGCAATAATAATAATAACAATCATAGTAAAACACTAATAATGGTTTGCTTTGCTGGAGCCTTCTGCTTTAATGAAATATCAGTGGGTATTCCTGGATGTCTGTTCTGCTCTTGGGATTCTCAGGAAGCATTTACATATATCCATCCCTGGTTTTGGATTTGTCTAGGAAAACAAACAAATGCAATTACTTTTCTAATTAAACAACTATTGCTTACATTCTGGAAGCATCTCTTAAACATCCCTCTCTTAAACTTTTCTAAAAGTGCTCTAAAGCAAACCCAAAATATTTTGAGCACAGAATAGTGTTAAAATAATTTAAGATTAATTTGCTGAGGGGTAATACAAGTAGAAAATGTGCTTGAAACAGGTCACTTTGATCTCAGGTCTGTGACAAAAACAAACAACTGCACTAGGGATAGTCTGTTGAAACAAACAATGGAGTGAGATATTTACAAATCAATGACAAAACAGGAAGAACATTTTGGGAACTTGCTGGGAGACATAGGGTAAATGTGCCTCAGGATCACAAATAGGTAATTTTATTCTAATGTAGGCACAACCTATTTTAATCGTTTAACAATCTAACAAACAGGTGCCCAAACAAGGCACTTCCCTGAAAGACATCTATTTCCCCCCTTGGGCACAATGTTTGTTTAGAACTAATTAAAGGCTGTAGTAGTCCCAAGAACAATGGTAATAAAATTATACCTCACCATTGTTGTAAAGATATCACCTATCTCTGTAAGAAAGATTCCACCATGCTTCTCTTCTTTCCACGTGTTGTTTTGGAGCTGAAAAACATTCTTTGTAGAAAATAGACTGCTGAGATCATATAAACATTTTGCATTTGATTCTGGGTAACCATGGTGTCATGATACAATCATGTGGAGTAGTTGATGCCTGGATTGGCTGTTCAGCAGAGGTGGTATTGTCTCAGCCTGGAAGGGATTAAGGTGAACTGTTATTTCTTTGTGTGGAATCTGTATTCAGAGAAGCTGTGGGCTGAGACCCCTTCCCCCTCCTTAGCCTAATGCTGTTTGTGTAACTGTGTGTAGGAATGCAAAACACTCCTCACCTTGGAGACTGATAGTGGGGGCTAAGACTTGTTTGTAATTGGTTGAACTCGTTGTAAATCATAACCAGGGCATTGTCTTTGACAAGACAAAGAGAATTTGATTCAAGTATGCAAGAGACAGACTTTTTAGGCAGAACTGCCCTGAGGACTCAAGCGACTAACATCTGGAATGGCAGCTCTCCACATATCTAAAGGAACTTGGCAATAAGTTAGATATTGTGAATAATTCTTTTCATGTCCCATTTTGTTTCTGAAGAACTGTAGATTTGCATTTGTATGTTATTTTGAATGTCTTTATAATTTTGCACTGTGTAACCTGTATTGATATTTTTGTTATTAAACGCATAGAAAATCTCATTCTGTCTTTGGGCTTTAATATCCAAATTCACACTCCTGTTGAGACAAGGTTAAAGGCACGTTACCTAAGTATTAAATAGTGTGAGTTTTTAGGGGTTCCCCAAAACTCCCCTTTAATTTAAAGGTTTTGGTGGTGGCAGCAGGGACATTGTTAATTAGAGCAGTGTGGACCGGATGTGGGGCTAATGTGGTGTCTCTTTTGAGGTCCTTTTGCAGAGTTGCAAGGATAAGGGAACCAGAGATGTGTGCCATTAACCCCTTCATGCCCACACCCCTCTATTGTGACGTTGAGAAGGTTGGATTCGTCACACATGGGATCTATCCAAACTCCAAGTGTACCTCTGGTTTTTCCAAGAAATGAGGAAACATAGATTTACACTGTGGATCATGACCATAATGTTTTTCTTTAAAACCATTCATTGTATCCATGATTTCCACTCATCTGTTGCTCATTTTTAATATGTTAGGTCCCAAAAAAGATTAACTCCAATATTTGTTTTATTTTGTAATGCATTCCCAAAACATATTTTGAAGAGATCCATGTTCTCATTTTTAAGCATATCACTCCAGATATCATAGTGTAACTGTGGCACTTTTAAAATATCATTTGTTAATTCCGATAAACATTTTTCATATTCCTTTTGAGCTGTGCAATTTTGGCCTGCATTTGCTATAAAACTTGACTCAGACATTGTTGTAATGGAGATTAGTGTGGAGTGATTATTAGACACATTATTTGAATTATTGCCTTCAGTAGAAGGGCATAGCATAGGTGTTTCTAGAAAAACAGGGATTTCACCTATGTTTACTGAAATTGCATTATAGTTATTCACTCTGACTATTAAATTGATTGTTTTATCAGTTTTGTTGGAATTTTCAAATGAAATTACATTCCTTGCCCTCCCCACTGTGTCACAGTTATTCAATATATATTGATATGTTTAGGTGGATGCATCTTTTTTCAAAGTTTCTAGCAGCTGAGGGCGCGATTCAATAAAGATCGTAGTTTGCAGCGCAAGCGAGGGAACCCCCACCGCCCGTAGTTTCAGCTCGCAACTCGAGCTATCCCATATACGGCGCCGTCAGAGGCTAAAGTGCAGTAAGTCTGACAAACCAGCAATGTCCAGAAATCTCCATAAGTACAAATTTCTGGAGTCGCCAGTGACTTACGGCACTTTAGAAACTGCCGGCGCTTACAAAACCTGACTAAAGTTATTAAATCTCCCGTACTGTCTAACACGCCTCCCAAACATAGCCCGACACGTCTAACCCTCTATCTGCTATCCCCCCTCACTATCCTAACACTATCCGCCAGCTATATTAAATCTATAAACCCCTAATGTGAGCCCCTACCCCGCCACCATCTACCTTACCTACCCCCTAAAGTGAGCCCCTTACACCGCCGCCATCTACCTTACCTACCCCCTAAAGTGAGCCCCTACCCCGCCACCATCTACCTTACCTACCCCCTAATGTGAGCCCCTTACACCGCCACCATCTACTTTACCTACCCCCTAAAGTGAGCTCCTACCCCGCCGCTATATTTTAAAAATATTAACCCCTAATTTAATCCCCCTACACCGCCGCCAACTATATTAAACACATTAACCCCTAATCTAATCCCCCTACACTGCCGCAAGCTATATTAACTATATTAACCCTAATTATATTAGGGTTAATATAGTTAATATAGTTATTATATTATATTATATATATTAACCCTAATTATATTAGGGTTAATATAGTTAATATCGTTATTATATTATATATATTAACTATATTAACACAACACAGTTAATGCAGCACCTGTTGACACATCGATTAGGTTAAGTAATATAAACTCACATAAACCCCTTGCATAAGGTACCATGAAGCTCCTCTCCAACCCCCACTTGGATCCGTAAATCTCTGGTGTGCACACCATTGACCAACGCTGATTCTGGGGACCCACCTTCAGTTTCCTGCTCTGGATCCTCTCTCGAGAGTGTCTGTGAGTTCACAGTATCATGGAGGTCGAGTCGCCGTGTGGATCCCTAAAGCGTGTCAGCGTGTGTGCGGCTGATCCAAGGAAGCGTAAAGTGTTCACTATATTGCTGCAACTTATAGGGGAGATATTGGTTGCCAAGATAATATCCGTGCCTTAACCATATCCAAAAGACTTCAATGTAAAGGCAAAAATGAGGCACCGGATGTTTTTCAAAATGCAATTGTCCTTTATTCAAGGTATGTAAAATCACAACCAGAATTGCTGGAAAAAGCGTAAACCTCAGGGCTAGGTGGAGTAGTGGTCAACCACGTACCCTTACGCTGACATGTTTCGGCAAAAGCCGTAATCGTAGATTTTGCCGAAACATGTCAGCGTAAGGGTACGTGGTTGACCACTACTCCACCTAGCCCTGAGGTTTACGCTTTTTCCAGCAATTCTGGTTGTGATTTTACATACCTTGAATAAAGGACAATTGCATTTTGAAAAACATCCGGTGCTTCATTTTTGCCTTTACATTAACTATATTAACCCTAATTATATTAGGGTTAATATAGTTAATATCGTTATATTATATATATATATATATATATATATATATATATATATATATTAAGTATAATAACCCTATCTAACTCTAACATACCTAACTAAATTCTTATTAAAATAAATCTAATTAATATTAATATTATTAATTAAAATATTCCTATTTAAATCTAAATACTTACCTATAAAATAAACCCTAAGATAGCTACAATGTAATTAATAATTACATTTTAGCTATTTTAGGGTTTATATTTATTTTACTGGTAACTTGGTATTTATTTTAACTAGGTACAATAGCTATTAAATAGTTAATAACTATTTAATAGCTACCTAGTTAAAATAATTACCAATTTACCTGTAAAATAAATCCTAACCTAAGTTACAAATACACCTACACTATCAATAAATTAAATAAACTACAAATATCTGAACTAAAATACAATTAAATAAACTAAACTAAATTACAAAAAAAACACTAAATTACAAAAAATAATTAATTGATAGTGTAGGTGTATTTGTAACTTAGGTTACGATTTATTTTACAGGTAAATTGGTAATTATTTTAACTAGGTAGCTATTAAATAGTTATTAACTATTTAATAGCTATTGTACCTAGTTAAAATAAATACCAAGTTACCTGTAAAATAAATATAAACCCTAAAATAGCTACAATGTAATTATTAATTACATTGTAGCTATCTTAGGGTTTATTTTATAGGTAAGTATTTAGATTTAAATAGGAATATTTTAATTAATAATATTAATATTAATTAGATTTATTTTAATAAGAATTTAGTTAGGTATGTTAGAGTTAGATAGGGTTATTATACTTAATATATATATAATATAATAATGATATTAACTATATTAACCCTAATATAATTAGGGTTAATATAGTTAATATAGTTATTATATTATATATATTAACTATATTAACCCTAATTATATTAGGGTTAATATAGTTAATATATATAATATAATAACTATATTAACTATATTAACCCTAATATAATTAGGGTTAATATAGTTATATATAATATAATAACTATATTAACTATATTAACTATATTAACCCTAATATAATTAGGGTTAACATAGTTAATATAGCTGGCAGCGGTGTAGGGGGATTAGATTAGGGATTAATGTGTTTAATATAGGTGGCGGCAGTGTAGGGGGATTAAATTAGGGGTTAATATTTTTAAAATAGATGGCGGCGGGGTAGGAGCTCACTTTAGGGGGAAGGTAAGGTAGATGGTGGCGGTGTAAGGGGCTCACTTTAGTGGGTAGGTAAGGTAGATGGCGACGGGGTAGGGGCTCACTTTAGGGGGTAGGTAAGGTAGATGGCGGTGTAAGGCAGGGGTGTCCAAACTTTGCTCTCCAGAGGTTTTGGAACTACATTTCCCATGATGCTCAGCTAGATAAAATGCTGGCTGAGCATCATCAGAAATGTAGTTCCAAAACCTTTGGAGAGCAAAGTTTGGACACCCCTGGTGTAGGTAGATCACATTAGCGGGTTATACTTTTATTGTAGGTGGCGGTGGGGTCCGGGAGCGGCGGTTTAGGGGTTAAACACTTTATTAGGGATTGCGGCGGGGGATCGCGGTTGACAGGTAGATAGACATTGCGCATGCTTTAGGTGTTATGTTTTATTTAGCAGATTGTGGTTGACAGGTAGATAGACATTGCGCATGCGTTAGGTGATAGGTTTTATTTTGCAGGTAGTTTAGGGAGTTATGGGGCTTACTGCGGCTGCATTTTGTGGCGAGGTGAAAATGGAGTAAGATTTCTCCATTTTCGCCACGTAAGTCCTTACGCTGTATATTGGATACCAAACTGCGCGGGTTTGGTATACCTGCCTATGGCCCAAAAAACTACGGGCGAAGGCAGAAATATAAAAGCGTAACTTCTAGGTTACGCCGTATATAGGATACCAAACCAATGCAAAATTCAGCGTCGCCAGCTTTTGCGGGCGACGCTGCATATCGGATCGGGACCCTCATATTTTGTACACTTTGTGACTGTGTAAGTTTAGTCTGGATTACTTTATTTTCACAAATTATGTTATCCATTTCATTTTCTGTTTTAATCAATTTTTCTTTACACATGTTTAGTTCTTTTTGTGCAGTAGCACAGTTTTTATCACTTTTTTGTTTCAAGCATTTTATTTAATCAATAAGTGATGTTAAGAAACTGACTTTACTTTCAAATTTGTCAATTTCTTTTTTTTCTGGTCAATTTCTTTTTCTTTGAGAGTTACCTTTTCTTTAGAAATTTGGAGGGCTTAATTTAAAACTATTTTTTGCATTCATTGCCAAGCATGCAGCAAACATACTTGCTACTGCTCTGCCCTTTAATTTTTTACTTTTCTTACAGTCATCTCTTTTTCAAATAAATCCTGGACATATTTCCAAGGATTCTCTTTTTCATAAACATCACAAGCAAAATCTTTACTTTTGTGACTTGTGATGTAAGTAGCTACAAAGCTTTCTAATGCAGATACTGCAGTCATCTTGAAAAAAGAAAAAAAAAACTCAAAGTAACAAAATAAAGCATAAATAAATAAATTCCTTAATTATTTATTACTCGTAATGCTGTTAATTGCCAACAACCCCCCCCCAAAAAAAAACAAAAAAAACAAAAAACAAAAAACAAAAGCAAGACAACTTAATAGAGGAAAAACGTTTCAATATTAATAAAACAAAGCATCCCTTTGCTTAGCCGGCAACAATATTTATTTATTTAATTAAAAAAGAAATGTTTTAAATGTAATCCTTTCTCTTGAAGGATTTTCTGGTTCAAAATGATGACAGAAATAAGCTTATGTTATAGCATTGAGTTATTGTGGCTTTGTCCCTGCTGAGTGGCTGGATCAACCTTAACTCCTCTAATAATCTTCTATGGTAAGAACCATAGCTAGAAATTGTTGTAAATGAATAACAACAGTTAAACTATATTTGTTTCAATTGATGAGGATTCTTTGAATAGAAGTAAACGTTCCAAAAAGATATTAATACTAGCTCAACAAGCAGAATATACTATAATTCTGTAAATTCTGGTGGCTGCATCAACCTTAACACTGCTAATAGCCTTATCATACATGTAAAATGTATATGCTGGATAAAATATCTTAGTGGAGACGCAAAGTTCTATTACCTGTCGTGGTCGCCAAGTCTTAAAAATGATAAGTTTTGTATTATAAGTTTAATTATTTAATTATTTTCTTCGAAGGATTTTAACAACTTAATCTGACTTTTAATAGTTTCCCTTGGGTTAAATTTAAAGTGCAAATATTTTTATATGTATATATGGAAATATATATTTGCATACGAAGAGAGAATCGCTCTACTAGCGAGGTGAAAATGGAGTAAGATTTCTCCATTTTCGCCACGTAAGTCCTTATGCTGTATATTGGATACCAAACTGCGCGGGTTTGGTATACCTGCCTATGGCCCAAAAAATTACGGGCGAAGGCAGAAATATAAAAGCGTAACTTCTAGGTTACGCCGTATATAGGATACCAAACCAATGCAAAATTCAGCGTCGCCAGCTTTTGCGGGCGACGCTGCATATCGGATTGGGACCCTCGTATTTTGTACACTTTGTGACTGTGTAAGTTTAGTCTGGATTACTTTATTTTCACAAATTATGTTATCCATTTCATTTTCTGTTTTAATCAATTTTTCTTTACACATGTTTAGTTCTTTTTGTGCAGTAGCACAGTTTTTATCACTTTTTTGTTTTAAGCATTTTATTTAATCATTAAGTGATGTTAAGAAACTGACTTTACTTTACAATTTGTCAATTTCTTTTTTTTTCTGGTCAATTTCTTTTTCTTTGAGAGTTACTTTCTCTTTAGAAATTTGGAGGGCTTAATTTAAAACAATTTTTTGCATTCATTGCCAAGCATGCAGCAAACATACTTGCTACTGCTCTGCCCTTTAATTTTTTACTTTTCTTACAGTCATCTCTTTTTCAAATAAATCCTGGACATATTTCCAAGGATTCTCTTTTTCATAAACATCACAAGCAAAATCTTTACTTTTGTGACTTGTGATGTAAGTAGCTACAAAGCTTTCTAATGCACATACTGTAGTCATCTTGAAAAAAGAAAAAAAACTCAAAGTAACAAAATAAAGCATAAATAAATAAATTCCTTAATTATTTATTACTTGTAATGCCGTTAATTGCCAACAACCCCCCCCCCCAAAACAAAAAAACAAAAAACAAAACAAAAGCAAGACAACTTAATAGAGGAAAAACTTTTCAATATTAATAAAACAAAGCATCCCTTTGCTTAGCCGGCAACAATATTTATTTATTTAATTAAAAAAGAAATGTTTTAAATGTAATCCTTTCTCTTGAAGGATTTTCTGGTTCAAAATGATGACAGAAATAAGCTTATGTTATAGCATTGAGTTATTGTGGTTTTGTCCCTGCTGAGTGGCTGGATCAACCTTAACTCCTCTAATAATCTTCTATGGTAAGAACCATAGCTAGAAATTGTTGTAAATGAATAACAACAGTTAAACTATATTTGTTTCAATTGATGAGGATTCTTTGAATAGAAGTAAACGTTCCAAAAAGATATTAATACTAGCTCAACAAGCAGAATATACTATAATTCTGTAAATTCTGGTGGCTGCATCAACCTTAACACTGCTAATAGCCTTATCATACATGTAAAATCTATATGCTGGATAAAATATCTTAATGGAGACGCAAAGTTCTATTACCTGTCGTGGTCGCCAAGTCTTAAAAATGATAAGTTTTGTATTATTAGTTTAATTATTTAATTATTTTCTTCGAAGGATTTTAACAACTTAATCTGACTTTTAAAAGTTTCCTTTGGGTTAAATTTAAAGTGCAAATATTTTTATATGTATATATGGAAATATATATTTGCATACGAAGAGAGAATCGCTCTACTAGGAATGAACAACAGCTCATCAGCTAGTTCTATGGCAATTTACCACCAAGGAGCAGCCTCTTTTAGACCAGTGTGCTTTCATAGAGGAAAACCTTCCTGTAGTATATCAGTCTGATCCCACAAAGTAAGTTCAGTCCAGCCCCGAAATACCAGGCAATTCTCCTCTGAAAAAGGAACATGACAACCCCAGATGATCGTTTCGGCCTTCTATGGGTCTCGTCAGTGAGGTGCAGCCACATTCCTCTAAGCACACTGGGCAAGGAGTCCACATCTGGTTTCCCCCATCACCCATAGGGAGACTTCCCTAGGGTCATATTAATTTGCATACAAAGAGAGAAGTGCTCTACCAGCCCTGAAATACCAGGCAATTCTCCTCTGAACAAGCAACATGACATCCCCAGAGGATCGTTTCGGCCTCCTATGAAAATATATATGTATATTTATGCAATATTATTTTATTTCATCCCAAGGTGGCAATTTGGCTACGTCCACAAAATGTAGCTATTTATATACACAGCTATGCACACATGCACACACACACATTGTCATTTACATACATTAAGATATTATGTGAGAAAATATTAATTTATAACATATATACAGTATATATATATATATATATATATATACATACATATCAATTTATACATATATATATATATATATATATGTATATATATATATATATATATATATATATATATATATATATATATATATATATATATATATAAAAGAATATAGTATATATACATTTATATATGTTATCTCCCAAAAGCAAAAGGATTTATGGGGCACCCCCCAATCTCACACCCTCTACCTGTGCACAAAGAGTTAGAAAATTAATTATAAATGTAAAAGAAGATAGTAACTCTTAGTCCCGCACAATGGATTGATAAAAGTAATTTTGTCAGGGTTAGTACTTCCCTAAGGAAACACAGACAGATAACATGTCGTATTGTTTAAGAATTTATCTGCAATCAAATTATAGCAAAAAACAGTGTACATGTATATTCCTATGAGGAAACAAGTTATCACTAAACATCTGAAAGTCCCATATTACACGGTGAGTCGTATTTGTAAACCCTATATAGATGCCTATATTCCAGGGTATAAATTGAAAGCTTATTCCTGGTTTATATAACGAAACAACAAAGTTCCATTAGAAGGTCTCCAAAATATTATGCCTCCTGCAATTGTAAAAGTCTTTAACCGACTATATTTGGAAAGACAGGTAAACTGAGCAGTTCCGCTGTTTTATACAAACAAAATTTTCACAACAGCAAGTGTAGCGGTGCTGGAGGTTAACCTAAGATCGACTTAGGACCAAGTATACCAGTGTTAGTATTAATCTGCTTCTTATTAAAAGGAATTCTTTTACCTGCTCTTTGTATTCCTTCCGTCTCAAAGATTTCCAAAATGTGAAAGGCACTTAGTGGAAAATTCCACGCCTTACTTGTTTGCAGGATGCTGCACTTGTTTGCTCCTTACGATTCAATACCGTGATTTGGGCTTCAGCGTGTGCTTAGTAGAGATCAGCTGTTACTCCACCGGCATTTCAAAACAGCTACGCGCGTTTCACCCACAAAGCATTATGCTTCTTCCGGCTGAGTTTGTAATATGGGACTTTCAGATGTTTAGCGATAACTTGTTGCCACATAGGAATATACATGTACACTGTTTTTTGCTATAATTTGATTGCAGATAAATTCTTAAACAACACAACCTGTTATCTGTCTGTGTTTCCTTAGGGAAGTACTAACCCTGACAAAATTACTTTTATCAATCCCATTGTGCTGGACTAAGAGTTACTATCTTCTTTTACATATATATATATATATATATATATATATATATATATATATATATATATATCATATAAACATGTATAAACACACACACACACATATATATATATATATATATATATATATTAAATACACAAACACATATATGCAATATATACATGAATATGGAACTAAAACATAAGCAATTGCCCAAAGTGTAACAGAGGTTACTTGTAGAAGCTTTTTACGGGAAAGCAGAGAGTCATCTCTATAAAAGTCACTAATGGAAGTAAAAGGGGCATCTCTCCAGGACCTAATGTGTGTAGCAATACTCTAATATGATGAATGGGTGATAGATGTTGAGCCACTAAGGTGCAGTGAAGAAGTTTGAACCATAAATCTCAACCGATTTACTATTGGGTATAGCATCTGCACAGTGAGGAGGCATCCATAACAAATTTTACATGCTGTAGCAAGTGTGTGCATTACAGTGTCATTATAACAATAGATTTTGTGGAATCCAATACCCACTGAATCAAAAAGCAGTCTGTTGTATCCTAGCTACAATTCTGAGTCTCTTACCATTCCATATATATCTATTTACTGACTGATACTTGTGAAGTAATGACATCTGAAAAGGTATGTGAGTTTTGAGGGTAGAATCATCTTCACGGCTGCAATCTGGCATAGCAAGGACATTTCATAATACCTTTTGGAAGTTATGTCTTTCTGCATTTTTCTGTAAAGAGTGCCATAATTCTCCTCAATTACTAGAGTGAGATTGTGGGATAAGAAGGTGCATAGCTGTTGAATACATCTAAGGGGCCATTCAAAGTAGAACATCCTCTGGAGCCGTTTAAGAGTTTGACTAGGGAAGCCTAAAGGGTGCACTTCTATTTTATCTACAATAAGTTTATAATAAGTAAGGCAACCAAACCACTTTAAACGTTTTATAAGAGACCTGGTATAGATGATTCAGGGTCAGTGATGAATAAGGTCAAATTATCTGCAAAGAAAGCAAGCTTTTGGTTTATATAATGAAGTAGAAGTCTGTGGATCTTCTCTGATCTTCTAATATGTATAGCGAGGGATTCTATAACAAGGGTGAATAGTAAGAGGGATAGAGGACCTGGTGGGCCCTGTTACAAATATGGAAGGTTATATTGAGTAAAAGCCTACTAAACCAACCCTTGCTGTGGGAACCAAGCATAAAGGCTTCACTACCTTGCAGAATATGTCTAGGAGGCAATTTCTCCAAGAGTAGCAAGCATGTAATCCCATCTCAGCCTGTTGAATGCTTTCTCCATGTTCATTGACAAGGTGAGAGGGGGAATGTCCATGTCTGACACCTCATTAAAAATATTTAGGACTCTTGCATATTATCTGTGCACTGCCTTCCTAAAGGGAAGCCAACCGGATTAAGATGTGTAACAGATGGGAGCAGAGGACTAAAGCCCTGATATTAAAATCCACTCAGCTCTGTATGTGAAGGAGAGACAAACCCAGTGCAATATAGCACTGCATGACATGACAGTTCTGCTGCATTTACACTTTGTGCTTTCTATTTTATATCACTTTACACTTTAGACTAAATTGTATTATATTTAAACTTTCCACTTTCTATTTTGTATTTTATTTTGTATACAGTATTGTATTTAGGATTGTGGTTTTACAAATTCTGATTATGCATTCACAGTTTCTGTGTAACTTTAGCAAATTAGGCTCACACTTGTTATAGTTTTGTGTGTCTTTAACAAATTAGATTGCACTTTGCATGTCTTTTTATTTAAATTAAAACTGAAAAACTGTCAGCTTCAGTTTCCTAGAGAGTGTCATTACTTTCTATGGGCCAGATAATGAACCATTTTCTAGTTTGGAGAGAATTATAGTGCTGACTTCACAGAGGCAGAACTCACTGAATCTCTAAGAATAGGGGATGAACCTGGAAACCCCAGAGAGATGAGCGTTTGCTTACATATGCCTAGATTTGGAGTTCGGCGGTAAAAGGGCTGTTAACGCTCCGCGGGCTTTTTTCTGGCCGCACCATAAAATTAACTCTGGTATCGAGAGTTCAAACAAATGCTGCGTTAGGCTCCAAAAAAGGAGCGTAGAGCATTTTTACCGCAAATGCAACTCTCGATACCAGAGTTGCTTACGGACGCGGCCGGCCTCAAAAACGTGCTTGTGCACGATTCTCCCATAGGAAACAATGGGGCTGTTTGAGCTGAAAAAAAACCTAACACCTGCAAAAAAAGCAGCGTTCAGCTCCTAACGCAGCCCCATTGTTTCCTATGGGGAAACACTTCCTACGTCTGCACCTAACACCCTAACATGTACCCCGAGTCTAAACACCCTACCCTTACACTTATTAACCCCTAATCTGCCGCCCCCGCTATCGCTGACCCCTGCATATTTTTTTTAACCCCTAATCTGCCGCTCCGTAAACCGCCGCCACCTACGTTATCCCTATGTACCCCTAATCTGCTGCCCTAACATCGCCGACCCCTATATTATATTTATTAACCCCTAATATGCCCCCCTCAACGTCGCCGACACCTGCCTACACTTATTAACCCCTAATCTGCCGAGTGGACCTGAGCGCTACTATAATAAAGTTATGAACCCCTAACCCGCCTCACTAACCCTATCATAAATAGTATTAACCCCTAATCTGCCCTCCCTAACATCGCCGACACCTAACTTCAATTATTAACCCCTAATCTGCCGACCGGAGCTCACCGCTATTCTAATAAATGTATTAACCCCTAAAGCTAAGTCTAACCCTAACACTAACACCCCCCTAAGTTAAATATAATTTTTATCTAACGAAATAAATTAACTCTTATTAAATAAATGATTCCTATTTAAAGCTAAATACTTACCTGTAAAATAAATCCTAATATAGCTACAATATAAATTATAATTATATTATAGCTATTTTAGGATTTATATTTATTTTACAGGCAACTTTGTAATTATTTTAACCAGGTACAATAGCTATTAAATAGTTAAGAACTATTTAATAGTTACCTAGTTAAAATAATAACAAATTTACCTGTAAAATAAATCCTAACCTAAGATATAATTAAACCTAACACTACCCTATCAATAAAATAATTAAATAAACTACCTACAATTACCTACAATTAAATCTAACACTACACTATCAATAAATTAATTAAACACAATTCCTACAAATAAATACAATTAAATAAACTAGCTAAAGTACAAAAAATAAAAAAGAACTAAGTTACAGAAAATAAAAAAATATTTACAAACATAATAAAAATATTATAACAATTTTAAACTAATTACACCTACTCTAAGCCCCCTAATAAAATAACAAAGCCCCCCAAAATAAAAAATTCCCTACCCTATTCTAAATTAAAAAAGTTACAAGCTCTTTTACCTTACCAGCCCTGAACAGGGCCCTTTGCGGGGCATGCCCCAAGAATTTCAGCTCTTTTGCCTGTAAAAGAATAAATACAATACCCCCCCCCAACATTACAACCCACCACCCACATACCCCTAATCTAACCCAAACCCCCCTTAAATAAACCTAACACTAAGCCCCTGAAGATCTTCCTACCTTGTCTTCACCATACCAGGTTCACCGATCCGTCCTGAAGAGCTCCTCCGATGTCCTGATCCAAGCCCAAGCGGGGGCTGAAGAGGTCCATGATCCGGTCAAAGTCTTCATCCAAGCGGGGCAGAAGAGGATCTTCCATCCGATTGAAGTCATCATCCAGGCGGCATCTTCTATGGTCTTCCATCCGGAGCGAAGCAGCAGGATCCTGAAGACCTCCAGCGCGGAACATCCATCCGGACCGACGACTGAACGACGAATGACTGTTCCTTTAAGGGACGTCATCCAAGATGGCGTCCCTCGAATTCCGATTGGCTGATAGGATTCTATCAGCCAATCGGAATTAAGGTAGGAATTTTCTGATTGGCTGATGGAATCAGCCAATCAGAATCTAGTTCAATCCGATTGGCCGATCCAATCAGCCAATCAGATTGAGCTCGCATTCTATTGGCTGATCGGAACAGCCAATAGAATGCGAGCTCAATCTGATTGGCTGATTGGATCAGCCAATCGGATTGAACTTGATTCTGATTGGCTGATTCCATCAGCCAATCAGAAAATTCCTACCTTAATTCCGATTGGCTGATAGAATCCTATCAGCCAATCGGAATTCGAGAGACGCCATCTTGGATGACGTCCCTTAAAGGAACAGTCATTCGTCGTTCAGTCGTCGGTCCGGATGGATGTTCCGCGCTGGAGGTCTTCAGGATCCTGCCGCTTTGCTCCGGATGGAAGACCATAGAAGATGCCGCCTGGATGATGACTTCAATCGGATGGAAGATCCTCTTCTGCCCCGCTTGGATGAAGACTTTGACCGGATCATGGACTTCTTCAGCCCCCGCTTGGGCTTGGATCAGGACATCGGAGGAGCTCTTCAGGACGGATCGGTGAACCTGGTATGGTGAAGACAAGGTAGGAAGATCTTCAGGGGCTTAGTGTTAGGTTTATTTAAGGGGGGTTTGGGTTAGATTAGGGGTATGTGGGGTGGTGGGTTGTAATGTGGGGGGGGGGTATTGTATTTATTCTTTTACAGGCAAAAGAGCTGAAATTCTTGGGGCATGCCCCGCAAAGGGCCCTGTTCAGGGCTGGTAAGGTAAAAGAGCTTGTAACTTTTTTAATTTAGAATAGGGTAGGGAATTTTTTATTTGGGGGGGCTTTGTTATTTTATTAGGGGGCTTAGAGTAGGTGTAATTAGTTTAAAATTGTTGTAATATTTTTATTATGTTTGTAAATATTTTTTTATTTTCTGTAACTTAGTTCTTTTTTATTTTTTGTACTTTAGCTAGTTTATTTAATTGTATTTATTTGTAGGAATTGTGTTTAATTAATTTATTGATAGTGTAGTGTTAGGTTAATTGTAGGTAATTGTAGGTAGTTTATTTAATTATTTTATTGATAGTCTAGTGTTAGGTTTAATTATATCTTAGGTTAGGATTTATTTTACAGGTAAATTTGTTATTATTTTAACTAGGTAACTATTAAATAGTTCTTAACTATTTAATAGCTATTGTACCTGGTTAAAATAATTACAAAGTTGCCTGTAAAATAAATATTAATCCTTAAATAGCTATAATATAATTATAATTTATATTGTAGCTATATTAGGATTTATTTTACAGGTAAGTATTTAGCTTTAAATAGGAATAAGTTATTTAATAAGAGTTAATTTATTTCGTTAGATAAAAATTATATTTAACTTAGGGGGGTGTTAGTGTTAGGGTTAGACTTAGCTTTAGGGGTTAATACATTTATTAGAATAGCGGTGAGCTCCTGTCGGCAGATTAGGGGTTAATAATTGAAGTTAGGTGTCGGCGATGTTAGGGAGGGCAGATTAGGGGTTAATACTATTTATGATAGGGTTAGTGAGGCGGGTTAGGGGTTCATAACTTTATTATAGTAGCGGTGCGGTCCGCTCGGCAGATTAGGGGTTAATAAGTGTAGGCAGGTGTCGGCGACGTTGTGGGGGGCAGATTAGGGGTTAATAAATATAATATAGGGGTCGGCGATGTTAGGGGCAGCAGATTAGGGGTACATAGGGATAACGTAGGTGGCGGCGATTTGCGGTCGGAAGATTAGGGGTTAATTATTTTAAGTAGCTGGTGGCGACGTTGTGGGGGGCAAGAAATATAATATAGGGGTCGGCGGGGTTAGGGGCAGCAGATTAGGGGTACATAAGTATAACGTAGGTGGCGGTCGGCAGATTAGGGGTTAAAAATTTAAATCGAGTGGCGGCGATGTGGGGGGACCTCGGTTTAGGGGTACATAGGTAGTTTATGGGTGTTAGTGTACTTTAGGGTACAGTAGTTAAGAGCTTTATAAACCGGCGTTAGCCAGAAAGCTCTTAACTCCTGCTATTTTCAGGCGGCTGGAATCTTGTCGTTAGAGCTCTAACGCTCACTTCAGAAACGACTCTAAATACCAGCGTTAGAAAGATCCCATTGAAAAGATAGGCTACGCAAATGGCGTAGGTGGATCTGCGGTATAGAAAAGTCGCGGCTGAAAAGTGAGCGTTAGACCCTTTAATCACTGACTCCAAATACCAGCGGGCGGCCAAAACCAGCGTTAGGAGCCTCTAACGCTGGTTTTCACGGCTACCGCCGAACTCCAAATCTAGGCCATAGAATGTAATAAAGCTCTCTGGGATACAAAATTTCACACGGGAGAGAGAAGGTAAGTGGAGAACCCCTGGTGCTGTCAGAAAGGCTCAGTTTGCATCAATTGCAAACAAAACTGATATGTTTTCACAACAATTAAATTTTGTGTCTATATTGTAGTATATATTACTTTTCTGTCAGTTAAAATAAGTGTATTGGGAATTTTGAGCAAACTTCCTATTCATGCAGCTGTCAACACAAATCACTGAGACCAGCTTGTTTAAAATGCTTACAAAATTTCACAAGACTTGTGAAAAAGCTTCAGACATACCCTGGGATCTCCCCTGTTTAGCCCAGGAAACTGCCCTGTACCTCCCATTTTCTGACTATCAGCAAATTAAATGAGCAATCTAATTTGTAAAAGCTACACAGAAATATACAAAGTATGATCCTTATTTGTTAAAGTAGCACAGAAACTTTCAAAACATAATCAGAATTTTAAAATCAATGCTAGATCTAAATCTAAATGTATTAAAATATAAATGAGAAAGTGCAAAGCTTAAATGGTATAATACTGAAAGTATTGAATCTAAATTGTAAAGTAATCTAACATTTAAAGCACAAAGTATGTGTAACAAAACTTTCATATCACATAGTGCTGTATTGCACTGGGCTTGTCTCTCCTTCATAAATAGAAATGAGAGAGTTCTTGCAGTGCTGTAGAGTACATTTTTCCCTTTCAATATTCAGTGAGTTCAACCCCTGTGAAGTCTGAACTGCAATTTCTCTTCAAGCCGGAGATCCTTTGAATATCAGGGCCTGAGTCTGGAGGCCAACATCTTTGCATGTATCTTAATACATGTGTTTATCAGGGAGATCGGCCTATTCTGGCATGATCCTTGCCCTCTTATGGGGATGGCAAAGATATTTGTCTCCAAGAATTAAATTGGAAAATGACTATCTTCCGAGGTTTCGTTGAAAAATCTGAGGAGCAGTGTGGGCCAAAAGCTTAGAGAAGAACTTGTAGAATAAGGCTGTAAATCCATTTGGTCCAGGAACTTTATGGATTTTAAGAGAAGATATGGCCATTTTGACCTCCTGTTGGAAAAAGGGGGCTGACAATAGGGTCAACGCTTCCTCATTCTTGAAGTACCCCACAGTGTTAGTTTTTACCACCTCTAAAGGACATTTATTCCATGAATCAACCTCTCTTTCTGTGAAAAAAATGCTTCCTCAAATTACTCTTGAATATGCTACTCTTCAACTTGAGAACACAACCACTTGTTTTGATGTTGCTCTTTTAGTGAAAAATGCTTAGAACCTGAACTTAATAAAGGCCCTTAATATGCTTAAACATTTCTATAATATCACCTCTTTCTTCTAAGTAAAAGGGACAGTCTAGTCCAAAATGAAGTTTCATGAATCAGATAGTGCATGTAATTTTAAACAATTTTACTTTTATCACCAATTTTGCTTTGTTCTCTTGCGGCTAGTTTACGAGTTTTTGTCGGTAAGGCTTGCGGTGCTAACGAGCATTTTTTTCTCACCGCTCACTTAAGACAACGCTGGTATTACAGGTTTTTACAAACCCGGCGTTGGCCACATAAAAGTAAGCGTAGAGCAAAATTTAGCTCCACATCTCACCTCAATACCAGCGCTGCTTATGGTAGCAGTGAGCTAGCTAAATGTGCTCATGCACGATTTCCCCATAGGAATCAATGGGAAAGAATCGGCTGAAAAAAAAACTAACACCTGCAAAAAAGCAGCGTTCAGCTCCTAACGCAGCCCCATTGATTCCTATGGGGAAATACTTTTTATCTCTACACCTAACACCCTAACATGAACCCTGAGTCTAAACACCCCTAATCTTACACTTATTAACCCCTAATCTGCCGCCCCCGACATCGCCGACACCTGCATTATATTATTAACCCCTAATCTGCCGCTACGGACACCGCCTCCACCTACATTATATGTATGAACCCCTAATCTGCTGCCCCTAACATCGCCGACACCTACATTATATTTATTAACCCCTAATTTGCCCCCCCAACATCGCAGCAACCTAACTACACTTATTAACCCCTAATCTGCTATCCCCAACGTCGCCGCCACTATAATAAACTTATTAACCCCTAAACCTAAGTCTAACCCTAACACCCCCCTAACTTAAATATAATTTAAATAAATCTAAATGAAATTACTACAATTAAATAAATTATTCCTATTTAAAACTAAATACTTACCTATAAAATAAACCCTAAGCTAGCTACAATATAACTAATAATTACATTGTAGCTAGCTTAGGGTTTATTTTTATTTTACAGGCAACTTTGTATTTATTGTAACTAGGTACAATAGTTATTAAATGGTTATTAACTATTTAATAACTACCTAGCTAAAATAAATACACATTTACTTGTAAAATAAACCCTAACCTAAGTTACAATTTCACCTAACACTACACTATAATTAAATTAATTACCTAAACTAACTACAATTAATTACAATTAAATTAAATAAATTAAGTATGAAAAAAAAACCCACTAAATTACAGAAAATAATAAAATAATTGCAAGATTTTTAAACTAATTACACCTAATCTAATCCCCCTAATAAAATAAAAAAGCCCCCCAAAATAAAAAAAATCTCTACCCTATACTAAATTACAAATAGCCCTTAAAAGGGCCTATTGCGGGGCATTGCCCCAAAGTAATCAGCTCTTTTACCTGTACAAAATAAATAAATACAATACCCCCCAACATTAAAACCTACCATCCACACACTCAACCCTACTCAATCCCCCCTTAATAAAACCTAACAATACCCCCTTGAAGATCACCCTACCTTGAGACGTCTTCATGCAACTGGGCACAAGTGATCCTCCAGACAGGCAGAAGTCTTCATCCGATCCGGGCAGAAGAGACCTCCAAATGGGCAGAAGTCTTCATCCAGGCAGCATCTTCTATCTTCATCAATCCGGAGCGGAGTGGGTCCATCTTCAAGCTAGCCGACGCGGAGCATCCTCTTCCAACAACATTAAACTGAAGAATAAAGGTACCTTTAAGTGACGTCATCCAAGATGGCGTCCCTTAAATTCTGATTGGCTGATAGAATTTTAAAGTGCACATTATAAAAAGGTTTATTACAATTGCAAGTTGTACCTCACCGTCCATAGCTCTCTATTGCTGTTCACTCCTAAGTCTGTGCAGGCAGAAACCAGACAAAATGGCCATACACTGTTCAGCTGGCTTCTTCACAGGCTTAGGAGTGAACTATAGAGGGGCAGAACAGCTTTGTATTCATTGAAGTGCACACTGCAGAAAGAAAATGTGTAGACATGAAGGGCTCCATGCTGCAATATGAGATTTGCAATTATAATAACTCTTTTTGTAATAAAAACGTTTAAAATGCCCTAAGCTTATTGTAATGTGGATACTACATGTATTTCATTGCACTGTTTCACCAATGCTGGTGTAGATTACAAGTGGAGCGCTATTGATAGCACATGGTACACTATCAATATTGCAGCATTGCAATAAGAGTAGCGCACAATCTGGTATTACAAGTCTATGATAAAAACGAATTACCAGAGAAAGTGTATTGCCACTGTTATTAATTTGCTGCACTCTATACTTTCAATGGATAGAGCAGCCAAGCTAAAAGTTGCTCATATTACTAGAATAAATAGAGATATATTATACAGAGGCATGGAATTATGTCATGTTATTAAATATTATGAGGCACAATGCTTAGTGCAATTAAAATTTAGATTTTTCTAGATGGCTAGAAATGGAAAGTCAACTGATGGGAACTCAACCAACAAACACCGGCTCATGAGCAGAGGATATACCTTAAGATATAAGTATTTTCTTTAAAATGGACAGATGTATCTTTGTGAAGGATGCATTAATCAAGCCTTTTACAAGGTTATCCTGGAAAAAAAAACTTGCATCTTTTCTGCTCTGATAATGTTCCTCAACTCTGAAGATTGTTATTTTCCAGGAGGACAATTCTCCATGCCACACAGCCAGGTCAATGAAGATGTGGAAGGAAGACCATCAGATCAAGACCCTGTCATGACCAGCCCAACCTCCAGATCTAAACTCAATTTAAAACCTCTGGAATGTGATCAAGTGTAAGATGGATGGTAACAAGCCATTAAACAAAGCCGGGTTGCGTGGATTTTTGTGAAAGGAGTGGAATAAAGTCACCCAACAGCAATGTGAAAGACTGTTGGAGAGCATGCCAAGACACATGAAAGCTGTGATTGAAAATCAGGGCTATTCCACCAAATATTGATTTCTGAACTCTTGCAAAGTTAAAACATTAGTATTGTGCTGTTTAAAAATTAATTTGAACTTGTTTTCTTTGCATTATTTGAAGTCTGAAATCACCTTTTTTGTTATTTTGCTTTAAATGACAATATTTTTATATGTAATTTAGGAGAAATGTTGTTAGTAGTTTATAAAATAAAACAAAGGGAATATGAGGGCCCCTAAACTGCAGGGAAAAAATGAAGGGAGAGGGAGGGATGCGGCACTGAACTACAGAAAAGGGCCGGAATGGGGCATGGAGTTTCCCTAGTTAATGATCAATGGGAGTGGGGGAGGTGGGGGGACCACTGCACTACAGAAAAAATTATATATACAGTATATATACGTATATATATATATATATATATATATATATATATATATATATATATATATATATATATAAAAAAAAAATAAAGATAGCCATAAATTAGTTAGTATCAAAGATAGCTACCATTAGTGGCAAGTGGTGGGTTATATAACTATTTGGGGGGTCAGGGAGGTGGGAGGGTTGAAGAGGATCACTACCGTGCAGAAAATAATAATAATAATAAAAAAACTCTAAACTGCATACTGGCAGACTGTCTGCTAGTACCTAAGATGGTATGGATGACTTAGGTGGTGGAGGGGAAGAGAGGATCAGGTGGTGGGAGGTGCCAGGTGGAAGGGTAATCTCTACACTACAGCTGAAATTAACCTTATAATTTCACTTCTGGGAATAATAGAAGTGTGGTTTACAGCTGCATTTAGCGGCCTTCTAATTACCAAAAACCCATGGCAAAACCATGCATGTCGGATATCTATGAATAAATGAATCCCAGAGAAGCTTTTACAATCATTTGTTTCATGATTGCACAAGCAGAATGTAAATAATTTTAGTGAGAAACCCAAAGTTTGTGGAAAAGTTAGGAATTTTTGTTCTATGACCGCATTAGGGGGTAAAATGGTTGCATTAAATATATCAAAATGGGCTTAGATCAATACCTTGGGTTGCCTATTTAAAAAAATATTTTTTTGTTTAAATGGAATGATAACAAAAATCCTAAAAATACTCCAGGATTTTGAGCAATTTATTCTCTGAAATTCCAGGTAGTGAAGTTAATATGTTTTTGATGTGTTTTGTGAGTTTTTTTAACCATTAAATTTTACTTCAGGTCTCAAGCTGTGCTAAATAGTCTAGTGTAGTTTCGACTTTCATTCAAGCTCAAACTATTAAGCTCAGTCACCATATCCATTGACAGTGCAGGTTGAGCTAGAGCAATATCAGTCGTATTAACCCATCTCTGGTAAATGTGATTTACGTGGACTTGTAATATCAAGTTGCGCACTGTTAGCTCTGTCCAGCGATACTGCTTATCGCGACTAGACTATCATTAGAACGCTTATTGTATTATGTAACTGTGCTTCACAATAACTCGTTTTAATGTGTTAAGTTATATGTATGCATTTACACTCATTATAATGGATTGGAGGTACCCTCATCAGTATTAGGGATTAGGGATGAACTAATGTCATTTGAATGGTAAAACAAATGATCGTCTTGGCATTAGTTCTGACTTTGAATATTTATGAACAACAAATATGGAAACTTTAAATTTGAATATGCATTAAAACAGACTAATGTATAACTCTTAATGTTTGCAAATTTCTGATTTTGCAATCAGTATCCAAAAATTCATAAAAGGAAGGTTAAAGGGCCACTATTATTGAATAATGACATGCTCTAATCCATTAGAGGCTGTTAGAGCATGTAATTTTGACTATCAACCCTGCAAGGGTTAAACACACAATAGAACTACCACTTGGCACTTGCAGTGCTACTTGCACATCTGAGTACCATGCAGAATTTCTACTGTGTGTTTAAACCCATTATAGGGGTTAAACACACAGTGATCCAGGGTTAATAGTCAATTACATGCTTTAATGGATTAGAGCATGTCATTTTTTGATTATAATGGCTTAATAGTTGTTGGCATAAACAAATTTTATTTAGAAGAAACAAATATGGCTTACATAAGTTATTTTAATGAATCTGCTATAACATTTCAATAATCTTTAAAAGCATCACAATGCAACTAACAATAAGAAATCTAAAGTTATCTGCAAATGTTTTCCTTAAAATGTAGTTCCAACTCATGCTATGATTCTAAAACTCTGTTGAACAGCAATACCTATTCATAAGGTAATATATTACGAATTAAATTAAAATGCTAAATTTAAGACAGTGTATCTTGTGTATTTCTTTACTTAGAGCTAGATTACAAGTTTTGCGGTATGGTGCAGTACGGCTATAACGCTGAAAAATTGGCCATTGCGCGTGGAATGGCAGGTCTACCATATTACAAGTTGCGGAGGTACAGCTATAACGCAATCATTTTAGCCTGTAATGCAATGATCCATTCCACACTCACAAAATGACGTTTGAGTGCAGGATTTTCCATTGCGCCGTATTACAGGTTGTGCGGTCCGGCTAAAATGCTTGCATTATAGCCTATACCGACACAATCCATTCCGTGATCTGAGACCAGTAGTTATGGATTTTGCGAAACTAAAATGTTTAACAAAATCAATAACTAAAATGTTACAAAGTACACTAACACCCATAAACTACCTATTAACCCCTTAACCGCCACCCTCCCGCATCGCAAATACTATAATAAATCTATTGACACCTAATCCGCCCACCCACTTTGAGACTATTAAATAAACCTATTAACCCTTAATCCACTGCCCACCCACATTGCCAACACTATATATACTTATTAACCCTTAAAACACCAGCCCCCACATCGCAAATAATAAACTAAACCTATTAACCCCTAAACTGCCAGCCCCCCACATTGCAAAACACTAAATTAAACTATTAATCACTAAACCTAACACCCCCTAACTTTAAATTAAATATAGGACAAAAAAAGAACAAAAAAATTAAATATAACTATCTTAATATAAACAAAAACTTACCTGAAATAAAAAAGGGGGCTGGCGGTTTAGGGGTTAATAGGTTTATTTAGTGTTGGCGATGTCGGGAGCGGCAGATTAGGGGTTAATCATTTTATTTAGAGTCTGCGATGTCGGGGATCGGTGGATTAGGGGTTAATAACTTTAGTGTCGGCTATGTTTGGGGGGCGGCGGACTAGGGGTATTTAGAATAGGGGTTTATGTTAGGGTGTTAGGTTTTAACGTAATTTTCTTTTCCCCCTAGACATCAATGGGGTTGCTTTACAGTGATTTGCCATTCCGCAACAGCAGATGTTTTTTTCTGACACTTTCTCCCCACTGTTGTCTATGGGGAAAGCGTGCACGAGCACATAAAGTCAGGCCTTGGGATTTGTGTGGTATGGAGCTCAACGCACCATACCGCACAACAAGAGAAGGTTTTTCAGTAACTCTAAATGGCAGCGATATGGAAAGTGCGATAACACTATTTTTTTGCATTATTTACGTACCCAGTATAGCGCAAAACTTGTAATCTAGCTGTTAGATTTTAAAAGTACATTAGATATTAATAAATCCAAAGGGTTCCCCAAAAATAGCAGCATCCTCAACCTATACTACTAAAGGAAATAGGGTAAATCAAATTGGGACCCTTGGCTTTCTGGACAGTACTAAAAACAATTGTAAATTGCACTTATTATAATTACATTTTACTTTAGTAAAATTAGATACATAAATATTTTGTTAACCACTTCTATGACACAGGGGTCTAAAAATAAGATATTTTGCCCTGATATATGGTCTATATGGATAGTTTGAGTCTTTATTCACAAGAACCAGTATAAAATCACAGTGTACCTTTGAATTGTTGCGATCCACAAAGGGCTCCTGTCAAAGTTCCCAATTTTATTGCTATAAAAGGACTACAATCTGTTACCCACACCATTGTTAGTATAGCGTTCACTCCACTCCATAAACAGGAGTCAGCTGATCTGGTAACTTGTCGTATCTTTGGCCAATCAGCAATCAACAGGAATATCATATAGTCCTTTGTATAATGCATTAGTGAACACACAAAATTTAAAAAGCCCATTCCACAGCTCCACTTGTGACTCCTACCGCTCTTTTAGTACTCAGAGTATTTGTCCTGTAATCTCGTACTTAGTGGTCCTTGGAATTCAACAGGAATCCCTCTGCTCCACCAGCCTGACAAGACCTGGTTACACAAAAATGTTTTGGCCACTATAGCCTTTGTCAAGATACTGATTCCCAAATCATCTTCCTTTTTTATTCTTCCTCTAGAAATTAACCATTTATTTTCAGATTGAAATGCACATGGCTGATTTAGAGTTAAAAGGACAGTCAAGTCTAAAAAAAGTTCATGATTTAAATAGGGAATGTTATTTGAAACAACTTTCCATTTTACTTTTATCACCAATTTTGCTTTGTTCTCTTGGTATTCTTAGTTGAAAGCTAAACCTAGGAAGTTCATATGCTAATTTCTTAGACCTTAAAGACTGCCTCTTATCTTAATGCATTTTGACCACTAGAGCGCATTAGTTAATGTGTTTTATATAGATAACATTGAGCTCATGCACGTGAAGTTACCCTGGAGTGAGCACTGAATGGCTAAAAGGCAAGTCTGTCAAAACAACTGAAACAAGGGGGCAGTTTGCAGAGGTTTAGATACAAGGTAATCACAGAGGTATAAAGTGTATTTTTATAAAAGTGTTGGTTATGCAAATCGTGGGAATGGGTAATAAAGGGATTATCTTTCTTTTTAAACAACAAAAATGTCTGGTGTTGGCTGTCCCTTTAAATCTAATTCCATATCAACATATGACTGATTCTGTGTAATATATTGTCTATTTACAAATATACATTACAGATACAATTGTAAAAATTTTATATTTTTAAAAGGCTTAAATGGACAGTTAACGCCAGAATTGTTGTTCTTTAAAAAGAAAGATAATCTCTTTATTACCCATTCCCCAGTTTTGCATAACCAACACTGTTATAGAAATACACTTTTTACCTTGTATCTAAGCCTCTGCAAACTGCCCCCTTGTTTCAGTTGTTTTGATAGACTATGAGCTCAATGTTATCTATATGAAACACATGAACTAATGCCCTCTAGTGGTCAAAATGCATTCAGATTAGAGGCAGTCTTCAGGGTCTAAGAAATTAGCATATGAACCTCCTAGGTTTAGCTTTCAACTAAGAATACCAAAAGAACAAAGCAAAATTGTTGATAAAAGTAAATTGGAAAGTTGTTTCAAATTACATTACATTACATTACATTACAATCATGAAAGTTTTTTTTTTTTTTTACTTGACTGTCCCTTTAAACTCTAAATATGATAAGAAATATATATAATTCTAAAATTTATATTTCATAAAAATTTATATTTCATAAAAGAAAAAACTAGTTCCTGTTAATTCATTATCCCACAGAAATAATAATAATTATTTTTTTAAATAAAATATAACAATCTCGTATATATAGAAATGTAAATGTGTAAAAAATTAAACATACACACAGAATACAATATATAGAACTCCAAACTTTGTATATTTGGATTTAGTTAATCTAACTAAAAAAGGACAACTCCAAGCGGTGATACAAAAAAGGAACACTGGCTACTATATAAACTTTCTTAAATCAGTTTGGATACAATGTTTAATTTCCCCTCCTATTTTCAAGATATATTCTAAATACCCAAGGTTCAAATGAATGGATTTAAATCCAGTTCCCTATTTAATTCTAAAGGGTATAGGGTACAAACTTGATAAATTAATTATGTTTCTTGGATTTGCAGCATATTCTCTAAATTTCCCCTCCTAACATCCCAATAGATTTTCTTAATACCCTAAAATCTCAATGTCTATGTGTTACATTGAAGTGCTTCATTGAAGTGTTTGTAAAGTTCATTGTCATCTCTCCCATGTTTTATGCACCATACATATTTCTTATCATATTTAGAGGTTAACCTTTTAAAATATACATTTATTACAATTGTATCTGTAATATGTATATGGAAAATGGCTAAATTCTAGGGGGAAGTATAAAAAGGAGAAGCTGGGAAACAGTATCTTGACAAAGGCTATAGTAGACAAAATGAGTAGATACTTATGTAACCAGCTCTTGTAAGGCCAGTGGAACAGATTGATTCCTGTTGGATTACAAGGACCGCTAAGTATGAGATTACAGAAGAAATACTCTGACTTCTAAAAGAGTGTCAGGAGTTGCAAGTGGACCTCAAAATTGGTATGTGCACTTTTGCATTATACAGAGAACTATGTGATATCCCTGTTGATCGCTGATTGGCTGAAAATAGGACACATTACCATATCAGCTGACTCATGTTTATGGAGTGAAGTGAATGCTATACTAACAGTGCTGTGGATGACTGATTGTAATCCTGTTATAGCAATAAAATTATGAACTTGGAGCCCTTTGTGGATCTTGAAAATTCAAAGGTATTCTTTGAGGTTTGACTGATTCTTGTGAATGTAGGCACCAACTATCCATATAGACCATATATCAGTGCAAAACATCTTATTACCGGTACTGTCTTAATTGGACTTAAAAATGAATTAAGATAGCACTTTTTAAGCTGTATTCAGATGTAATATTATTCTATTTTGTATTTTTAGACACTAGCGCCATAGAAGCATGAAACAAAATATTTATTTATCTAATTTTTCTAAAATGAAATTTAATTATATAAAGGGTGATTTACAATTGTTTTTAGTATTGGCACCACCCTTAGGCCTAGTTTCTATTGAGATCTTAATGGAGATAAAGTTTTTACCACCAGTTTCCAAACTTTACCACCTCAATGGAAACTAGCCCTTAGTGTGATTTAGTAAGGGCTAGTTTCCATTGAGGTGGTAAAGTTTGGAAACTGGTGGTAACATAACAGTTTACACAATTTACCACCTCAATGGAAACTAGGCCTTTAATGGAGATAAATGTTTTACCACAAGTTAACAAATGTTACCACTTCAATTGAAACTAGCCCTTAGTTTTACCCATACTTACCCATCTTTCAGCATATAAATACAGAAAATCCCCTTTACTTTAATTGGTTTTTTTTTTTTTTTTACCAAACTACAGCCTACTTTCCATTGAGGTGGTAAAGTGGGGAAACTAGTAGTAACATAAAAATTCTCCATAGGTAGTAAGTAATGGATAAATGTTTTTTATCCCCATTTTACATAATTACCACCTCAATGGAAATGTAGGCCTACATTTGTAATTTGAGGATATTGCTGACAGCATAAGATACTTTGGTTCCTTTTTAAAAAATATATCTGATTCTTTAATCTGGAAATGCTTAATCATAAACTATCCCTTTTATTGTTATAACATAGTAACACACAATTTTGCTAAAAAGTGACAGATTTAAATTATTTTAAACCATTGTTTTGAATGTATATATTTTGCAATGCAGTGCTAATTTGTTTATACCTACTATGCATATATTAAAATGCTTAAATGTAAATTTTAAGTATAACCTAGAACCTGCCTATTTATAAAAAAAAAAAAAAAATGCAATTCTTTTTTTATTCAAAGAGCTCAGGTACGTAACATGAACAAGTACAATAGAACACAGTACATCACTACTTTTCACAATACAGGTAGAATGATATATTATACAGCATATATGTATAGTGATACAAAGCAAAAAAGGAACATATGTATGGCATTTGCTCACATCCTGGTAGAAATACCGTTAGTATGAGTTAGAAGAATACTGTCAGCAAAGACAGCACACAGAAGTGCAATCTATTCTTTAAATAATCTGAACTCCTTCATTTTCCAAAACAACTAACAAGCAAATAAGAAAAACAAATCTTGGGTATCCCGTTAGTATCTGAGGGAATATATGTCTGAGCAGAGGAGCATCCCGTCATAAGCCTGAAATTCTATCCTGCAGATAAGTAATGTAAATTAGCTTAATAAATAACATGAAAGGCACAGTTATGAGCCAAATTAAAATATTTTATTGTAAAAGACTAGGGGGACCGAGTAGTATCAATCCTTAAAAGCTAGCATGTCTTGTCCTCCTATACTTAATATGAAGTTTAAATCTGCATCTTCTTTCTGGAAAATTCCAATTCAACCTAGTCAGATTCCCATTCAAGTTAGTATTGCAACAACATACTAGCAGGCATGTTAAATGGCGTCCAAGCAATGGGCAGTTATAAGTAGTAAATAACATGTTATCTTAAAAATAAAGTAATAAAATATATACTGTCATGTTGGGCAGACAGAACACTAAAAAAAACAATAGCTATGACCTTGAAGGATTCAACAAATCCAAAATGAACCAATAGATAAACCATCAGTAGTACGAAACATTTTAGACAAAAATATAAGCCTGAATTTCTATCCTGTAGATAAGTAATGTAAATTAATGTATACCACAGCTTAATAAATAACATGAAACGCACACAGTGAAATTAAATTAGTTTATTGTAGAAGGCTAGAGAGACTGAGTGATATCAATCCTTAAAGGCTAGCATGTCTTGTCCTCTATACTCAGTATTAAGTTTAAATCTGCATCTTCTATCTGGAAAATGCCCAATTAATGTAGTCAAGAAATTATGTAAAGCTAGATTTGTATATGTATTGCAACAACATACTAACAGAAATGGGAGATGGAGTCTAAGCAATGGGCAGTTATAAGTATAAGGACATATTATCTGAAAACAAAATGATTAGATACAATATATACTGTCATGGAGGGCAGTCAGAGCACTATCAAAGAGTACTATCAATCTCCAGGGCTAGAAGAGTGTAACAAAAAACAATAGCTATAACCTTGAAGGTTTCAATTAATCCAAAAAGAACCGAGAGATAAACAACCAGTAGGGCAATACATGTATGCCAAAAATATGATTATAGATGTACATTTAAAAAAAAAAAAAAAAACACACACTCTTCAATGCAAATAACAGCTTGGCTTGAAAACATCAACATATTTATTAACATAGAACAAATAAATTATTACTATTCTTTCCAAAACGACTTTCCACAATAAGATTTGACTAAATCACAGATGAAGCCTTTTTGCTAAATGGCACTTATTAACATCTAAGAAAATTACAATGACAGAAGAGAACAAGTTTTTACATATATCTGCATGTAGCATAAATCAAGTAAAAATGTGGGTAAAGATAGTTCTCAGTATCAAAAGTGGTGGAGGCCAGTGTTTGAAGTGGTCCCTAATCTAATGCTATAGTATGAGATGAAAGAACATGGAACTGTTTCTGGATCAGTCATAAAAGGGTTAACATATTCCTCCCCTTATTGCATTGTTTTCATCAAAGATCACCATATAAAAGGCATATGCATGGGCAAGGGACATCCATGGAAGCTCAGAGTAACAAAAGAATTGTAGCCAATACGCGAGAGATAGATAATTCTCTATGTGATTTGCAGCACACCATGCAATGACCAAAACACTAAGCGAAGAAAGATGTAAATATTAGAGATCACCTTGCTCAAAAAGACCTTTCAGCTGCCATTTTTCCATTCCATCCTGTTTGCAAAGAGTTAGAAGCGTGATGTCTAGGTTATTGAACATTTCATTAAAGACTGTTACCGGAATCTGGCAACAAAGAGATGAAGCAGTATCATTACCCAACACAGCAATGCCTGGACATTGATGTCTCTGCCTATTGCATGACTTGATCAAGCTCCCTGGTGTTTGTTACCATGTGATTAAGAGACCATGACTGATAGATAGTAAGGGAGGTAAGGCAAAGTATTTTGCTTCTGCAATATAAGTTGGGGTATCCCAGAGCTCCTCTATCAGGCTGGTAGAGTCCACAAGTGAATGATCTCTGTGGTGAGTACTTCTCAGATCCATCATCAGGTGGTCTTCCAAATTTAGATTTGCTTCACAGTATGTATCACCACCCAGTGAGGGGGTCCAGAAGATCCAATGCTGAAAATTGTAGTGCAACATAGAAACATAGATATTGACTGCAGATAAGAGCCATAGGCCCAGCAAGTCTGCCGGTATTTCCTAAAAGTATAAATTTATCTAGTTTGTAAGATAGCCTTATGCTTGTCCCAGGCATTCTTAAAGTCCCCCACCGTGTTTGTCATTACTGCCTCTTGTGGAAGTTTTTTCCATGAATCAGACACCCTTTCTGTAAAGAAGTGACTCCTGAATATACTAGCTTGAGATCATAGATTCCATATTGAAATACAAAAGCTAATTTCTGACACTGTGTCAGAAGAAAATCTTTCAATAAGACCTGCAGGGGGAGAGAAGATGAGAAGATGATAAACTCTCTATCTACTAGCGTTCCCAAGCACTAAAGCTGCCAAGGGAGGTGTAGATGGCAGTGAGATTTGGCTTCAAAAAAGCTTTCTGAACCCAAGGATAAGCAGAGACTTAACACTTGGTGTGCTACCCACCTGAAGTCCAACTATTTATAATTTATATAAATATGTTCATTCCAAAGTCATAACATTATTACATTATAAAATTTATATGCATAAAAATGCAAATTGTTTTAATAATAATTATTCAAACATTCACAAACATTTGGGCTTTAAAGTTTATGGAAGAAACTTACTTGATTTTAAAATGACACCAGGAGCTTTCTGGCACTCAATAATTATTGGAGCTGAAGAAAATGAAAGAAAGTTGAATCAAAATTTGTAGTGACTGAAAACCTTAAACAATATGCCAACTTGCAGGTAAATTTGTTGGTATGTTAAAATAATTGTGATCATTTGTAAAGGAATATTTGTTCCATTTGGCTATACTATTGTGCAGACACATTGCTTTTGTATACAATATGCTACTCATAGCTTTATAGAATATATCCTGAATAACTATAATATGTAACAAATGCTAATATTACCAACATTTAGCCACCTTGATGGTCACTAATGTGAATGTCCTCAGTATTGTGTATGTATGTATGTATATACTAGCTCAAATTTTTAAACATATATTAAGACTATAGCATAGATCAACAATTAAGCAATGAATTATGAAAGGAATCACAAGGCTTTGAAAGAACAGTTCACTGTTACACTTCATAAAAAGCATGATGGAATCAATGGTCCTGGTTTCCTTTGGTGTAACCAATTGCGGATATACATTATGTTAAATTAGCTTTTGCTCTGATCTTACGAGTGAATGCATAGAATTGTGCAGGCTCAGGTAAAATTCACCCTACTTAAATTGACATTAAGTAATACATTTCATGCACCTCCCTCAAATTATGAGTGCCACGATTTTGGAACCAAGATTTCACTGCAAGTATCTGAAAGAGAGTTTCGGCACATGTGCAAATAGTTCATCACTGAACTTTAGTGAAAGCTAGATTTCAACATGGCGGTGCCCATAAATAGAGGGAGGTGTTAAATAACCCCAGCACTATGTTTATAAAATGTATTTAGTGTTTAATGTACCTTTAAGTACACTTGAGGCATTCTAGCTTCTCAAGAGGGAGAGGAACTATAAAAATATTCAGAAGTATTTTACAAGAAAAGCAAGCAAAATTATTGTCTGTGTACATTGCAATGCTGATTTATTTTCCTTAACAAGATTCAATTTTGAATTTAATGTACCTTTAATGCAAATGTACAAAAACTGATTATTTAAACGGGTTTGACATTTCTAAAATTGTTAATCCTTATATCCTGAAACATTTTATACATATGCTGATGTTATAGAAGAAAAGTAAGTGAACTACATTTTGAGTCATCACATTGCTGTAAATGAGATTTGTTTAGTTAATTTAGTTTCATTTGCATATTTTTAAGATTTTAAAATTAGATATAAAAAAACCCAGGTTCATTGAAAGGTTACCATATAGTTTAAATGTTGCCCTGTGAGGGGCTTTCTGAATAAGACATCAAGTTTCCAGTCATCAGAGGATAATTTATTGATACTTGTCAAAAAGGAAGTACCAGTCTAACAGAAATCAAGACAAAAGGAATGCCTGATGAATTTCCTTTGAAGTGCCTTTTATAAAAGTCCTTGGTAATGCATATTGATGAACTCCAAATTGTCTTGCCTGAAGGGAAAAGAAGGCTGCTTTACACTGTCTTATAAATATTCATCAAAAGAACAAGACTTATGTTTTCAGGCGTGAGGTGAATGATTATGTTTGTATGATTGCCTTGGAATCTTTATAATTATTAAAACTGTATTTGACAAGTAGAGAATCAGAAAATTGGTTTCTTGCCATGTGGTTCCCTTTGGACTTGAAGCCTTATTTTATTGATAAGTATGTACAATAAAGAATTGATCAATTGACTAATTGTTTAATGCAATAAAAGTTTAATTGCTTAGTTTTAACTTCTAAACTATTGTGATAGACAACTTTATAATATATAAGATGCTATTTATTTGACTGTAATATTGAAATTAACAGGTAAATCTAGACTATACCTTTGTCACTTAGTCAAATTCTATGCATGTTTTACAAAACAGAACACTACTTTGTTTAAATTAGCTAAATTGAGAATATGGATAAAATGAAGCTATCTGAACATTGGGCTTAACAGTTTTAAACGTATTGTATTATTTATATATATATATATATATATATATATATATATATATATATATATATATATATGTGTGTATATATATATATATGTGTGTGTATGTATATATATATATATATATATTTGAATAAACAATGATATTATCAAAGATAAATACATAAAAAACAAAGAAACAAATCCAAGATGGTGCTCCAACAGTATTCTCATCTAAATTCTAATTGTATTTTGATTTATCTTAAAAGCAATAACATTTTTAAGCTGATTATATTTGAATGAAACAGTTTTATGAGTTGATGGGAATCCCCCCCATTTTAAGACATACATAACATAAATATAATCTTACATGTTCCTCATATTATTCCACAGAAGAAAACAATAGCAAGTGAGTCTAAAGTGTCCAGTGTGTCAAAGCCATTTTGTAATTCTATTGTTTTGCCCACCACAGTAGTTATTCATGAACGTGTTGGTGTCTGTCAGGACTATCCCTTTAAGCAGTCCCCTCCTACAATACCTTTATAAGCCATGCGCACCTGCACACAGGTGCTTAGTATTTTGTTTGCAACCTAACTAGAGTTTGATCTTTAAACTGAGCTCCTATTGCCTAAACGCAATATTTCATAGATTCCCGTTATATCTCAACTTAGAGAATACTCTCAACTCAGGATTTCTACCTTGATCTCTTCAGAGTATTATAACACAACTTCATCAGGAGTTACTTTGTATTTCAACTCAACTATCATCACACAGAGACCCGCTCATACGCAGCACCTGTCAGCTCTCACTTCCACAGCGAGCGCAACCGTCATACAGCTTCAGTCTCCGCCAGGACGTTATTACCAGCTCAGCCCTCAGGCACACAGACAAGCTCAACACCTCTTCTTACATTGACTTGATCCACATTTGCGAGTAAGTCATTTCATCTTCAACGCTAACAAACTGAAAGCTTAGTCCAGTCACGCCCACACTTGTGACATAATGGCTTGTATCAAACGCAGTCTGCTGCACACGACAGAGGATCCTGTTACCGTAATAAAGGTACTTTCACTATATATACTAAATAAGGAGAACTATTACTTTTGTGACTCTTTATACACTCTGTGTAAAGTGCCAATCCGGCAAACCCACTGTTATCCAAATTGCAATCTGTTTTAGTACTGCACATAGCTGTACTGATACTTACTGTTCATTCAGTAACCACTTAACAACTCACTACGGTAATACTGTTGCCATTCCACAATACTGGTAATAATTACTTAAGTGAAACAAATCATCAATTTACTATTTACTTACGATCTCAAATAATTCCGCATCTGAGACCAAAACTGACCTTTAACCTAGGGGTTATACAGATCCCTCACATAATACTAAGCCAAAAAAGAATGGATTCAGCGGAATTACCTCAGATTGTATACAACCTTACACAAAAAGTTGACCAGCTTTCTCAGGGACTCAGAGAACTCCAATTAGAAAATCAAACCCTCCGTGGTATACTAAAAGATACCATGACTCAAAGGGTTCTACCTCTGAGTTTTCCCCAGAACCCCAGGTATCTTTGCCAGAAACATTTGCTGGTAATTGGAAACATTACCGACAGTTCAAAAATGCCTGCACTTTGCTTTTTTCCCTCAAACCCAAAACTTATTGTACAGACAGGATAAGAGTTCTCACAATCGTGTCATTCCTCAGGGGTGAACCATGTGTCTGGGCTGACACCTGTTATGAGAATAATGACCCCATTCTGTCATCACTGCAATCATTTTTCACTAGCATGGATGAATTATATCAGGACACAGATGTCCAACTCACCGCAGAAGCTAAGATGAGGGCTCTAAAGCAAGGCCGCAGGGCCGTAGAAGATTATATCACTGACTTCAAGCAGTACAGTACAGATTCTCAGTGGAACGATGTTTCGCTGCGAAACCAATTCAGGCTAGGACTGTCCGATCAAATTAAAGATGAACTTGCAAGAATGGAGATGCCAAATAGTCTAGACTCCATGTTCAAACATGTCATACAAATCGACAGGAGGTTGAGGGAGAGAAAACTTGAACGTTCATATGCTGTCTCACAAACCACTGCTGCCACCTCATACACTCACCCTTCTCCTTCAAGAAAAACTACTGAGGAACCCATGGATCTAGGTATCATCAGAGGCCCTATTTCGACTCAAGAAAGAACACGGAGAAGAAACTTACAGCTTTGCATGTATTGTGCCTGCCCTTCCCATATCGTCAAGGACTGTCCTGTTCTTCTCAAGTCTAAGAGAAGTAAGTCAATAGCCTTTACTAAACATTCTACAGTCAGCTATAATCCTATTTACTGTCATATTCCTTTGTCTCTACAGTGGCAGCAGCAGAAGATCAACTTTGAAGCAATTGTTGACTCCGGTGCTAGTGGCTGTTACATAGATTCAAATATAGTGAAAACTAATAAAATACCTTATGTGTGCAAGAAAAAACCTGTCTACATTAGAGTCATTGATGGTACACCTATTAAAACTGGTCCAATAATTCATCAAACTAAACCTCTCATGGTACAGACTCCAAATGGTCATTCTGAATATCTAGTGTTTGATATTTTGCCTTCTCCTCTCTTTCCAGTTGTTTTAGGATTATCATGGTTGCAGTTACACCAACCCACCATAAATTGGAAGGATTTACAGGTAACCCTCAATTCTACTTTTTGTCAATCCTCTTGGTATTCTCCCCACATTTGTCTTTTACAACAGTCAGATGTCTTAAATAAACTGCCTACTGTTTATTCCGACTACTCTGATGTCTTTAGTAAGAAACATGCTGAAACGCTAACTCCTCACAGACAGTACGACTGTCCTATCGAGCTACAACCAGGGGCAACAATTCCTTTCGGTCGTTTATATCCGCTCAGCAAACCAGAACTCGACCATTTGAAAGAGTACATCGATGAGAACCTAAAAAAGGGCTTCATACGTCCATCAACATCACCTGCTGGTGCAGGGATTTTTTTTGTCCGGAACAAGGATAAGTCTCTCAGACCTATCATTGATTACCGCGAACTGAATAAGAAGACCATCAAGAATCGCTACCCATTACCCCTCATTCCAGAATTGATCGAGAGAGTCCATCAAGCAACCATCTTCACAAAGCTCGATCTCCGGGGGGCCTATAACCTGGTACGGATTAGAAAGGGTGACGAGTGGCTAACCGCCTTCAGGACCAGATACGGTCATTTTGAGTATCTGGTTATGCCTTTTGGGCTCTGTAACGCCCCCGGAACTTTTCAGCACTTCGTAAATGACATTTTCAGGGATCTGTTAGACACATGTATGATCATTTATCTGGACGATATTCTCATATATTCTAGCAATTTACAGGACCATATACTTCATGTACGCCAAGTTTTGGAGAGACTCAGGAAACACCATCTATATGCGAAACTCAAGAAATGTATTTTCCACACAACTGAACTATCATTTCTCGGTTATCACATCAGTCCACAAGGCATAAACATGGAAGATACAAAGGTGACTGCAGTA
Organism: Bombina bombina; assembly: GCF_027579735.1. Lineage (NCBI taxonomy): Eukaryota > Metazoa > Chordata > Amphibia > Anura > Bombinatoridae > Bombina > Bombina bombina. Next base: position 573,280,012 of record NC_069502.1, read on the forward strand.
ACTGAGTGGAAACAGCCTCAGAATAGAAAACAACTCCAACAATTTCTAGGATTTTCCAATTATTATAGAAAGTTCATTAGGAACTTCTCTCAAATAGTTAAGCCTCTTACACGTCTAACTGGGACTAATATCCCTTTCTCTTGGAACGAAGATGCCAACAAGGCTTTTGAACTCCTCAAGAAAAGATTCACTACAGCTCCCATTCTACACTATCCAGACCCCTCCTTACCATATATCCTAGAAGTCGATTCCTCCGACTATGGGATAGGTGCTGTTCTCTCTCAAAGACTTACGGACTCTTCACCCATACATCCAATAGCTTTTTACTCTAAAGCATTATCCCCTGCGGAGTCGCACTACCCCATAGGAGAAAAGGAGCTATTGGCGATTAGAAGAGCGCTCGAACATTGGAGACACCTTCTAGAAGGCACAGCAATACCCATCCAGATCATAACAGATCATAAAAACTTACAATACTTACAAGATAGTAAGACCCTTTCTTCTCGCCAAGCACGCTGGTGTCTTTATTTCACCCGATTCAACTTTACCATCACTTACAGATCAGCAAAACTGAATGGTAAGGCTGATGCTCTATCTCGAAAAGATAGTGAGCATAGAACTCCATCTGAACCACAGCATATTATTCCCCCAGAAAGGTTTTTAGGTCTCTCAAGCACCTTTTCCTGTTCTTTAAAGAATTATAAGGTTGACAATGACTGTATCAAAGAACATAATTTACAGAAAAACCAAGACGGTCTATACTACCATGATAATAAACTTTATGTTCCTCCATCTCTATAGCAAGAAGTATTATACCATAACCATGACATTCCAACTGCTGGACATCAGGGCATTAATCGCACCCTTGAAAAGATCGCTAGAAACTATTGGTGGCCACACATGAAGAAGTCTGTTTACGAATACGTTCAAAGTTGTGTGGTATGTGCATCATCAAAGTCTCAGTCCGCTCAACCATACGGATACCTCATGCCAGTTCAAATCCAACAGAGACCCTGGCAACATGTAGGGTTAGACTTCATTGTCGATCTACCCAGATCCAACAAATACAATACTATCCTCGTCACTGTTGACCTTTTCAGTAAAATGGCACATTTTATACCTTTCACAAAGCTACCTATATCTCTGGAGACAGCCCAGTTATTCATACAACATGTTATTAGATTACATGGTATTCCTCCTATTCTCACCTCTGACCGAGGCACTCAATTTACCTCTAGATTCTGGAGACAACTCTGTCAACAATTACACATTACTCACCGTTATAGCACTTCCTTTCACCCCCAAACTAATGGACAGACTGAAAGGGTAAACCAATGGCTGGAGCAATACATCCGCTGCTTCTGCACACAACATCAAGACAACTGGTCAGACCTACTTCCCTTAGCAGAATATGCTTACAATGATTCAGTTAACTCCAGCACTAACATGACCCCTTTTTATGCCAACTACGGATTCCACCCATCTTTCACTTTCTCATCACATTCAGTTTCTCCTTCACCACTTGTTGATGATTACACCAATAACTTAAAGGAGACATTCTCAGTGCTTCGTCGTAACATCAAACAAGCTCAAGAGACCCAGTCTCATTACTATAATCTTAGACACCGTCCAACCCCAGAATACAAGGTTGGTGATTACGTCTGGCTATCAACGAAGTTACGTCTACAGATTCCCTCCAAGAAATTGGGAAAACTATTCATCGGTCCTTTCCGAATTCTCAAGGTGATCAACCCAAATGTTATGTCTCTTGATCTTCCACCTTCTCTACGTGTTCATCCCAGCTTTCATGTCTCCCTATTAAAACCAGCAGGTCGATTAAGGGACACTAATCCAGTCCTACCACCTGATCCCATCCAACCATTGTCGGATGAATTCGAGGTACAGAAACTACTTGATTCCCGAATCCGTAATGGTCTCCTTGAATATCTGGTACGTTGGAAGGGTTATTCTGATGAGGAAGATTCATGGGAACCCTCCACCAACCTCCATGCACCCAGGCTTATAAGCCTCTTCCATAGACGTTACCCTGATAGACCCAGACCTCAAGTGTTGGGACCACTTGCTTGAGGAGGGGGTGATGTCAGGACTATCCCTTTAAGCAGTCCCCTCCTACAATACCTTTATAAGCCATGCGCACCTGCACACAGGTGCTTAGTATTTTGTTTGCAACCTAACTAGAGTTTGATCTTTAAACTGAGCTCCTATTGCCTAAACGCAATATTTCATAGATTCCCGTTATATCTCAACTTAGAGAATACTCTCAACTCAGGATTTCTACCTTGATCTCTTCAGAGGATTATAACACAACTTCATCAGGAGTTACTTTGTATTTCAACTCAACTATCATCACACAGAGACCCGCTCATACGCAGCACCTGTCAGCTCTCACTTCCACAGCGAGCGCAACCGTCATACAGCTTCAGTCTCCGCCAGGACGTTATTACCAGCTCAGCCCTCAGGCACACAGACAAGCTCAACACCTCTTCTTACATTAAACAGACGGCTCCTAAACTTGATCCACATTTGCGAGTAAGTCATTTCATCTTCAACGCTAACAAACTGAAAGCTTAGTCCAGTCACGCCCACACTTGTGACGTAACGGCTTGTATCAAACGCAGTCTGCTGCACACGACAGAGGATCCTGTTACCGTAATAAAGGTACTTTCACTATATATACTAAATAAGGAGAACTATTACTTTTGTGACTCTTTATACACTCTGTGTAAAGTGCCAATCCGGCAAACCCACTGTTATCCAAATTGCAATCTGTTTTAGTACTGCACATAGCTGTACTGATACTTACTGTTCATTCAGTAACCACTTAACAACTCACTACGGTAATACTGTTGCCATTCCACAATACTGGTAATAATTACTTAAGTGAAACAAATCATCAATTTACTATTTACTTACGATCTCAAATAATTCCGCATCTGAGACCAAAACTGACCTTTAACCTAGGGGTTATACAGATCCCTCACAGTGTCTCTTTGTGTGCTTCTAGTATTCTACTAAGAAAATAAAGGAGTAAAGAATAGGAAAAGCAACAACTGTAGAAGCTTCCAGCCAGAGAGAGGAGAGTTGCACGGAGTACCAATAAAACAATAGCTAACCTGACACAACCAAAGCCTATATGACATTTTCAGCAAATTAAATATCAATATTTCTTCTAAGTGTGTTTGAGAAACTTTAATCTATACTTAACTAATGCCTCAATAACCTAAAATGTAATTTAGTAATAATAATAAAACTTCATAAAAGGAAATGAGGAAGGATGGAAGGAAAACCCAGAGCACCACCAAAAGAAAACTACTACACTGGAATACATAATAATTGCTGTATACTGTTATAATTGGCCCAATAAAGTTACAATATAATCTAATAATGTGCAGATAAAACACACAGTTTAATTTTTTACAGCTAACTACATGAATTAGGTTTATATATTTTTTGGGAAGAAGATGACATCTTTGTACGCAAAGTCACAGTACAGATACACGCATCCATCCAACTTGGAAGAAGTTTGAATATTATAATGTAAATTCAGTATCATGCCCTGAAACTTATTGGGAAGCCTCTAAGGCAGTGCTCTGAGGAGAAATAAAAGCGCATTTATATAGATTTTGGAAAAAAAATCAGAGACAGGATTCACAGCTAGTCAATCAATTAGCAAATATGTATAATGCTTATATTCGGGAAGCATCAAGTATTAATTGGCGTAGATACATTCAGGCTAAAAAAGAAAGGGAAATTTTTCCTCAGCAAAGGACTGCCAGTGAGGTGGTAAGAACAAATACGAGACTATATAAATATGGTGGTAAAATAGGAAAAACTCTGGCTAATCTCGTTAAGCAAAACAGGGGCTCTAACTATATTTCAGTGCTACAGTGCAAAGAAAAAAGGGTAACTCAGTCTGATGAAATTGGGGCAGAATTTCTGGAGTATTATAAACAGATTTTTTCATCTAAAGAAATACATGAATCGAATAAAAAGCTTTTTTGGGATACTTGTAAAGTTCCATGTTTGAATGAAGAGGCTCGGAATTTAATGAATGCACCAATTAGCAAAGAAGAAGTTATTTTGGTGATAAAAGAGAGTAGTATTAATAAAGCAGCAGGTCCAGATTCATTACCAGCTGAATATTATAAAATGTTGTCGGAATATGTTGCAGATCCTTTAGTTACTCTTTTTGATGCATACTTTTCTAAGGGGTTTGTACCATCTAGTAATTTTAGTAGCTCTTTAATTACTCTTATCCCAAAAAAAGGAAAAAATCTAGAAAAAGTAGATTCTTATCGCCCAATTTCGTTGCTTAATGCAGATTATAAATTATTGGCTAGCATTCTGGCAATTAGACTACAGAAAGTTTTAAGTAAAATAATTCACACTGATCAAACTGGATTTCTGAAGGGTAGATCATCTTTCTCTAATTTAAGGAAACTATTGCTAACAGTTGACTATTATAATGCACAAAAAGAAGAAGAGGAGTTGGGTGTAGAAGATAAAGTAATTATTGCATTAGATGCGGAAAAGGCTTTCCACTCTATTAGTTGGGATCATTTATTCACTGCTTTGGATCAATTTGGCTTCAGGGGCTCTTTTCTCTAATTTATTCAAGCTTTATATAGTAATCCAAGGTCGGCTTTGATAGTCAATGGATCACGTACACAATTTTTTCAATTATCTCGGGGTACACGACAGGGGTGTCCCCTCTCCCCATTATTGTTTAATTTAAGTATTGAACCTCTTGCAATTGCACTTCGTAGTAGTATTAAGGGTATACAAGTAGGGGATAGAGTTATTCGATTATCCCTTTACGCAGATGATCTGCTTATATTTCTTTCTAATACAAAAGAGAATATAGCAAAATTGATGACAGTGCTAAAAACGTTTGGATCCTTCTCGGGATATGCAATTAACTCTCAAAAATCTGAGATATTGTGGTTAAAAGGAATAAAGATCCATTTTCGCCTTTACCTTTTAAGGAAGTCAATTGCCTAAAATATTTAGGAATCAATGTTTCTAGATGCCCGGAAAAATGGTATAGTGAAAATTTCACGGGCGTAATTAAGAAAATTGTTGAGGACATGCAAAAATGGTCATCTTTCCCTCTTTCCTTAGCGGGTAAAATAAATTTAATTAAAATGGTAGCCTTACCTAAATTATTATATGTAATGCAAAATGTTCCTCTTTTTTTAAGAAAGACTGAAAATTATTAAACTATGCTTGTAGATTATTTTTATGGGGTAAGTTTAAACCTAAACTATCATTAAAAAGACTTATCCAAAGTAAAGATTACGCAGGATTTAGCTTCCCTTCATTCCAGAAATATAATCTGGCTTGTTTATTAAAAATAGTGCCTGACTGGTTAACAGATAGCTCCCTTTTAATTTGTACAGATATGGAAATGGGTCTTCTTAGGCCATACTCTTTAAAAGCTTTGGTGCATTTGAAGATAAAATATTGGCCTGTTTTGTTAAAAAAAATGTACACACTTAAAAATCCCATATTAGCATGGCATAAGCTATGCTTAGTGTTGGGGGCTGACTTTCAATATTCTAGATATTTACCAATTCAAGATAATCCAGTTTTTTTTACCAGGATGTGAGTTGGAAATCTTTAGAAGATGGAAAAGTCAGGGTTTAGTTCAGGACGCAAACATATGAATGTGATAGCTGTCGTTGCCCTAACGCAGATTTAATTCATTGTATTTGGGAATGTTCAAAAGTAGGACAATTTTGGCAAAGATATCTTATTGGCTATCCAAAATCTTAAAGAAGGAGATCTCTCTGGATAAAGAGGAGATTATTTTCTTAAGGGAGTATAGGAAGCGGGAAGAAAATATACATTTTATTAACTTTATTATCCTTTGTGCAAGGAATATTATTTTTTCCTCATGGAAGTCTAAAAAAAGGCCTAATTTCTCATTATTTATTAATGCTGTAAATACTAAATTGATATTGGAACAGCATGCAACTTCAATTATATCGGAAGCAGAAATAGATTATTTTTTTGAAAAATGGGCTGACTTTATCTTTTCAAATAGACGGGAGATCCAGCTTAGATTAATATACCCTTTTAAAAACTCAGAATGGATTAAAAAAGCATTTTTAAGAGGTGAACTAATTTTAGATGATTGCATTTAGCCCGTATGGAGGCTTAAAGGAAAGCTATTCTTGATTTCGCGGAGAGGAGGGGGGGTTGGGTAATTTTCCTTTTTTTTTTTTTCTCTCTCTTTTTTTTCTCTTTTTCTTTCTTTCTTTTTTCTCTTTTTTTATTCTTGTATTCAAAATTAAAAAGGCATAATCTTGTAGTGGAACCCTCGAAACTATCTACTGAAATAAGTGTAATTGTACTAATAATCTTGGCAATGTTTTTCTTGTCTGGAGTACAATGTTTTCTGTCTTCTTCTGATATACACTACTGGCTTTGGTATTTTTTGTTTGCCATTTCTATAAGATCATGATACACCCTGCGTGATGGGCATTAGATCAGTATTTTTGAATGTTTATTATGCTGGAAATCAATAAAATAATTAAAAAAAAAAAAAAAAAACACGCATCCATATTGTGGTATAAAGGGAATTTTTAAAGTCACAGGTTAAGCATGTAAATTTGACTTATTCAACATGTTTCTTCTATTTACTGTGAAATAAGTATTTTGAATAGCAAGTAGAAAAAAATGGTAACAGATTTTTTAAAATATAATAATTTTGATAACGCAATTATATGATATTTTTTCAGTTACTGACAATGGGTCAGTTGTGTGTTATGGAGGGCACACACAGCTATAACACCTTAACAGTCTAATATAATATATATATATATATTAAATAAAACAATGAAGTTATGAAAACAATATTAAATATAAATTACTATATCAAGTGTATTCCAAAAATTAACAGATAATAAAAAGCTCAAAGGGATGTCTCCCTTTAAGTGCAAAAAGTTCCAGCAATTGTTAAAAAAAATTGTTAATAAAAACTGGATCAGAATCTTCCTTAAAAAACATGGGGCCCGATCCGATAAAAATCGTCCCCCGCAAAAGCTGGCGACGCCAATATTTGCGCTGGTTTGGTATCCTATATACGGCGTAACTTAGAAGTTGTAGATTTCTGGCGTCGCCGTCGTTTTTTGGGCCATAGACTGACATACAAAACACACGCAGTTTGGTATCCAATATACGGCGTAAGTACTTACGCGCGCAGATTTCAGAAAATCTACTCCAATCTCATCTCGCCACAAATTTCAGCCACAGGAACCCTTGCACTGACTTAGAAACCAACGTAACTCTTGGAAGGCCTAACAAGTGCATGCTTAACAACATACATATCAGCAGCTTGATCACAATAGTTAACCTCTTAAAATCATTTAATATTCCTGCCCCTGCAAGTTTGTCAAACCAATCACAAAGGGGTGCATCATGGGGCCAAGAGAGACATCATGGGGCCAAGGGAGACATCATGGGGCCAAGGGAGACATCATGGGGCCAAGGGAGGCATCATGGGGCCCAGGGGGTGTTGGAAGCCCTACAATCCCCTGTTGTTCTGTCTACACATGCTGAATCTATAGTTGTTGCTGAGGTCCATGGTGATGGTGCTGCCCCTGCTGCAGCTGGTCATCGAATTACATACTGCGGAGTTCCACTGCATGTAAGTGAAACTACTACATCCCACCCCCATTCCCTTAACCATGTTTTCATGTTTTGGTCACTATGATTTATTGACTATCATTTTTAGGAATGAAAATGGATGTTAATACCTTATGTTCACACCTTCTGTAAAAACATTATTATTTAGATATATATACCCATGTGCAGGGATAGGCAAGGTGTCCTTCACTAAAACTCTTTACCTTAGAAAATGTCAGCAACAGCCTTGGTTCTTGCCTATCCCTGCACATGGGTCAATTTCTATTGGATGTGAGAAACCTTGATTTACATCTTAAAAGTGAATATCACTATATGTACCCTTCATACACAACTATGTGATGTGGTTTAGAGAACATGAATATGTCATAAACATGATGATATTACCTTTTCTGGGCCATTTCCACACAGGCCTTATTATATTTTTCAAAGATATTAGTGTACTAAAACACCCCTCACATGGATGTGGATGACAATTATATGGTAAATAACAGAGGACAAGATTTAGGATTAAATATAACAAGATTTATTTTCTTTTCGGCTTCTTAGATGAGGGGGCTGAAGGGCCTGGAGTGGGTCTCCTGCCTCTCCTGGGTTGTGTTGATTCTGAGGATCCTGCAGGAGTGCTGGCCACAGATGAGATGCTGGAGGCAATGTCCTGCTGGTGGGTGAAATGCTCCACCAACACACCCAACAGTTGGTTCTGTTCCCTCCATCTGTTGTCACTCTGGATTTGCATGTCAGAATTGACTCTCAGCATTTGAGATTGGTTTTGGACCATAGCAGTTAAAGATGCTGCCATGTCCCGTTGCAGCTCAATGTTGTAATGTCTGTTGGCTCCTATAAAACCTGCGTTGGTCCCTCTGCATTCTCTCGCAGGTTGATGTGAGACTCTCGCAGGTCACTGTTTGCTTCCTCTGTAGGGCAATGTATTCATCGCCCATGGCGGAAGTCAGTGGATCCATGGGCTCTTCCCCAGCAGGGACTTTAGGCACCGGTTCCATTTCTATATCCTCAGCTGGTGATGCAGGCTGTGTAATCTCAGCTGGGGGTGCAGGCTGTGTAATCTCAGCTGGGGGTGCAGGCTGAGGAATCTCAGCTGGGGGTGCAGGCTGTGTAATCTCAGCTGGGGGTGCAGGCTGTGTAATCTCAGCTGGTGGAGCTCTTCCAACTGCAGCCAATGGTGCAGATGTCCGGATGGACTGATAGTCCCATTGCCTGCTGGTGTGCACCCACTCAGCCTGCTGGTAGAATCCCGGAGTGGCATGATATTGTTGGGGGGGTAAAGACATCTACCCTTCGGGGCTGGCTTGGCTCCCACTCCAAGCCAAAGGAATAGTCCTCCGGCCAGGGCTCCTGCCAGGTATCCTCCTGTAATGCTGGCGGCATAAAATTGGGATTATTAATTGAGGCAGTCCAACCCAGGTCATGCCTGGCATACTCCTGCTGGACTCTCTGGACCGGTGGTCGAGGTGGAGAAATACTTTGTTCCGGTGCTAGAGGGGGATGCATGGGCGTTGGCACCCTGGTGACTGGAGGTTCTGTGGAGGAGTCAAATGATGAGAGGGATTAGTACAGTCAGTTATATATCCATGTGGGCATACAATGTACATGCTAGGGCCTATACACATTCTCATGTGAAACTCTATAACATGCATGTGCACATTGAGATTTGTGATATGAGGGTTTTTAATATGCAAAGTATACATGTATGTGCTTCATACAATAGTTCTGTGTACATGTCAGTGATGGAGAAAATGTGTTCTTTAAGTGACACTATGGTTGTGATGACTATAGTGTCCATTTACTGAAAACTCTACATGTGTCTTGTGGCCTGTGTTACTCTGAGATATGTTAGTATTTCACTATTCCACCTAATATCATGAATTTCAATGTGTTAAGTAGCATTAAATGGAAATTAAACCCATTTTGATTCTTTCATGATTAAGCTAGAGCATGCAATTGTAAACAACTTTGTAATTTACTTCCATTACCTAATTTGCTTCATTCTCTAGATATTCTTAGCTGAAAAGCATATCTAGATAGGCTCAGAAGCTGCTGATTGGTGGCTGCATATCAATGCCTCGTGTGATTGCCTCACCCATGTGCATTGATATTTAAAGGGTCAATAAACTTTAAAAATAATGTTATATAATTCTGCAAATAGTGCAGAATTATATAACATTATATTAGCCAAACTTTGTAAATCATAATATTCACTTTTTATTTTGTAAAAATACCGCTGTTTTACAGACCCGCTCTCTGTACTCTGCTGAGCGGGTCTGTTGTTTTTACTGAGCGCATCGGGCCAGCTGTATATTCACAGCCCGGCCCGACCGCGCCATTAGACACAGTGCAGCTCGCTCCCACTCTGTCTGACAGCAGGAGCGAGCTGCACTGTGTCTAATGGCGCGGCCGGGCCGGGCTGTGACTATACAGCTGGCCTGATGCGCTCAGTAAAAACAACAGACCCGCTCAGCAGAGTACAAAGAGCGGGTCTGTAAAACAGCGGTATTTTTACAAAATAAAAAGTGAATATTATGATTTACAAAGTTTGGCTAATATAATGTTATATAATTCTGCACTATGTGCAGAATTATATAACATTATTTTTAAGGTTTACTGTCCCTTTAATAAACAAAGATTAAGAAAATAATGAAGCAAAATAGATAATAGAAGTAAATTGGGATGTTGTTGAAAACGGTATTCTCTATCTGAATAATGAAATAAAAAGATTTTGTTTCATGTCCCTTTAATGTTAAATCTCATTGTAGATGTTTTTGTTAGTAGGCCAAATACCATGCTCCTCATTGTGTACATGAATGTGTGACAATATAGGATGTTATAACTCAAATACATATAATACTGGTGTGTGGGATGTTACTCACCAGCATGCTGTGCTGATGTTGCAATCCCTGAGTCACGAGCCCCTGGAAGTCCACAGACTGCTGTGACGATCAGGGACCTACGAATCAGCTCCTGCCACTCGTTGTATTCCGCCTCATAGTGAGGCCCACCTCCTGTTGCCCTCTGGGACATTGCTTCTTGGCCCATCTTCTCCTTAACTCTCCTCTTACAGTCATTCCACCTCTTCTTTAGGCCATCCACATTCCTCCTCTGCTGGGACACACCATTAACGGCCTCCACCACCTTCTGCCAGGCATCTTTACGCCTACGGGCAACTCCTTTGCCCTTCTCTTGGCCAAAGAGGGCGGTATGGTTCTCCAGGACAGCCTGGACTAGAGTGAGGTTTTCTGCGAATGTGAAGGTAGGGCACCTAATACGCTCCTTGTCCTGGGCCGCCTGGCTCCCTCCCTGGGATGTCCCTGGTGTGGGTTCCTCCCTATCCTCTCCCTCCTCCCCCCTTCTATCCCCATGTGCACCCTCTATCCCTCTTCTGAGTGTGCCTGGCCTTGGGGCAACTCCCATCCCACTCCCATCCTCCCTTCTGGCTCTCCCTCTCCCCACTCCGCTCACTCCCTGACGGGGACCCTGCTGCTCCTCCTGTCCATAATCCTCTCCCTGCAACTCCCCTTCCCTCCTCCCCCCAGCCCTAGCTCTCCCTGACATCCTCACACTACACACACTCACACACTCACACTCACTCCCACTTCAATCACACACAATCACAACCAAACACTCAGCCTTTCACACTGTAAAAGATAAATAAAATGTGTAAGGTGTTATAAAAAAAAAGTGTTGTGTATTTTATATATGTGTGTATGCAAAATGTGTGCAATATGTAAAAAAGTGACAGTAATGTACAAGCTTAACAAATCCACCAAATCCGACCTAACTAAATATTATGCAATGCGCCTCTCTCTCTACTCTAATGACTTTCTCCTACTCACTGTAGTGTGCTGTAGCTCCAAGAACCGACCAAACACACTAAAGAAAATGGCGGCTGAGCAGGGGTTTAAGTATGAATTTTGTATCTCGTCATTACGTGGCGCATCTCTTAGAACTGGCGTAAGAGTTGTAGGCTAATTTGCATAAAACTACACTTTATTGAGAGTTTACGTGAACAAAATACTGGCGCAAGTACTTGCGACGACTAAAATGTGTATTTGCGCACATTTTAGCTGCTCGCCGGTTTTTCCTACTTACGCCAGTTTAGCATCTGACGGCGCTGGATATTGGATAGCTCGAGTTGCAAGCTGAAACTGCGGGCGACGCGGGTTCCCTCGCTTGCGCCGCAAATTACGCCGTATATCGGATTGTGCCCTTTATTTTAAGTAATCTAAAAGTCTGGTAAAAGAAATTCCAATTGTGCAGAGTAATAGTAGAAAAGAACACTCCGTATTAACTATACCACTTTATTTAAAAACATCCAGAAACATTTTTACAAGAAAAAGTTAATATATAACTTATATCCATCCCTAAAATACAATGACACGTCCGAACACTTCCACACCACTTTTGTACTTTTTATACTCCTAAGCTCTGCGCCAGTTAACTTCTTTATACAGCAATTTATCCTTAAAGTGAAGGTAAAGTTAAGCACTTTACTTACACTTTATAGCAAACCTATCTGTATTATAGCTTAGTCGCTAAGTTTTTTTATCCCCAACATTCAAATTAGTAAGAGATATCAATGTTTTAAAAAATCTCTCTTACCATTCCTCGCTCCTCCCATCTCCCAATTCTTAGGCCAATATCGCTTTAGACTAGAGAGCAGTCCCACCCACTCCCTACGTCACAAATAAAATCTCGCTATCATGAGTTCACTCTTGCGCAAAAAATTGGATCAATGCCTGGCAAACAGATTTCTGACAGTAAGTATGAAGAGTCACCAGCACTTCAATAAGTTAAAAAACTTTTATTGGTAACACTATTAAAAGCGACGTTTCGAGGAATCACCCCTTAATCATGCTGTGTGTGATATATGCATAACATTGATCTTTTAAATACAATATGGCACCAAACCAATCAAAAAGTGGTATTGGACTCCCTCTACTGGCAATTACAACATATAACATCTTATCAAGCATATAAAACAATTAAAATACAATATATAAACCTTTGACTGTATGGCAGGGAAAAAATATTACTTCATATTATTAGAATCGTTACTAAATGGCTATAATGAAATATTTAGGCCATCTATGCCAACACTAACTCACATTTTATGACCCCTATGTAACTATTGATATATTGAATATTTATATGTATTATATCATTACTTAAACACATAGGCAAAATAAGGAAGAGGAGCTCCAGTACATTTATGTAATTAAAGTTAACTATACTCATAAAAAGCAGGTGAGATCAAAGTCCCTATTTAGTCCCTTAGGATTAAGGGTCTCTAACTTGTGGATCCACCACATTTCTTTTTGTTTTAACAGTTTTTCCCTATCACTGCCGTTTCTGGGTGCTTTGATTTGCTCAATAATTTGCCACCTTAACTGGCTTATACCATGTCCCTGTTCTAAAAAATGCCTAGACAATGGGGCTTCTAGATTTTTTCTTCTTATGTTGGAGCAGTGCTGACTCATCCGCTCCCTAGCCTTTTGAGTAGTCTCTCCTAAATAAAAAAGGGAACAAGGGCATTTTATCAGATATATTACGTATGAACTATCACAGGTAAAAAACTATCACAGGTAAAAAACCCATTGATATTGTATTTTTTCCCACTATGGGGATGGTAAAAATTAGGACCTTTAATGATGGAACTGCAACTCATGCAGCCCAAACAGGGGAAACTGCCATTTCTTTTACTTCCCATTAGGGTTTGTTGATTTCCCTTGGCAGGGCCTATATCTGATTTGACCAAATGGTCACATATGTTTCTGACCCTCCTATAGGCCATTAATGGAGGTTCCTTAAATAGCTTAATGTGCTGGTTATAATTATTATTATTATTATCGGTTATTTGTAGAGCGCCAACAGATTCCGCAGTGCTATTAAGAAAGGCGGAGTACAACAAAACAATTATAGGGATCAAATGGGTAGAGGGCCCTGCCAAGAGTTGCACTGTTGTAGTCAGCTCTTGAGAAGATGATCAACAAACAGCTGGACTCTTAGGCTTACATGCTAAGGGTGTTCAGGGAATAGCAATGGAGGAGAGGAACTGGTATAAAGAAAGGTTAGCGTAGGTTGTATGCATCCCTGAACAATAGAGTCTTTAGGGAGCACTTGAAGCTTTTAAAACTAGAAGAGAGTCTTATGGAGCGAGGCAGAGAGTTCCACAAGATGGGAGCCAGTCTGGGGAAGTCCTGTAAATGGGAGTGTGATGAGGTGACAAGAGAGGAGGAGAGTAGGAGGTTGTGAGCAGAGCGAAGGGGACGGGAGGGAGAGTATCTGGAGACAAGGTCTGAGACATAGGGGGGAGCAGTGCAGTTGAGGGCTTTGTATGTCAGAATGAGAATTTTGTGTTTGATCCTAGAGGCAAGAGGAAGCCAGTGAAGAGATTGGCAGAGAGGTGCAGCAGATGAAGAGCGACGTGTAAGGAAGATGAGTCTGGTGGAGGCATTCATTATGGATTGTAAAGGAGCTAGGCGGTAGGTGGGGAGACCAGAGAGGACAGAGTTGCAGTAATCGAGGCAGGAGAGAATGAGAGAGTGGATTAAAATCTTAGTTGTGCCTTGTGTAAGGAAGTGTCTAATTTTAGAGATGTTTTTAAGGTGGAAACGGCAGGCTTTAGCCATTAGCCAATGACTGAATGTGAGGAGTGAAAGAAAGATCTGAGTCAAATGTGACCCAGAGACATCGGGCATGTGGGGTAGGGGTAATGATGGAGTTGTCAACATTTATAGAGAGATTGGGGGTGGAGAGTTTAGAAGAAGGGGGGAAAATAAGGAGCTCAGTTTTGGAGAGATTTAGCTTGAGGTAGTGAGAGGACATCCAGTTGGAGATGTGAGAAAGACAGTTAGTGACACTGGTTAGCAAGGAAGGAGAAAGGTCTGGTGCAGAGAAGTAGATTTGGGTGTCATCGGCAAACAAATGATATTGTAAACCGTGGGACTTTATTAGGGAACCTAGTGATGACATGTAGATTGAGAAGAGAAGGGGACTGAGGACAGAGCCTTGTGGTACTCCGACAGAAAGTGGTGACGGGGCAGAGGAGGCCCCAGAGAAGGCTACACTAAAGGTACGGTTTGACAGGTAGGAAGAGAGCCACGAGAGGGCTGTGTCACATATGCCAAAGGATTGGAGGGTTTGGAGCAAGAGCGGGTGGTCAACAGTGTCAAAGGCTGAAGACAGATCAAGGAGGATAAGCAGAGAGAAGTGGCCTTTTGATTTTGAGGTAAGTAGGTTGTTGGTAACCTTAACAATTGCTGTCTCTGTGGAGTGATGGGGACGAAATCCAGATTGCAATGGGTCAAGGAGGGAGTTTATTGTAAGGAAATGGGATAGGCGTGCATAAGCTAGTTTTTCGAGAAGCTTTGATGCAAGAGGGAGGAGGGAAATAGGGCGATAGTTGGATGGGGAGTTAGGATCAAGGGAAGTTTTTTGAGGATAGGTGTGACCAGTGCATGTTTCAGCGATGAGGGAAATATACCGGTGCTGAGGGAGAGGTTGAAAGTGTGTGTGAGTATAGGGGTAAAGGTGGCAGAGAGGGAGTAGCTGTGAGGGGATAGGGTCATGCCAGTTCTTCCTTATCACTTTGGTAATAGCGTTACTATGGGAACTATAGGTAATTACAAAGAGACAGTTCCCAGATATTGTGCCACATTCAATATGGAGTAAAGCCCTCTGAATCATGTAATACAGTGTTGGGTAATAAGGATTAATATGGAGCTTGGCTATAAATAGCTCCGCAAAACATACCCCACAATACCAAAAGCTTTGGCCTCAATCCTTCTAAGGCATCCACTAAGCGGAATAGGGGATATCCAGGACACACCCATCTGCAATGAGATTGCACTGATGTGCCCGGTATGCAGCCGTCAGAACTCCCCAGAGCTTAGCTCCCAGCGTGGGGACAAATTCCGGCTGGACCGCTGGTTCCCTTGTACACGCTTGCTTCTCTCCGTTCCTCTACGCTGAAAGACTTCCGGGTTCCCATGGTGTAGCGTGTGACGTCATTTGGGGCATGTGGAGAAGGGGGTGTGCTGCAATTAGCCAATCCTGTTAATGGAAACACGGTGCTCACTCCTAATACCCTTAGCCACTGTGTAATAGCCAGAGTGTGAGGATCCACGAGAATAACTTGCCAAAGGAAGGACTCCTTGTAATCACGGATAAGTAAAAAGTTCAAAAGATGAAGCAGCAGTCAATTCTTGTGTGCATAAAAAATCCAATCTTTATTTTCCAAAATTAAAACGTCTCAGCACAGGGTAAAAAATGCAGACTGGTCTGACTAGTTTCGGAAATGCCGTAATCATAAACCTGCTGACACTTAAAAGTGGACATTTTTAAATAGGCTAACACAGTAATTGGTCAATGCTAGAGGGAGGGTACAATCACTCCCCCACATATTAACCCCTTACTTGCAAATGTTTAGGTACACTTGAATCTGGACCTTAATTCAACTCTGCATGTACAATTATTTGGCATTAGGATATTTAGAACACAGAAACAAATATAATATGGCTAATAAAAGGCAGATAGGAAAAACGATGTGGCTATAAATTGTAAAATTGAATATTATAGTAGTCATAGATATAAAAGTGCAATAAAGGAAGACAATAAAACATGTTATATTACATTGCAAATTCCTTAGACCTTAACATAGATTAGAGTCTCATTGAATGTTTATGAATTTTGAAGATCTTTTAACATAGTTATTGAATTGAGGGTGCCCCTCTGATTCACACGACACCACACTGTTACCCTTTACGCATTTCCCTGTGTTGGGCTGGTCCCCTGGTTTTAGATCTTCATCAGTTTGATACCATGCTACGTTTTTGTGTAGACTAATCTATTGGGGCCTCTTTCTATATCTATATATACATGTATATTTTTCCTCCTTATATATTGCTAGTATATTGTATGGTTAGGTATCTGCACATGTGGGTCTATATAGTACGAGTATAAAATTTAGGGAACACAATTTTGGTATATCTACATAGGCTCATATTAGTCATCTTTTTAAATTTAATATAAATGTGGTTATGCATTTTATATAGAGCCTGATGTGTATGTTACGTTATATTATTTTGTATTGTATATTTTCTTTTTCTTTATCTATGTCTCTATGACTTATTTGTGAAATGTAATTTTAGGATTCTGAGTTTCCCAAAATCCTGTACCTTGTTGCATATATATGTTCTGAGTCTGTATAATTAGTATAAATTAATATGGTACCTATATTGGTGCTTATAAGACACATGAATATATACACGTAGGCACAAGAGTTAAATTAAATTAAATTGTTGGAATACAGAGTTCAAAATTCCAAATTCTAATTTTGAATTTATGTTTATGTTACTTTAAACTATGTTCAAAGATCTTCAAAATTCATAAAAATTCAATGAGACTCCAATCTATGTTAAGGTCTAAGGAATTTGCAATGTAATATAACATGTTTTATTGTCTTCCTTTATTGCACTTTTATATCTATGACTGCTATAATATTCAATTTTACAATTTATAGCCACATCGTTTTTCCTATCTGCCTTTTATTAGCCATATTATATTTGTTTCTGTGTTCTAAATATCCTAATGCCAAATAATTGTACATGCAGAGTTGAATTAAGGTCCAGATTTAAGTGTACCTAAACATTTGCAAGTAAGGGGTTAATATGTGGGGGAGTGATTGTACCCTCCCTCTAGCATTGACCAATTACTGTGTTAGCCTATTTAAAAATGTCCACTTTTAAGTGTCAGCAGGTTTATGATTACGGCATTGCCGAAACTAGTCAGACCAGCCTGCATTTTTTACCCTGTGCTGAGATGTTTTAATTTTGGAAAATAAAGATTGGATTTTTTATGCACACAAGAATTGACTGATGCTTCATCTTTTGAACTTTTTATGGGAACTATACTGTGAAACAAAAACTAACCTATCATCTTTATTTTTTCTGCTCTCTTTGGAACTAGGTTTTTTTTTATCTCTTCAATTTTTTTTATTAATAAGATTCAATGGATAGCCTTTCTCTAGAAATGTTGTGATCATCTCTTTAAGTCTTTGATTTTTATCTGTGTCGTTGCGAACTATTCTTTGTACTCTAAGCAACTGGCTCTTCGGTAGTGAATCTACAAGTCTTTTTGGATGAAAACTGTCATATTTTAAGAGAGTGTTTCTATCTGTTTCTTTATGATATAAATCAAATGTCAATGTATGTATACCTTTTGACACCCCGGTGTCTAAAAAGGTGACAGACTCTTCACTATATGTGAGGGTGAATTGTAAGCCTCTAACCATTGAATTCAGCTCATTGACAAACCGTTCCAGGACTCCAATGCTCCCCCACCACATGCCAAACACATCATCAATGTAGCACCACCACACCGATCCATACAACTTGAAAAAATTGTTCTCATACACTATTCGTTCTTCAAATTCATTCATGTATAGGTTGGCGTAAGATGGGGCAACATTGGAACCCATGGCAGTGCCTTTTACCTGTATGAACCATTCATCCTGGAAAAGGAAGAAATTCCAGTATAAGATTAGACACAGTAGCCTTTCAATGAATTGACACTGTGCCTTAGTATATCTCCCACTCACCATTAGAGTTTTATTGATAATTGCAATGCCTATCTTGTGTTTGATTGACGTGTATAAACTCTTGACGTCCATGTTGAATAGGAGATATCTATTTGAGGGAAATTCTGTTTGTCTGGCTTTCTCTGAGAAGTGTCCTGTATCTTTTATATAGCTAGACATTTTAACTACTAGAGGTTGTAATAATTTATTAATATACACAGAAATATTGGTGTATGCAGAATCTATACAGGAAACTATGGGTCTTCCTGGGGGTCTCTTAGGATCTTTATGAATCTTTGGGACGGTATAAAAAATGGGAATTCTAGCTTTTCTATATACAAATATTCAGCCAGTTGTTGGTCTATGATACCACATAAAACAGATTGGTTTAAAATGTGTTTGATCTTTTTTTGTATTTTTTTGTAGTGGATTTGTTGAGATCTTTCTGTACATACAGGGAGTGCAGAATTATTAGGCAAATGAGTATTTTGACCACATCATCCTCTTTATGCATGTTGTCTTACTCCAAGCTGTATAGGCTTGAAAGCCTACTACCAATTAAGCATATTAGGTGATGTGCATCTCTGTAATGAGAAGGGGTGTGGTCTAATGACATCAACACCCTATATCAGGTGTGCATAATTATTAGGCAACTTCCTTTCCTTTGGCAAAATGGGTCAAAAGAAGGACTTGACAGGCTCAGAAAAGTCAAAAATAGTGAGATATCTTGCAGAGGGATGCAGCACTCTTAAAATTGCAAAGCTTCTGAAGCGTGATCATCGAACAATCAAGCGTTTCATTCAAAATAGTCAACAGGGTCGCAAGAAGCGTGTGGAAAAACCAAGGCACAAAATAACTGCCCATGAACTGAGAAAAGTCAAGCGTGCAGCTGCCAAGATGCCACTTGCCACCAGTTTGGCCATATTTCAGAACTGCAACATCACTGGAGTGCCCAAAAGCACAAGGTGTGCAATACTCAGAGACATGGTCAAGGTAAGAAAGGCTGAAAGACGACCACCACTGAACAAGACACACAAGCTGAAACGTCAAGACTGGGCCAAGAAATATCTCAAGACTGATTTTTCTAAGGTTTTATGGACTGATGAAATGAGAGTGAGTCTTGATGGGCCAGATGGATAGGCCCGTGGCTGGATTGGTAAAGGGCAGAGAGCTCCAGTCCGACTCAGACGCCAGCAAGGTGGAGGTGGAGTACTGGTTTGGGCTGGTATCATCAAAGATGAGCTTGTGGGGCCTTTTCGGGTTGAGGATGGAGTCAAGCTCAACTCCCAGTCCTACTGCCAGTTTGTGGAAGACACCTTCTTCAAGCAGTGGTACAGGAAGAAGTCTGCATCCTTCAAGAAAAACATGATTTTCATGCAGGACAATGCTCCATCACACGCGTCCAAGTACTCCACAGCGTGGCTGGCAAGAAAGGGTATAAAAGAAGAAAATCTAATGACATGGCCTCCTTGTTCACCTGATCTGAACCCCATTGAGAACCTGTGGTCCATCATCAAATGTGAGATTTACAAGGAGGGAAAACAGTACACCTCTCTGAACAGTGTCTGGGAGGCTGTCGTTGCTGCTGCACGCAATGTTGATGGTGAACAGATCAAAACACTGACAGAATCCATGGATGGCAGGCTTTTGAGTGTCCTTGCAAAGAAAGGTGGCTATATTGGT
The DNA here is from genome assembly GCF_027579735.1 of Bombina bombina. Lineage (NCBI taxonomy): Eukaryota > Metazoa > Chordata > Amphibia > Anura > Bombinatoridae > Bombina > Bombina bombina. The sequence continues at coordinate 573,299,957 of NC_069502.1, forward strand.
CACTGAATTGTTTTTGTTTTGTTTTTGAATGTCAGAAATGTATATTTGTGAATGTTGAGATGTTATATTGGTTTCACTAGTAAAAATAAATAATTGAAATGGGTATATATTTGTTTTTTGTTCAGTTGCCTAATAATTATGCACAGTAATAGTCACCTGCACACACAGATATCCCCCTAAAGTAGCTAAAACTAAAAACAAACTAAAAACTACTTCCAAAAATATTCAGCTTTGATATTAATGAGTTTTTTGGGTTCATTGAGAACATGGTTGTTGTTCAATAATAAAATTAATCCTCAATAATACAACTTGCCTAATAATTCTGCACTCCCTGTATGTGGATCATATAGCTGGTCTTTTATCTCATTGATGTAATACTTTTTATCCATGATTATGGTAGCTCCACCCTTATCTGCCCCTTTAAGAACAATATGTTCGTTCTTTTTCAACAATTTCAAGGCCAAGTTGTTATTTATAGAAAAGTTAGTAAATTTCTTTTTATGTGTATCAGTTAAATTGCCTTTTTTGGCTTTGGTGTATAGATGTTTCACTTTATTTTCTACTAAATCTATAAATGTATTAATGCTATGATTTGTTAGACTAGGATTGAATTAACTCTTTTTTCTAAGTCCCACATTACACAGTAATAATACATTTTTATTTTTCATATTAACGACATCAGATTTTGCATTATAAGTATCTTTGCCAAACCAAACTTTGAACTTGATATTCCTATAGAGTCTCTGAAGATCTTTTGCTAGCTCAAAAAAGTCAGTGTCCTGATACGGGCAAATGGAGAGTCCCTTATTTAAGATATGTAATTCACCCGGTGTGGGTGTGTATTGTGATATATTTACCACCGTATCCTGTAGGACATCTAATTCTTGTTCTTGATCTTGCGTTGAGATTTCCTCGCCTGCTCCTGCCGATCCTGTACTGCTGAATTCTTCTTGGAACCCCCACTTGCGATGTTTGCGGCCTCCCCGGTGATATCGCTGTTGCCGTCGCTCTGCTCCAAAGGGGGAGGTTTCTGAAACATACATATCACATTGGTACTTACTTCGCAATTGCTGTATTTAGTATGCATCTGCTACGGACAAGCGCATCGTTCTATATTACGTATTAAGGGATTTCCCTATTCAGAGTAACACGCATGCATTAAATGGAAGCGCGCATGGTGTTGAAGGTGCTGAAAAATAAAATTGCGCATGCGCTATTGACTCAGTGGGTGGATGAATGGAAGTCACGGCCACCTAACAGCCTAATTTTCAACTGGATGACAACAAAACGTGACCAGAGTGTAAAATATAAACAAAAAACGGGTTGAATAAATTACGGGGGAAAAAAAGACTTTTAAAAGCTTATAACTTTTTTTTAGAGAATGATATTTAAAAAACGATGAATTAAAGTTATATTTTCATAGATGAGTAAAATATATGATTGATAACAACGTAACTTTACCATCACTTTAAAATTGCCCCCTCTCCAGTTTGGTTTCACCTTACAAAGACCCCAGAGTTTAAATTGTTTATTTTATTACTATGTATTTCTCTAAAGTACTTATACATTTTTGTATACAAGTTGATTTTTCAATTTTAATATAAATGCTCCCTGATTCTACCTTTGAGAAATCTAGTTGTCTCCCCCAAGTATTGTTTCTTACATGAACATTCAGTCTTATAGACCACTGTTTCTCAAACTTTTTGTAGCAAGTACCCCTGAAGGCTTTCATTTGATTTATATCTACCCCAACTGTAGCACAAATATTATTGATCTTTTGAATGAGTATCACTTGATTTCCCAAAGCTTTTATCACATATGTTAATGAAGTAAATATATAGGAATCTGATATTTTATCTTTTCCAGAATTTTATATTTGGCAATATTACAACCGAGAATAATCAACACATAAAACACGGATATCTAGTAAGTTAATATATAAAATTATTTTTAATTACTATGCTTCTTACATTAAAAAAAGAGGAAAATAAACTATTTTCTGCATGATGAGGAAGTAATATTTATGGTAGTATCTTTTTATTTGTAATAACCATTTCATACACAGTTTATCTGTTATTTTTTACTGTGGCACAGTATGTTGCACTTTTACCTATTTAGTATGATGCACTTTACCTATTTCACAATGGCACTTGTCTCTGTGACACTTAGTCATAGTAATACACTTTCTCTGTTCATATCAGTGAAGCTCATTTCGAGCCCTTATACATCACTAACAAGACAGAATCTATGGTTTTACCAATTGAATCAGTGATTGAGCAGTGGTTCAACCTAGGCAGGGACATACACTCTGCCCTGTTAGAAGTGCTCGAAGGTTGAAATTAGAAACACAGCTTCCTTTGCTTTGATATGTCATGTTTACAATAGCTACAGCAGGGGAAAAATGAATACCAATCCCTGGGGTACCCCTTGCCAATGCCCCAAGTACCCCCAGGGTACACATACCACAGTTTGAGAAACTCCTCTTATCAGAGCATCTATTGGTATTTTTTATAATAAGCTTCTTTTTAGTTTACAAATGAAGCAAGGGAAAAAACATGCAATTTATTTCCTAATTGAGCTTGTTCTTAAAGCATATTACTTCTAATTTTAAACTCACTAGATGCTAAAGTGCTCTTAAAATGCTGTGCCTTTTTGTAAATAATTCTAGAGTAGGGGTTTACCTTTTCCCTATGATGGGGTCTGCCTGTACTAGTTGCGTGTGTTTTTCTTAGAATTGTATTCATTATTTTATTATAATCACTATTATATGATGTTATAAAAGGAGTATCAACAATTGAGTTGTCTGTTTCTACACCTTTTTCCTTATTTGTGTCCTCTTTTGGTAAACATTTGTTCTATAATTTTTATCTGGCTTTTACAATCTACCAATCTAGCACAATTCTTTCTTTTCTCAGAGTTTGCCAGTATGGGATTTTATTATTCCATCTCCTGTGATCATGTATATAATTATTTACGTCTATGCCTTTGAAATGTATACGTGTGTACAATCCTTCTCAGCTACTAAAATTTCCAGATTTAGAAAAACTATGCATTTATATCATAATTGTAAGTAAAATGTAGACCATTGGAATTATTATTCATTGAACACAGAAAGGCTTCACTGGATATATATGTTTGTGCATATATATTTATGTATTTTTATTTGTATATATGTAATTATGTGCAGGCCCGAAAATTTTGTTTCTGACAAAGTTTTCCTTTCATATATTGAATGAATTTTGTTTCCCTGAATATTTGGTGGCTGTACTATTTGTTTTTTGTTTAGTTTAAAATGACACAAAAAATGTTGTTAAATATTTACATTCATTTTAAATAAACTAATGCAAATGTTTCAAAACTACAGGTGATAAGTTCACCTGTAGCTACAAATACTTCCCCAAGGGCGCAAACCCAATCCTCTTCTTGCCAGGAGACAGGAGGCTTAACGCTCTTGGTTCCCTAGCAACTGAGTGCGCTAAGCCTTCTGTTAGCATGGTGGGAGCTTTGGCAAGAAGAGGATAGGGATAGTGTGCTCTCCAGTGCATTAAGGTAAATATTTAACCACCAAAAAAAATGGAAGGAAACAAATGAATACTGACAAATTTTATCCGTTTTTTTTTTTTTCTTTGATTTTTTTGTTGGTGTTGTCATTCAGACCTCGCATAATGCAAAGAAAACAAGTTCATGTTCATCTGTAAGCAACACAATAGTAGCCTCTTTCTCATCCCACTCATCTAAATTAAAGGTACAGTTTTTCTTAAGATTCCCTAGGTACAATTTTTAATTAAATATATTTATCTAAAAAGCACTCTTGGTGCTGTTTCAGTTATTTTTTCAATAGTTTTTCTAGTTTATCCATTGTTGACTTAATATCATTCACTATATCTTCATCCATATTACTGATATTCCCAGTGTTTAACTCAAAAAGGATTTGTCTCATGTATTAAATATCTATTTTAGACCTTACTTCACTTCCTTCATTCTTAAAGATGGGATAGATTAAAAATATCTACAATAGGAATAAGAGGTGTGCTAGGAAGGGTGTTTTTCCTCCAATGGGTCAACCAAGAAAAGGAGCAGAAATGCAGCTTAACTAATGCTTTCAAACATTGTGTTTTTAATAACTGTTTTAAAAATCTATACAACAGTTAACTAGTGCTATGATGCTATCCTCTCATCATATATACTTTTTGGTTATTTATTTAAACATTTTTGTCCCAGATAACAAGTGGACCAATACTGTTATCTAGAGTCACACAACAATATTGCAAGGTAAAGATAATTTTTCTATTCATATCTGTAAGTTGTGCATTAAAAAAATTGCTTTATGTTGCTTGCCTTCTGCTTATTAACAATAAACAGTAGAATTGCTGAAAATGTCATCCTATCTCTGTGTGGGAACTCCAGAGTTTGGAATGCTGACACACATATTGCTAGTGCAGTTGCAGCAAACTAGACATGTGCATTTGTTTTAAGACGAATCAAAGAAAGTAATGATAAATGGCATTTTCTGTATTTTCTTTGCTGTACTAAAAGCTAAAATGACTAAAATGAAAAAATTGCTTTATTTTCTTTTAAAATTTTCTTTTTCATTTTTGGTTAGTGTATGCTGTTTTTATGATGCAAGCAGGCATTATCCAATGAGTGCAAACAAGGAAGGAGCAGCAGAATAGATTGACAGTTTCTCTCAGCCTGTAAGTTGAAGCCTGTGATGTTTTCTAGCCAACCAGCATTCTCAGGAGAAGTGAAATGTTGATTTTTAATTGCAGAGTGCTCATAGGCTCAGATCTGTGGAGGAACTGAAGGAGGCTGGAGACATCCAGTGTTTTTTCACAGTATAAATGCTGGTGGTACTTGTGCTGCTACGGTTTTTAAGTGGATCAGTAACAAATAATTCTTATGTAACATTGTTCGAAGGTCATGACCCAAAAAATTTAAACAGACTGCCGGTTATTCCACTATTTTTTCAGATGGTGGCTGTGGCTGAGAATGAATCAACAAATGCAAACCCGCTTGGTGAACCAACACACTGTTCCCCACTGACTCTCTAACAGTACTGTTGGTGGTGGTGGCATAGGGTCGCACCAATGCATGTGCTGTCATGGAAGTGTGGGGGCTGCCACTGTTTTTCTTGTGGCTCCTGTGGTAGCTGGGGAAGGAAAGGGTCTGCAGCTGCGCAATGAAAAGGTAGTGACCTTTTTGGTGAGATTATTTCACAGCATTTGTTTTTTTATTATTATTTTTATTAAAAATAAATGTTTTTTAGTATTATCAAAAATGTAGTGCACAAAAAGAAGTATAAATAAAAGAATAAGTGTAAAGGTATAGGAAAGTCCAAATTAAATTTGCAAGAATCACAGAGAGCATAATATTTTAAGACACTTTTAAAATCACTTTTATTTTCAAGTGTGCTTTGTTCTCTTGGTATCCATTGTTGTAAATGAATATGCCCATATCCCACACTAGTGGGAGCTAGCTGGTATTTGGTGCCTGAATACATTTGTCTCTTGTTATTGAATATTGACTAACTATATGTGTTCAGCTAGATGTCAGTAGTGCAATTCTGTTCCTTCCGTAAAGAATATCAAGAGAATGAAGCATATTTTATAATAAATGTAAAATTAAAAGTTGTTTAAAATAGTATGTTCTATACGACTCATGAATTACATTTTTGGGGTTTCATGTCCCTTTAAGAATTACATAGAATGACAAAATTAAAGCTAATATAGCTGATTACAGCTTCAAATAAAGAGAAATGGCAAGAATCTGCACTGTAGCTTAAAAAAACCCAAACAAACCTAGAAGCTTTATGTCCAAGTAACTTTTTTTAATCGAAGCTCACTGGTTCCAGGGGGTACCTATTTACTCAAATAAAAAATTTTTTTCCTGTTTGCGTAGCTGCTCCCTATACATGCAGATCTTGTGGAGTAGCTGCCCTGTTTAATCATGACATACCTTATAAAATATATATATTTCATGAGTCACCAGTAAGGCATATATATTCTTGTATGCAAATGTAATCATGCTTTGCTCATTCTTGACTCAGTTTATCCTAACTTTATTCAAGTGAGTTTTCTCTATCATCTTTTACAAAAACTGACCGAACTGAGACAAGGGTCGCTTAATAATGATGGAAATCCATCTAGTCTGGGATTCAAACTTAAACAAACAACTTCCTAAGGACAAGGATTTTGAATAAGATTAATTTAGTTCTCTCACAATAATTTCAGAATTTTGTCCCCCAGTTAAATCTACTCTACATTTGCATTGTAGTCCATTCTAGAGTAAAATATTTTACACTTTAAGCTGTATAACTCATATTCCTGTTTTGATTACATGTTTTGTGACCCTTTAACACTGGACACATTTCAGGATCTGTATTTGCAGATCCCAAAACATTGCTTTCTACTTGTACCTTTGTCAATATGTTTGAATAAACATTGTCAGTGAATATATGGTGCTGTGGATCTGCATATTTTGTAAACTTTGCCAGAAATAATCTTTTTGTGTGTGTCGAGTAGCGCATGTATTACAAGCTCAAAGTAAAAAGTTTGCGTGCTCAATGGATAATTTAGATTTTTTTACAGTATCTATAATAATTTTTAATAACTCTCCCAATGCAACCAGTTATTTGACTGGCTATACTGGCTGCACTGCTGCATTGTCTACCACATTGTAAATCATCTGGAATAAAAATTCCCAAGTAATGTTCATTTTTAGTTAAAGTAAGTAATATACAATTACGACTAATTTATTAAGGGCTGAATGGCCTTAAATACAGCTGTTTCCCCATGAGCCTTCAGGCTCAACAGAAACAGGAGTTAAGAAGCAACGGTCTTAAGACTGCTGCTCCTTAACTTGTACGCCTCCTCTAAAGCTGCGGATATCAATCTGCCCAATCGTGTACGATCGGGTTGATTGACTCCCCCTGCTAGCGGCCGATTGGCCGTGAATTTGCAGGTGGCAGATGTGCACAAGCAGTTCACCAGAACTGCTTGTGCAATGTTAAATGGTGACAGGGTATGCTGTCGGCATTCAGCGATGTTTGGCGGACATGATTTGCTACAGCGGATCTTGTCTGCCAGACATTGATAAATCTGCCAAAATAAGTAGCCTTTGGGTTTTTTGGATCCTATATGCATAATTTTGGTAATATTACATTTTAGATTCCATTTATTTACCCAGTCCTCCAGATTTATATCCCTGCTCATTTGATCCACTCCTCCTGGAACATCAACTCTGTTACAAATGTTTGTATCTTCAGCAAACAAGAATATCTTCCTCTGGAGACCACTTCCATATCACTAATGAGCACATTAAATAAAACAGGCCCAAGAACAGACCCTTGGGAAACACCACTAATAACTAACCCCTCATTTGAATTTACTCCATTAATTGAAACCCTCTGCCTTCTATCCTTAAGCCAGCATTCTACCCACTTAAAAAAACTTAGCATCTGCTCCAAGTTTATACATTTTGTGAGTGTTTGAGAGTTTAAAATACTTTGCTAAAGTCTAGATACGCTACATCTATACAAATGTATAAATTGGATGCGCCTACTAGTAGAAAAACATATGTAACGTGTCACGGGATTAAATAATTCCCCACAATCAGACTCTATATAAAATAGTGAAGTGAAATAGTAGTTAATACCTAGTGAATACTCATGTGTAGAGATAATATACCATATCCTATTTCAAAGGTATGCGTACAAAATAAAAACTAAAAACATTTATATGTTAAACATTCAAGTGTATAACAAACTTATCATATATGGCACAGTTGTTCCCTGAAGCCAAGTAATAGTCCCATAAAACTTGATGGTGAGCAGTGTTTGTAACCCCTATATCAGGGAATAAAGATAAAGTCTCCTCCACCAAAAGAGATGGTAAATCCGTGGCTTGCTGCTTCTTCAAATATGGTTGGCGTATATCTCAGTACTAGAAAGAAAAAGAAGAAAGAAGGCGCCACAATAGTGCGGTATCAGTGGTGTCACACAATCCCCAGTTCCAACTTGTTGTACTTACAGGATCTCAAGCACTTGATAAGTGCCACAACAGCGTCCTGAGCTCTTATAGTCGCTCAGCAGACTAATCCCCATACTCCAAACTCCTCGGTAATGTAGGTATAATTGTGCTCTCCCACTGGTATATATGGAGAGAAGGGTTAATGTTCAGCTCAAAACTACTGAACGGCTGCTAAGGTTATAAAAGTGCAGTGGAAAGTCTCATATATTAAAAGACTTTATTTAAAACAATAGTAAAGCACGACGTTTCACGGTCTTACAACGACCGTTTCATCAGGTGACTAACTCCTCCCTGGTCTATTAATTTAGTTACATGGTCAAAGAAATCAATTTGATTAGTCTGACATGATCTTCCAGCAGGTTTTCAGTCATTAGGGTTTCAGTCATGCTACCCGGACGAGCCTAACGTGATTGTGCTCTTGCAGTTGCATTTACTTTCAACTTGCAATATGCATACTATTTCTGGCACGCGCAAAAAAATCCAAGAACACTTGTGCTAAACCGTTACCATGCCATCTAATTGCTAAAAAAACTGGTGTATATTTGGTTGTGTACATTATTGAGAGAACCCATCTGTGTCCCCAGCAAGAAACCTAGATATTCCACAAGAACTTCTACAACCATTGTCATTCTCAAGTGTCTCTGCAACCAATGATATTGGGGCCGAGTTTTCAAGGGCCGAATGGCACCTGTTTCCATGCGAGCCTTCAGGCTCACCGGAAACAGCAGTTAATATGCAGTGGTCTTAAGACTTATGCTCCTTAACTTGTCCACTGCCTCTGATTAACCCGATCATATCCGCTCGAGTTGATTGACACCTGCAGGGGGTGGCATTACACAAGCAGTTCACCAGAACTGCTTGTGCAATGTTAAATGCAAACAGCGTATGTTGTCGGCATTCAGCGATGTAGGGCGGATATGATTCGCTACAGCGAATTATGTCTGCCCGCCATTTGGTAAATCGGCTCCATTGACTCAAATGTTTCTATCTCCAATGATGTCAAATCCTATGATGGCTAATAAGATATATCCATATATGCATAGTTCACCTATGGAAACAGATACAATATACATTTTGTTTGTATTACCACATTCCCTCTTTCCTCCTGTTACTCCCTTCTTATGTAATGCTGCTTATTCAAGGTGAAGATCTTGAAGTGACAATAAAACAATAGGTATATTACAGCCAGCACTTTTCTATATACTGCACTTTTTCATATCTAGCAAGGTGTCACTTGCTACTGCATGTTTTGTTTTAGTGTGTCTATATTAAAGATAATTGTGCCAGTGTGTTGGAATTGATTATTATGGGCATCCTGTCATGGGACTCATACCCTTCATGGGACTTAATAGCTATGTAGGCTTATCCTCTTCAAATTTTAAGAATTCGTAAACAAAGAATAGCTCACAAAAAGGAACTGTTTGCACAGATTTTACTTAACCCTTTGAGTGCTAAGCACTTTCCCACCAGGGTGCTAATATTTTCTATGTTTTTTTAAATTTTTGAAAAACAAATTTTACTTTTTTTTTCTTACAGACCCCCAAGGCTTACACTGATGGAAAGGTTAGGCGATTGCCTTTCCAACAGTGGGTCTTGGGGGTCTGTAGCTGCTTAGATGCCTGAGATACAGGCTTCTAAGCAGCATGTCCCCTCCTCCTATACTTAACATTGTTAAGTACAAATAAAGTTGCACGGTAACATCATCACGTCATTGAGCGTGACGTCACCGCGCATCACGTTAAGCCCCGGCGATGCCTGTCACTCTACAGGCACGATCGCCGGGGTAGGAGCAGTTAGGAGCCCCCAGATCTCCCTCAAGGTGGGAGAGTGCTCATGACAGCTCTGAGCCATCATTAGCACCAGAGTGAGAAACTCTGTGACGGCTCAGAGCCGTCATTAGCACTCAAAGGGTTAAAGGGACATTAAACCAAAAAAATTTCTTTCATGATTCAGATAGAGAATACAATTTTAAACAACATCCCAATTTACTTATATTATGTAACTTGCTTCATTCTTTAAATATCCTTTGTTAAAGAAATAGCAATACACATGGTTGAGCCAATCACACGATGCATCTATGCACAGCCACCAATCAGCAGCTACTGAGCCTATCTAGATATGCTTTTCAGCAAATGATATCAAGAGAATTAAGCAAATTAAATTACAGAAATCAATTAGAAAGTTGTTTAAAAATGCACGCTCTTTCTAAATCATGAAAGACAAAATTTGGGTTTCATGTCCCTTTAACTGGATCTAGAATCCTTTAAAATACATCAGTGTAGTGAAACAAATTAGCAATGACACAAAACGTGAGGAGAAAAGTGGCGACAGGTATTATGTTCGCATTTTAAGGGGTGAAGATGAATAAAGATTAATGGATATATGAATATGAGAAAGAATAAAAGACCATCAGCGGAAGGGATGAGGGAAGATACAGCAAAAGAGAGTGAGTAGTTCAGAAATAAGAATAGAGTGACAAAGAAAACAGCCTTATTAAGAAAACTTTACTATCTGATGCTAGTTCAGAATTAGATACTGAACAGAAAAATATAAATTCTTTCAGAACCCACAAATAAGTGACTCACATTGCAATCCATTAGATTTTACCATGCAAAAACATCTAAATCAACATGACTTGTTGCCATCTGACTAAAATAAGCCATATGAATTGCAAAAACTAATCTGGAACATCAGTTTTATACATCTATGTTAAAAATGTGAAAACTGTTTCATATAATTTTATCTTAAATTTTATTTATTAATATCCAAACATTTAATTGCAATCGCTATCAAACATACAGGTGATCATATTTTATTTTTTTATTTGTTTTATTTAATGGCTTACAAGTGTGATTTCAGCAATTTTTCAAATGTTTTATTAAACTAGGATATTATTGGCCAGATTACAAGTTGAGCACAAAATATTGCTTCTGTGAAAGCGATATTTGCGCTCAACTTAGTAATAACAGCGCACACAAATGACCTCGCGTTTGCATTGCACGGAAACATTGTGCTCATGAGAGCGCCTCCATAGGCTCTTATGGGAGCCTTGTTCTCATGCTGTGAGTCACGGCATGAGAACTAGTGCAAAAAGGGGGTAAGTTGTGCAGTGATGGGCAGCAAATATAAAGATATATGTATATAAGCATATACAATATATTTACTGGGAGCACACAGTCCTCATAGACCACAATGTAAAGGCACTTTTCCGTGTTGTTTTTTTTCTAACACCCCACTCCCGCCACTTTTAACCCCTTATAACTACTTTTTAAAAAAAAAACACCACTTTTATTTTGGTCGTAATTGGGGGATATTTAGAAAATTAATCAGAGATCTGATCTCATGTTAATTTTCTGAGCACTAATTGCTACCGCAAGCTCGTTTGCGGGCACTCGATAAATTAGTGCTCCACTTGTAATCTAGCCCTATGTAATTTGTTAAAACTGAGTATTTGCAAAAATAAAGATTTGAGGAGAACACTGAGGTAAAAAAACAAAGATCAGGATAATATTATTAGATGGATAAGAATGCTACTAGCGAGGGGTTTGTGGACTTCTAAACTATGTGAAAAATTGGAAAACTATGCAAATATGTATATGAGTGACTTCTGGTGTATTATGTGAACATAAAGGTAAAGAAAAGTCAGTCTTCTGTGTTTACTTAAAGGGACACTAAACCCAATTTTTTTCTTTCATGATTTAGAAAAAGCATGCAATTTTATAAAACCCCAACCCCAACATAAAACCCCAACATTTTCTTTTATGATTCAGAGAAAACAATTTAAAACAACTTTCCAATTTACGTCTATTAATCTAATTTGCTTAATTCTTTTGGTATCCTTTATTGAAGAAGCAGCAATGCACTACTGGGAACTTGCTAAACACATCGGGTGAGCCAAAAACACGAGGCATATATTTGCAACCACCAATAAGCAGCTTATGTGCCTACCTAGGTTTCCTTCTTCAACAAAGGATACCAAGAAAACAAAACATATTAGCTAGTAGAAGTGAATTGGAAAGTTGTGTAAAATAATGTTATTTTTTTTATTCATGAGAGAAAAAAATTGGGTTTCATGTCCTTTTAAAAGAATAAGACCTTTTATTTGCCTTGTCTGTTCTGTTGTATGTACTGTATCTTTATTTTCATTAAATCCGTGTCATATGAAATTAAAGATCAGATCTCGATGCAAATCCTCTGACAGCAACTTTGAATAAGGATTTTCTTTACATATTTTCCCCCTTTGCAGATGTTGCTAAGGGGTCTTATTTTTTCAGGCAAGAAGATGTTTGAAATTCTTGAAGCCTCACTTCACCTAACTTTTTCAGCATACTGCCCGGGAACATCCCTGCAATTAACATGTATAAAATGCATAAGGTGTCTCACTCCAGAATCACTCGCAAAGCAAAAATATACTGTGTTTCCCCGAAAGTAAGACATCCCCCGAAAATAAGTCCTACTTACAGTTTTGCCTCTCGATTAAATATAAGGCATCCCCCCGAAAATAAGACTTCCCCGAAAATAAGACCTCCTCGAAAATAAGGCTCCCCTGGAGCAGACAGGAAGTGTGAGGTCTCTTTTAATCAGAGAGCCCGCGCCGCCACCAGGACAAGCTGCCGCCTGCTGCTAGCTCTGCCCTGACGGAGTCTGACTGACTCACAATTAGACAGTGAGTTGCGCGGGGCAGGAGTCTGGCACATTGTGTGGACACACAGGGGTGACTGAGGTAGGGGGGAAATGTCTGATAAAGGAGTGGGGGGAGGGGGATCACTTAAAATGACACAGGAGGATCAGAGGGGGGAATCAAAATGACACATCAGGACTACATTTCCTACCTTACCGTATACAGGCAATAAATTTCCTTTTTTTTGTTTTGTTCAACAATAAATGTGTACCGTATTCATCTTCATGGAAAAATAAGATATCCCCTGAAAATAAGACCTAGCGCATCTTTGGGAGCAAAAATTATGGGTTCTTCAAATGCATGTAAGTGTTAACTATACAAGTCTATTATATTATGGCAAAGTAATCTTGCTATGTTCCTGCAAACAAGACACAAACAAGGGACTGACCGTGGGCATATGGAATTACTTTGGAGTGTTCTTGAAAAGTGGTGTAGATATTTCACCTAGACTGTAAATCTGCAAGCAGAATTTAAACATACATATAGGAAAAGTGGGTTAAAGAAATGATTAAAGTATATTAGAAAGTTGTTTACTATGCATAATTAAGCATTTTATTTTATAATTTTTATCCCTTAGTGACCAAACCATTTTTCAATTTTCTTACCTTTAAGGACCAGGGCTTTTTTTTACATTTTTGCAGTGTTTGTGTTTAGCTTTAATTTTTCTCTTACTCATTTACTGTACCCACACATATTATATACCATTTTTTTTAATTAAATGGACTTTCTAAATATACCATTATTTTCATCATATCTTAAAATTTGTTATAAAAAATTATAAAATATGATGAAAAAATTGAAAAAAACACACTTTTTCTAACTTTTTCTAACTTTGCTATTTACGAATCATTTTTTATTTCAAAATTAGCGATAGTTACATTGTAACTGATATCTGTCAGGAATCCCTGAATATCCCTTCACATGTATATATTTTTTTTAATATACAACCCAATGTATTGATCTAGGCCCATTTTGGTATATTTCATGCCACCATTTCACCGCCAAATGCGATTAAATAAAAACAGCTAGATTACGAGTTTTGCGTTATGGGTGAAAAAACAGCGTTATGGCTCTTTTTCACTACCGCTGGTATTACGAGTCTTGCAGGTATAACTGTACCGCACACTTTTTTGGCAGTAACGCAATGTTACTACCGCAGCTTTCAAAAAGTCCCTTTTCAATGGGACTTCCATAGCGCCGGTATTACGAGTTTGCCTGGGAGGCCAAAAAGTGAGAGGTACAGCCTATAGCTAAAACCTAACCAGAGTTACACTAAAACCTAACCTTACACTACAAATAAATAAATTACAATTATTAAATACAATTAACTAAATTACAAAAAAAAACTAAACACTAAGTTACACAAAATAAAAAATAAATTATCAAATAACATAATTTATGTAAGAACTTACCTGATAAATTCATTTCTTTCATATTAGCAAGAGTCCATGAGCTAGTGACGTATGGGATATACATTCCTACCAGGAGGGGCAAAGTTTCCCAAACCTCAAAATGCCTATAAATACACCCCTCACCACACCCACAATTCAGTTTAACGAATAGCCAAGAAGTGGGGTGATAAGAAAAAAAGTGCGAAAGCATATAAAATAAGGAATTGGAATAATTGTGCTTTATACAAAATCATAACCACCACAAAAAAAAAGGGCGGGCCTCATGGACTCTTGCTAATATGAAAGAAATGAATTTATCAGGTAAGTTCTTACATAAATTATGTTTTCTTTCATGTAATTAGCAAGAGTCCATGAGATAGTGACGTATGGGATAATGACTACCCAAGAAGTGGATCTTTCCACACAAGAGTCACTAGAGAGGGAGGGATAAAATAAAGACAGCCAATTCCTGCTGAAAAATCCACACCCAAAATAAAGTGTAACGAAAAACATAAGCAGAAGATTCAAACTGAAACCGCTGCCTGAAGTACTTTTCTACCAAAGACTGCTTCAGAAGAAGAAAATACATCAAAATGGTAGAATTTAGTAAAAGTATGCAAAGAGGACCAAGTAGCTGCTTTGCAGATCTGGTCAACCGAAGCTTCATTCCTAAACGCCCAGGAAGTAGAAACTGACCTAGTAGAATGAGCTGTAATTCTCTGAGGCGGAGTCTTACCCGACTCAACATAAGCAAGATGAATTAAAGATTTCAACCAAGATGCCAAAGAAATGGCAGAAGCTTTCTGGCCTTTTCTAGAACCGGAAAAGATAACAAATAGACTAGAAGTCTTACGAAAAGATTTTGTAGCTTCAACATAATATTTCAAAGCTCTAACAACATCTAAAGAATGCAACGATTTCTCCTTAGAATTCTTAGGATTAGGACATAATGAAGGAACCACAATTTCTCTACTAATGTTGTTGGAATTCACAACTTTAGGTAAAAATTCAAAAGAAGTTCGCAACACCGCCTTATCCTGATGAAAAATCAGAAAAGGAGACTCACAAGAAAGAGCAGATAATTCAGAAACTCTTCTGGCAGAAGAGATGGCCAAAAGGAACAAAACTTTCCAAGAAAGTAATTTAATGTCCAATGAAAGCATAGGTTCAAACGGAGGAGCTTGAAGAGCTCCCAGAACCAAATTCAAACTCCAAGGAGGAGAAATTGACTTAATGACAGGTTTTATACGAACCAAAGCTTGTACAAAACAATGAATATCAGGAAGAATAGCAATCTTTCTGTGAAAAAGAACAGAAAGAGCAGAGATTTGTCCTTTCAAAGAACTTGCGGACAAACCCTTATCTAAACCATCCTGAAGGAACTGTAAAATTCTCGGTATTCTAAAAGAATGCCAGGAAAAATGATGAGAAAGACACCAAGAAATATAAGTCTTCCAGACTCTATAATATATCTCTCGAGATACAGATTTACGAGCCTGTAACATAGTATTAATCACAGAGTCAGAGAAACCTCTTTGACCAAGAATCAAGCGTTCAATCTCCATACCTTTAAATTTAAGGATTTCAGATCCTGATGGAAAAAAGGACCTTGCGACAGAAGGTCTGGTCTTAACGGAAGAGTCCACGGTTGGCAAGAGGCCATCCGGACAAGATCCGCATACCAAAACCTGTGAGGCCATGCCGGAGCTACCAGGAGAACAAACGAGCATTCCTTCAGAATCTTGGAGATTACTCTTGGAAGAAGAACTAGAGGCGGAAAGATATAGGCAGGATGATACTTCCAGGGAAGTGATAATGCATCCACTGCCTCCGCCTGAGGATCCCGGGATCTGGACAGATACCTGGGAAGTTTCTTGTTTAGATGGGACGCCATCAGATCTATTTCTGGAAGTTCCCACATTTGAACAATCTGAAGAAATACCTCTGGGTGAAGAGACCATTCGCCCGGATGCAACGTTTGGCGACTGAGATAATCCGCTTCCCAATTGTCTACACCTGGAATATGAACCGCAGAGATTAGACAGGAGCTGGATTCCGCCCAAACCAAAATTCGAGATACTTCTTTCATAGCCAGAGGACTGTGAGTCCCTCCTTGATGATTGATGTATGCCACAGTTGTGACATTGTCTGTCTGAAAACAAATGAACGATTCTCTCTTCAGAAGAGGCCAAAACTGAAGAGCTCTGAAAATTGCCCGGAGTTCCAAAATATTGATCGGTAATCTCACCTCCTGAGATTCCCAAACTCCTTGTGCCGTCAGAGATCCCCACACAGCTCCCCAACCTGTGAGACTTGCATCTGTTGAAATTACAGTCCAGGTCGGAAGCACAAAAGAAGCCCCCTGAATTAAACGATGGTGATCTGTCCACCATGTTAGAGAGTGTCGAACAATCGGTTTTAAAGATATTAATTGAGATATCTTCGTGTAATCCTTGCACCATTGCTTCAGCATACAGAGCTGAAGAGGTCGCATGTGAAAACGAGCAAAGGGGATTGCGTCCGATGCAGCAGTCATAAGACCTAGAATTTCCATGCATAAGGCTACCGAAGGGAATGATTGTGACTGAAGGTTTCGACAAGCTATAATCAATTTTAAACGTCTCTTGTCTGTTAAAGACAGAGTCATGGACACTGAATCCATCTGGAAACCCAGAAAGGTTACCTTTGTCTGAGGAATCAAAGAACTTTTTGGTAAATTGATCCTCCAACCATGATCTTGAAGAAACAACACAAGTCGATTCGTATGAGATTCTGCTAAATGTAAAGACTGAGCAAGTACCAAGATATCGTCCAAATAAGGAAATACCACAATACCCTGTTCTCTGATTACAGACAGCAGGGCACCGAGAACCTTTGTAAAAATTCTTGGAGCTGTAGCTAGGCCAAACGGCAGAGCCACAAACTGGTAATGCTTGTCTAGGAAAGAGAATCTCAGAAACTGATAGTGATCTGGATGAATCGGAATATGCAGATATGCATCCTGTAAATCTATTGTGGACATATAATTCCCTTGCTGAACAAAAGGTAAGATAATCCTTACAGTTACCATCTTGAATGTTGGTATCCTTACATAACGATTCAATATTTTTAGATCCAGAACTGGTCTGAAGGAATTCTCCTTCTTTGGTACAATGAAGAGATTTGAATAAAACCCCATCCCCTGTTCCGAAACTGGAACTGGCATAATTACTCCAGTCAACTCTAGATCTGAAACACATTTCAGAAATGCTTGAGCTTTTACTGGATTTACTGGGACACGGGAAAGAAAAAATCTCTTTGCAGGAGGTCTCAACTTGAAACAAATTCTGTACCCTTCTGAAACAATGCTCTGAATCCAAAGATTGTGAACAGAATTGACCCAAATTTCTTTGAAAAAACGTAACCTGCCCCCTACCAGCTGAGCTGGAATGAGGGCCGCACCTTCATGTGGACTTAGAAGCAGGCTTTGCCTTTCTAGCTGGCTTGGATTTATTCCAGACTGGAGATGGTCTCCAAACTGAAACTGCTCCTGAGGATGAAGGATCAGGCTTTTGTTCTTTGTTGAAACGAAAGGAACGAAAACGATTATTAGCCCTGTTTTTACCTTTAGATTTTTTATCCTGTGGTAAAAAAGTTCCTTTCCCACCAGT
This sequence comes from Bombina bombina, assembly GCF_027579735.1. Classification (NCBI taxonomy): domain Eukaryota; kingdom Metazoa; phylum Chordata; class Amphibia; order Anura; family Bombinatoridae; genus Bombina; species Bombina bombina. The sequence continues at coordinate 573,317,706 of NC_069502.1, forward strand.
AACAGTTGAAATAATGGAATCCAACTGAGAACCAAATAATTTGTTACCCTGGAAAGAAATGGAAAGTAAAGTTGATTTAGAAGCCATATCAGCATTCCAAGTTTTAAGCCATAAAGCTCTTCTAGCTAAAATAGCTAGAGACATAAACCTGACATCAACTCTGATAATATCAAAAATGGCATCACAGATAAAATTATTAGCATGTTGAAGAAGAATAATAATATCATGAGAATCACGATGTGTTACTTGTTGCGCTAAAGTTTCCAACCAAAAAGTTGAAGCTGCAGCAACATCAGCCAAAGATATAGCAGGTCTAAGAAGATTACCTGAACACAGATAAGCTTTTCTTAGAAAGGACTCCATTTTCCTATCTAGAGGATCCTTAAACGAAGTACCATCTGACGTAGGAATAGTAGTACGTTTAGCAAGGGTAGAAATAGCCCCATCAACTTTAGGGATCTTGTCCCAAAATTCTAATCTGTCAGACGGCACAGGATATAATTGCTTAAAATGTTTAGAAGGAGTAAATGAATTACCCAAATTATCCCATTCTTTGGAAATTACTGCAGAAATAGCATCAGGGACAGGAAAAACTTCTGGAATAACTACAGGAGTTTTAAAAACCTTATTTAAACGTTTAGATTTAGTATCAAGAGGACCAGAATCCTCTATTTCTAAAGCAATTAGGACTTCTTTAAGTAAAGAACGAATAAATTCCATTTTAAATAAATATGAAGATTTATCAGCATCAATCTCTGAGACAGAATCCTCTGAACCAGAGGAATCATCAGAATCAGAATGATGATGTTCAGTTAAAAATTCATCTGTAGGGAGAGAAGTTTTAAAAGATTTTTTATGTTTACTAGAAGGAGAAATAACAGACATAGCCTTCTTTATGGATTCAGAAACAAAATCTCTTATATTATCAGGAACATTCTGCACCTTAGATGTTGAAGGAACTGCAACAGGCAATGGTACTTTACTAAAGGAAATATTATCTGCTTTAACAAGTTTGTCATGACAATCAATACAAACAACAGCTGGAGAAATAGCTACCAAAAGTTTACAGCAGATACACTTAGCTTTGGTAGATTCAGCACTTGACAGCGATTTTCCTGTAGTATCTTCTGACTCAGATGCAACGTGAGACATCTTGCAATATGTAAGAGAAAAAACAACATATATATAAAGCAAAATTGATCAAATTCCATAAATGACAGTTTCAGGAATGGGAAAAAATGCCAAAGAACAAGCTTCTAGCAACCAGAAGCAATAAAAATGAGACTGAAATAATGTGGAGACAAGACATATTTTTTCGCGCCAAATAAGACGCCCACATTATTTGGCGCCTAAATGCTTTTTGGCGCCAAAAATGACGCCACATCTGGAACGCCGACATTTTTGGCGTAAAATAACGTCAAAAAGTGACGCAACTTCCGGCGACACGTATGACGCCGGAAACGGAAATAGAATTTTTGCGCCAAAAAAGTCCGCGCCAAGAATGACGCAATAAAATGAAGCATTTTCAGCCCCCACGAGCCTAACAGCCCACAGGGAAAAAGTCAAATTTTAAGGTAAGAAAAAATGTTAAATTAAAATGCATTATCCCAAATATGAAACTGACTGTCTGAAAAATAAGGAAAGTTGAACATTCTGAGTCAAGGCAAATAAATGTTTGAATACATATATTTAGAACTTTATAAACAAAGTGCCCAACCATAGCTAGGAGTGTCACAAAAAATAAGACTTACTTACCCCAGGACACTCATCTACATATAGTAGATAGCCAAACCAGTACTGAAACGAGAATCAGTAGAGGTAATGGTATATATAAGAGTATATCGTCGATCTGAAAAGGGAGGTAAGAGATGAATCTCTACGACCGATAACAGAGAACCTATGAAATAGACCCCTTAGAAGGAGATCACTGCATTCAAATAGGCAATACTCCTCACATCCCTCTGACATTCACTGCACGCTGAGAGGAAAACCGGGCCCCAACTTGCTGCGGAGCGCATATCAACGTAGAATCTAGCACAAACTTACTTCACCACCTCCATCGGAGGCAAAGTTTGTAAAACTGAATTGTGGGTGTGGTGAGGGGTGTATTTATAGGCATTTTGAGGTTTGGGAAACTTTGCCCCTCCTGGTAGGAATGTATATCCCATACGTCACTAGCTCATGGACTCTTGCTAATTACATGAAAGAAATTTAAACTAATTACACCTAATCTAATAGCCCTATCAAAATAAAAGCCCCACCAAAATAAAAAAAGGGCCTTTTCCGGGTATTGCCCCAAAGAAATCAGCTCTTTTACCTGTAAAAAAAAAATACAAACAACCACCAACAGTAAAACACACCACCCAAACAACCAAACCCCCCAAATAAAATCCTATCTAAAAAAAACCTAAGCTCCCCATTGCCCTGAACAGGGCATTTGGATGGGCGTTGTCCTTAAAGGGGATTTAGCTCTTTTTCAGCCCAAACCCTAAGCTAAAAATAAAACCCACCCAATAAACCCTTAAAAAAACCTAACACTAATCTACGAAGATCCACTTATAGTTTTTGAAGACCGGACATCCATCTTTAACGAAGCGGCAGAAGTCCTCAGCGAAGCCGGCAGAAGTCTTTATCCAAGCGGGCTGAAGTCTTCATCCAAGCCGGCAGAAGTCTTCATCCAGACAGCATCTTCTATCTTCATCCATCCGGAGTGGCTCCATAATCAAGACATCCAGAGCGGAGCATCCTCTTCTTCCGACTGCTAACGAAGAATGAAGGGTCCTTTAAGGGATGTCATCCAATATGGCGTCCCTCGAATTCCGATTGGCTGATAGAATTCTATCAGCCAATCGGAATTAAAGGTAAAAAAATCCTATTGGCTAATGCAATCAGCCAATAGGACAGAACTTCAATCCTATTAGATGATTTAATCAGCCAATAGGATTGAGCTCGCATTCTATTGGCTGTTCCAATCAGGTAACAAACTTAGCTGTGAAATAAAAATAAAACCTAAGCTAGATACAATGTAACTATTAGTTATATTGTAGCTATCTTAGGGTTTATTTTATATGTAAGTATTTAATTTTAAATAGGAATTATTTAGGTATTAATTGTAATTTTTATTTAGATTTATTTTAATTATGTTAAAGTTAGGAGGTGTTAGGGTTAGGGTTAGGCTTAGGGTTAGTTTTAGAGGTTAATAACTTTAGTATACTTGAAGTGACGTTGGGGCGGAAGATTAGGGGTTAATAAGTGTAGGTAGGTAGCAACGACATTGGGGGCAGCTGATTAGGGGTTAATAAGTGTAGGTAGGTGGCGGGGATGTTAGGGGCAGCAGAATAGGGTTTAATAAGTGTAGGTAGGTGGCGGCGACATTGGGGACAGCAGATTAGGGGTTAATAAGTGTAATATAGTTATCGGCGGTGTTGGGGTGGCATATTAGGGGTTAATAACATTATGTAGGTGTCGGCGGTGTTGGGGGCGGCAGATTAGGGGTTTTTTAGATTCTGGGTTTATGTTAGGGTGTTAGGTGTAAACATAACTTTTCTTTCCCCATAGGAATCAATGGGGCTGCATTACGGAGCTTTACGCTCCTTTATTGCAGGTGTTAGGCTTTTTTTAGCCGGCTCTCCCCATTGATGTCTATGGGAAATTGTGCACAAGCACGTAAAACCAGCTCAAAGCAGCGCTGGTATTTGGGTGCGATATGGAGCTCAATGGAGCTTTACGCTGACAAATTGCCTGCTAACGCCTGGTTTATGAAAACCTGCAATAGCAACGCTATAGGGAGGTGAGTGGTGGCAATAACTTGCAAATTAGCACCGAGCCGCTCACAACACAAAACTCGTAATCTAGCCAAAAGATAGTTAAATTTTTCACAAACTTTTTAACAAAATTTAGGTTTCTCACTGAAATTATTTACAAACAGCTTGTGCAATTATGGCACAAATGGTTGTAAATGTTTCTTTGGGATCCCCTTTGTTCAGAAATAGCAGATATTTATGGCTTTGGCATTGCTTTTTGGTAATTAGAAGGCCGCTAACTGCCGCTGTGCACCACACTTGTATTATGCCCAGCAGTTAAGGTGTTAATTAGTTAGCTTGTAGGGTTAATTTAAGCTGTAGTGTAGAGATCAGCCTCCCACCTGACATATCCCACCCCCTGATCCCTCATTGACCCCCTCAAACAGCTCTCTCCCCTTCCCCCACCTCACGATTGTCACTGTTATCTTAAGAACTGGCAGAAAGTCTGCCAGTACTATAATAAAAAGCTATACATATACAATGTGAAGGAAGGCACTCACTGGTCTTTTTAGTCAAAATTTATTAGATCAAGCGTGACGTTTCGGGGACACACTCCCCTTCCTCTTTTTTCTGAGTGTCCTTCACATTGTGTACTTACCTGCTGGCACCCTGGCACTGATGAACTTTGGAAAGTGAGAGTGCTCTCTATCATACTATATATATATATATATATATATATAAATTATTCTGCAGTGTTGGATCCCCCCTTAGTCCCCAACCTCCCTGATCCCCTCCAAACAGTTCTCTAACCCTCCCACCTCTACCTATTTTCTGCCTTCTTGGATACTGGCAGCTGTTTGCCCTCAATAGCCTACCCCCTCCCAGATCCCTTTCATAACATTTATTAACCCCCCTTTCCCTCTCCCTCCATCTCATCATATTCAATGCATTTCAGTGTTAATATTCAATGCATTTTAGTGTTGATACCTCAATATAGAAACATCATTGCAATACCTTGAAAGTGGCTGGAAGTGATCACTTTCACAGCTTGAAACCCCTGAGGACGTACAGCGTACATCCTTGGTCATTAAGTGACAATTTTTGTAGGACTAACCCTGTATGTCCTTGGTCATTAAAGGGACACAAAACCCATATTTTTTTCTATCATGATTCAAATACTAATTATAGTGCTACTGTGTACCCATACTCATAAACCCAACACTTTGGGGTAGATTTATAAAAGGGACACTAAACACAATTATAAGCAACTTTCTAATTTATTCCTATATAGTTTCTTCTTCATTCTCTTGCTATCTTTATTTGAAAAAGCAGGAATGTAATCATAGAAGAAGACCCATTTTTTGTTCAGCACCTGGGTAGCACTTGCTAATTGGTGGCTAAATGTTCTTTGAATTTTCAAATTGATTTTCATATATATCTGTATATATACCTGTATATATTCAAATAGAAATATAGGTATTGATATCCATTTTACATTAACATTATCATATATATATATATATATATATATATATATATATATATATATATATGTATATATATATATATATATCACCTACACTTAATCCCTTAACAATCCACTAACTGTCGTAATCTCCCCGGCAACTAGCCACCTAATTGCCAGACCCCAAACTTAACCCCTTAACCTCCAGGGTGGATTAGTTGGGGTGAGGAGTCCGACATTTAAATGTGGGAAGGTTGCAGTTAGTTGGTCAGGGGGTCAGGTGACGGCGGTTTCAGGTGGTTGTTAGGGGCTAATTAAATATTTGCTTTCCTTTTATTTCTGTAATGTAATGAATAAACAACTGTATTAACATATTCTTTCAATTTGTGTAGATGGCAGATCATTGTTCATTTTTGTGTGAATGCAATTAAGAATGAAAAATTGTTAATTTTTGCATTCATCTGACAATTAAATCAATTCCCTAGTCAAAAATGATTTTCTCTCTCACCTTTCTTTCTATTACTACTCACCATTTATTACATATAGAGATGAGATGAGGTTGAAAGAAGACAGAAGTCCATTGAGTTCAGTTCCAACCTGATTTACAAAAAAAAAACTACTAATTAAACTTACATTTAACAATTAGAAAGCCTACCCATTTAACACAAACAATCATAACCTTGAATTTGTTTTTAGCCAGAAATGTATCTAAGCTATTTTTAAATGTATCTAAGATATTGACAGTCTCTACCTCCTTAGGCAAGGTGTTTCAAAATTTGATTGCTCTTACCATGAAAAAATGTTTACTTTGCTAGAGATTAAATCTCCTTTCCTCTAGCCTTAAATTGTGACCTCTTGTCACAAACAACTGCCGTGAAATAAATATTAATTCCATAAACTCTGTATATGGGCCTTTAATATATTTTTATAAAGTAGTCATATCATCTCCCAAGTGCCATTTAAACATACAGAGCTTGGATATCCTCCATTCATAGTTTAAATCCTCCCCTTATATGTTTTGTGGCCATTCTCTGAACTTTTTCTAAAACTGCAATTTCCCTTTTTTAAAACTGGTCCCCAGAACTTCACTCCATATTCATGGTGAAGTCTTAATATAACTTTATATAATAACAGTATTATGCTTTCTTTTCTCGCTTCTATCCCTCTTTAATACATGCTAGTGTCATATTAGTACTAAGTACTAAGAAATCATTTTCCTCTGTTTTGCTAAGTCTTGTCTGATTTAAATTATAGGTAGCCTAAGCCTGCATAGTTTTACTTCCAAAATGTAGAAACTACATCTACCAATATTACATCTCTTTTTGCTATTTAATCTTTCCTCCTAGTAATTTATAAAAATATTAAAAAGAACAGGGCCCAGTACTGATCCTTGGGGGACCCGTTAATTACGTTTGTCCAGTCTGATTATGATCCATTTAATACCACATGTTGTTTCCAGTCTTTTATCCACTTACTTATCTATGATCTAACATTTTCAGATATTCTCAGTCCCTAATTTTGTACAATTTCTCATGTGGCACTGTTACAGGCACATAATTTATTAATGTTTATAATGCTATATAGTTGAACTATTTGGAAGTTTATAAATAAAGGTAGTTATTCTAAACGAAAGAGAAAATGCTTTACTGGATTTCTTAATGAATAAATGTATTTGAATGTAATGTTTTGTTATGATACACATTATAAATACAATAGTTTCAAATAAAATGAGTAAGAAATAAAGTAAAATTATATGCTTCTGCAAAATTAACTTCTTGTATTTTTGTTCAAGGTTATAGAATTTTTTTCTACTCACTCATGATGTAATAATGCCGAATGATTGTTTAAAAGAGAATAAATACACCTTCCCTGTACTTATAACGGGGCAAAAAAGATTATCTAAACTAAAATGCTGTCAAACTGTCTGGTATGGTATTCTTTTTATTTATATGCAAGCATGACTAAACTATTGTAACTCTGCAATATTGGATTCATATTTTACACATTTTCATTGCATTTATTTAGCAATAAACATTTTGAAAATTGTAATATAATACTGCATATTTGTAACAATAAAATGCATATTTTTTTACTTTTATTTCCTTTCACACCTTTTTCTTTATGTATTGTACTCAAAATTATTCATTAGTTAGATATGAAACCATTTTTACTTATATAATATTAGAGGTAGGTGCCAGGAATTTAGGTTTTAGAATAACCTCTCTCTAAGGCATTATAAGGGGAGAAATGCATGAACTGTTACAGTACTGTATCAAAAGCCGTTGCAAAATCCAAGTAAACCAAATCAACTGATTTCCCCTTTATCTATATTTTTGCTTACCTACCCATAAGCGTCAACCTCGGCGCATTCGCCGGAGTCAATATGCTCGCCAGACATTGCTGCAGTGAATCTACATCCGACAGCTTTATTTATCAACAGGTCTGTCAAAAACACGCACGTCAAGTTCCGTGCGATCACTATCAGACTATTTATAAATAAGAGTCATTGTTGTAGCGTATATCCTTATTTATCAAATGATCGACCTTGAATGTCTCAAATCGAGACAATTTATACTTCCTTTTTCAGTTTATTAAAACCATTGTGCATATATCTTTGTGTATAGATACCTATGTATATTAGATATAGATATAGATATATATATATAGATATAATATATATATATATATATATATATAAAATTATATTTCTTTTATATATATATATATATATATATATATAGATATAGATATAGATATAGATAGATATATCTATATAAAGTATATATCTCATATATATATTATATAGGTATATATATTTTATATATCTTATATATATTAGATATCTCTCTCTCTCTCTCTCTCTCTCTCTATATATATATATATATATATATATATATAGATATATATAGATATATAATAAATATATACAGTATATCATATATATTAAATATATATATCTATATATTTATATTTAATTATATATGTTATATCAGTATTTTTTTTCTATCATATTTACATGTCCATCAATATTTTAATGTTTGAATAAAGTAATGTTGTCTTTCATATCTGTCTATTTATTCATAAGACTATTTTTAGATATTTTAATTATATTATTATTCAGATCTTTAATCATTGAAAATATAATATTTAATGTGAAGCATTACTCTTTAATATAATATTTTAAAATAATGTTATTTCTGAGCTTAAATGTACATAAAACTCATTCATGTAATTTCATTATGCAGATAGAGAATACAATCTCAAGCAACATTAAACTTATTTTTAATTGTCTTATTCTTCAGATATCCACCATCTTATAATAAATAGCTATGTACATGTGCAAGCCAATCACATGAGTCATCTATGTGCAGCCTTCAATCAGCAGCTACATAGTTTATTTACATATTCTCTTCATCAAAGGACAGCAAAATAATGAATTTAAAAATATATAATTCAAACTAAACCAAATTTAACTAGATTGCATGCTATTTATACATCAATCAACATATCTTTGGTTTGTCATGTCCCTTCCAATTAATACTTAAAGGAATACAGCAACACAATCATTTAAAATACATTTATCTTTATATTTTCGTTGTTTTTTTTTTACTTTTTTAAAACAAAAAAACATAAACAACAATATAAAACATTCATTTTTAATAAATGACTAAAAATCTTGTAGGGCTGCTTGTATGTCATTTACAGTGGACATAATATTCAGTAGCTCCTCTGCCAGTCAGCCAAACAGTAGTGGCAATAAGGGGTCAGTCTGTGTCCCCTGATCTTGATCTATAAAAAATAAATAAAAAATATGTTATACAAATTCACAATCAAGATACAAGTGTTAAAACATAATATGATATTCTTACATTGGGTAACAGCCACCTCATCCTCTTCTAGCATTGGTGAGGCAGCAGGACCAGGATCCTCACCCTCAATGGATTCTTGGTCAGCTGTCAGAGGTGAATCACAAACACAATTCATTCTTATGATATGTAATATGTGACAATGCTTCCATTATACACATATTTAAAAACCACTATATAAAATATGTTCGACTAAATCAGTCAAGAATCAATTTTCAAAACATGATATGATTTCTTACATTGGGTGACAGCCCCTGCCAGTGTTGGTAAGGCAGCAGGACCAGGTTCCTCACCCTCAATGGATTCTTGGTCTGCTGTCAGAGATGAAGCACAAAAACAATTAATTGTTAGAATGATGAATGTGACAAGGCCTACATTATACACAATATTTTTTCTAGACCTGCGTCATGAATGTACATGTAGAAAAATCCCCTTTTTAATGTTATAGAATGCAAACATTGTGTTGTAATTGGAAATTACCTTGAATATCAGAGACATCAGAATTTGTCCCTGACTTTTCTTCAAAATCATTTTGTAGGAGTGTCAACGGCAGCAGGGGTGATGACCTGTTGTTCATTAGTGTTGCCATTGACACCGGCCTCACGTAATGGGGAATCCCCCCTCTTGGCTTGGATAAATCTGTGAATATATAAAGATGTATGTCAACATTAGATCAATGTAATTTTTTTTAAAATGTGTAATGTAACTACAGCAGCTGTAATGGATTCTTTTGGTGAAAATAACCAATTCTAAAATATAGAAATGTGTATGTATATATATATATATATATATATATATATATATATATATATATATATATAGACACACACACATATATATATAAATACTGTATGTATATATATATATATATATATATATATATATATATATATATATATATAATTTCTTTCTTTCCTGAGTTTTCATATTTTCATCAAATTGAGTAAAACATCATTACTCTTACTTGATTTACAAATGATGAATCCTTTACACTTCACAAAATATTCAATAGTAAGATATATATTTCTTCTAAGGTGTCTCCCTAATACCAAATTAATATTTCAATAATTTCTAAGTATAATACAAAAAATAATAAATGGCACTTATAAGCCCTGATAATCCGTCTAATAGCTTGGTAGCGCTGCTTCTCACTCTTTCTAAGGTAAAAAAACTGCTGAAGACATTGTCCGCGCGTCCTTTTAATTCCCGAGACAAGCTTCATTCGTCTCATCATCTCATAGACAATTTTATCTCTATCCTCATGGATCACACCACGGACGCCTCCTATTATCTTTGGGAAGTACTTGTCCATCCCATATACCAGACAGACAAGTTCTCCCTCAGTGAATGGAATTGGATGCACCATGATCGGTTTTATTTTATTTTCTGAGTAAAATTATTATATTCAACAGTACTGACACAAGTTTTGATCAATCCGATTGGTTATTTAGAGTAGAAAATATCTGATTTGCTGATTTTATTAATCATGTAATCATGACCATTTCTATGGCAACCATATTGTAATTAATGTTAAAATTTCATATAAAATGCGTCACCAATGACGGCCAATGAAAACGGTATTCTGTACGTAAATCATACCTTCGTGCATAATGTTCCAAGTATATAAGGATTGATTAAAATACTTCCATTACATTAATTATGTACAGTAAGATTATACAATGAAAAAGTCCATGTTTATTTATGACAATATTCTCAGCATCACCAATTATGCACAAATTATTTGCTGAATTTATATCTGCCTCTTCAACTCTATAAGTATAGAGTAATATGATTGGTGATTGTTTAAAGTACTAATATGACATCCTGATTGGCTGATTTAAATGATCACATGATTGATCATTTGCAAACAAAAATTGATTGAAAATGCACTAGATTGTGGATTGTTTAGGAGCTTTGAATGTGTGTTTAATAATAGGTTGCAGCGTCATATTTTTCGATTATCTTAAAATATATACATATATATTATGGCGTCTTCTGAGTCTGGTAAGACTAAATTTGGCCGCAATATACAATTTAATTTTCAGCAGAACTAGGTTCTTGTAACTCTGGTTCTGCAGCATTATGATTTGTTGTATGGTGAAGAAGCCCAGAAAACCACTTCGTCCAGGAAGAACAGAATCTGGAGAGAAATTGCTAACAATGTTTCTGCTGAAGGAAACCATGGAAAACCTGTGGAGCAGATCAACAAATGATAACAAGAGAATGAGGAAGATTTGATAGTATAATAAAAAATCTAAGTTGTTTAATATTTCACCTTCTACCTAAATCATGAAAGAACATGTTTGTGTTTCATGTCCCTTTAATAGACTTTTTAACTCTCATTACCTTGTATCTAAGCATCTTTTGAGAGCCCTATGATAAAATGAAATATCATTTATAATCTATTGACTATCAAAAACACAATTTAGAATAAAAAAGACTCAAGTGTGAATTAAAGAACATTTATTTTAATACATATTTTTAAAGATTTTTTTAAAAAAAAAGTAAATAATAGTACAACATCCAAAATAAACATTTTTTGGATGAATGAAATAGATAAATATATAATGAAATAAATGAACATATGTACAAAATATTTACATGAATAGTGGCCCAATACTGCATGGATATAATCTGATCTAGCTTGCCCTTCTCTAGCATCAGTTAGCTCTAAGGGTGCAACATTATCATCATACTCAACATCCAAGTTAGAAATATATACATCTGGCATGGTTAAGGCTATGTGAAGCATGCAACATATAAGAAAAATCTGTGACACTTTTTTGGTGCGTATTGAAGTACTCCACCGGAGCTGTCCAGACATCTGAATTGGCTCTTCAAAATATAAAATGTGCGCTCTATCACACATCTAGTAGATACGTGAGCCTCATTATAGTGCACTTGTTTATGAGTTGTGGGGTTAATTACAGGTGTGTAAAGCCATGGAAGACATGAAAAGCCTGAATCTCCGGCATGCAAGAAATAGACTAAATATTTTAACAATTTGAATGAAATAATATTATAAGACACATATATGAATAATTGTAATAGACATTTGCATAGTATAATTCCCTCTAGCATTTGTCCATCCTGAAAGCGGTCATAGATGGCCGAATTCCTCAGGATAAATGAGTCATGGGTGGAACCTGGGAATCCAGAACAGATGCTCATAATCCTTAATTTGGCATCACAGATCACCTGTATATTCAATGAGTGATTCTGTTTACGATTACGATATGGTTCATTTCTTCCCTTGGGAGTCTGCACTGATATATGGGTGCAATTAATTGCACCCAATATGTTCGGCATCCTTACAATCAAGTAGAACTCTACCTTTACACGATGCCAATCCACTGGTGTTTGGGAGAAATGCACATGATGCACTAGCCTTTGGTGCAAGGCATTTAGAACAACTGTTAAACGCCTGGAGAAAGTAGCTTGACTCATTCCAACAGCTAGACTGGTTACTGCTTGAAATGATCCTGTTGCCAGGAAATAGAGGACAGACAGCAGTTTTAGCATACCAGGGATTGTCCTTGTCCTCACTGTTAGCGGTTCCAGGGAGTCTTTAATTTCCAGATAGAGCCTCTCTATTGAAACCCTATTTAACCTGAATCTGTGGATAACCTCCTTATCACTCAGGGCATGCAGGCCTATCCTGGGTAAGAATAACCTGGGTACTCTTCTGCATCTTTCCTGGTGCTCAGCCAGGTACAACAACCGCATTCTCCTTCGTCGTTGGATCGGAAATGCAAAAACATTGATCATTACCATCTCACAAACTAAAATGCATACACCAACCTTTCTGTGTTGTTAGACACTCCCTTTTATAATGCAAGTAACATCCCTTTCTATAGAAACAAATGAGGTTCACCAGATGGAAATGCAGGTGGAAGCACCATATTGATTGCTGCAATTTAAGTAATTACTTCAGCGTTGGAAATTACAATTAAAGTATAGAGATTTTATATATATTATTTTTTAATATTATACTTTTTATTATACTTCATGATTCTGATAGTTCTTCAATATCGTCCATCACTGACAAAAAAGTTGTGCTAATCTAAATTATTCAGTATGTTCATTGTTAACTGTCTGCGACGACAAAAAGTATTAGAGCAAAATTGTTTTAAGACTCCCATTGATTCCTATGGCATTCACGGCCTCAGAGGTGGCGGTTTGAACGATAGGTACGCTGCGTCGGAATAGACGCGCATGTACATGTTGGATTTTTTATAAATTTGCAAGAGGTTCAAATAGAGACAAATGTGAACTCGGACCATCAGTATTACGCTACAATTGAGTGGAATATGAAAGCGGATCATCAGTATTCCGCTCGAAGACCGCAAGCATCGATATGCGTCAGATTGATCTCAAGGGAGTGTATATTCTTAAATATGGTGGATCAACTTTGCATATAATTTGACGCAAAATTGAAGCGTATTATCAGTTGAAGCATTGATAAATCGGCCCCATAATCTTTTTATCCTGAATACAGTTTTGAATATATTTCCTTATAATACCTTCCAGTATCTTTCTCACTATGCCGGAGGTTAACAAAAAGTAAAAGCAGAGGTTTGACTATGACAGTGCTATATTTCCTTAGAACCCTTGAGTGTATTCCATCTGGACCCGGAGTTTTAATGCTATTATCCAGTTTTTTTGCTGATATCATCTAGAGATTGCTTAGTTATTGGTATAGGCGTGTGTTTTCTAGTTTGTTTCAATGTTTCTCCCATTGGTTCCTCATTTGTGCATACTAAATGCATTTTGCTAAATCTGATTGCTCTTTTTTGCATGCTTTGTTTCATTCGATATATGTTTGGAATGATGAGTTTGCACTATTTTCTTTGAATCATTTAAATACCCTAAGCCTTTTCCTAATTTCTCTATTTCTTCCTCTATTATTTATTATTGCTCTACTATCTCTCACTTTCCCAGTTTCATGCACCCTGTTCATATTTCTCCTAATTCAACTATGCAGCTAAAATGAAACTGATTAATATATGCTTATTTAAGATTTGTCATTGCTATTAATTGTTTACCACTGTGAAAAGCTTGAGTAAATATATTGAAGGTCAACATAAATCCTGTGAATATTTCCTCAAAGCACATATATTTGCGCATTTAATTAATCGTAAGGAAATAAATTGTTGATTCAATGGAAATATTGTTGACATAGGGAAAGAATACGAGTGGTGCACTAACTGTTGCGTGCAAGTGGTATTGGATATTTTCGTCTTTTTGCATGCATCAGAAATAGCCCGCATATTACAAGTTGAAAACTTTTTGGGTTAGCGTAACTTCAGAGCACTGGTTAACTGTTACACGAGACAAAGAAGTTACACAAAACACATCAAAAATACATTTTACTGTACAGTTACACTAATATTAATACTGTCTAGTGAAAAATATTTTTCAAAAAAATTGTATTAAAAAGTTATAAGGGCTCAAAGAGATTTGGTCTCAGGTGTAAGAAAATGAAGGGCTGCAAAGTCCTTTAATATAGAGATACATACACATGCCAAAATATATGTGTGTGTATATATATATATATATATATATATATATATGTATATATATATATACAGGTAGCCCTCAGCTTACGCCGGGGTTAGGTTCCAGAAGGAATGGTTGTAAATCGAAACCATTGTAAATTGAAACCCAGTTTATAATGTAAGTCAATGGGAAGTGAGGGAGTTAGGTTCCAGGCTCCTCTCAAAATTGTCATAAGTAACACCTAATACATTATTTTTAAAGCTTTGAAATGAAGACTTTAAATGCTAAACAGCTAAATACTAAAATAATCACACAACACAGAATATATTATTAAACTATTTTAAATGAACAAAAACGTTTGCTAAACAGCATTATAAACCTAATAAAATAATCACACAACACAGACTTTACTTATTTTTCTGCAAACAGTTCTTTCTATGCATTCCAATCTGGACTGATTTATAGACAGAAAGATCTTGTTCCTTTGAAATCTGCTCGATTGCTCAGGTCTGGTTAAACTGATTAATTTCAGCTTGCTTGGCTTTGCGGCAACACAAGCAGACAGCTCCACCTACTGGCTATTTTAATAAATACACTTCTTCTCAGTGCTTTTCAATAGCAGTCACATGACTGGAAAAAAAGGTTGTTATTCTGAAATGGTGTAAATTGAACCGTTGTAAACCGAGGGCCACCTGTATATATATATATATATATATATATATATATATATATATATATATATATATATATATATATATATATATATATATATATATATATGTGGATTTTTATATATATATATACAATATATATATATATATATGTATTTATGTGTTTACATATGTATTTATTTATTTACAGACATAAATACACATATAAACACATAAATACTTGTGTGTGTATATATATATATATATATATATATATATATATATATATATACAGTATATATATATATATATGTTAGAAAAAAGGAGGGGCACCTGCGCTAAAAACTCTAACACTTTGTGAGAAATAGCTGTTTTGCAACAATAGTAGTAGTAGTGATATATATGCGTGCTGCCACTGATACAGTGTACCCGTGTCACTGTTAAGAATGTGGATAGGAAAGAGGAAATCAAGAGGGCGCACAGCTTGGCACTAGAATAGATATTAGCTATTTGTAGAGTAAGTTTGTTACTTTCTAAACAGTGATGTTATAGTAGTGGAATACAGGAAGAGGGCATAAAAAATAATAAATAATAATAATGTCCTTGGTTTGTTATTGTAAAAAAGTTCAGTATTATACTTTAGAATATTCGACACTTCTTTGTCTGAGGTAAGTGATTTTGTGCTTACCAGAGGTAACCTCAATCATATGAGGTAAGTTGTAGACTTGTTTGGGTTAGAGATGTTTCTTTGGCTCTTGTCCGGTCGATTTGGCTTTGTTCTTTACTGAAGGAATCTTTCTTTTGGTGGAACCCTTAGGATCTTTGTTTCCAGGGGACTCCTGGCAGCGGTAAGTTGTTTTGAATGAAAATCCTGGACTCTCTGGTATCGTTTGTTGAAAGGCAATGGAAAATCCTGGACTCTCTTTATCCTCTTGGTGATGAGAATCTGGGTTGTCTGTTTGTTTAAGTATGATGCCGTGCCGCAATGTAGCAAAAGGATGTCCGCCCACCTTTAGATAATCCTTACGCGTTTCGAAGTGATCAGTCACTTCTTCATCAGAGGTAAAAAGTGGAATGGACAGAAGTCGGCATCGTTAGAATTTAAAGGTCTGCGGTGGGCGTGTTTTTTCCTAACTGTCCAATTGCGGCTAAGTTGTAATGACATCAGACGTGTCAGCGTGTCGGTTGTCATAGTGACAACCGACACGCTGGCCCAGTGTTGGAATTAAACAATTTTAAACAATTAAACAATTTTATTCTGTATTAATTTAATTATTATTAATTAATACAGAATAAAATTGTTTAATTCCAACACTGGGCCATAAACATTAAATCACGTTATTATTATGTATTATTTTCTAGTTAACGTTCTCCTAATTAACATCTAAGCAAAAGAAAAGATCCTATTACTATCTAGGGCTTTAAGCATACGCTCAAGTAGCAATACTAAGATTGACTGGAAAATAGGAGAGACTTTAGGACCTAGCAGACACTGACTACAATTCCCATAAGTCTACTAAGCATGGTCACTATGACAACCGACACGCTGACACGTCTGATGTCATTACAACTTAGTCGCAATTGGACAATTAGGAAAAAACACACCCACCGCAGACCTTTAAATTCTAACGATGCCGACTTCTGTCCATTCCACTTTTTACCTCTGATGAAGAAGTGACTGATCACTTCGAAATGCGTAAGGATTATCTAAAGGTGGGCGGACATCCTTTTGCTACATTGCGGCACGGCATCATACTTAAACAAACGGACAACCCAGATTCTCATCACCAAGAGGATAAAGAGAGTCCAGGATTTTCCATTGCCTTTCAACAAACGATACCAGAGAGTCCAGGATTTTCATTCAAAACAACTTACCGCTGCCAGGAGTCCCCTGGAAACAAAGATCCTAAGGGTTCCACCAAAAGAAAGATTCCTTCAGTAAAGAACAAAGCCAAATCGACCGGACAAGAGCCAAAGAAACATCTCTTACCCAAACAAGTCTACAACTTACCTCATATGATTGAGGTTACCTCTGGTAAGCACAAAATCACTTACCTCAGACAAAGAAGTGTCGAATATTCTAAAGTATAATACTGAACTTTTTTACAATAACAAACCAAGGACATTATTATTATGTATTATTTTTTATGCCCTCTTCCTGTATTCCACTACTATAACATCACTGTTTAGAAAGTAACAAACTTACTCTACAAATAGCTAATATCTATTCTAGTGCCAAGCTGTGCGCCCTCTTGATTTCCTCTTTCCTATCCACATATATATATATATATATATATATATATATATATATATATATATATTTTTTTTTTTTTTTTTTTCCCATTGGAGCAATCAAGTAGCTGAAAACATGAGAAATCATGTATATGCAATATACATATTTAAAAGAATTGTTTACTTGTGTATGTACTGTAAATATTTCTCATTCCAATGTTCTTAACATAGGGGAATGTGTTCTAAGTTTTTAAATAGATATTCGTATATTTATCTGTATATATATATATATATATATATATATATATATATATATATATATATATATAATCATATATAATTATAGGTATACCAAGAACAGTTGGTCTGAAGAAGGGGCATTGTTGCTCCAAAATGTCACTATAATATGGGTATAGACATATCTTTATAGGTATAGACATATATTTTACAAAAAAACATTATATATATATATATATATATATATATATATATATATATATATATATATCCTCCGTGAGAGAGATAGAGAGAGACATATTTACAATATAAAAATATAAAACAAATTATGCTATGTGAAGAACATTGGAATGTGAAATATTCATTTTTCAGAATGGGTTAACACAGTTGGTTAAACGTGATCAGGTTTGTGCGCGAGAGTGGGTGTTAGTTTTTTGCCCACTTTTCACACTCTATTTAAGTCTTTGGAAGGGAATACTTAAATGCATTTGTGATATTGAAAGTTCAGCTCTTTTGCACACGTCAGGTTTTTGCTTGCTCACAATTCAACTTGTAATATGAGCACAACCTGATGCTAGCAATCTAGCAAAGATAATGTGTGTGCATGAGCAATAAATTTTGCTTCACTCATGATCTAGCCCATAATTTGGAAAGTTTTATAAAAAAACGGCGAGGGTTTGAATAGACTCAAAAAGATTATAAAATGAAGCTAAAAAATAATCAAGTATGCCTGCTTTTTTACTACAAGGTTTTCTTTAATAGACTAGAGTGGGTGCTGAATTAAGAGTTTTGAGAATAGCAGAGATTAACGGCTAGATTACGAGTTTTGCGGTAAACTGAAAAAGCAGCGGTAACAGGTCCTAATGCTGCTTTTTCACTACCGCTGCTATTACGAGTCTTGAAGGTTTAGGGGCACCGCACACTTTTTTGGCCTTACCGCAAACCGACTTACGTAAAGTTCGTAAACATTTTTTTTTATGGGACTTCCATAGTGCTGGTATTACGAGTTTGTCCTGGGAGGCCAAAAAGTGAGCGGTACACCCTCAACCTCCAAGATTCGTAACACATTCTAAAGTCAGTAGTTATGAGTTTTATGTTACAACGCTGTAGCATAAAACTCATAACTAAAATGCTACAAAGTACACTAAACACCCATAAACTACCTAATAACCCCTAAACCGAGGGCCTCCCGCATCATAAACACAATAATAACATTTTTAACCCCTAATCTGCCACTAGAACAAACATATTAACCCCTAAACTGCCGAACTCCTAATAGTTACATTGTATCTAGCTTAGGGTTTATTTTTATTTTACAGGTAAGTTTCTACTAGGTAGAATAGTTATTAAATAGTTATTAACTATTTAATAACTACCTAGCTAAAATAAATACAAATTGACCTGTAAAATAAAACCTAACCTAAGTTACACTAACACCTAACACTACACACAATTAAATAAATTCCCTATATTAAATACAATTAAATAAATTAAATAAAATTAGCTAAATCACAAAAACAAACAAACACTTAATTACAGAAAATTAAAAACAAATTACAAGATATTTAAACTAATTACACCTAATCTAATAGCCCTATCAAAATAAAAAAAGCCCACCCAAAATAAAAAAAACCCTAGCCTAAACTAAACTACAAATAGCCCTTAAAAGGGCCTTTTGCGGGGCATTGCCCCAAAGAAATCAGCTCTTTTACAACAGCCAGCAACTTCAGATCGTTAGATTTTAAAAAACTACAAAAAGCTATTATGGATATCAGATGTTTGGTATATATGTAGAGTTATTGAATGTTTGCCAGACATGTAATCTTTACCTTATCAACAGTAATATTATTTGTCAAATCTACTTTTCCAAGATGGAAATGCAATATTGAAATATTGAATGTAACACTAGAAAAGCCATAAAGCGGTAATTAATTACCATACACTTGAAAGTTAGTCTATGAGAATCAATTATATGGGCTTCATGTACTAAAGCATCAATTTGCTCGCATCTCTACGCACGGATAAACTTGTTATAACTTGCAGCGAGTGAAATGATGTCCGCTATCCATATGTACGAAAATAAGACCAAAACTTGTTGAGCAATGTCGTACGATTGATAAATATGATGCCTTACTAGTATAAAAAATTAAATATACTATTCAGTCTGGAGAAATGTTAAGTCAGTTTTGCCCCACATGACTGCAAGTTGTCAAAGACATGACATTTGTCCCAGGAAGAGAAGATTGTACTATATTCAGTCAAACAGATTAGTTATTATTTCAGTAGCAATACTGTTTGAATTTTTTGCACTTATTTTCACTATTATTATGGCTTGTCCTGGAGCTGATTCGCAAACATAAAAATCCAAGATTCCACACTATTTACATCAGCAGAACATGGTTCTTGTAGATATGGTACTGGATTCTTATGAATATCTATTTGGATATCATGTGAAGCAAACATCACATACATGGAGGAGGATGATCTGGCAATGCATAAGTGGTGCTGTAAATGCCCAGTGATGCTGTAAGAAGCTATTCATGTTTATAGAAGAGGTGTAGTGTTAGACAAAGTATAAGAAATATATGAATGAAAATAAATAAAAAATGAGTCCCATATTGATTCTAAGAACCAAAATATACTATTTGAATTACTTATATTTGAGTATTCACAGGAGATGTGGGACAGCTTTTAGGAGCACGACTGGCAGTCCCCCTCGTTTGTTTGATGGTAAGTGTATATTATAGTTAAGGAATCTTTTCATGAGGAGTGTTTACATCATCCACCAACAAATATATATTTATCCATATGTATATATCTCAATATATCTATCTATACATATATATAGATAGTAATAATGTTATATATATATATCTATATATATATATATATATATATATACCAAAATAAAGAAGGCACTCTCCGTTTTTCTTCACAAATTTTTACTGTGTATTCAAGTGACATTTCGGGGTTTCACCCCCATCCTCAGACTTACAGACAATGTGATCAAAAACACCTTACTATATACCCATCCCATCCACCATTTACATAATTAATTAGTCAATTCAAAATCCTTAATGCTTATCAATCTATCATACTATACCACCTCGTGCATGTCCGGCTTACAGCGTTGTGTACCTGGCGCCTTGTGTACGTCATCTGAAAGTGACGCCGCACGTAGTTAGGTATCACCTTTGGAAGCCGCCAACCACCTACCGCCGCCAACCCTAGCGTAACATCGTCATTCAGACGCCGCTTGTTGCTTGGATACGTATATACAGTGATCGTGTGCTAACTCAGTGTATCTAAAAAACAAAAAAGGGAAAAATAATTCAATTGAAAACAATTAAAGACAATTAAAAACAACATACAGCATGTAGTGTAAACACCTTATCGCCACTCTATTACTTTTTCGCCACTCTATTACTTTTGTCAATGCGACTATTGCTATCATGCATCACTATTTCTTAATATAAAGATATCTCATTTTTGTATTACTATCTAGAGGGCTCAGATAGGCATAGAAATTAAGAATACTTAATAGGAGATTCTTTTCTTAACCCAACACTATTGATTCTAAGCCAGCATTATTAGAACAATTCAACTCTATTAAAAATATATATTTTGTTTTTAGAAAAAACTTTAGAAAAAACTTCCGAAAAGAACTTCAGACAAAACTGTGTTGGTTTAAATTTCAGAAAAAACACTGCCAGTCCACTTTCACATTCAGGCCTTTTGGTGTTAGTGTTTCCAGTTCATATATCCATCTGCTCTCCCTTTGTAGCAGGATCGTATCCCTGTCTCCTCCTCTCCTAGGGATTGGGACATGATCTATTAATGTATATCGGAGATCCGAAACATTATGTCCTCTCTGTAGAAAGTGGCGAGCTACCGGTAGGTCAGACTTTTGATTCTTTATAGCAGCCCTTATTGAACTTCTATGGTTGGCCATTCTGACTCGTAGGTCATCAACCGTTTTACCTACATAGAATAGACTGCACGGGCAATGTAGTAAATAGACCACATGTGTCATGGTACATGTCATTCTGTATTTGTCAAAAAATTTCTTCCTATTTCTAGGATGATGGAAGAACTGCCCTGCTATCAACCCATTACATGTAGTGCACCCACTGCATCTAAAACATCCCGGTTTTGCCTCCTCCAACCACGTTCTTGCAGAATAGCAATGTACTGGGTCCGTTAATTGCAGTATATCTTTGAAGGATTTTCCCCTTCGGTATCCTATCCTTGGTTTCTCCATTGTTTTAAATGGGAGATTATCTTCCAGGCTCAGTATCTTCCAGTTTTCTTTTAGGATGGTATTTAGGCCATTCTTGTCCGCTGCATATGTAGTGACCAGTGTAATTTTTTCGGCTTCTGTTCCCCGTTTTCCTCGTTTATCCGTTGTCTCTTGTGTATTCACCTCTATTATATGTTGTTCTAATAGTCGGTTCTGATATCCTCTTCTCAGGAATCGTTCTCTCATCTCTTCTTTCTGCGTCCTCGCTCTATCTTCATCCATGTTGTTCCTCTTTACCCTAACAAATTGGGATTTCGGTAGAGCCCTCTTTAGTGCTGGAGGATGACAGCTGGTGGCTTCTAAGAGAGAGTTTCTGTCTGTATTCTTCCGGAACAGGGTTGTTCCTAATTTGTCATTTTCTTTGAAGATTTTCAAATCCAAGAACTCTATCTCCATCTGGCTTCGGTTCATTTTAAATTTCAACGTACTATGCTCCGTGTTGAGTTCATTAAACCAGATGTCAAGGTCATCTTCTGTTCCAGACCAGATTATTATCAGGTCATCTATAAACCTTTTGAAATAGATGATCTCCTTCCTCTTAAAGCTTTTGGTGCCATTATTCTCGAATTCTGACATAAAGAGGTTCGCATACGATGGGGCCACATTGGACCCCATCGTTGTTCCCATCAACTGCTGGTAATATTGCCTTTCAAACCTGAAATAGTTCTTTTTCAGGCAGGTATCTAGCAGATCCAAAATGAACTCCACTGGTGGCCCCACATAGGGGAAATTCGATAGACTTTTTCTTATTGCTGTTAATCCCTCATTGTGAGGTATCACCGTATATAGACTGGTAACATCTAATGTTACCAGCCATTCTCCTCCTTTTAATTGTATCTTTGTTAGTGAGCAAATAACATCATTTGAGTCTTTTATATATGTGTTCATATTCTGCACCAGAGGTTGTAATAGACTGTCAACGTATATAGCCAGGGGTTGCAATAGTGAATCTACTGCCGAGACAATCGGCCTTCCTGGAGGTCTTTCCATGTCTTTATGTACCTTCGGCAATGTATAGAAGATCGGTGTCTTTGGATGGTCCTTTATTAAGTAACTTAATGTGTCCTGAGTAATAATGCCATCTTCATATGCTTCTTTCAAATATTCGTCAATTTCCCTCTTAAATCTTAATGTGGGGTCTCTAGGTAATTTCGAGTATACTTCTGTATCATTCAACTGTATTAGGATCTCATCCCTGTAATAGGCATAATCTAGCAGCACTATCGCCCCTGGCTCTTTATGGATCCTTGCATTTCTTTTTCAAGCACTTTACTGAAAGTTTGTATGTTAGGATTATTACTCTTAGGGTCAAATGTGCTTTTCTTCCTGAATTCCACTAGTTGATCTGTCTTATTCAACTAGTGGAATTCAGGAAGAAACTTTCAGTAAAGTGCTTGAAAAAGAAATGCAAGGATCCATAAAGAGCCAGCAACAACAGGTAAGATTTAATCTTACAAAAAAAGAAAGAGAATCCATGAGAGCCCTGACCAAGGATAAAAGTATAGTGATTAGGCGAGCAGATAAAGGAGGGGCTATAGTGTTGCTAGATTATGCCTATTACAGGGATGAGATCCTAATACAGTTGAATGATACAGAAGTATACTCGAAATTACCTAGAGACCCCACATTAAGATTTAAGAGGGAAATTGACGAATATTTGAAAGAAGCATATGAAGATGGCATTATTACTCAGGACACATTAAGTTACTTAATAAAGGACCATCCAAAGACACTGATCTTCTATACATTGCCGAAGGTACATAAAGACATGGAGAGACCTCCAGGAAGGCCGATTGTCTCGGCAGTAGATTCACTATTGCAACCCCTGGCTATATACGTTGACAGTCTATTACAATCTCTGGTGCAGAATATGAACACATATATAAAAGACTCAAATGATGTTATTTGCTCACTAACAAAGATACAATTAAAAGGAGGAGAATGGCTGGTAACATTAGATGTTACCAGTCTATATACGGTGATACCTCACAATGAGGGATTAACAGCAATAAGAAAAAGTCTATCAAATTACCCCTATGTGGGGCCACCAGTGGAGTTCATTTTGGATCTGCTAGATACCTGCCTGAAAAAGAACTATTTCAGGTTTGAAAGGCAATATTACCAGCAGTTGATGGGAACAGCGATGGGGTCCAATGTGGCCCCATCGTATGCGAACCTCTTTATGTCAGAATTCGAGAATAATGGCACCGAAAGCTTTAAGAGGAAGGAGATCATCTATTTCAAAAGGTTTATAGATGACCTGATAATAATCTGGTCTGGAACAGAAGATGACCTTGACATCTGGTTTAATGAACTCAACACGGAGCATAGTACGTTGAAATTTAAAATGAACCGAAGCCAGACGGAGATAGAGTTCTTGGATTTGAAAATCTTCAAAGAAAATGACAAATTAGGAACAACCCTGTTCCGGAAGAATACAGACAGAAACTCTCTCTTAGAAGCCACCAGCTGTCATCCTCCAGCACTAAAGAGGGCTCTACCAAAATCCCAATTTGTTAGGGTAAAGAGGAACAACACGGATGAAGATAGAGCGAGGACGCAGAAAGAAGAGATGAGAGAACGATTCCTGAGAAGAGGATATCAGAACCGACTATTAGAACAACATATAATAGAGGTGAATACACAAGAGACAACGGATAAACGAGGAAAACGGGGAACAGAAGCCGAAAAAATGACACTGGTCACTACATATGCAGCGGACAAGAATGGCCTAAATACCATCCTAAAAGAAAACTGGAAGATACTGAGCCTGGAAGATAATCTCCCATTTAAAACAATGGAGAAACCAAGGATAGGATACCGGAGGGGAAAATCCCTCAAAGATATACTGCAATTAATGGACCCAGTACATTGCTATTTTGCAAGAACGTGGTTGGAGGAGGCAAAACCGGGATGTTTTAGATGCAGTGGGTGCACTACATGTAATGGGTTGATAGCAGGGCAGTTCTTCCATCATCCTAGAAATAGGAAGAAATTTTTTCACAAATACAGAATGACATGTACCACGACACATGTGGTCTATTTACTACATTGCCCGTGCAGTCTATTCTATGTAGGTAAAACGGTTGATGACCTACGAGTCAGAATGGCCAACCATAGAAGTTCAATAAGGGCTGCTATAAAGAATCAAAAGTCTGACCTACCGGTAGCTCGCCACTTTCTACAGAGGACATAATGTTTCGGATCTCCGATATACATTAATAGATCATGTCCCAATCCCTAGGAGAGGAGGAGACAGGGATACGATCCTGCTACAAAGGGAGAGCAGATGGATATATGAACTGGAAACACTAACACCAAAAGGCCTGAATGTGAAAGTGGACTGGCAGTGTTTTTTCTGAAATTTAAACCAACAAAGTTTTGTCTGAAGTTCTTTTCGGAAGTTTTTTCTAAAGTTTTTTCTAAAAACAAAATATATATTTTTAATAGAGTTGAATTGTTCTAATAATGCTGGCTTAGAATCAATAGTGTTGGGTTAAGAAAAGAATCTCCTATTAAATATTGTTAATTTCTATGCCTATCTGAGCCCTCTAGATAGTAATACAAAAATGAGATATCTTTATATTAAGAAATAGTGATGCATGATAGCAATAGTCGCATTGACAAAAGTAATAGAGTGGCGAAAAAGTAATAGAGTGGCGATAAGGTGTTTACACTACATGCTGTATGTTGTTTTTAATTGTCTTTAATTGTTTTCAATTGAATTATTTTTCCCTTTTTTGTTTTTTAGATACACTGAGTTAGCACACGATCACTGTATATACGTATCCTAGCAACAAGCGGCGTCTGAATGACGATGTTACGCTAGGGTTGGCGGCGGTAGGTGGTTGGCGGCTTCCAAAGGTGATACCTAACTACGTGCGGCGTCACTTTCAGATGACGTACACAAGGCGCCAGGTACACACCGCTGTAAGCCGGACATGCACGAGGTGGTATAGTATGATAGATTGATAAGCATTAAGGATTTTGAATTGACTAATTAATTATGTAAATGGTGGATGGGATGGGTATATAGTAAGGTGTTTTTGATCACATTGTCTGTAAGTCTGAGGACGGGGGTGAAACCCCGAAACGTCACTTGAATACACAGTAAAAATTTGTGAAGAAAAACGGAGAGTGCCTTCTTTATTTTGGAATATTTGTGTTTTGTTGAGCACCCCGGACTGAATTGAGAGTGCTAAACCTAAAGAAACTATATATATATATATATATATATATATATATATATATATATATATATATATATATATATATATTGTATTTCATCTCAGGAGCACACTCAGAATTGATATTAAAAAACACGCAAACACATTCACTAGGCACATACACGTAGCATTAGCATTATATATATATATATATATATATATATATATATATATATATATTTATATATTTATATTTATTTATTTATTTGTATGGATATATAGATATACAGTACTGTATATAAATAAAGATAGATAGATAAATATATGTATATATCATATTAAATACCAGAAAAAAGAGGAGAGATAATTATATTCTCAGATAAAGAAAGGGATTCAAGCACACTTTTTATATGACAAAATATAAACTTAACTTTATTGTTAACAATTTCCACGTTCTACAATAACAGTGAAAAATATAACAACTTCCCACTATAAGTCACAGATCAACACAGAAATGTAAAAGCATAAAAACTTCAAGCATGGAACAAAGCCTAGATGCATGCATTGTATAGTAAAGTGTTAAAAATACTAAGGGTAATGTCCACACAGGAACAGAGTAGGGGGTCTATGCTATTTTCATAGGGGATAACTCCCAGCACATAGCAGTAGCTTAACGTAAAATGCAAGAGGAAAAAGCACAGGAGAAGATAATAAGCAGTTAAATGGGCAGCCTTAGCAGAAGTTAGTAGGTAGAGTCTAATCCATCATGCTAAAAGATGCCTAGCTTCAAGTACAGTAGTCAAGAAGCTATATTTGGACTTACATAATTTATATTCTGAATATAGCTGCCAACGCCAACACAATGAAACAAATGCTGCTCCGGCAGCCATTGCCGGATTTATAGCCCAGATGCCTGTAGACAGCTAAATCCAAAGCGCCCACCCCCCGCTCACCAATGTGGGCAGTACATAAAGTAGAAGACACAAATAAAGAAAACTGCAGCGACTACAGACCAGACCCTGGTGCTCATGTCTAGCAGTCACCTGATACACCACAGCCCAGCTTCGAGGGTTGCGCAGCTCCTCCCACTGTCTGCTGTCTCTGGCCTGTACGTGTTAATAAGAATGAGGTGACCACTCTCCTCCAGTGTTTGGGAGTCACCGGCCATGAAAGAGGTAACAAGAAGAAAGTTCCTGAGACTATAGAGAAGCTGGCATAGTGTGCACCCCAGGGATAGTGGGATCTGTGTGTGTGTGAGAGTGCAGGGACCCCGGAGAGATGCAGCACCAGCTCAGTATTATAAGTGCAAAGGGAGAAAGGCAGGCTCTGCACACAGGAATCCAGATAAAAAGATTTTTAATGAAAAAGATTAAAAAATACAAAAAGCAGCTACATACGCTGAGTACACAAAAAAAGGTGAACAAGGCAGGTAGGCAAACTGACACTGATGTCTGACTAGTTTCACGTCTTCCCACGACGCTTATTCATAGACATATGGGATGTGGTAGGTAGATACTTTAAAAAGGGGAAGCCAGCTCATGATTGGTTAATCAGTATACTCATTTTAAGCCAACAGCTGCTTCTCATATAGACCTTAATTAAACCACCTATACTACACACCCACTGATATAAGGCCTAGATTTGGAGTTTGGCGTTAGCCGTGAAAACCAGCGTTAGAGGATCCTAATGCTGGTTTTAGGCTAACTCTGGTATTTGGAGTCAGTCAAAAAAGGGTCTAACGCTCACTTTTCAGCCGCGACTTTTCCATACCGCAGATCCCCTTACGTAAATTGCGTATCCTATCTTTTCAATGGGATTTTTCTAACTCCGGTATTTAGAGTCGTGGCTGAAGTGAGCGTTAGAACTCCAACGACAAAACTCCAGCCGCAGGAAAAAAGTCAGTAGTTAAGAGCTTTCTGGGCTAACGCCGGTTCATAAAGCTCTTAACTACTGTACTCTAAAGTACACTAACACCCATAAACTACCTATGTACCCCTAAACCGAGGTCCCCCCACATCGCCGCCACTCGATTAAATTTTTTTAACCCCTAATCTGCCGACCGCCAACTACGTTATCCTTATGTACCCCTAATCTGCTGCCCTAACACCGCCGACTCCTATATTATATTTAGTAACCCCTAACCTGCCCCCCACAACGTCGCCGCCAGCTACCTACACTTATTAACCCCTAATCTGCCGACCGCAAAGCGCCGCCACCTACGTTATCCTTATGTACCCCTAATCTGCTGCCCCTAACACTGCCGACCCCTATATTATATTTATTAACCCCTAATCTGCCCCCCACAACGTCGCCTCCACCTGCCTACACTTATTAACCCCTAATCTGCCGAGCGGACCTGAGCGCTACTATAATAAAGTTATTAACCCCTAATCCGCCTCACTAACCCTATAATAAATAGTATTAACCCCTAATCTGCCCTCCCTAACATCGCCGACACCTAACTTCAATTTTTAACCCCTAATCTGCCGAGTGGAGCTCACCGCTATTCTAATAAATGTATTAACCCCTAAAGCTAAGTCTAACCCTAACACTAACACCCCCTTAAATTAAATATAATTTACATCTAACGAAATTAATTAACTCTTATTAAATAAATTATTCCTATTTAAAGCTAAATACTTACCTGTAAAATAAATCCTAATATAGCTACAATATAAATTATAATTACATTGTAGCTATTTTAGGATTAATATTTATTTTACAGGCAACTTTGTAATTATTTTAACCAGGTACAATAGCTATTAAATAGTTAAGAACTATTTAATAGTTACCTAGTTAAAATAATTACAAAATTACCTGTCAAATAAATCCTAACCTAAGTTACAATTAAACCTAACACTATACTATCATTAAATTAATTAAATAAAATACCTACAATTACCTACAATTAAACCTAATACTACACTATCAATACATTAATTAAATACAATACCTACAAATAACTACAATGAAATAAACTAACTAAAGTACAAAAAATAAAAAAGAACTAAGTTACAAAAAATAAAAAAATATCTACAAACATAAGAAAAATATTACAACAATTTTAAACTAATTACACCTACTCTAAGCCCCCTAATAAAACAACAAAGCCCCCCAAAATAAAAAATGCCCTACCCTATTCTAAATTACTAAAGTTAAAAGCTCTTTTACCTTACCAGCCCTAAACAGGGCCCTTTGCGGGGCATGCCCCAAGAAGTTCAGCTCTTTTGCCTGTAAAAAAAACATACAATACCCCCCCACATTACAACCCACCACCCACATACCCCTAATCTAACCCAAACCCCCCTTAAATAAACCTAACACTAAGCCCCTGAAGATCTTCCTACCTTGTCTTCACCATACCAGGTTCACCGATCGGTCCTGAAGAGCTCCTCCGATGTCCTGATCCAAGCCCAAGTGGGGGGCTGAAGATGTCCATGATCCGGTAGAAGTCTTCATCCAAGCGGGGCAGAAGAGGTCTTCCATCCAATTGAAGTCTTCATCCAAGCGGGGCAGAAGAGGTCTTCCATCCGATTGAAGTCTTCATCCAGGCGGCATCTTCTATCGACATCCATCTGGAACGGAGCGGCAGCATCCTGAAGACCTCCGACGCGGAACATCCATCCTGGCCGACGACTGAACGACGAATGACGGTTCCTTTAAATGACGTCATCCAAGATGGCGTCCCTCGAATTCCGATTGGCTGATAGGATTCTATCAGCCAATCGGAATTAAGGTAGGAATATTCTGATTGGCTGATGGAATCAGCCAATCAGATTTAGCTCGCATTCTATTGGCTGATCGGAACAGCCAATAGAATGCAAGCTCAATCTGATTGGCTGATTGGATCAGCCAATCGGATTGAACTTGATTCTGATTGGCTGATTCCATCAGCCAATCAGAATATTCCTACCTTAATTCCGATTGGCTGATAGAATCCTATCAGCCAATCGGAATTCGAGGGACGCCATCTTGGATGACGTCATTTAAAGGAACCGTCATTCGTCGTTCAGTCGTCGGCCAGGATGGATGTTCCGCGTCAGAGGTCTTCAGGATGCTGCCGCTCCGTTCCAGATGGATGTCGATAGAAGATGCCGCCTGGATGAAGACTTCAATCGGATGGAAGACCTCTTCTGCCCCGCTTGGATGAAGACTTCAATCGGATGGAAGACCTCTTCTGCCCCGCTTGGATGAAGACTTCTACCTGATCATGGACATCTTCATCCCCCTGCTTGGGCTTGGATCAGGACATCGGAGGAGCTCTTCAGGACCGATCAGTTAACCTGGTATGGTGAAGACGAGGTAGGAAGATCTTCAGGGGCTTAGTGTTAGGTTTATTTAAGGGGGGTTTGGGTTAGATTAGGGGTATGTGGGTGGTGGGTTGTAATGTTGGGGGGGGTATTGTATGTTTTTTTTACAGGCAAAAGAGCTGAACTTCTTGGGGCATGCCCCGCAAAGGGCCCTGTTCAGGGCTGGTAAGGTAAAAGAGCTTTTAAATTTAGTAATTTAGAATAGGGTAGGGCATTTTTTATTTTGGGGGGCTTTGTTGTTTTATTAGGGGGCTTAGAGTAGGTGTAATTAGTTTAAAATTGTTGTAATATTTTTCTTATGTTTGTAGATATTTTTTTATTTTTTGTAACTTAGTTCTTTTTTATTTTTTGTACTTTAGTTAGTTTATTTCATTGTAGTTATTTGTAGGTATTGTATTTAATTAATGTATTGATAGTGTAGTGTTAGGTTTAATTGTAGGTAATTGTAGGTATTTTATTTAATTAATTTAATGATAGTATAGTGTTAGGTTTAATTGTAACTTAGGTTAGGATTTATTTGACAGGTAATTTTGTAATTATTTTAACTAGGTAACTATTAAATAGTTCTTAACTATTTAATAGCTATTGTACCTGGTTAAAATAATTACAAAGTTGCCTGTAAAATAAATATTAATCCTAAAATAGCTACAATGTAATTATAATTTATATTCCAGCTATATTAGGATTTATTTTACAGGTAAGTATTTAGCTTTAAATAGGAATAATTTATTTAATAAGAGTTAATTAATTTCGTTAGATGTAAATTATATTTAACTTAGGGGGGTGTTAGTGTTAGGGTTAGACTTAGCTTTAGGGGTTAATACATTTATTAGAATAGCGGTGAGCTCCGGTCAGCAGATTAGGGGTTAATAATTGAAGTTAGGTGTCGGCGATGTTAGGGAGGGCAGATTAGGGGTTAATACTATTTATTATAGGGTTAGTGAGGCGGATTAGGGGTTAATAACTTTATTATAGTAGCGCTCAGGTCCGCTCGGCAGATTAGGGGTTAATAAGTGTAGGCAGGTGGAGGCGACGTTGTGGGGGGCAGATTAGGGGTTAATAAATATAATATAGGGGTCGGCGATGTTAGGGCAGCAGATTAGGGGTACATAGGGATAATGTAAGTAGCGACGGTGTCCGGAGCGGCAGATTAGGGGTTAATAATAATATGCAGGGGTCAGCGATAGCGGGGGCGTCAGAATAGGGGTTAATAAGTGTAAGGTTAGGGGTGTTTAGACTCGGGGTACATGTTAGAGTGTTAGGTGCAGACGTAGGAAGTGTTTACGCATAGCAAACAATGGGGCTGCGTTAGGAGCTGAACGCGGCTTTTTTGCAGGTGTTAGGTTTTTTTTCAGCTCAAACAGCCCCATTGTTCCCTATCGGGGAATCGTGCACGAGCACGTTTTTGAGGCTGGCCGCTTGCGTAAGCAACTCTGGTATCGAGAGTTGAAGCTGCGTTAAATATGCTCTACGCTCCTTTTTTGGAGCCTAACGCAGCCTTTATGTGGACTCTCAATACCAGAGTTATTTTTATGGTGCGGCCAGAAAAAAGCCGGCGTTAGCTACGCGGGTCCTTACCGACAAAACTCTAAATCTAGGCCTAAGTTAAAAACAAAAAGAACCTAATCTAAATAAACATTACAATATATGCTGCAGTGAGACATAATAAGAGTGTTAATAAATGTCTAGCATGGATAAGTTTGCACCATAAAAACATATACATAAATAAATTAATACCACCTATATGTATGGTAATATATGAAAAGGGGGCAAAATAAATAACATACAAAAAATATTCAAAAAATAATGAAAAAAACAGACAAAAATAAACATTGATACAAAAACTATTAGATTTCAATAAAATAATTGATGTCGCAATCACAATTCATACCAGATGGGCAACGAGTATGCAACTTAAGCATCCAAAACAACTCTTTCTTTTCCAATATTTTGAATTTGTTTCCTCCTCTAATGGGAA
Organism: Bombina bombina; assembly: GCF_027579735.1. Classification (NCBI taxonomy): domain Eukaryota; kingdom Metazoa; phylum Chordata; class Amphibia; order Anura; family Bombinatoridae; genus Bombina; species Bombina bombina. The sequence goes on from NC_069502.1 coordinate 573,350,152, forward strand.
TAGTGGCAACATCAATTATTTTTATGTTCATATTTGCTACATTAGTAAAATGATATCTATTGAAATGATTGCCAACTGCTGAACTCTTTTTGTAATTCTTGACATACCTAGTATGTTCATTAAACCTTTTGCGGATCTCCCTGGAGGTTTGACCTGTATATTGCAACTGACATAAGTTACAGGTAAGCAAGTAAACCACAAAAGTGGTGCCACAGTTTGCATAAAAGTGTGTATTATAAACATCCCCTGTGCTACTACTAGAGAACGGACTACCCTCCTGTATATGTGCACACATATGGCAGTTATGTTTTCCACATCTGAAATTGCCAGTTTTGTATAGCCAACTTTGTTAATGAATGTTGCTTCTAGTTACTAAACTTGGTGACAATTTTTTGTCCTAAGGTCATGGATTTTTTAGGCACAAACCTAATATTATTAATAAATTGTTTTAAAACCTCATCACCTGACAGGATATGCAAATGTTTTTTTTAGTATTTTAACCACCTCAACGTCTTGTCTGGAATAGGCAGTAGTAAATACTATAGCATCTTTAAAGTTGGATTTCAGGTTTTTATTCACATTATGACCTTTTGATGTTAAATAATATTTTTTTTACTTCTTTTCGGCATTTTTCAAGAGTATTGGCATTATATCCTCTATTAATTAACCTGTTTTGTTTTTAAGTTCTAAGGATTGAGCCTCATAAATTTCATCAGACTTCGTATTTCTACGAAGTCTAATGAATTGTCCACGGGGTATCGTTTTACCACATGCTTAGGATGCTGAGAAGCAGCGTGTAAAATGGTATTGCCAGCTGTTTCTTTTCGGTAGCTCAGCTCAGTATTGTATGCCAGACTCGCCAGCTGACCGGTATTTATAATAAGCAGAGACAGGCGACCTTCTATGGAGGGTGCCTGTAGGCACATGCCTACTCTGCCTTATTATAAATCTGACCCTGCCTGCAATTCAGGCTTGTAACAGTGTAGCATACATGATACTATCGTTTTGCACTCACTACTGTGTGATGTTATTTCCATCCACACTAACACAAACTAGGCGCACACTACTCCAATGACCCCAATATGTAAACAGAAAAGAATCAACTCTGAATCGTCTACATTAATCTCCAGGCAAACACTCAAGGCTAGATAACAAGTGGCGAGCTATCAGTTTCGCGCAAGTAATATCAGGTCTTTGCGCACGTCGGAAATAGTGGGGGTATTACAAGTTGAAAGCAAATGTGATCGCGAGAGCACTATCGCATTTTACGCTTTTAGGTTAGCATTACTGAAACCCTTGCGTAAAGGGTAGTGTGTTAAAAAAAATTGCACTAAACAAAATATAAATACATTTAAAAACTCAGTTACACTCATATATACACTATTTGATAAAAAAATAGGGATACATTTATATGGTATATGACAATGGTGTTTGACTGCAAAGGGCTATAATACATACATACATATACATGTCTAAATATGAGAATACTGTATATAAGGTATAAATGTGTGAAAGTATGTATTTATGTTTTACTGTATATTTACTGTACATTTAACATTCCAATGTTCTTCACATAAAGGATAATGTCATTTTATTGTAAATATATATATTTCTATATAAATATCTGTATATACCTACAGTATACCTGTATATCTATCCCTATAGATATATAGGTACAGATATCTACTTTACATTAACATTATCAGATATATATAGAAATATATATTTAATAATAAAAATTACATTATTTTCTATGTGAAGAACATAGGAAAGTAAAATATGCCTAACGCACATTGAGGTTTGCAATTTTGGTGTAACGAGGTGTTGAGTTAGTGCACATGCAGAATTATTTATCTTACATCACATTATTGAAATATTACATTTAAAATATTGAAAAATAATAATAATTATTATAAATTATTATACATATAGTATTATACATAATGTAAAAATTTTAAATAATTCATAGAAAAAAAATAAAATATATATATATATATATATATATATATATATATATATTTTACAGTATCTATAATAGTTTTTTTCTTCTGAGCTCTCCATTGACATCAATGGGACGAATATGTTAAAGTGGTAGTGATATTTGGTTAGTGCGCAAACTTTTTATTTTCAATTTGTGATAAGCGCACAACCCGTAGCTCGTCACTTGTAATCTGGCCCTCAATGTCTATATAAATACCTCTCCATAAATCCTCTATAACAGCATGTAGTCATTTCAATAGGAAGCATATAATAAAGTACCATGTGTATGTTAAGTGGGGGTAAAACATGTGTCGGCTGTTGGAAGCTGGAGCGCTAGATACCAGATGCTTGCATCGAATGTTGGAAGTAGTTTGGATTAAGATCCCACATTGCATCTAACTAAGAGGAAACCTATTGCAAGGACTACTTACTGTTATAGTGGCTTTATGGAGATGTATTTACATGGGCATTGAGTGTTTGTCTGGAGATTGATCGATTGTTCCTGGAGACACTTCAGAGTTATGTCTTTTCTGTTTACATGTTTGGGCCATTCTAGCAGTGTGTGCCTAGGCTGTATTAGTGTAGATGGAAATAACACCGCACAGTAGTGAGTGCAGGACTATAGTCTCATATTTGCTACACTGTTACATACCTTAGCTGCAGGACTATAGTCTCATATTTGCTACACTGTTACATACCTTAGCTGCAGGACTATAGTCTCATATTTGCTACACTGTTACATACCTTAGCTGCAGGACTATAGTCTCATATTTGCTACACTGTTACATACCTTAGCTGCAGGACTATAGTCTCATATTTGCTACACTGTTACATACCTTAGCTGCAGGACTATAGTCTCATATTTGCTACACTGTTACATACCTTAGCTGCAGGACTATAGTCTCATATTTGCTACACTGTTACATACCTTAGCTGCAGGAGCAGCGTATGTTTCATCATGTTGGCATGGACAGCTGTAATGAGAATATAAGCTATGCATGTCCAAATGTAGCCTCTTGACAGCTTTATTGATACAATATATGAGGCTTGGCATCTTTCGGCATGATCTACTCTGTTCCCGTGTGGACATTATCCTTAGTACATTTGGAGTCCACTGTCGGCTGGTTGTTGCTATTTATATACTCTTGATTGTTTAGATATTTTGTTGCTATGATTTTTTAGCACTTTACTATACAATGCATGCATCTAAACTTTGCTCCATGCTTGATGTTCTTATGCTTTTACATTTCTGTGTTGATCTGATACTTATGGTATGAAGCATATATATTGTGCACTGTTATTGTAGAACTTGGATATAGTTTATAATAAAATTTAGTTTATATTTTTCATATAAAAAAGTGATTGAATCCCTTTCTTTACTTGAGAATACAATTATATCTCATCTATTTTTTCTTTTTTTTTCCCGTATTTAATATTTTAAATAATTTTTGAAGGGTCTGCACCATTGTGAAAAAAAAATATTTGAAAATACTACGGTCCTATTTTTTCATAATAATTTATTAATTTATAAATGTAATTTTTTTCTCCTTTAAGCTAATTGGAAACACACACACATATATATATATATACATATATATATATATATATATATATATATATATATATATATATATATACAGGGAGTGCAGAATTATTAGGCAAGTTGTATTTTTGAGGATTAATTTTATTATTGAACAACAACCATGTTCTCAATGAACCCAAAAAACTCATTAATATCAAAGCTGAATAGTTTTGGAAGTAGTTTTTAGTTTGTTTTTAGTTATAGCTATTTTAGGGGGATATCTGTGTGTGCAGGTGACTATTACTGTGCATAATTATTAGGCAACTTAACAAAAAACAAATATATACCCATTTCAATTATTTATTTTTACCAGTGAAACCAATATAACATCTCAACATTCACAAATATACATTTCTGACATTCAAAAACAAAACAAAAACAAATCAGTGACAATATAGCCACCTTTCTTTGCAAGGACACTCAAAAGCCTGCCATCCATGGATTCTGTCAGTGTTTTGATCTGTTCACCATCAACATTGCGTGCAGCAGCAACCACAGCCTCCTAGACACTGTTCAGAGAGGTGTACTGTTTTCCCTCCTTGTAAATCTCACATTTGATGATGGACCACATGTTCTCAATGGGGTTCAGATCAGGTGAACAAGGAGGCCATGTCATTAGATTTTCTTCTTTTATACCCTTTCTTGCCAGCCACGCTGTGGAGTACGCGTGTGATGGAGCATTGTCCTGCATGAAAATCATGTTTTTCTTGAAGGATGCAGACTTCTTCCTGTACCACTGTTTGAAGAAGGTGTCTTCCAGAAACTGGCAGTAGGACTGGGAGTTGAGCTTGACTCCATCCTCAACCCGAAAAGGCCCCACAAGCTCATCTTTGATGATACCAGCCCAAACCAGTGCTCCACCTCCACCTTGCTGGCGTCTGAGTCGGACTGGAGCTCTCTGCCCTTTACCAATCCAGCCACGGGCCCATCCATCTGGCCCATCAAGACTCACTCTCATTTCATCAGTCCATAAAACCTTAGAAAAATCAGTCTTGAGATATTTCTTGGCCCAGTCTTGACGTTTCAGCTTGTGTTTCTTGTTCAGTGGTGGTCGTCACCTTGTGCTTTTGGGCACTCCAGTGATGTTGCAGCTCTGAAATATGGCCAAACTGGTGGCAAGTGGCATCTTGGCAGCTGCACGCTTGACTTTTCTCAGTTCATGGGCAGTTATTTTGCGCCTTGGTTTTTCCACACGCTTCTTGTGACCCTGTTGACTATTTTGAATGAAACGCTTGATTGTTTGATGATCACGCTTCAGAAGCTTTGCAATTTTAAGAGTGCTGCATCCCTCTGCAAGATATCTCACTATTTTTGACTTTTCTGAGCCTGTCAAGTCCTTCTTTTGACCCATTTTGCCAAAGGAAAGGAAGTTGCCTAATAATTATGCACACCTGATATAGGGTGTTGATGTCATTAGACCACACCCCTTCTCATTACAGAGATGCACATCACCTAATATGCTTAATTGGTAGCAGGCTTTCGAGCCTATACAGCTTGGAGTAAGACAACATGCATAAAGAGGATGATGTGGTCAAAATACTCATTTGCCTAATAATTCTGCACACAGTGTATATATATATATATATATATATAAAAATTATAACTACTTATATTTTTTAAATTAAAAAGTGGTATTAACAGTGCTTTAAAGAGATATGGTATATGACAAGGTGGACTTAAAGATGTATAGGTTTTTATGTATATTTATTTGTATGTATGTGCATGTGTGTGTACAGTACATACACATACATACACATATATGCATACACACACAAATCCACACACAAACATTACATCTATGAGCATTTCTCATTCTAATCCCTTGTCATATACAATATAATATAATATTAAATATTATATTTTAAAACACTTTTTCTACATATTTTCTAAAATAAGCATATATATATATATATATATATATATATACTGTATATATATATATATATATATATATATATATATATTAACTTTCATATATATGTGTATGTGTGTATTACTTTACTTACTGTGTATGTGTGTATTACTCTCAAAAAAGGCGCTTGAGAGGTGACATGATTACTTTATATAAATATATTCAAGGCCCATATACAGAGATGGCAGAAGCTCTTTTTATTCCAAGAAAATTGGTTCTGACAAGAGGTCATAATTTAAGGTTGGAGGAAAGGAGATTTAATCTCCTGCAACGGAAACGTTTTTTCACTGTAAGAGCAATAAAATTGTGGAACTCATTACCAAAGGAGGTAGTGAATGCCAATACCATAGATACATTTAAAAATAGTCTGGATAAATTTCTGTATATAAACAAAATTCATGGATATGATTGCTAGTATTAAATGGGTCACATTTTAATGGGGTTATTTAAGCTTAACTGGAGCTTTTTGTAAGTATTTTAGATTTGTATAGGTTGAACTCGATGGACTTCAGTCTTTTTTCAACCTTATCTACTATGTTACTATGTTACTATGTTAATATGTTTTACATGTGTTTGTGTATACTTTTATTGTAGCCCTAACTCTTTACGTCAGGTGTTCAGTCACGCTTTTTTAGCACATTTATGGATTGCACTCAAACACAGCATATAACTACTTACTGGTTATATGAGCAATGTTTAGCACAGGGGTGCCCACACTTTTTTGTGTTGGGATCTACTTTTCAAATGACCTGCTAAACGAGATCTACCCACTAAAAATGGGCTAGCTCCTGAGCTTACATTCCTGCTTTTTCAAATTAAGATACCAAGAGAATGAAGAAAAGTTGATAATAGGAGTAAATTAGAAAGTTGTTTAAAATTGTATGTTCTATATCTGAATCATGAAAAAAAATTCAATGTGTGCTTCATATCCCTTTAACCACTTAACGACTGAGGATGTGCCAGGTACATCCTTCAATAAACTACCCTTAACGACCAAGGACGTGCCTGACACGTCCTCTGGGGTTTGAAGCGCTGGAAGCAATCGTGATCGCTTCCAGACACTTCCAGAGTATTGTAGTTATGATGTCTCGATATTGAGCATGACTGCCATATCCTTTTTAAACCACTGATGCAGAGAGGGCCACTCTGTGGCCCTCCCTGTATCGGCCATTGATGGTGCTTATCGTTGGTGGGTGGGAGCAGCAGCAGGGAGGTTGCATCTTGTTCCTGGGCACACCGATGTGTTCATGCTCACTCAGGACTGCTGCGGGCTGGACTTGGGGGGCGTGCATGCGCGAGTGCGTGCCACATTTAAATACAAAAAATCGTGAATGGATATGAAGGAGGGAGAGGGAGGGGGGAATAATAAATATTGGCCAAGGGATCGGGGGGAGGGTGGGTAGGATATTGAGTGGGGGGCAGCTACACTACAGAAAATACTTTATTTTAAATATAAAAATAAAGAAAAACATTTTTTTGAGGCAAACTGGCACTGGCCGACAGCTGCCAATACTCAAGATGGTGGCAAGTAGGTAGAGGGGGGAGGGTTAGAAAGCTGTATGGGGGGAGATAAAGAAAGGTTGGAGGTAAGGGGCGATCCAACACTGCAGCATCAATATCCTGAGAGGTATCAGGGGGTGGGATGTGTCAGGTTGGAGGTTGATCTCTACACTAAAGCTAAAATTAACCCTACAAGTTCCCTACAAGCTATCTAATTAACCCCTTCACTGATGGGCATAATACAAGTGTGGTGCACAGCAGTATTTAGCGGCCTTCTGATTACAAAAAGCAACGCCAAAGCCATATGTCTGCTTTTTCCGAACAAAGGGGATTCCAGAGAAGCATTTACAATCATTTGTGCCATAATTGCACATGCTGTTTGTAAATAATTTCAGTGAGAAACCTAAAGTTTGTGAAAATGATTGTGAAAAAATGAACAATTTTTTTTATTTGATCGCATTTGGCGGTGAAATGGTGGCATGAAATATACCAAAATGGTCCTAGATCAATACTTTGGGATGTCTACTAAAACAAAATATATACATGTTTAGGGTTATTTAGGGATTTCTGACAGATATCAGTGTTCCAATGTAACTATCGCTAATTTTGAAAAAAAAAATGGTTTGGAAATAGCAAAGTGCTACTTGTATTTATTGCCTTATAATTTGCAAAAAAAGCAAAGAAAATGTAAACATTGGGTATTTCTAAACTCAGGACAAAATTTAGAAACTATTTAGCATGGGTAGTTTTTGCTGGTTGTAGATGTCTAACAGAATTTGGGGGTCAAAGTTAGAAAAAGTGTGTTTTTTTCCATTTTTTCATCATATTTTATAATTTTTTTATAGTGTGGATAAGGAGCACCAGCACGCAGGATGCAATTAAAAGGCTATTATTTTGAGTTCCAAAACACTTCTTCGATAAAAGCAGTTACACACACAAGTGATAATGTGAGTGACATAGAGGACCCCCAAAGGACTGTCCGCTGACGTGTTTCAGCCTGAATGGCCTCAGAAAGTCTATTTAATGGCGAGAAAAATGGTATATAATATTGGTGGGTGCAGTAAATGAGTAAGAGGAAAATTACAGCTAAACACAAACACCGCAGAAATGCAAAAATAGCCTTGGTACCAAAGGGCCAGAGAATTGAAAAGTGCTCTGGTCACTAAGGGGTTAAGGTTGGATGATTTAGCAACACATGGATGTGCAAAAGCTTAAAGATACAACAGATTAATCCTGACGACAAAAGTAGCACTGCTTTTAATTCGGGTTAACAGGAGCAACCCCTTGTGCCATGTTACAAAACACTGCATTCAAATTACTGCCACTGACCCTCCCTTTAATATGCATTCCAGGCTTGGCCTGATATGACCGAGTGAGGCTTAAACAAATAAATTTCAATAGCGTGCCATGCAGACCATTTATTACCGGGCAACACGTTCATTTGCCAGACGTCAATCAGATTTGTTCCCTTAGCATAGCACAGCAGGCTCCGCCTTTACTTTTTCTACCTATTGAGGCTTACCCTCCTAATTATACTATACCACCATATCCATTGGGAGAGTACTTACTCAACCATGCTTTTGATAGGCCAATTGTGTTGTTGTTCAAAAATCATCTACATAGATTGGATGAAATTGATGTCTCTTAAGATCCAATCCTGTAGCACTTTTTGTGTCCGACAATCAGACTGTTTAATGATCTGCCCCTTCAGACACTGCGGTAGATAAAGCGGTATCACTAGCAACCATACTCTACTCACACCCCAGTATTGAGATCGCGTAACTTGACCACATCATTTTGATCACATCAGCTAAGATCTACCAGTTGCGCATTGGGGATCTACTGGTAGATCCTGATCTACCTATTGGGCACCCTTGGTTTAGCACATGCTAAGCCTTCTTCAGGAATTAAAATTTGAAACCATGGATTTGCAATATCAGATTATGCTCTATTCATAAGAAGGGCCCTCGATATTGATAGCGCACCCTGTAAATATTCCTTCTTTTGAAATATTTGAATGACAGAAGCATTTGATGATATACAACATCAGAAGCCAGTAAGTAGATATGAAAGCTTTGGATCAATGAATGTACCTGTATAAATGTACAGTATGCAGCCTTACCATATGAAGGCATCTCTATCACATCAAAATCTAAACTGCTCTTTACAACATATCTATGAAAACAGCAAAAAAGTTTATGAAAAAAACGGAAAAGTACTTTTTTTTATATATATTTTTTTCATGAAAAAAGGTAAAAACGTATTCGGCTGGGCCTGGAAGATTATTGTTTGCCATCTTTAATGATTAAAAAGTCATGCTTCCGCTGCACTGTTCTTTATGCCTCAACTCCTTAAAACCTGACATGAAGCTTAATACGCTTTAGATAACATAATCTCCATATAATAGGATTTTTTGAAGCCAGTTGCTAAGTATATGAATTATTATACGAAAATAAAGCAAAATGTAATATCAAAGAGCTAACTTTAGAAGTTCAAACAGAGGGCAAACACATTTCCATCAACAAAATTGTTTAATGAGAGGAAGGGAAAAAAATCAGGTAGTTTAAGTTTCTTAATTTAGAAGTTAATTGTGATGTGTTAGCTATGTAATTTTATTAAGAAGACATTGTTATATTATGTATAATTAGTTAACATATCAGCTATTTGAAAGCTTAATATAAAATATAGGAGGATTATGGGTATTTTCCAGCAATATATACCAATTCCAAATAATTAATAATAAAAATATGTTCACATATGTAAAGACTAGTACTATAATATCATCTTTTGCTTATCATAAGTCTTTATTTTATTGGAAATATATTGAGAATAAATATCTTCAGTTTAAAAAAGCAGTAGGATATAAAAAAAAATGTGCAATTTTGCTATCATGTACTAAAATCTTAGCTTATTAAGGGCTAGATTACATATGGCACATTGTTGTGCACAAGTGAAAAGGTATTTATCGTGGCTCTTTGCAGTAAATTGCGTATTACATGTTGGAAGTAAACACATTCGCTCGAGCACAATTGAATTTAAAAATGCATGACTTCAGAGGTCTGGTTAACTGGTATGTATTTAAAAATAACTAGAACATATTCTGCTATGTGAAGAACATTGGAATGTGAAATATGAATATATAATGATTACCGCACTTGAGAAAACAGGAACAGGTTGTGCGACTTGTTGGATGTTAGGGTTTTTTTTCCACCTTTCGTGCTGCATTTAATTCTATGGGGCATATTTAACAATGTGTGAGCGGACATTATATGAAGTAGCTAATTATGTCTGCTGCACATCGCTACACATCGCTACACATCGCTAAATGCCGTCAGCATACGCTGTCAGCATTTATTATTGCACCAGCAGTTCTTGTGAACTGCTGGTGCAATGCCGCCCCCTGCAGATTTGCGTAGGGAATGTCAATCAACCTGATCGTATTTGATCGGGTTGATTTCTGTCTGCTGCCTTAGAGAAGGCGAACAAGTTATGGAACAGCAGTCTTTAGAAGGCTCGGAGGAAACAAGGAGCCTGATAAATATGCCCCAATGTTGGAATATGTTAACGCACGCACGATATTCAAAGTTCGGCTTTTGCAGGTGTCAGGGTAGCACTCGTGTAAAAACTTTTTACTTTCAATTTGTAATAGGTACGAGCAATACATAGCGCTCCACTCATACTCTAACCCAAGACTCCACACTGTTTTGTGAATAGTGTATCACTTTCCCTAGTTTGAATGGCATTTTGTATATGTTCTATTTCAGCCTACAGTTTCAGTTTACATTCACTCCACCAAGTATCGGAAAGCACATTATGTCAATAGGAATTAAAGGTTAGTTAAATATATACAATTGTGTGCACTCTACTCAAACAACGGATAGTTAAAGGTGCTAGCAGTCATACAATACCTATTATCATATATTAAGTAAGAGAAAAATAACTAATAAATATATAGTTATTTAAATAATGACAAAGCAGCACTCACATCCATGAAAACAAAGTGGTTTTATTAAACTCTCTCCACCTGTATCCACAACATAATTTTGTTCCCAAAGAAAATGTTAATAAAAATGAGTAACAAACATTACCAGGACTGGATCACAATAATTTGATTGCACAATAAACAGAGAGCACATAGGTGTAAGAACACGCTCTCAAAAAACTATGAGCCCAATAAATGATTGAGAAAAGAACAAAGTTGTAGCAAAATCATCAAAACAAATAAGCTTTTAGATACAATCTATTAACATTGTGTCCATATTAGAGCTCTTAGTGTGAATCACACAATCCAAATAGAATGATCCTGGTTGCTACAAAACAACTTCCAGTGTTACTGAAGTAAGCCAGCTGTATTAAGAAAAAGTCTCACCACAGTTCGCGGTACAGTTCCTGTTTCTTTGCACATTGTGTTAACAGAATGAAAGCAAGGTTATCCCTCCTGCTCCGCTGCAACTCCACAGTGTACAGGGCAGCCAGACCATTTCAACCTCACTGGGAAATCCAATGTGATCAATCCTCCCTTTGTAACCACGGAACAGGAACCAAACAAGGCTAAGTAAGCTGTGTTAGCTGGGAACTTGCGCTGGCAAACTTAAGTACAAGCACGGCAATTCAGACAGCCTCCAGGTGATACATGTACTCAGTTTCAAAAGTTGCCGGTCTCCAAAACGTCAGGCATGACGCGTTTCGCCCCTCCCCTTAGTTAATCCACTCTTTTATAACACCGGTTAATTGGATATTTGCATAATACACCTTAACCATTGCAATAACAATATGGCAACTTGCAATTTTGAAAAACTTTATAATTACAAAATTATATATAAAGACATAGGCTAATAACATAACCATACACTCTATATGCAAAATTCTAAGGGTATAGACCTTGAGAGTGGCAATATAGCTGTCCTAACACAGAATTACAGAGACAGCACATTGTTGTAATCTATAAGAACAATGAATACTTAGCATATAAATCCCAGAGAAGCAGACTATAGCTAAATTTATGGGATTATTTTAATCAACAGACGAATAAATCATAGGAAACATGAGAAGTCAATTTTTTCATTCAGGCCATGGGGTGTCAGTGTATTAAAACAATGTATCCATCGTGATTCATTCTGAAGTAATAATTTATCCACATCGCCCTCACGGCGATGCTGTTTGATGTGTTGTATTCCTGTTACTTTCATGATAGTAAAATCTGAATTGTGATAAATCTCAAAATGTCTGGCCACCGGACTGTCTTGGTCTTTATTTTTAATATTGTCCCTGTGTTCCCTCACCCGGTCCTTCAGGTCACGTTTACTTTTCCCTATGTAAAACATGGGACATGAACAGTGCAAGAGGTAAATGACACCTGTTGTGTTGCAGGTAATCCATTGCTTAATGTTGTATTGTTTACCTGTCATAGTTTCAACTTTTATGTTTTTTTGTATAAACCTGCAATATACACAATGTCCACATGGGCTACAGCCTTGCCATTTACCAGCCATGTTAATGTAGGATTCCTCTTAAATTCACTTTGCACTAACTTATCTTTAAGGCTAGATGCCCTGCGTGCTGTTAAAAGAGGATAATCTCCCACATACTCCATCAATTATATTCTTCATTATAAACCTCAATTTCTCCCAATGTGAATTATATCTCGTTATTAAATGCACTTTATCTGCATTCTTCCTAGCCTCATTCATTCTATAAAGTAAGTCATTCCTGTTGCTTCTTCTAGCTCGTACCCATGCCTTTTTAACTTGTCTCTTGGAATAACCTCTTTCTAAAAATCTCTGAGACATATCCTTGGCTTGTTCCTCAAAATCATCAGAACTAGAGCAATTCCTCCTCAAACGTAGGAACTGACCCACTGGAATTCCTGTTTTTAAACTGCCTGGATGATGACTACTGGCATGCAGAAGGCTATTTGTAGCCGTAGATTTACGATGTACCTTGGTATGTAAACGTCTACCCTCCTTTTTTATGGATAAGTCCAAAAATGTAGCTTCATCTTTACTTATCTCACTAGTGAGAAATATATTGTATCCATTGTCAGTATTCAGTATACTCAAGAAGTTTTCCAATAACTCTTTTGTACCCCTCCAGAGAAGGAGGATATCATCCCTATAACGAAGCCAGAGTACCACATGTGCCTCCACTAGGGTTTCAAAGCATGAGAAAATTTCCCGTGCCTCCCATAGGCCAAGGTGTAAACAGGCATAAGTGGGGACACATGTGGCACCCATGGCCATTCCCTGGAGTTGCCAATAATATCTACCATCAAACTGAAAGATATTATTAGTCAAAATTAATTCCAATAGAAAGATAACAAAGTCACTGTGTGTCTGAAAATCTTGCTCTCTCTGTTCCAGAAAAAAATCTTATAGCTCTAATCCCAACTATATGAGGGATAGATGAGTACAGTGACTCTACTTTCGGCTTTTGCAGGTGTCAGGGTAGCACTTGTCCAAAAACGTTTTACTTTCAATTTGTAATATGTACGAGCAATACATAGCGCTCCACTCATACTCTAACCCAAGACTCCACACTGTTTTGTGAATAGTGTATCACTTTCCCTAGGTTGAATGGCATTTTGTATATGTTCTATTTCAGCCTACAGTTTCAGTTTACATTCACTCCACCAAGTATCGAAAAGCACATTATGGCAATAGGAATTAAAGGACCACTAAATACTGTAGAATTGCATAATAAATAGACAATGCAATAGAACTTACTTTTAATTTCAAATAAACAGTAGATTTTTTTCTCCTTTTTGCTGCCCCCCTGTATCATATGGCAGCCACCAGCCAATCACAGACTAGTATATAGTATATGTATATTTGTGAAGGTATGCACATGCTCAGCAGGAGGTGGTGCCTCCGAAAGTGTGTATATAAAATGACTGTGCAAAATTTGACAATATAAGTAAATTGGAGGGTCTTTTTAAAACTGCATGCTGTATCTGAACCATAAATGTTTAATTTTGACTTTAGTGTCCCGTTAAGTGTCTCTAGCAAGGATTATAAATCAGAGTTGGGCTCATTGAAACTTAATCCATTTGCATTCTTAGGCTATGAAAAAGAAACTGACTCCTTCCTTATGGTTTTGGACTAAATACCAGAGTAATATTTTGTTCATGATATTTTATTATTTGCTATTTTAAATACGTTTCATACATGTTCCTAAGTTTGGCAGTAATGGTGCATTTCCTGTGACCTGTTAAGACAAACATGTGTGCTGTGTATTTTGAGTTTTTATTAAAAGCTCTAAATAATTTGAAAATGTTTTTTTGGCTCTTTTGTTTAATTAGAATATTATTTATATTGTACTTCACTATATTTTTTTCTTTTTCTATTTTATATATGTCACAGATTATATTAGTATATTTATATTTATGTATCCTTTTAAATGCATAAAATTTATATATATTGGATAGTGTTGGGAAACAATATAAAGAACCAAGTATAAATCCAGAAACTTATAATCATTATTTAATTTCCATGTGTAAGCTTTATATTTCTGGATGAAAAGAAAGTCACTATTTGCCAATGTATTATTTGATCATAATTATCTTTACCACATGAAGTATATTATATATGAGATGCAGTACATATATATATATTTGTGCATTCCTAAAATATGTTCTGGTTATAACCACACATGCTATCACATATAACTGATATTCTGACCTTCATTTAGAGTGGGAGAGACAGGGAAACTTTTTCTTATGATCACAGCATTTAAAAGTGTTTTGACATTTTAGAAACACATTTGAACAAAACAATACTTATGTATAAGAAAGACATGAGAGAAGAACACAGTGAGCCTTATTTATGAAGCTTGGTATGTAGCTTTGAAGCCCTAGGGTTGCATGCTAGTACGAGGGGGTCTGAGACATTAGCTAAGTACCTGCAGTCTTAAGGATCCAGTATATTTCAATAACAGCAACTAAACGGAGCAAGTGCCAGTGAAGACTGGGGGTCTGCCCATTCCCCAAAATGACATATAGAAGCAACAAATGTCCACAGCACTTAGAAATAACTTGTAATTTTATTCCAAAACCTCAGAAAAAGCGACGTTTCGAGTCCACAGACTCTTACTCATGCTAGTTACATTGTGTTCAAATGCATACTTTTAAAACAACATTTTCGCGCCAACCACCAAACATTGTGGCTCTGCTGCCATCTATTGGTAAATGTTGCACATTACAGTGTCAAACATAAATTAATAGAAGATAAGAGTACCTAAGTTGTATCCACTTAGTGTGTCTATAGCAAATATGTAGCAATATGGATGTAGCAATATGGTTATGGCAAATGTAATAGTTTTTAATTAATTTGTTTGACACTGTAATGTGCAACATTTACCAATAGATGGCAGCAGAGCCACAATGTTTGGTGGTTGGAGCAAAAATGTTGTTTTAAAAGTATGCATTGAAACACAATCGCATAGATTTAGAGTTCTGCGTTAGCCATCAAAAGCAGCGTTAAGGGCTCCTAACGCTGCTTTTGGCCGCCCGCTGGTATTTAGAGTCAGCCAGGAAAGGGTCTAATGCTCACTTCCAAGCCGCAACTTTTCCATACCGCAGATCCCCTTACGCCAATTGCGTATCCTATCTTTTCAATGGGATCTTCCTAACGCCGGTATTTAGAGTCTTGGCTGAAGTGAGCGGTAGAGCCTCTACCGACAAGACTCCATCCGCAGAAAAAAGTAAGTAGTTAAGAGCTTTCTGGGCTAACGCCGGTTTATAAAGCTCTTAACTACTGTGCTCTAAAGTACACTAACACCCATAAACTTCCTATGTACCCCTAAACCGAGGTCCCCCACATCGCCGCCACTATAATAAATTTTTTAACCCCTAATCTGCCGACCGCACACCGCCGCCACCTACATTATCCCTATGTACTCCTAATCTGCTGCCCCTAACATTGCCGACACCTACATAATATTTATTAACCCCTAATCTGCCCACCCAACGTCGCCACCACCTACCTACACTTATTAACCCCTAATCTGCCGACCGGACCTCACTGATACTCTAATAAATGTATTAACCCCTAAACCGCCTCACTCCCGCCTCAAAAACCTTATAATAAATAGTATTAACCCCTAATCTGCCCTCCCTAACATCGCCGACACCTAACTTCAAGTATTAACCCCTAATCTGCTGACCGGACCTCGCCGCTACTCTAATAAATGTATTAACCCCTAAAGCTAAGTCTAACCCTAACCCTAACACCCCCCTAAGTTAAATATAATTTTATTCTAACAAAATAAATTAAATATTATTAACTAAAGTCTTCCTATTTAAAACTAAATACTTACCTGTAAAATAAACCCTAATATAGCTACAATATAATGAATAATTATATTGTAGCTATTTTAGGATTTATATTTATTTTACAGGCAACTTTGTATTTATTTAAATTACACTAAATTACAAAAAATAAAAAAAGATTACAAGAATTTTAAGCTAATTACACCTACTCTAAGCCCCCTAATAAAATAACAAAGCCCCCCAAAATAAAAAAATTCCTTACCCTAATCTAAATCAAAATAGTTAACGACTCTATTACCTTACCAGCCCTTAAAAGGGCTTTTTGCGGGGCATGCCCCAAAGAAATCAGCTCTTTTGCTTGTATAAAAACACAATACCACCCCAACATTACAACCCACCACCCACATACCCCTACTCTAACTCAAACCCCCTTAAATGAACCTAACACTACCCCCCTGAAGATCTCCCTACCTTGAGTCGTCTTCACCCAACCGGGCCGAACCCTTCATCCGATGGACCAAAAGAAGACATCCGGAGCGGAAGAAGTCTTCATCCTATCCGGGCAGAAGAGGACATCCGGACCGGCAGACATCTTCATCCAAGCGGCATCTTCTATCTTCATCCATCCGACGAGGAGCGGTTCCATCTTCAAGACCTCCGGCGCGAAACATCCTCTTCCTACCGACAACTACCGACGAATGAAGGTTCCTTTAAGTGACGTCATCCAAGATGGCGTCCCTCGAATTCCGATTGGCTGATTCTATCAGCCAATCGGAATTAAGGTAGGAAAAATCTGATCAGCCAATAGAATGCGAGCTCAATCTGATTGGCTGATTGGATCAGCCAATCGGATTGAACTTGAATCTGATTGGCTGATTCAATCAGCCAATCAGATTTTTCCTACCTTAATTCCGATTGGCTGATAGAATTCTATCAGCCAATCAGAATTCGAGGGACACCATCTTGGATGACGTCACTTAAAGGAACCTTCATTCGTCGGTAGTCGTCGATAAGAAGAGGATGTTCCGCGCCGGAGGTCTTGAAGATGGAGCCGCTCCTCGTCAGATGGATGGAGATAGAAGATGCCGCTTGGATGAAGATGTCTACCGGTGCGGATGTCCTCTTCTGCCCAGATAGGATGAAGACTTCTGCTGCTCCGGATGTCTTCTTTTGGTCCATCGGTGCTCGGCTGAGTGAAGACGACTCAAGGTAGGGAGATCTTCAGGGGGGTAGTGTTAGGTTTATTTAAGGGGGGTTTGGGTTAGAGTAGGGGTATGTGGGTGGTGGGTTGTAATGTTGGGGGGTGGTATTGTGTTTTTTTTTTACAGGCAAAAGAGCTGATTTCTTTGGGACATGCCCCGCAAAAAGCCCTTTTAAGGGCGGGTAAGGTAATAGAGCTGTTAACTATTTTAATTTAGAATAGGGTAGGGAATTTTTTTTATTTTGGGGTGCTTTGTTATTTTATTAGGGGGCTTAGAGTAGGTGTAATTAGCTTAAAATTCTTGTAATCTTTTTTTATTTTTTGTAATTTAGTGTTTGTTTGTTTTTTGTGATTTAGTTTAGTTTATTTAATTGTAGGTACTTGTAGTTAATTGATTTAATTTATTTATTGATAGTGTAGTGTTAGGTTTAATTGTAACTTAGGTTAGGATTTATTTTACAGGTAATTTTGTAATTATTTTTAAGCTTTAGGGGTTAATACATTTATTAGAGTAGCGGCGAGGTCCGGTCGGCAGATTAGGGGTTAATACTTGAAGTTAGGTGTCGGCGATGTTAGGGAGGGCAGATTAGGGGTTAATACTATTTATTATAGGGTTTTTGAGGCGGGAGTGAGGCAGTTTTTAGGGTTAATACATATATTAGAGTAGTGGCGAGGTCCGGTCGGCAGATTAGGGGTTAATAAGTGTAGGTAAGGTAGCGGCGACATTGGGGGGGCAGATTAGGGGTTAATAAATATAATATAGGGGTCGGCGATGTTAGGGGCAGCAGATTAGGGGTACATAGGTATAATGTAGGTTGCGGCGGTGTACGGAGCGGCAGATTAGGGGTTAATAATATAATGCAGAGGTCAGCGATAGCGGGGGCGGCAGATAAGGGGTTAATAAGTGTAAGGTTAGGGGTGTTTAGACTCGGGGTTCATGTTAGGGTGTTAGGTGCAGACTTAGAAACTGTTTCCCCATAGGAAACAATTGGGCTGCGTTAGGAGCTTAATGCTGCTTTTTTGCAGGTGTTAGGTATTTTTTCAGCCCAAACTGCCCCATTGTTTCCTATGGGGGAATCGTGCACAAGCACGTTTTTCCAGCTAGCCGCTACCGTAAGCAACGCTGGTATTGAGGGTTGAAGTGGCGGTAAATTATGCTCTACTCTCCCTTTTTGGAGCCTAACGCAGCCCTTCAGAGAACTCTAAATACCAGCGTTGTTTAGAAGCAGCGCTAGAAAAAAAACATGCGTAGCTAACGCACCCCTTTGGCCGCAAAACTCTAAATCTAGGCGAATGTAACTAGCATGAGTAAGAGTCTTTGGACTCGAAACGTCGCTTTTTCTGAGGTTTTCGAATAAAACTACAAGTTATTTCTAAGTGCTGTGGACATTTGTTGCTTCTGCAGTCTTAAGGATCAATCAGGATGATTGACAAGCCCTACTCTCACACAACTGGTTGAGTGAGAGGAGGGGGTGTGGCTGCACAAGCAATTGTTTGTGCAATGATATCTGTGGACAGCAGATGCTGGGCATACATCGTTCCAAGACAAATACCTTGTTCATCTGGACTATGATAAATAGAAGGCGAAGAGTTCAGTTAAAGGGACATGATATGCTAAACAGAAATGCACATACCAACAAAGCAAGGATTCCAGAAAACATAGATGAACTAGCAATGGAATATTATGTTTTCAGCAACAATCATTAGTGACCACTTACTAAATTTACACATTAAGTTTAACTTCTTTCTGTTAGGTACCCACAAAAATTATCCTTTTTTTTTTTAGCAGACCAAGCATTTTTAGAAAATAAGTTTACTTTGCAGAAATATTATATGAGAAAAAGCCACCGTATGAAATGAAAAATAAATAAATAAACTAAGTAAAAATATTATATATATATATTTCTTCATGCTATTATTTCAGCATTTTTCAGCATATTTTTTCAATGTTAGAGTAGTGCACGTACGCTGAGTGGGGTCTGCCAGCCCACATATATAAATGTAGTAAAGCAAATAGCGTCAGCACTTATTGGTAAAAAAATTCCACTTTATTGAGGTAACAAACAAAGGTAAAAAACAGCGACGTTTCGAGTCAACACAGACCCTTAGTCATGCTCTAAGGGTCTGTGTTGACTCGAAACGTCGCTGTTTTTTACCTTTGTTTGTTACCTCAATAAAGTGGAATTTTTTTAACAATAAGTGCTGACACTATTTGCTTTACTACATATATATATATATATATATATA
Organism: Bombina bombina; assembly: GCF_027579735.1. Classification (NCBI taxonomy): domain Eukaryota; kingdom Metazoa; phylum Chordata; class Amphibia; order Anura; family Bombinatoridae; genus Bombina; species Bombina bombina. The sequence continues at coordinate 573,369,839 of NC_069502.1, forward strand.
TATATATATATATATATATATATATATATATATATAAAATATAATATAATATATATCACTTGAGAAATGGTGACATCACACCATTTGGAGTGCAGGGGTCTCCGGACTCAGATGAGAAGGGGGACCCCCCTGGATGATAAATCCATCTTCATACTCACTGCAGGAGAAATATGCATGACGTCAAGTGCATCTATGTGATTAAACATTAAACACAAAGAAAATGTTAACAAAATGATACTGAGCAAGAAAGTGGGAGGAAGGTGTACTTTCAATGCATTGCACCTCACTATCTTCAGCATCTGACACAAGTTCAGCTATGGAAAAAGAGAAAAAAAATTAATTGTGCCAATATGCATATGATATATCATAATATAGGATTCAGTAGTGGACCTACTCAACAGCACCAATGATAGTTCCACCCCGATAGGATTAGTATTATAGTTGAATCTAGAAAGTGTTAGTTAGTACATATTAGTATCTGTGATGAAGTATCAATTAATGATGTTTTTATGTAAACTCTCTTTAAGTAATTTCCTTGTTAAGGCAACTAAGATATATTTTTTTTGTCTTTTGGACAATATAAGTATGGGTCTTTGCCAACTTTCCCTCTAAATTGTGTGCTAGCATTGTCGTACATTGAAGTTTTATTTTATCTTATGTTAGTCTGGCCTACAACGTTTCTCCAAGTAAGAACATATAGGTATGTTGTTTTTGATCAGTACAAAGTACCTGATAGTTAGCTCTAAGTTTAATGTGTCATGCTATGCAGGTACTTTACATCTAATTAAAGGGACAGTCAAGTCCAAAAAAAACTTTCATGATTTAAATAGGGCATGTAATTTCAAACAATTTCCCAAGTTATTTTTATCACCCATTTTGCTTTGTTCTTTTGGTATTCTTAGTTGAAAGCTAAACCTAGGAGGTTCATATGCTAATTTCTTAGACCTTGAAGACTGCCTATAATCTGAATGTATTTTGACCACTAGAGGGCATTAGTTCATGTATTTCATATAGATAACATTGAGCTCATGCCCGTGAAGTGACCTAGGAGTGAGCATAGATTGGCTAAAATGCAAGTCTTTCAAACGAACTGAAATAAGTGGGCAGTGAGCAGAAGCTTAGATACAAGGTAATTACAGAGGTAAAACATGTATTATTATAACTGTGTTGGTTTTGCAAAACTAGGGAATGGGTATTAAAGGGATTATCTTTCTTTTTAAACCACAAACATTCTGGTGTTGATTGTCCCTTTAGGTATATAGCTCTTTTTTTAAGTCTTTGTGCTCATAAGAAAGGGTTAACAGAGGTATGATGTGGTGGGGTAACAAATGGTAATTATATAAGAAATATAATGGTCATTTGACTGTGTTTAATAAACCCTGAAAAGATTATGGATTTAACTTGTTGTTAGCTCATTATCAATTTGTTGTTACTCAAAGATAAAGAGAGTATTTTCTTTCTTTCCTTTCCTTTCTTTTCTTTCCTTTCTTTTCTTTATTTCTGTTATTTTTTTCTTTCTTTTGCACTCTAGTTTCTTATACTGCTGAGTGATACTACAGTTTTTCAGTATATTATCTATATTTTAACTTTACACAACTTATGGTCGTATTGATGACATTATTATTTTGCCAATGTGACTCTTGACCTCATTTCTTCGATTTATAATTTGTGGCTTTAAACAGATATGTTGTCATAGTAAGCATATCTGTGTTCAAATGTTTTCCTTTTTTAATTGCTACACGCATTTGGTTTTGAATATTCTCATTCTGCATGTTCATCGCAGTCGTAGCCATGTTTCCAGTTGTTATATGAAAGAATATTGTGCACTGCAGGCATTGGGCCAGACTACGAGTGGAGCACTATTTAGTGCTTTCGCTACAGCGCTAATTGTGCTAAAAGTAAACTTTGTTGGGTTGCATTGTGCTAAAAGTAAACTTTGTCGGGTTGCACTCGTATTATGAGTTAAAAAGTTCTTGCTCTCCCACTAACCTGATATACGCAAAAAGCCAAACTTAAAATATTGCGCGCATGATAACCTATTCCCCCAAAGAAGTCAATGGAGAAAACACTACACTCTCAATCATTTGTTTTAGAAACACATTTGTACAAAACAATACTTATGTATAAGACATGAGAGAAGAACATGGTGAGCTTTATGCTAGTACGAGGGGGTCTGAAACATTAGCTAAGTACCTGCAGTATTATGGATCAATCAGGATGATTGACAAGCCCTACTCTCACACAACTGGTTGAGTGAGAGGAGGAGGTGTGGCTGCACAAGTAATTGTTTGTGCAATGATATCTGTGGGCAGCAGATGCTGGGCATACATGATCCCCAGATGAATACCTTGTTCATCTGGACTATGATAAATAGAAGCCGAAGGGTTCAGTTAAAGGGACATGATATGCTAAACAGAAATGCACATACCAACAAAGCAAGGATTCCAGAAAACATAGATGAACTAGCAATGGAATATTATGTTTTCAGCAACAATCATTAGTGACCACTTACTAAATTTACACATTAAGTTTAACTTCTTTCTGTTAGGTACCCACACAAATGATCCTTTTTTTTTCAGCAGACCAAGCATTTTTAGAAAATAAGTTTACTTCGCAGAAATATCATATGAGAAAATGCCACCATATGAAACGAAAAAAAAATAAATAAACTAAGTAAAAAATAAATAAATATATATATATATACATATAATATATATGTATGTATATATATATATATATATATATACATACATATATATATATATATATATATATATATATACATATACATATATAATATATTATATACCACTTGAAAAGTGGTGACATTACACTATTTGGAATGCAGGGGTCTCCGGACTCAGATGAGAAGGGGGACCCCCCCTGAATGATGAATCTATCTTCATTCTCACTTGACGTCAAGTGCATCTAAGTGGTTAAACATTAAACACAAAGAAAATGTTAACATTACCATATACTGACAAAATGGTACTGAGCAAAAAAGTGGGAGAAAGGTGCACTTTTAATGCATTGCACCTCACTATCTTCAGCATCTGACACAAGTTCAGCTATGGAAAAAGAGAAAAAAAGTTAATTGTGCCAATATGCATATGATATATCATAATATAGGATTCAGTAGTGGACCTAGTCAACATTTAGTTAATTAGTTAGTACACATTATCAGTATGTGTGATGAAGTATCAATTAATGATGTTTTTATGTAATCTCTCTTTAAGTAATTTCCTTGTTAAGGCAACTAAGATTTTTTTTTGTCTTTTGGACAATGTAAGCATGGGTCTTTACCAACTTTCCCTCTAAATTGTGCGCTAGCATTGTCATACATTACAGTTTTATTTTATCTTATATTAGTCTGGCCTACAACATTTCTTTTCTTTTTTTTTTCTTTCTTTTGCACTCCAGTTTATTATACTGCTGAGTGATACTACAGTTCTTCAGTATATTATCTATATTTTGACTTTACACAACTTATGGTCATATCGATGACATATTATTATTATGCCAATGTGACTCTTGACCTCATTTCTTCGATTTATAATTTGTGGCTGTAAACAGATATGTTGTTATAGTTAGCAAATCCATGTTTACATTTTTTTTCTTTTTTAATTGCCACACGCATTTGGTTTTGAATATTCTCATTCTGCATGTTCATTGCAAACGTAGCCATGTTTCCAATTGTTATATGAAAGGATATTGTGCATTGCAGGCATTGGGCCAGATTTCGAATGGAGCACTATTTAGTGCTTTCGCTACAGCGCTAATTGTGCTACAAGTAAACTTTGTCGGGTTACACTCGTATTATGAGTTAAAAAGTTCTTGCTCTCCCACTAACCTGATGCACGCAAAAAGCCGTACTTAAAATATTGCGTGCACAATAACCTATTTCCCCAAATAAGTCAATGGAGAAAACACTACACTCTCAATGATTTGTATTGCAGTTAGCTTGTGCCCTTTATTGTCTGTGCCTTCTTAATAAAACCTCAATAAAAATATTATATAAAAAGCATACAGTTTATTGTAATTTTTCCATTGAATATTGATATAATTTATATAAAAAACTTTTTAAAGTGCTGCTCAGTTGTCAAATCTAAAGAATGTTTGCTCACAGTAGCAGTAGCAGGTCAGCACAGTAAAAAAAGGGAGACTGGTGGATTTGAGACTTACAAGGTAAGTATTCTATGTTTTAATGTGTTAAACATATATATATAATTTGATACCTCACTTTTGGAGAGAATATAGCAATGAAAGGAATTTTAGGGTGGCACATGTGAGGTGACAATTTTTTTAGTTTTTTTTTAATAAACTTACTATATGCAATGGAAGCTACATACTGTGTCTTGATCCCACATGCCAGGGTGCAAACTGCCTCTTTGTAGAAACTTTAGTGGATTTTCTCCTCCCACTGTATTGTTTTATCATATATGGGATTTTAACATTGTAAGTATTTTTGTCATTTATTGCCTCAAATGTGAGGTAGTTTTATTGGGGTGCTGCCAGTAAATAGTTTTGGACATTCTGTCACATGAGCCAGCTTTTTTTCCTGACTCTACCTGTTCTGCTTCTTGACCTATCAAGCACTTCTATAAATGTGCCTGCATATTTGTTTTCTACTTGGCAAAAACAGTTTTCTAGCACTCATACTTAATACTTATACTCATAACTTTCTAACAGATACAACCAATCCAAAAGTCATTTCTTCAGTAACTGCAGCATTAACTACAGTAGTCTCTCAGCAGGCACATTGTAATGGCTACAGCCTCAGTGTTACCCCTAGTCTCTTTGCAAGCCACAGTGTTGTCCATGTACTCCCCCAGTCATTACACACCCTTTTTAACAGCTACAGCACCAGTGTCATCCCCAGTAGCCTTCTTTGCAAGCCACAGTGTTGTCCATGTACTCCCCCAGTCATTACACACCCTTTTTAACAGCTACAGCCCCAGTGTCATCCCCAGTAACCTTCTTTGCAAGCCACAGTGTTGTCCATGTACTCACCGAGTCATTACACACCCTTTGCCCCTCACTACCACTTCCCTTTTGCTCAGTTTCTCTCCGCTCTCCAGTTAATTCACTCATGGTTTTTCACTAACCTACTTTTTGGGGTGTTGGCTGAGCGCCTCTTTCCCAGTTTCCCAGTCCTGTGAAGCCTGATTTTGGATTTGATATTGATGGCCTTCAACAAGTGCTGTAATCACTAAACCCACAAAATAATTTATTTTTTATTTTTGTATTAATCTATAAAAGTATTGTAAAATCACAAGATTACTGTGTCAAATAACAATGGCCTGGATTAAGAGTTTTGCGTTATGGTGCGGTACGGCCATTACCGCTGAAAAATTGGCAATTGTGCTGGAATGGCCGGTAACGCATATCACGTGTTGCAGTGGTATATCTATATTGCAAGCATTTTAGCCTACAACGCAACGTCCATTCTGCACTCAAAAATATTACATTTGAGTGCGGGATTTTCCATAGCGCTGTATTACAGGTTGTGCGGTCTTGCTAAAATGCTTGCGTTGCAGCCTATACCGATACGAATCTATTATGCCATTTGAGAACAGTAGTTATGGATTTTGCAAAATAAAAATGTTTCACAAAACTCATAACTAAAATGTTACAAAGTACACTAACACCCATAAACTACCTATTAAACCGTAAACTGCCTCCCTTCCACATCGCAAACACTATATTAAACGTATTAACCCCCAATCTGCCACCCACCCAAATTGCGACTATTAAATAAAGCTATTAACCCCTAATATGCTGCCCACCCACATAGCTGACACTAAAATAAACCTATTAACCCCTAAACCCCTGCCCCCAAATCTCCAACACTATATAAACCTATTATTTTTATTATAATACTTTATTTATGAATTGCCAACATATTCCGCAGCGCTGTCCATAGGTACAATTCATTTAAATAAAACAAAAAAATAAAACTTGTAAGAGACAGGACAAAATTTACAAACACATACAGGAGGGATTGAGGGCGCTATTCCTGTGGGAACTTACAATCTAGAAGGGTAGGAGGTTGAGAAACAGGAGGCGAGGACTGCAAGATTGAGAAGGATGTTAATGCAGAGACAGATGAGGGAAATGTTGTTAGGTAAGTGAAATTAATTTATTATTGAGTTGGGTGGTAGGCTTCTCTGGACAAAAAAGTCTTCAGGGAGCATTTAAAGAAAGAAAGATTAGGGCAAAGTCTGACAGCATGAGGGAGAGTGTTCCAGAGGGTAGGTGCTGCATGACAGAAGTCCTGCAGTCTAGCATGGGAAGAGGTGATAGTCGAAGATGCAAGGAGCAGGTCATTGTTGGATCTTAGAGGGTGGGCTGGAGTATACTTATTTATTAGAGAGGATAGGTAGTGGGGAACTGCGTTGGCAAGAGCTTTGTATGTAATTTAATTCTGCTGTAAATGGGGAGCCAATGAAGGGACTCGCAGAGAGGTGCTGCAGATACAGAGTGACGGGAAAGGTTGATTAGCCTGGCAGAGGCATAGGATGATTTGAAGGGGGAGAGATGGGAAAGTGGAAGGTCAGTAAGTAGGTTATTGCAGTAGTCAAAATGGTGAAATAACAAGGTAGTGGATTATTTGCTTTGTGGTGTTAGCACTCAGAAAAGGCTGAATCTTGGAAATATTGCATAGGTGGTTGCGGCAGGATGTAGAAAGAGATTGGATGTGGGGGACAAAAGATAGATTTGGGTCAAGTGTAACTCTGAGGCAGCGGACTTGGGGCATTGGGGAAATGGTGATGCCGTCGACAGGGATAGAAAAGTCAGAATTCGATGTAGACCTTGAGGGGGTTAATAGAAGGAGCACAGTCTTGGACATGTTAATCTTTAGATGGTGAGAGGCCATTCAGGAAGAGATACCAGATAAGCAGTCACTGACATGAGAAAGGACAGAGGGAGAAGAGCAGGGGTGGAGAGGTAGATTTGGGTGTAATCAGCATAGAGGTGATATTTGAAGCCATAACTGTTGATACGCTTACCCAGTGAAGAAATATAAATAGAGAAGAATAGAGGACCCAGAGCAGATCCTTGGGGTACTCCAACAGACAGAGGCATTGGAGTGGAGGAGTCGCCAGCAAATGACACAGAGAAAGACCTGTGAGAAAGATAGGAGTGGAACCAAGAAAGAGCAGTGTCACAGATCCAAAAGCTAAGGGTCTGTAGGAGGAGGGGGTGGTCAACTGTGTCAAAGGCAGCTGAGAGGTCAAGTAAGATGAGTATAGAGTAGTGGCTAATACGTTTAGCATAAAAGAAGATCATAAGTAACCTTGGTTAGGGCAGTCTCGGTTGAGTGTTAGGGACGGAATTAAGATTGCAGGGGGTCAAGTAAGGAGTTGGTGGACAGGAAGTGGGTTAGGGGATTGTAAACTAGTTTTTCAAGGAGTTTTGATGTTAGTGGAAGCAGTGATATGGGGCAGTAGCTTTCAGGAGAATTAGGGTCGAGGGAGGGTTTTTTGACTATGGGTGTGACTTTTGCGTGTTTGAAAGAAGATGTGAATGAACCTGTAGAGAAAGATAGGTTGAAGATGTGAGTAAGAACAGGAGTGAGGGTGAAAGACAGGGAGGGTATTAGATTGGAAGGGATAGGATCGAGCGGGCAGGTAGTGAGGAGTGAGGAAGATAGTAAGGAAGAAACTTCATTCTCAGTGGCTGGATGGAAGATGCAGAGGGTGGCAGAGGGAGTAACTGGGCCTGTTGTTGGAATATTGCAGGTTGGTGTTGGGATGTTGCTTCGGATAGTATGTGTTTTGTTTAAAAAGTAGTTTTCCAGGTCTTGAGCACTAAAGACAGATGGGGGGGGGTGGAGCAGGTGGGTAGAGGAGATAGTTAAAGGTGGAGAAGAGTCATTTAGGGTTTGAGGAAAGAGTAGATATAAGAGAAGAGAAGTAGGTTTGCTTGGCTAAGTGAAGGGCAGAAGTGTATGAATGAAGAATAAACTTATAGTGTATGAAATCAGGTTCAGAGTGAGTTTTCCTTCAGACACGCCCAGCAGTAAGGGAGCATTTTGGCAAATAGCATGTTTGCTGAGAATGCCAGGGCTGTAACTGACGGCATGATGTTTTGCACAGTCGAGAAGGGGCAAGTGTGTCTAGTGCAGAGAAGAGAGTTTTGTTATAGTGGGCTGTACCGAGATTAGGGCAGGTTATAGTGGAAGTGTGAGGGAGCAGATTTTGAATTATTTTGAAAATTGGAGTGGATCCACAGCATGTAGATTCCTACAGGTGAGGGGGCGGGATGGAGAAGTGGGTTTAGCTGTTGCATTAATATTATAGGTGACCAGTTGATGGTCTGAAATGGGAAAAGGCCGACAGTTGAGGTCAGCTATACAGCAGAGGTAGGAAAATACCAGGTTGATGGAGTGTCCATCACGGTGAGTAGGGAATAGGGTGGCTTAGGATAAACTGAAGGAGGATGTGAGTGAAAAAAGTTTAGAGGCAGCAGGGGCAGATGGGTTGTCAATGGGAATGTTGAAGTCCCCAATAATTAGGGTTGGTATATTTGTAGAGAGAAAGTTAGGAAGCCAGGTGGCAAAGTTGTCAAGGAATTGGGAGGTCAGTTCAGGAGGGTGATAGATGACTGCCACTCTGAGGGAGAGGGGGGAGAACAGACAAATACAGTGGACTTCAAAAGAGGAGAATGAGAGAGTTGGGATTGGAGGTAAGTACTGATAAGTGCAGGAGGGGGAGAGCAGGATCCCAACCCCACCGCCATGTTTCTCACCTGGCCTAGGGTATGGCTAAAGTAAAGGCCACCATGTGTAAGAGCAGCAGTTGAAATGGTATCAGAAGAAGATAGCCAGGTAAATGCTAAAAAGGTGAAATATAAAAAAATCCTAAGCTACCCATTGCTTCTAAAGGGTCATTTGTATGTGCATTGCCCTTAAAAGTGCATTCAGCTCTTTTACTGCCCTTAAAAGGGCATTCAGCTATTTTACAGTGCCCATCCCAAATCTAAAAAAACCCACCCCCCCCAAAAAAACAACAAAAACTAACACTAACCCCAGAAAATCCAGGGAGTGAGAAGTCTTCATCCAGGAGGCATCATTTATCTTAATCTCCGCAGCATGGAGCAAAGCTATCCAGGACCGGTGATTACATTCTTTGCGGAGCGTCCTCTTCATGCGATCACTGCCGTACACTGAAGTTGAATGCAAGGTACCCGTTTCAAAATGGCGTGCCTTGCATTCCTATTGGCTGATTTGATTCTTCAAATTCAAATCAGCCAATAGGATGAGAGCTACTGAAATCTTATTGACTGATTTGAACAGACGATAGGATGAGAGCTACTGAAATCCTATTGGCTGTTAAAATCAGCCAATAATATTTCAGTAGCTCTCATCCTATTGGCTGTTTTGAACAGCCAATAGGATTTCAGTAGCTCTCATCCTATTGGCTGATTTAAATTTGAAGAATCAAATCAGCCAATAGGAATGCAAGGTACGCCATTTTTAAACGGGTACCTTGCATTCAACTTCAGTGTACGGCGGGGATCATATGAAGAGGACTCACCGCACAGGATGTCATTGCTGGTCCTGGATAGCTGCGCTCCACACCACCAGTATGAAGATAGAAGACTTCTTGCCACCTGGATGAAGACTTCTCGTCGCCTGGATGAAGACTTCTCACCACCTGGATGAGGATGGATGTCCGGACCTCAGTAACCATGTTTAGATATTTTGGGGTTAGTTTTAGTTTTTTTTTGGGGGGGGTGATTTTTTAAAATTAGGGGTTTGGGCTTGTAAAAGAGCTGAATGCTTTAGGGGCAATGGGTAGCTTAGGTTTTTATTTTGGGGGGTTAGTTGGGGGGTTTTACTGTTGGGGGGACTTTGTATTTTTTCTAGATCAAAGAGCTGTTTAACTTAGGGCAATGCTCTACAAAAGTCCCTTTTAAGGGCTATTGATAGTTTATTGTAGGTTAGGCAGTGTTTTTATTTTGGGGGAGATTTTTTATTTTTTAAGGGCTATTAAATTCGGTGTAATTGTTTTTATTTTTGATAATTTCGTTTATTAATTTTTGTAACCTTTGAGTTTTTTATTTTTCTTAATTTAGTGTTTATTATTTTTGCAATGTTAGATTTTTTATTTTTTCACGTAGTATTAGGTTTTTTAAAATTTGTAATTTAGGTTTTTTAATTGGTGGTAGTTTTTTTTTTCTTTTATTAGTAATTAATGAATTGAATTTATAGTTTAATCTTAGTTTTTTTATTTAACAGGCAAGTTTTTGTTTATTTTAAGATAGTTATATTGTAACATTTAATTTTAAGTTAGGGGGTGTTAGGTTTAGGGGTAAATAGTTTAATTTGATGTTTTGAGATGTGGGGGTCTGGCTGTTTAGGGGTTAATATGATTATTTATTAGTTGTGATGTGGGGGGCCAGCAGTTTAGGGGTTAATAGTTTTATTTAGTGTTGGCGATGTCGGGGAGCAGCGGATTAGGGGTTAATCACTTTATTAAGGTGTCTACGATGTTGGGGTGACGGATTAGGGGTTAATAACTAGTATAATAATTAGTGTTGGGGAGTGGCAGACTAGGGGTGTTTATACTAGGAGTTTATGTTAGGGTGTTAGGTTTAAACGTAACTTTTTTTCCTTATAGACATCAATGGGGTTGCATTATGGTGATTTGCCATTCTACGATCGCAGGTGTTTTTTTCTAACACTCTCTCCCCATTGATGTCTACGGGGTAAAGCGTGCACAAGCATGTAAACTCAGCCCTTAGCTTTTGTGTCGTATGGAGCTTATTGCACCATACCGCACAGCACAAGGAGCTATTTCAGTAACTCGTAATGGCAGCGCTATGGAAAGTGCAGGACCACTCATTTTATTGCGTTACTTACGCACCCGGTATAGCGCAAAACTCGTAATCTAGGTGAGAGTGATCTTGATTTCAGGTGATATGACAAAGGCATTTTAGGATTGTGATCACTGGAAAAATACACTGACAATACTGTACAAAGTTCATAAATTGTTATCTCACAAAAATAAGTACAAGCTTGTGATCAATCCCATAATTGGAATCGTGAATCAGTACCATGCTCTCTGAATAATGTATGCGCCCTATCTTTTTTCCCCATACTTCTTTATTTAAACATTTCCTTTATGTTTATCTTCAAAAGGGTTATATTGAGATGCATATTTATAGGAGACTTTAATGTTCTTCTTTTATCAGCTGTTTTTATTTGAGAATAAATTATCGTGTTCTCTATTTTTATAGATTCTCTGAAATCATTGAAACCATTTTCCTCTCAATGACCAAGATTCAGAATGAGGCTCAAAAGGGACACTAAAGTCAAAATTCAATTTTTATGGTTCAGAAATTTAAAAAAAACAAAAAACTTTCCAATTTACATCCATTACCAAAAGGTGCACAGTCTTTTTATAGCAAACTTTCTAAGGCACCAGCTCCTACTTAGAATGAGCAAGAGTTCACAGTATAAACATAAATGCATTTGTGATTGGCTAATGGCTTTTACATGATACAAGGATTGGAGGTAACTTTAAAATGTGTCAGAATTTGTTTTTAATTTCACACTTACGTTCCGCTTAAATAAATTCATGACACAATAGGGTGGGGTTATAAAGACTGCAGCTTGTTTTATTGAACACAATAAATAATATATCAATAACATTACCAAATTGTCAATTAAAGGGCCATAATACCCAAATGTTTAAACACTTGAAAGTGATGCAGTATAGCTGTAAAAAGCTGACTAGAAAATATCACCTAAACATCTCTATGTAAAAAAGAAAGATATTTTACCTCAAAAGTTCCTCAGTAGCCACATCCCATTGTAAATGATTTCTAAGCAGCATATTAGTATGTCTGTCCCAGGACAGCCAAATGGATGAGCCTCGTGCACTCTCATGTTATTTCCCTATTCTGTGTAGGGAAGTTTACAATGAAATCTCATGAGAGTTAAGTCAAATCTCATGAGATCACAGTAAAAGAGTTCATGACCTCAGCACTGCTGATGCTGATTGGCTGCTGTTCATTTCTTCATGTTTTTGTTTTTATCTGCAGATGGGAGCAGAGGAGTATAAGTTTTTACACTGAACTTACTCTGCTGAGCTGAGGAGATTGTAAGGTAAAATATCTTCCTTTTTTACATAGAGATGCTCAGGTGATATTTTCATGTAATCTTTTTACAGTTATACTGCATCGGTTTCAAGTGATTTAGCATATGATTATTATTTCCCTTTAATCATATCCATAAAACCCCAGGGGGCTTGCCCATCCACAACAAGTGCCATTCCTACCACTAGGAAGGGCACGCCCCATTGTATAAAATTCTCCCCTGCCAATCAAACAGGAGGTACCAACCATCCACTCTGATCAAAACCACCACCAAATAGGCAAACACCCCCCGCCACCCCCAAGCTGCGACATACTGCTCAAAACACATAGAAAAGGGGAGGGAGCTTCTCTTCACACATTCTGGTCCCCATATGATGCTCCCGGTCATCCTCCTTGGCCGCTCTGCCCCATAATTAACCATTCAGGATCACTAATAATGACCCTTTCATTTGAATGCACTTTATTAGTTAAACATTCTGTTATCTATCTTTAAAGTGACATTGTAGCCAAATTAATTTATTTATGGGGGTTTTAGCTCCTTCTCCTGTCCTAAATAAACCTATGTTTTTGTCAAACGTGCAGGGGAATGTCCCTCTCCACCAGTAATAATCCAAATATGAGAAGAAATGCAGACCTAACCTTGTTGCAATTAAAAAGTCTATTATTTATTGTAAATGAAGTATAATCATTACATCTAATTGTATGGTCATACCCACAGGTAGGATCTGACGTGTTTCCTGTGCCACCAGTAAACTAGATCCACTCAGTCTTATTAGGCCGTGAGTATCATTAGGCAGTAAAAATACAATGCTGCAGTATTTGTTACAAAATACTTTAAAATCGTTTTGATTTATTTCCAGCTAAAATATAATTTATATTTTATAGCACAATGTCCATTTAACCCAACAGTCTACCCACTAGCCCAAGGTAAAGCAGCTATTGAATTAGTTTATTATTTGGAACAGTATCAAATGCTTTACTAAAATTTAGATCTGCTACATTTACTGATCCATCTTGTTCTATCACTTTGGTTACAGAGTCTAATAAATCAGCTAGATTAGTTTGCCATGATCTAATTGCAGAAAAAATGTCTTTGATCCTTGAATGTGTTTGTCTTATGTTAGACACAATTCTTTCATTTTACTAAAGTTTCCAATCATTTTCTTACTATTGAAGTTAAACTGACAGACCTGTAGTTTGAGGATATTTTTTTTATATCTACAAGTTAATACATATTTTTTCATATTTTATCCAATATTTTTTATTGTAGTGAACATTTGGCATCATTTAATTTTCAATCAGTATTTGTTTATTTAAATGTTTAATGTAAAGATTAAATAAAAGTGCAAAAGAAAAATAATTGAATGTATTTGTATACAGCAAAAGACATAGCGCTCCATTTATTAAGCAGCAGATGCTGCTTTGGAGCCTGAAACGGAATTTAAAAACGACGGCTGCTCCTTGACTTGTCCGCCACCTTTTAAGTCTCAGATTGAAATCATCCCAATCCGATTGGGATGATTGACAGCCCCTGCTAGCGGCTGATTGGCTGCCAGTGAGCAGGGGGCAGCATTGCACAAGCATTGCACTAGAAATGCTTTTGCAATGTTAAATGCTGACAGCCTATGCTGTCGGCATTTAGCAAGGTCGCGCGGACATGATTCGATACAGTGAATCATGTCCGCTCGACTATTAAAGGGACACTGAGCCCAATTTTTTCTTCCGTGGTTCAGATAGAGCATGTAATTTTAAGCAACTTTCTAATTTACACCTATTATCAATCTTTCTTCATTCTCTAGCTATCTTTATTTGAAAAGCAAGATTTATAAGATTTACTTATTTGCAAGTTTAGAAGCCGGCTCATTTTTGGTTCACAACCTGGGTTGTGCTTGCTGATTGGTGGCTTAATGCACCCACCATTAAACAAGATTTGTCTAGGGTCTGAACCAAAAATCAACTGACTACTTAGCTTAGATGCTTTTTTTTTCAATTAAGGATAGCAAGAGAATGAAGAAAATTTGATAATAGTAATAAATTACAAAGTTAATTCAAATTGCATGCTCTATCTGAATCATGAAAGAAAAAAAAATGGGTTTAGTGTCCCTTTAATAAATCTACCCCAAGGTGTTGGGTTTATGAGTATGGGTACACAGTAGTACTATAATTAGTATTAGTAGTATGATTATTATTAGACATGTGCACAGGCAAAATATTTATTTTGGATGAATCATTCATTCCATTTTTTTTTTTTTAAATGAGTTTAGTACAAGATTCATTACAATAAAAAAATGTTTTGTTTTTTTATTCGAATAGTTCTTATTAAATTTGCTGTTAACAAATATTCATGTTCCATTATTTAATATGGGATGGAAAATTTGTTTATTTGAAAAAAAAAAAAATTCCTTAAATAAATGGTTAGAAGAGTAAAGAAAAGCATTTTATTTTCAAACATTCTTTCATTTTATACATGCAATTTTTTATGCATTGTATTTTTAAAAAAAGTTAACTTAAAGGGACAGTGTACCCTTTATGTTGTTACTGATGATCCAGTTTACCTGCTTGAGTGTATTAAATTGTTTACAAAGATCCAATTTACCTTTATATAGGCATTTGAAATAGCTGATTTTTCTGTGGTATCCCTACCTATACTGGAAGTTTCCATATGTTATTATTTGCTATAGTAAAGCTGTACAAGCATACGGCTAGATTGTGAAATTTGCGTTATGAGTGAAAAAGCCTCATGACGCTGCTTTTTCACTACCGCTGCTATTACGGTATATCTGTACCGCAAACTTTTTTGGTTGTAACGCAAAGTAACTACCTCACCTTTCAAAAATTCCTTTTTCAATGGGACTTCCATAGGACCGGTATTACGAGTTTTGCTTGGGAGGCCAAAAAGTGAGCGGTACACCCTATACCGACAAGATTCGTACCGCCATCTAAAGTCAGTAGTTATGAGTTTTACGTTACAAAGCTGTAGCATAAAACTCATAACTTAACTTTTACAAAATACACTAACACCCATAAACTACCTATTAACCCCTAAACCGAGGCCGTCCCGCATCACAAACACTAAAATAATATTATTAACCCCTAATCTGCCGCTCTGGACATCATTTTCTTTCAGTACTTTTATGTCCCTTTAAAATCTAGTCTGCTAGTAGTATTTGAGAATTCTAGATAAGAAACAATGCCTCATTATAAATCATGCATCTAAAGCCACCTATATATGTAAATATGTTTATTTTAAAACTCATCTTTTGCAATGTTTTATGGTATTGATAGCTGCAAAGGATATTTATCACTTGTTTTTTTTTTTAAATATTAATTATGTATAATAGTATAATAAAAATGGTGAACTCAAATGAAAAACCATGAAATATAGTTAGGTCAAGCTGTGCTCCTTGCATCAATTCTAAACAGACCCCTTTTTACAGTTATTAAATATTGATCCTCAATAATTTGTCGGGGGTGCCAGATGTTCCAAAAAACACTGCTGAAGTTACTTCTAAGCTCTTAACACTATTAGTAATTTTAGTCAACATAGAGAACAATTCATTATACTAATATTCAAGAGCTTTATTTGAATTATATTTAGCAACAGCCATGACAATGTAGTAACAGCTTTTATGTTAATAAGAGACAATTCTTGCAATGAAAGACAAAACATGCAGTTATAATTACTTAGTACTGTATCTGTTCTTACATTATTTTTGTGTACAGATGGTCAAACCATCCAGTCAAAATGGAACAACTGGTATTCTAAAAAAAAAGATAAGGTGGCCAATCAAGTAATAATTTGCAGTTGGCTAGATTACGAGTTTTGTCTGTCAAAACCTGCGGAGCTAACGCTCCTTTTTTTTCCAGCGCTTACTTTAAACAACGCTGGTATTATGAGTTTTCTGAATGGCTGCGTTAGCCTCAGAAAAGTAAGCGTTGAGCAAAATTTAGCTCCACTTCTCACCTCAATACCAGCGTTGCTTGCGGTAGCGGTAAGCTGGAAAAACGTGCTTGTACACGATTTCCCAATAGGATAAAATGGGGCTGAGATGGCTGAAAAAAACCTAACACCTGCAAAAAAGCAGCGTTCAGCTCTTAATGCAGCCCCATTGTTTCCTACGGGGAAACACTTTCTAAGTCTACACCTAACACCCTAACATGAACCCAGAGTCTAAACACCCATAACCTTATACTGTACTTATTAACCTCTAATCTGCCACCCCCGCCCCCAACGTTGCCGCCACCTACCTACAATTATTAACTCCTAATCTGCCCTCCCTAACATTGCCGCCACCTACCTACAATTATTAACCCCTTATCTCCCGCCCCCTAATAAAGTTATTAACCCCTAAACCTAAGTGTAACCCTAAGACTAACACTCCCCTACGTTAAATATAATTTAAATGAAACAAACTAAAATTACTATAATTAAATAAAGTAATCCTATTTAAAACTTAATACCTATAAAAGAAACCCTAATATAGCTACAATATAACTAATAATAACTATTTAATAGCTACCTAGTTAAAATAATTACAAAATCACCTGCAAAATAAATCCTAACCTAAGTTACAAATACACCTAACACTACACTATCATTAAATTAATTACCTAAACTAACTACAATTATCTAAACTAAAATACAATTAAATAAACTAAACTATAGTACAAAAATACAAAACACTAAATTACAAAAAATAAAAAAATATTATAAGAATTTTAATCTAATTACACCTAATATAAGCCCCCTAATAAAATAAAAAAGCCCCCCAAAATAATAAAATTCCCTATCCTATACTAAATTACAAAAGTAATCAGCTCTTTTACCAGCACTTAAAAGGGCTTTTTTGCCGGGCATTGCCCCAAAGTAATCAGCTCTTTTACCTGTAAAAAAAAATACAAGACCCCCCCAACATTACAACCCACCACCCACACACCCCTACTCTAAAACCCCCCCGTTCCCCCCTTAAAAAAACCTAACACTACCCCATTGAAGATCACCCTATCTTGAGCCATGTTCACCCAGCCGGGCACCACTAGTCATCCGATCCGTCCAGAAGTCTTCATCCGATGTGACAGAAGAGGACATCCGGACCGGGAGAAGGCTTCATCCAAGCGACATCTTCTATCTTCATCCATCCGGCGTGGAGCGGGTCCATCTTCAAGACATCCGACGCGGAGCATCCTCTTCTTTCCACGGCCGACTACTGAATGAAGGTTCCTTTAAATGACGTCATCCAAGATCGTGTCCCTCGAATTCCGATTGACTGATAGGATTCTATCAGCCAATTGGAATTAAGGTAGGAAAAATCTGATTGGTTGATTTAATCAGCCAATCGGATTGAAGTTCAATCCGATTTGCTGATTGGATCAGCCAATAGAATGCAAGATCTATTCTATTGGCTGATTCAATCAGCCAATCGGATTGAACTTCAATGCGATTGGCTGATTAAATAAACCAATCAGATTTTTCCTACCTTAATTCCGATTGGCTGATAGAATCCTATCAGCCAATTGGAATTTGAGGGACGCCATCTTTGATGACGTCATTTAAAGGAACCTTCATTCAGTCGTCGGCCTTGGAAAGAAGAGGATGCTCCACGTCGGATGTCTTGAAGATGGACCCGCTCCGCGCCGGATGGATGAAGATAGAAGATACCGCTTGGATGAAGCCTTCTCCCGGTCCGGATGTCCTCTTCTGCCCCATCGGATGAAGACTTTTGGATGGATCGTCTAACCAGTGGTGCCCAGCTGGGTGAACACGGCTCAAGGTAGGGTGATCTTCAATGGGGTAGTGTTAGGTTTTTTTAAGCAGGGATCGGGTGGGTTTTAGAGTAGGGGTGTGTGGGTTGTAATGTTGGGGGGTCTTGTATTTTTTTTTACAGGTAAAAGAGCTGATTACTTTGGGGCAATGCCCCGCAAAAAGCCCTTTTAAGGGCTGGTAAAAGAGCTGATTACTTTTGTAATTTAGTATAGGGTAGGGCATTTTATTATTTTGGGGGGCTTTTTTATTTTATTAATTGGCTTAGATTAGGTGTAATTAGATTACAATTCTTGTAATATTTTTTTATTTTTTGTAATTTAGTGGGTTTTTTGTAATATAGTTTAGTTTATTTAATTGTATTTTAGTTTAGATCATTGAAGGTAATTTATTTAATTAATTTATTGATAGTGTAGTGTTAGGTGTATTTGTAACTTAGGTTAGGATTTATTTTACAGGTAATTTTGTAATTATTTTAACTAGGTAGCTATTAAATAGTTATTAACTATTTAATAGCTATTGTACCTAGTTAAAATAAATACTAAGTTGCCTGTAAAATAAATATAAATCCTAAAATAGCTACAATGTAACTGTTAGTTATATTGTAGCTATCTTATGGTTTATTTTATAGGTAAGTATTTATTTTTAAATAGGAATAATTTATTTAATTATAGTAAATTTATTTAGATTTATTAAAATTAAATTTAAGTTAGGGGGGTGTTAGGGTTAGGGTTAGACTTAGGTTTAGGGGTTAATAACTTTATTATAGTAGCGACGACGTTGGGGGTGGCAGATTAGGGGTCAATAATTGTAGGTAGGTGGCGGCGATGTTAGGGAGGGCAGATTAGGGGTTAATAAAATGTATTATAGTGTTTGCGAGGCGGGAGTGCAGCGGTTTAGGGGTTAATACATTTATTATAGTGGCGGAAATATCCGGTCAGCAGATTAGGGGTTAATAAGTGTAGGTATGTGACGGCGAAGTTAGGGGGGCAGATTAGGGGTTAATAAATATAGGTGTTGGCGATGTTAGGGACAGCAGATTAGGGGTTCATAGCTATAATGTAGGTGGCAGCACTGTCCGGTCGGCAGATTAGGGGTTAAATAATTTTATTATAGGGTTTGATATGTGGGGGGCCTCGGTTTAGGGGTTCATAGGTAGTTTATGGGTGTTAGTGTACTTTGTAGCACTGTAGTTAAGAGCTTTATGTTCCGGCGTTAGCCCATAAAACTCTTAACTACTGACTTTTAAATGTTAGGAGTCTTGGAGGTAGAGGCTGTACCGCTCACTTCTTCCAAGACTCGTAATACCAGCGTTAGGCAAATCCTATTAAAAAGATAGGATACCCAATTGACGTAAGGGGATTTGCGGTAGCCAAAAGTCGCTGAAGAAAAGTGAGCGGTACACATGTACCTACCTGACTCGTAATACCAGTGGGCGTTAAAAAGCAGCATTAGGACCCCTTAGCGCTGCTTTTTAAGGCTAACGCAGAACTCGTAATCTAGGCGAGTGACTTTACCTTCACTGAGCCAAAGTTTATTATTCACAAACGGGCTTGCACAGCAGTAAAATCTAACATGGGCCTAACTAGTCCCTAGACCACATTGATTGAACTTTTATACTTGAATGCTCCATTATTAATGTGATTTCATGACATGATGTAGCCAAAAGCACTTTGATTAATGTGTTCTTTGGGCTAGGTAGGCTAAAGTTATTATTATTTTTTTTTTTTAAAACACACTTTTGTAACCATGTTTCAACTTAGCATGCATGAAGACATTTCCCCTATAAAACCCAGTCACAAAGGCTCTGGTTTAAACATTTTATAGGCAGATAGAATGTTGCAATGGAATAGGGGGCGATAGTAAGCGCTGAATAGCTTAAAAGGCTGGAAACTAAATTCTGGCGAATAATTTATTCCATATACATTCAAATTAAAATCACAGATAAAATGTTAAAACACAATGTTCATAAAGAAATACAGTAAAATTCTATTCATGGATCCATGAAATATTCCAGGAGTTTTATACCTGGCTACTTTAGTTATACAAAACCTTGAATGTAGCTATCTCCAAAGTTCTTATGTGTGTTTGGGATAGATTAATAAGTCGGTTGCCTGACTTAGGCGTTCTGGATATGGTTCCCTAGTATGTTACATCTTACAGTGTATTCCTTTCTTCGGAATAAGGAAGAAAGAAATACACTGTAAGATGTAACATACTAGAGAAAGATTTATACTTCATAATACGGTAGAAGGTTAACTTAGAGCCCTAATGGCATAACGTATGTTATAGATCCGGAACACATTTTAAAATAAAAAAAATGTTTCTGTTAATTTGCCCTATATCATATACCCAATACTGATATAAGAAGATAGAAAACTATGATGAAAATTAGACTAAGATAATATTTGTACATTCCCCAGAGATGCTTTGAGGCAAACAGGAAGGGGATTACCCTCTCAAAATTTCCCAGAGATGCTTTGAGGCAAACAGGAAGGGGATTACCTTCTCAAAATTTGGCGCCAAAACCGCCCACAAACAATCCCACATCTAGGCTTTATAAGCTCCCAGTCCACACAAATTCAGTATAGTCTTGAGAAAGGCCAAATCATGGCTGAAACGCGTTGACAGACATACTGGTGAGCTTGATTCTTATACCACTATTGTCCCTTATATACAGTGTTGCACTATTGTTTCTTTTTTTCTCTTTCAGGCTTTTTCATCTTTTTATATTTTTATATTTTTGTGATATTGACTTTATGAACAATATTCCTATATATACTATATGGACTTCCATCATAGACACTAACAATATCACTTACCAGTTGGTAACTACCACCTCCGGATCTGGCACCTAGGGTGCTGAAGCGGCTCTGTGTTTTGGAGCACCTATATAGAATCTCTGCCAATTAAGACTTTTGCCCATCAAAATTTATATCTGTTTTACGTAATTTTACACTTTTGGATTGCGGATATTTTTGTTTTATTTCTCAAAGGGATTATTCATTTATTTTTGAAGATACACACTATTTTCATCTGTCTCACATTTTTTCACCTGTCCAAGTTTGATCTACTTTGAACTATATATATATATTTTTCTATATTTATATTTTATATATATATTTTTTATATATTTTTTCTTTTTGAATTTTTTCACTAGTGCTAGTGTGGATTCACATTTCTCTGGGGTTGAACACCTACTTTTTGCATCAAAGTCACGTTCTTTCACAGCCCCCCCTCCACTTGGTCCGGTAACGGATCTCACACGCCTTTGATTATTGTATTATTTTTTTAATTTTGTATTGAAGTTTGAACAAATGCTTTTACACCATCATGTGCTGAGATTTTAATGTTTATTTGAAAGTTGATATATTGTTTATTGTTACACATCACATTGGTCTGATCTGAACCACAGTCCACATATTTTTCATCCACTGACAATAGAACCATATCCAGAACGCCTAAGTCAGGCAACCGACTTATTAATCTATCCCAAACACACATAAGAACTTTGGAGATAGCTACATTCAAGGTTTTGTATAACTAACGTAGCCAGGTATAAAACTCCTGGAATATTTAATGGATCCATGAATAGAATTTTACTGTATTTCTTTATGAATATTGTGTTTTAACATTTTATCTGTGATTTTAATTTGAATGTAAATGGAATAAATTATTCGCCAAAATTTAGTTTCCAGCCTTTTAAGCTATTCAGCGCGTACTATCGCCCACTATTCTGTTACCTACTATTTAGCCTGCTAGGAGGCTAATCTGTTAGTAAGCTTAAGGCCTTTTTATAAAATTTAGCGCTCGGTACACATACCTAAGAATGTTGCAATGGAGCAGGTTAATGCTCTACAGCTTCAGTTCTGTTAAAATCTAGTATAGGAAGATATCCATCTTGTTTTCAGATCAAACCAAAACAGAAATTGTGCTTGAACAATCAATACAAATGAACATTGTATAAAACAATACTTGTGAATGTGTTTAAATGACAATATAACGATTGAAAAATGATGCCCAAAATGCCAACATACAATTGGCATTTAGATGGTTTAGCAGTGGGTTACTATGGAACTCAAGAGCTGCCATCGCTCAGCTTCTGCTGTATCCTGTGTTCAAGCAACTCTTGATATCAGTTTCTTTATTTCTCATCCATCATTATGCCTAAAAGTAAGAAAGCTACATTAGCCCCATTCAATAAACAAAAGCCTATAACCGAATATGCCTCTACAAATGAGCTTGACTCTTCAGACCCGACATCATGTGTGACACAAACATTCTTATTAAGGGCTAGATTATGAGTGGAGCAGTAGTTTGCGCTCCCGTTCGCACATTAACTCTGCTTGACTTCAGCGTTTTGCAGACGTCAGGTAGCGCGCATCTTACAAATTGAAAGTAAAACGTTTTCGCTCGCGATCTCCAACATTTATCAAGGAATACAATATAATTAAAATTGAGAACAATGTCAAGAAATGGCTTTATAATGACTTAAAATACTTCCAGCTATATTACAAGTGGAGCATTATTTAATGCTCCAGCTCGAGCATTTACTGCTCTAGAAGTAAGATTTTTGCTTGTGTCAGGTTGAGCTCATATTATGAGTTGAAAGTAAACTGTTTTCACTTACACTCTAACCCAATGGGCATAAAAAGATGAAAAAGCTGAACGCACGATAACGTTTTTCCCCATAGAATTCAATGGATAAAGAAAGGGGGAAAAAACAACCTACTCGCACGCAAACCTGATTGCATATTCTCAAATGCACTGAATATTTCACATCCCAATGTACTTCACATACAAGAGTATGTTTTATTTATTCATTAATACAAATGTTATATATATATTTTTGATGGGGTTTTTTTGCACAAATATATATTTATACTTACAAAGGACCCAGCACTCACTCAATCAGACCCATTTATCAAAGGGCTTGCGGACCTGATCCGACACTGCGGATCAGGTCCTCAAGACCTCACTAAATGCGGAGAGCAATACGCTCTCCGCATTTAACATTGCACCAGCAGCTCACAAGAGCTGCTGGTGCAACGCCGCCCCCTGCTGACTCGCGGCCAATCATCCACCAGCAGGGAGGTGTCAATCAACCCGATCGTATTCGATCGGGTTGATTTCCGGCGATTCCTGTCCGCCTGCTCAGAGCAGCCAGGGTTGGTTCAGCCAATCGGATTGAACTTGAATCTGATTGGCTGATTCAGTCAGCCAATCAGATTTTTCTACCTTAATTCCGATTGGCTGATAGAATCCTATCAGCCAATTGGAATTCGAGTGACGCCATCTTGGATGACGTCACTTAAAGGTACCGTCATTCGTCGTTAGTCATCGGGAAGAAGAGGATGGATCCGCGTATACTCCTCTGAAGATGGCTCCGCTCCGCTCCGGATGGATGAAGATTGAAGACGCCTCCTGGATGATGACTTCATCGGATGGAAGATTTCTTCAGCGCCGTTTGGATGATGACTTCATCGGATGAAAGATTTCTTCAGCGCCGCCTGGATGAGGACTTCTGCCGCTCCGGATCTCCTCTTCGGTTCCATCGGTGGTCAGCTGGCTGAACACGGCTCAAGGTAGGATGATCTTCAGGGCGGTAGTGTTAGGTTTATTTAAGGGGGGTTTGGGTTAGATTAGGGGTATGTGGGTGGTGGGTTTTAATGTTGGGGAGGTGTTGTATTTTTATTTTACAGGCAAAAGAGCTGTTTTATTTGGGGCATGCCCCGCAAAAGGCCCTTTTAAGGGCTGGTAAGGCAAAAGAGCTGTTTACTTTTTAATGTAGAATAGGGTAGGGATTTTTTTTTATTTTGGGGGGCTTTGTTATTTTATTAGGGGGCTTAGATTAGGTGTAAGTAGCTTAAAATTGTTGTAATATTTTTTAAATGTTTGTAACTTATTTTTTTTATTTTTTGTAACTTAGCTTTTTTATTTTTTTGTACTTTAGTTAGTTTATTTAATTGTATTTAATTGTAGTTATTTGTAGGTAATTAATTTAATTAATTTAATGATAGTGTAGTGTTAGGTTTAATTGTAACTTAGGTTAGGATTTATTTTACAGGTAATTTTGTATTTCTTTTAGCTAGGTAGTTATTAAATAGTTAATAACTATTTAATAACTATTCTAACTAGCTAAAATAAATACAAAGTTACCTGTAAAATAAATATAAATCCTAAAATAGCTACAATGTAATTATTAATTATATTGTAGCTATCTTAGGGTTTATTTTACAGGTAAGTATTTAGTTTTAAATAGGAATAATTTATTTAAGTATAGTGTAGTGTTAGGTGTAATTGTAACTTAGGTTAGGATTTATTTTACAGGTAAATTTCTCTTTATTTTAACTAGGTATCTATTAAATAGTTAATAACTATTTAATAGCTATTGTACCTAGTTAAAATAAATTGAAAGTTGCCTGTAAAATAAAAATAAATCCTAAGATAGCTACAATATAATTATTATTTATATTGTAGCTATATTAGGGTTTATTTTAAAGGTAAGTATTTAGTTTTAAATAGGATTCATTTAGTTAATAAAAGTTAAATTTATTTAGATTTATTTAATTAATATTTAAGTTAGGGGGGTGTTAGGATTAGTGTTAGACTTTAGGGGTTAATCATTTTATTACAGTGGCGGCGGTGTAGGGGGGGCAGGATAGGGGTTAATACATTTATTAGAGATGGCGACGGTGTAGGGGGGGCAGGATAGGGGTTAATAAATGTATTATAGGTGGCAACGGTGTAGGGGGGGCAGATTAGGGGTTAATACGTTTAATATAGGTTGTGGCGGGGTCCGGGAGTGGTGGTTTAGGGGTTAAACTATTTATTTAGGTGTGGCGAGGTCCGGGATCAGCAGGATAGGGGTTAATAACTTAATTATAGGTGGCGGCGGTATAGGGGGGGCAGGATAGGGGTTACTAGGTATAATGTAGGTGGCGGCGGGGTCTAGGAGTGGCGGTTTAGGGGTTAGTAACTTTATTTAGTTGTGGGGGGCTCCAGGGGCGCCGGTATAGGGGGTTAACATGTTTAATATAGTTGCGGCAGGGTCCGGGAGCGGCGGTTTAGGGGGTAATACATTTATTTAGTTACGCCGGTGTAGGGGGGACGGATTAGGGGTGTTTAGACTCGGGGTACATGTTAGGGTGTTAGGTGCAGACATCTCCCATAGGAATGAATGGGATGTCTGGCAGCAGCGAACATGAACTTTCGCTATGGTCAGATTCCCATTGATTCCTATGGGATCCGCCGCCTCCAGGGCGGCGGTTTTAAAACCAGGTACGCTGGGCCGGAAAAGTGCAGAGCGTACCTGCTAGTTTTTTGATAACTAGCAAAAGTAGTCAGATTGTGCCGCACTTGTGTGCAGAACATCTGGGGTGACGTAAGAATCGATCTGTGTCGGACTGAGTCCGGCGGATCGAAGCTTACGTCACTATATTCTACTTTTGCCAGTATCTAGGGCTTGATAACTAAGGCAAATCAGCCTCGCCTCAAATACGCTGCGGACATCCAGCGTATTTGAGGTAGACACGTTGATAACTACCCCTCTTAATACTACAGATATACATGTCCTATCAAAAATTTCAAGAGATGTAACTATCTCTCACTTCAAAGTTAGTTAATACATGCTGGCTATACAAATACCCAGACGTCTATATTGAAGGTAGCAGAAGAAGTATCTTTAATCTTGTGTGAGATGAAATCTATATAAAAAATTAAATTTTAAAATTAATTATCTTTATAACATTAATATAGTTAATATAATCAGTACTATACAAAGATATATATAAACTCAAACATTTTTAAGAAATGTCCTCAGACTTCTACTTACATGTATGTGCATGATATAAAAATGACTAGAAAGTGTAACAAAATATACTATCAGAATATTAAATGAAATGATACGATTAATATATCCTAATTGGCTTATTAATATAATATACTGCTAAAATATTAAATTATAATTACTTACGGCTAGATTTAGAGTTTTGTCGGTAAGGACTCACGTAGCTAACGCCGTCTTTTTTCTGGCCGCACCATAAAAATAACTCTGGTATTGAGAGTCCACATAAAGGCTGCGTTAGGCTCCAAAAAAGGAGCGTAGAGCATTTTTAACGCAACTTCAACTCTCGATACCAGAGTTGCTTACGGACGCGGCCAGCCTCAAAAACGTGCTCGTGCACGATTCCCCCATAGGAAACAATGGGGCTGTTTGAGCTGAAAAAAAACCTAACACCTGCAAAAAAGCCGCGTTCAGCTCTTAACGCAGCCCCATTGTTTGCTATGCGTAAACACTTCCTACGTCTGCACCTAACACCCTAACATGTACCCCGAATCTAAACACCCCTAACCTTACACTTATTAACCCCTAAGCCCCCGCTATCGCTGACACCTGCATATTATTTTTAACCCCTAATATGCCGCTCCGTAAACCGCCGCTACTTACATTATCCCTATGTACCCCTAATCTGCTGCCCCTAACACCGCCGACCCCTATATTATATTTATTAACCCCTAATCTGCTCCCCACAACGTCGCCTCCACCTGCCTACACTTATTTACCCCTAATCTGCCGAGCGGACCGCACCGCTACTATAATAAAGTTATTAACCCCTAATCCGCCTCACTAACCCTATA